>NC_092876.1:278722872-279357872 GCF_028372415.1 Notamacropus eugenii | reverse complement strand
TGCAACCTGACTTCTCCCACTTCATCCTATCTTTGCACAGATGCACCTCTCTGGGAAAACCCTCCCTCCTTTCTGCCAGTCCACATCCCTTCTCCTTCCAAACTCATTTCCTCCATGAAACTTTCGATTTGTTACTTATGCACTTAGCTTTCAACACACCATTAACCAAGTCCCCTTCAGCAATGAAGCCCTTAGTTTAAACACACTGTATTAATTTGCATTTGGTTATGCTTTGCTTCTTAAAGCTTTTTGTAATTGCTTTTCCGGGGGCATCTTTGGTTATGGCTGTCTGTGAGATGAAAACCAAAGGTCCCAGAAGCCCACCTCTTTTGGAGGTGGGCAATAAAATGGGGTGTCAGTGTGAAGGAGCTGATAGTGTGCTGGTTGACAGCTTCTGAGTGTTTTGGATTAAGTGCCTGAAAATCCAGTGACTTCTTGAGGAAAGGTGACAGGATGTGTTCTTTCTTGTAAAGCAGACAGACTCCTCTTATTGCAGTCAAGGGCTGACCTGGCTGCAGTGGAACACTGGCAAGAGGCAGGTATCCTGATAGACAATAATAATGGCTGACTCTATAATGAGTGCTTTGCATAATTATCCCATTGGGTTCTCAATACTCCAGGTATCATTATCCCCATTTTGCAGATAGGAAAACTGAAGCTCAGAGGACTTGCCCAGTGATTTAGCTTCAGAAGGGACCTTGGAGATCATCAATTCCATGCTCCTTATTTTTGCAGATAAAGAAACCAAGGCTGAGGGAAGATAACAAGCCCAAGGTCACACACAGGTAGTAAGTAGCAAGGCCAGGATCTGAACTCAGTTTCTGCAATTTTAAATCCCGTTCTCTTCCTATGACATCATGGTACCCTCTCTCCCTTCTCAGAAAGGGCAGCCATGTTCCCCTGCCTTCTTTCTCCTTGGCCAGAGAAGAGAGGGAAGTCTCAGGATGGAGAACTCTTTTTTGGGAGCCTGTGATAGAGAAGTTCATAGACTTAGTACTGGAAGGCACCTTAGAGGCCATTTCGTTGAACCCACTTATCTTACTTAGTCCCTCCTTGGCTGTGTGGTCATAGTTCCCTTTCCTGTGCCTTGAAAAAATAAGTTACTCTAAGTTGGACTAATGTTACCAGGCCTAAGCTCCTTGAGGGCAGGTGTGCATGTTTTCCACTTCCCTTGTAAATGGACACAATGTTTTAAATCCGAGTTAAGTCTTCAAAACAAATCAGGCAAAAATCCCTATGATTCCAGGCCATATCTCAGATGCTGCTGACTGAGCAAGTCTGGGAAGAATGAATAGAGGCTTCTGAAACTCACAAACCCTGTGAGGTAGTGAGTTGGCACCTGTTGGGTTTCACTGTAAGAGGAGGAATGGGGTCAGTCATTCTGTTGTCTATGAGGCTGTAAGAGTGACCCCTCAGAGGTAAGTGGAACCTTGGTTTCCTACATCCTTTATACCCTGTCTGCTGATGGCTGACTCTCCACACTGTGCCCTCCCTCCTACCCCACTTCTCCATGACTTCTAGGAAGCAGGTTACTGATAGGAGGTGGCAAGTTCTGAATTCCATTGCACCCTGGGGGGAACTAGCCTGCGTCAGCAAGTTTTCAGAGACCAGCATATATTCCCTCTCCTCTTACACCTGGGTTCATCAGGAAGTCAGCTCCAAGCATACAGTGAGGTGAGTGGGGGCCACGTGTCTAACCTTGGGCTCTGAACACAGTGTTCACTTCCTAATTCTGATGATCAGTGGAGCGGTTCCCCCAGAGGCAGGGAACATTCTCTTAGACCTTGATTAACCCCTGCATAGCTCTTGCCAGTTCTGTCAATGAGTCATCAGAATCTGGATTGGGGGGAACGCTTCATGTGTCAGGAATTAGATGGCAAAGAAAGTGCTGTTCAGAGACAGAGAAACTGAGGTCTGTTATTCCGTCTAACTTTTCTTTCTCTAGCTATTTAAAGGCCAAGAATTGAAGCCTGGAGAAGCAAAACTCTTCCCTTAACTTTTCCTAGTGAAAGTTCTTTCATGAGCCAGACAGCCCTGGATGTGTGTGAAACTCAAACTCAGGTATTCAGATGCCCAACTAAGCACAAACCATTGAATCAATGCACTTTTGACTCTTGGCATCTAGCTTTTTCTCCTAGCTAGGGGACCCAGCTCTTCTTGGCTTTTTCTTCTAGGAGACTTTCCTAACCTGTCAAACACAAATCCAATCAAACCCTCATGGATAGTAACACCAAGCTAATTAGGGGAGGGGGGTGGTATTGGTGCTGGGGAGAAGGCCTTAAGGCCTCACGCTGTCTCTTTGGAGAAAGAAGAGACAGGGCAAGGATTTCATTTGGTTGAGTAAAAAGGGCCAAGGGGAGAGAAGGGGAGGAAGAGAGGACGGTCAAAGCACTCACCAAGGAACTCCTAGGACTGTCCTTGGTGTCCTCATTTGCCCTGTTTGGAGTAACCCTTGGCTCATTTCAGGTCACTGTTCAAGTCCAAAGTCCCATCCGAGAGGGTAGAAGTAAACCTATGTGACCATGATTTATTACCTGAGTGGCACTTGTCACTGAGCCTCTGCAAACCCAGGCCTTGGGCACCAAGTCGGCTGCCCTAGGGGCCAAGAGGACCCAGGTATTCCTAAACTTGGGCTTCTGCACACAAATGAGGTGAGGAGGGGGTGGGGAAACCCTGGAAGAAAAATGGGTGTGGGGAGGAAGGGAGGATTGTATGCAGGGCCCCATTTGATTTAGTTTCTGGTTCCCAGTGTGGCTGGGGAGGAGGAGGGAGCAGGGAGGAAGGGGGCAGAGAGAAAGGGGGTAGGTGTCCAGCCTGGTGACTTTGTCCTCTGGAGGGACCTCGAATAACAAATATTTCCTCACTGCTCGTTTCTGCTCTACTTTGTTCCCTGGGGAGAGTGAGCTGAGCTGAACAGAAGAGGCTCAGTGCCAAGGGCCAGGAGAGAGAGCAGCTGGAGGGGGTGGAGCGGAGGTGGATTAGGAAGGATTGTAGGGGGTTAAGGCACAGCCCTGGCAGGACTCTGTAGAACAGCTTGTCCTTCCATAGGCCTAGGGAACATTAGAGGTGGGGTGGATAGGATGGGATGGTAGCACGTTGGGTATTGAGGCTTCCAGTTCCCTAGCAAGGCCAGAAACCACCTGTGCTGGCTTGATTCCCTCTTTGGGTTTTTGCTTCTACCTGCTCTGGGCCCATCTTCCTCCTCCTCAGCTTCCTGCATTTCAGGAACAGCACCCACTCCACTTGGAAGGCTCTTCTCTGGTACTGAACCTTTTCTCCTTCCTAGTTTGTTAATTTTTAGACTATGCCTATCACAGTTCAGAGGCATCAAGTACAGGAGGAGGGGGCAGAGGAGGCCTGGGAATTTAGAATTTCTGATTGCTTCTTTCCAAAGCTTCCAAATCATTCTTCTTTTGGTCTCAATTTCTTTCTTTGTTGCAAATAGATACTATACCATCAAAACAGAGTGAAGGCCTGATGATATTACTATTAATGAGGTGAAAAGAGCTTATGTGTTAATATCTTCAATGTCAGGGTCTGCTTTGGTCATCCTTACAAAGGTAAAGTATCTCCTGTACACCAACAACTGCCACTCTCTTAAATTGTCAGAAACTGAGCTGTCCTAACGTCCATTGTGGTAATATTGCCCTCCATGGTACTCTTGATTAATGGCAGCAGTTAAACATAAGGAAATCAGGAGGAAGGGGACCTGGCCTAAATTGGCTAGTTCAGTTCCCCTGATTTCTTGAATACTGCCATCTCTGTATCTTTAGTCATGTTCTACCTGGAGTATCTTTCTTCCAATCTCTGCCCATTGGAACTCAGGCCCTTCTTCAAGCTCAAGAAAGAATGCCAGTGCCTTGGAATCTTTCTCTAATGCCTCTAGCTGGAAGTAATCTCTACCCTTCTCTAAATTATGTAGCATTTTCTTTGCTCCAGTGACATGGCCTTTATTATATACAGCTATTTATTACAGTGGGGCAGCTGGATGGCGTGATGGACAGTGTTGGGCATGGACTCAGCAAGTCACTTAACACTGTTTGCCTCAGTTTCCTCATTTGCAAAATGAGCTGGAGAAGGAAATGGCAAATCACTCTAGGATCTCAGCCAAAAAACCAAAACCAAACCAAACCCAAATAAGGTCATGAAGAGTTGGACATGACCGAAAAACATCTATTACACATATTCATTTCTCCTATTAGATTTTAAGCTCCTTGAAGGCAGGAACTGTGCTCATCCATCTTTGTAGCTCTCATAACACCTAGTATAGTGCCATGTACACAGTAGTTACTGGTAAATGTTTGCTGACTGACTGAATAAACTAAAAGATGTGATTCCAAAGCGTCAATTTGCCAAAAGCATAGGCTCATTCCTATTCAAGGAAGTGGTCAAGTTCCCATTCTAACCTGCAAATGAGAAGGCTCTACGTTGCATCGACATCAGGAACTAGCTATGTCTTTGGAGGGAGGGGAAATGAAGAGAACAGGAAGGAAGGAAGGAAAGGAAAACTTCCAATAAAACTTTTACACACTAGAGGTTATGGTATCCAGTTTCTTTCTCAGCTGAAATTCTCTTGTGTGATTGGGTGAAATGTCAGATTTACATTCTTATCTATTTCCCTGATTCCAGTGTTGACCTCTAGGCAGATAAGTCTCAAATCTACCTATCCAGTTCTAATCTTGTTCCATCCCACATGGTCAACTGCCTGCTGTCATCAAGGCTTCTTAGTCTAGTGGAAAGAGTACCAGATTTGGAGTCAGGAGCTGGATTCAAATCCTACTTAAAACCTTAATGACTTCAGATGAGTCACTAAGCTTCTCTGGAACTCAGTTCCTTCATCTGAAAAATAAGGGATTTGGGTAAGATGATCTCTAAGGTCCCTTCCAGTTTGAAATCTATGATCTTCTGATCTCCACTGAGATCCCCTTCAATTTCTCACACTCAACATGTCTCAAATGGAATTAATTTCCTTTCTCCTTAAATTCACCTCTTCTCCAAACCTCCCAAATTTTTGAGGGCACCCTTATCAGATATTGAGGGATTGCCAACATCTAGTTCATAAGCCTGGAGTCTTCCCTCTAACATTCTCCATATTCAATCAATTTGCCAAGTTGCTGATTGTGTCTCTAAGACCTGTCACCTTCTCTTCACTTACATTGTTCCACCCACTCCCCACCCCCCAGTTCAGGCCCTCATTACTTTTTCATTTATCCTAGACTATTGCAGTGGCCACCTAATGGATCCTCCTGCTTCCAGTCTTTCCCCTTACCCTCCTCCTCCACACAGCTGCCAAAATAATCTTCCTGAGGCACAGGTCTGACTATATAATTCTCCTTCTCAAAACTTGTCAATGATTTCCTATTTTCTTTAGAATAAAATACAGACTTCTCAGCCTGGCTGTGGCCCACCTTATTGATATTATCTTATATCACCTCCTACCTTCATGTATTCTGCATTCCAGCCAAACTGGAATACTAGTTATTTCTTGAACTTTGCATTCTATTTCCCATCTTGTGCCCTTGTACAAATCTGTTCCCTATATTCCCTTTATCTCTGCTTCCAAGAATCTTCATTTTCCCTCAAGGCTTAGATTATGTTCCACTGGGCTAGCATTCCAGTGCCAAACAGGCATTGGTATTTTATCCTCAGGCAACTGGGACCCATTTTTTCCTTCAAAAATAGAGTTATCTCTCTTCAGAATAAACTTGTATTTATTATCTATCTGAATATATCCCTTGCTTCTACCCAAAAGAATGTAAGTTTCTTGAGGGCGGGGGCTATTTTATTTTTGGTTTTGTATTCCCAGTCATGCTACAACAGGCATTTTATATTTATTGATCTGAATTTCTTTCCAGTCTTGGCTTGTCTAATTCTGGATTTTAACTTCCTCCTAGATATCTAATCATGATGATGATGATGATAATGCCATCATCATCATTATATCATTGTTATAAATGGTAACTTTCATTTACAATAGTACTTCACGGTTTGAAAAGCACTTAAACCTACATTATTTGCTGAGCTGATTAAGCCAGGATCTCAAATTCACCATGTTTCCAAACCTGAGTTTCCTAATCTACACAATTGGAGAGGTGGGGGCGAAGGTAGTATTATATGGCCTCCAAGATCCTATGACCTCTTTCTCTTCCTGCCCACCACTCCCCTCCAATCTGCCCTTTCTCCAAACTTAATTTTTATGGATGGCCCTTCCATCCTCTTTTCAAATCATTCAGGGTCAGGATCTGGGAGTTTGTTTTGACACCTGACAATAGTTACCTCCGCAATGGATCTGCCTTCATCACTTCCTTTACACTCCCCCACTACAATTTAATCATTCATTTATTCAACAAGTGCTGCTTTATTGAGCACTGGTTCTGCGGCTATAAAGACACAACCAGGACACTTCATGCCCTCCTTACATTCCATTGGGGAAACACCACCAAACAGAAGTAAATAGAGAATATGTATAAAGTGAATAGAATTTCTTGGGGGGAGGGGGAGAATTCTAGCAACTGGGGGAAATTAGGAGAGTTCTCATATCTGAAGTAGCACTTGAACTGAGCCTTGAAGGAAATTAGGTTGAGTGAGGAGGGAGAGTGTTCCAGGCATGAGATAGGAGATGGAATATCACGTGCTGGAAAACAGCAAGAAGACTCATTTGTCTAGAAAACTGAGGATGGAAAAGGGAGAGGCAGACTGAAGCCAGATCAGGAATGCCAAACAGAGGGTTTTTATTTTATCAGGCAACAGGCAACAATTAGGTGACTCACTTCCTAAACAAGGGACCAACATGGTCAGACCTGTGTTTTAGGAATATTAATTTGGCAGTTGTGTAGAGGTAAGAGTGAAGAGGGGATATTGGATACAGGGACACCCATTATTCGGAGGCTACTTCAACTGTCTAGGCCTGAGGTAATGAAGGCCAGAAAAACCCTTAAAAAGCCCTGCATCACCTCTGCCCCAGACTACTGCAAAATAGGCTATTCCTAACTAGTGACCCTTCATGTCCCCCTCTTTTCCCTTGAGGCAGGCAGCTTGGTTTAATAAATAAAGTCCTGGACTTGGAATCAAAAAGCCCAGGGTTCAAATGCTGATTTAAACAACTTGTTATCTGTGCCCATAGGCATCACTTAATCTGGGAGCCTCAGTTACTTCATCAGTAAACTGGGGATAACTACTTACAGTATCAACTTCATAGGATTGTGAGACTCATTGAGCTAACAGTGTGTAGAACACTGTTCTACAGCTTTAACTTGCTGTATAAACAGAGTAGCTAGCATAGTCAATAGAGGATTAGACCTGAAGTCAAATTAGAGCCTGGATATAAATCTCACCTCTTGACACTAGTTATGTGACCACAGGTGAGTCACTGAAGTTCAGTCCCAGGCAAATCCCTTGTATTTCTCTACTAAGTTACGGATGGTTTAGTTGCAGTCTTCTTTGGTGGAAGGAGTTCACACACTGATGAAATCACAAATCGAGGGATCCTTTGAACCTCCCTACCTTCTATCCTTCCTTCCTCCCTCCTTCTTCCCTCCTTTCCTCCCTCCCTCTCTCTCAGATGTCATCACTTTTATGAAGTATTCCTTATTATTCCTTAGTCTCTAAGCTGGAAATTATTTCTCCTCCTCCTAAAATCACAGAACTCTGAGTTTCTCCTTGTACTTAGCACACATCACCTTGTAATCAAGTTATCTTTGTACATGTCCTTTCTCCTTTGAAATTTTAAGCTCCTTGAGAATAGGAACTATGTTTTCTTTCATATCTTTGTGATCTCAATGCCTAGCACAGCACTTTTGCAGAGGAAGTGCTCACTAAATGTTCGTTTGAACAGCTATAGAGGACTGTCTGCTACTTGAGGTTTGGTAGGTCACTCCCAGCAACAAAGTAAGGATCTGCAGGTGGTTCTATCTGCTGCAGTGGAATTTGTCGCTTCACTGCTTCCTTCTCTGGTGCAAAGCTGAAGCTGTTCTAGAGGTCTGGAACCGAGAGGATGATGCCACTTTTGTAGGAGATTCAAACAATTAGAACTCAGTCCATGATAAGTTATGATATATATCTATTGACATGACAAAAATAGTGAAATTTTATGCATGTATGTATGTATACACACACATATTATAGTCTCTGATCATTAAATACTTCCTGTGTCATGACATACTTTATCTTCCACTACTACTCTCTTAGATGACTCTCTGCTATAATCCAAATGATTTAATGTCCCCTACTACACTTTGCCCAATCCCAGCTTTCCACATTTGTTTTCCCAGCCTAGGATGCCCTACCTCACTGCTCTCCAGTTATTTCAGTCTTATTGGCAGCTAAGTGGGTCAGTGCTGGGCCTGGAGTTAGGACAACTTGAGGTTAAAACTGACCTCTGGACAAGACACTTAACCACTCTCTGCCTCAGTTTCTTCTTTTAGGAATAAGAGTACCTATCTTCTCAAGGTTGTTGTGAAGATTAAATGACATAATTTCTAAAGCACTTAGCTTAATTATAAGCACCTGTTGGTACTTTGTAACTCCTTTCTTTCTTTCTTCCTTCCTTCCTCCTCATCACTTATTAAAGGCCAGATAAAGTCAAACATTTTCTGTCCCTCCTGTCCACAATAATGTTTTCCTCTTCTGAATTCCTAAAGCACTGCTCTTTGCACCATTCAATTCAGATCTTACTATACAGCAATACTACTGTGTGTCTTAGTGACTATTATATGCCTATGTCCTATCTTCCAAATAGATGATAAGCTCCTTAACAATGGGAAGTGAATTTCATATCTGTCTATCTTACACAATAGAAGACTGGCCAACAAACGTCTGTCAATGGTGATATCAAGCTGTCCTATCAGAATTCCACTGTCATGATATGTTCCATGTCTGTATCTACTTTAGCCTAATAAAAATTTGTCATGATCATCCTAGACCACATAACAAAGTACTAAGAGAATTCAGAGGACAGAGATGTGATATCAACTCTTGAATATTCTCCAAGTGAGGCCTTTCCTATGAACCCCTATGCACTCTGGTCCAAGGCAAACCACGAACATGTTTCAAAGCCCCACAATAAGTTTATCTGAATTAGCAGTAAATCATTTAAGAAGTCCAGTTGTCCAACTGTAGGGCTCTGAAAGTCAGCTGGTTATCTCTCTGGCTCCTCCAACTGATGATGTAGGGCCATAAGACAGCTAGTACAGGAACATGAAAGTGAAGATGGGGAGGCAGAAAAAGAAAGAAGCAGCAGCTTAAAGCAGGCTGGTCCCTCTTTTTGCCTGCAAGCTCTGTTTCTGACCTCTTTCCCACCCAACAAGGAGCTGGGGAGTTCCAGGTGTGATGGTAATATAGTGGGGAGGGAACTACACTTGGTTTTGGTCCAGAAAGGGTCAGTAGACCTTAACATATAGAAAAAGGAGAAGCAGCAGAGCTTTCTGGAGACCCTGGGGTCTGGCAGACTCCGTGGAAAAGGAGAGGATAAGAATAGCAGTGGTTCTGGAGGCTCTGCATTCCTGAGAGCGTCATCCAGCTCCTCCTCCTTTCTCCCCTCCTCCTCTCCTCCCCTCCCTTCAACTCTATAACACAGCTTACCGAAGCCAGGGTTCAGCCAGGGACAAGAGTGGGCTAGGTCTCCTCACTCTCTCATCAAGCACTGACCAATAGGGAGCCTGGTCATATTGTGACACCCTCCCCCTATTCCCTCAACAGGGACTTAGGAGTGATAGCAATAGAGGTTAGAAAGTTTTCCATCCCTATGACCCATCTCAGCCAATTTATCATTAAACTGGAAGGTAGAAGAGCTCAGTACATAAAGTTCCTCAGTGACCCTCCCCACACCCTGGGGGATTGCCTTTCCAGCCTCAGTGCCCATGGGCTTAACTCACCATAACATCCCGCCCTGGGGAGGTGGAAGGGCTGGAGCCCTTGCCCTTTTCCCACAGGCTATAGCGGCCACTTGGTCGGTAGGTGGGGCTGAGGGTCTCCAGGGCTCTTGGGGCTGGTCCCTGGCTGGCACTGCCCTTGCGCCCATAGTTCTCCAAGTAATCCGATAGGTACTCTGATCGACTGGCAGCCTGGTATAGCCCCTGTAGGGCACACAACTCCTTTCGTGTCCGGGCAAGCATTGGGCTCCGCCCTGGCCCAGGATCCATCCTATAGCTGTCCGTGGTCCGAAGGCCAGAGAAATCTCGGGCCAGGTCCGAGTGACTGTTAGATTTCTTCTGGGTCAGGGGCACTACCTGGTCCCGGGAATTTACAGGCAGGTAGTTGAGAGAGCTACTAGGCATTCCATAAGGCAGATTGCTGCCTCCATTGAGTCCACTCCCAGAAGGCCGTTCACTGATCCTACTTTGGCTCTCTCCTCTTTTGCTACCTCCCATCTCAGACCTCAGCATGGGACGCCCTCGGTCATAGTCCAGGATGGAGGCAGGGCCATATGTACGGGGACGGGTGTTGAGAAATCCAGAGGGATGTGCTGGCTTGAAGTTGAGTTTCTCCTTCTCCAAGAAGGATGCAGCCAAATTGGCTCCGTAGGAGGAAGGTGTGTAGGTCCCATAGCTGGATTTTGAGTAAGGGGTATCTGTGTAGCGTGATGATTCTGTGTAGCGCTTCAGGGTGGAGGAGAGCTGGGACATCCTTCAGGTCGAAGCTCAGTGGGGGTTGGCAGCGGCATGGGCTGTAAGATAAGGGAAGCAGCTGTCAAAGACAGCCCTGGAGGACTAGCTCCCCTACCATTCCCATCAATCCCTTTAATTTCCCTATCCTCAGCTGGACCTCTAGTCTGGCCTCTCAACTATTGATTAAATCCCAGATTTTTATACTGAGACACTAATGCCAGCAAACACACACAAAGGTACAAACACAACTGTACAATTTAGACATGTTACTTGACTCTAAAGTAATGAGATTAGTTAGCCAAGTGAGTATGGACAAGTCACTTAAATCTTTCTGAGCCTACCTCTTCTCAAGGTTGGACATAATGATCTCTAAGGCCCATTCCAGCTTGGATAGTTTCAGAGTAACTGATTTATTATTACTTGTAGAGGCCACACAAAACAGTCTCCTTATTTTACAGTTATATACATACACAGAGTCAAACAAGCATGCAGACAGACACCCCCTACTCAGGATCCCTCTCCTCCCCATGCCACATATAATGTCCCATTCCCATTAGATACAGATAGTCCCATTCCCTTGGATAAGCTTCCTGGAGTTGAAGGGGGTTAGTGAAGCTCTCATTTCAAATTGAGGACTCTAAGAAGCCAGACTCATGAGACAGCAGACACATTGCATGGTGTGCTTTTGAGAGGAGAAGAAACATCCTTCTGATATAAGCTGTGGGCCCAGCACTGTCATGACAGGTGAGCTTAACCATCTTAGAATCACAGAATGTTATAGGTAGAGAAAAATCTTAGCAGTCCAACCACTTTGTTTTAGAGATGGAAAAACTGAGGCTCAGGGAGGTGGTCACAAAGCTTGTTGGTGGCAAGGTCTAGAATCCAGGTTTCCTGACTTGGATGCTTATTGCCTATGTGACCTTGGGCTGGTCACTTGGCCTCCCTTGTACTAATTTTCCTCATTTGTAAAAATGATGGGGTTGGTTTAGATGTCCTCTAAGGTTCCTTCCAGCTCTAGATTTATGATTCTCTAAGCTCTAGGTCCAATGTTCTACCAGTCTTTGCACCACTCTGCCCAGGCTCCAGGCAGTACCTGTTTGTGGCCCAGTCTAACCTCTGGGGCTCCTCTCCCTGGTACTCAAACTGACCCTTCCTTCTACAACAGACAGCAGAATTACAGTAGTTTACAGCAGACAGCTGGAACAGTCCCAGTAAACACCTCTAGGAGCCTCAAATGAATCCCACAAATTCTCCAGGATCTATGGAAATGCTTGGCTTGTGCAAAGGGGGCCCCTAGAGGCAGAAATCCAGTACTACAGCCAACACTGCCCTCTCCCTCTGGAGTGGATCTTCTTAGAGATTATAGGATTACAGAGTCAGAATTGGATAGAGACTTTGAAGTCAGCCAGGCCAATTCCCAGCCCCACGCCTTTTACAAATGATGAAAGTGAAGCCCAAAGAGAGGAAGAGACTTTCTGGGATCTGAAACCATGTTCTCTGACCCCAGATAGTGTTCTTTCTAGTCCAACTCCCACATGGCATATAGATGAGGTCCAAAAAGGTAGAGACCTGCCCAGGGTTCTACATCAGGGTATGAAGGCAGAGCCAGGACCTCACAACTCCTGATTCCAAGCCCACGGCTCTTTCACTTGCTTCCTCCCAGCTCTAACTGACCCTTAGGTTCTGGTGGCTAACCCAGAAAGGGAATGGAATTATGCAAAATGTTAGATATTAGAGAGTATTTAATGCACCCCCCCTCATTTTACAGGGGAGGAAAATGAGACCCAGGGAGCTGATATAATTTGCCCAAGGCTGCACAACTCAATAAGCATTTATTAAAAATCCAGCTGGGTAGGAACAAGGCTAGGGGCTAGAACTTGGGTCTCCAGACTCCTCCTTCAGGCCTGTTCAGCTACTGCCCTATGCTCCTCCCTCTACCATAAAGCCTGTACTGCTGTCTCCCTACAGGACTAGTCTTTCTGGCCAAGGGCACTAGGGAGGGAGAAGTGCTGGCAGAACAGATCAAAGGAACTGGTGTGTTAATAGGTGCTCACACCCCCTTTTCCTTGAAGGTTATCGGTCAGGACTCGGGGTTTCTTTCTTCTAGCTATATTAATTTTCTTCTATTTCCCCTCCTCTAGTAATGATAAATGGTCTGCCCACTCCTCTCTACAGAGGTACCCTAATTCTGCTTTTGCTGTCAGCTTGCCCAATGGGTTCCCAGTCCTGCCCCCGATGAGATCAGCCAGGGAGTACTGGAATAGTGGTGGTGGGAGGCACTGGCAAGATATAGTAGGCATTGATTCTGTCTAGCCTTCCCTGCACCCCTCCCCTGGGCATTCAGAGGGCCCAGAGCCCAGCCCACTTTGGAATTAGTGCCAAGCCTCAAATACTTCAGGCTTGGCTGAGATCTCTAGGAAACCAGCTTTGAGGCAGGGGGTATATATTCTGGCAGCAGCTGCAAAAAGAAATCTAAATGGGGGCTTAAAGGGATAGTCCTCCCTGCCCACCTAGCTAACTCCCACAAAGCACTTGACTCCCATGATAGTGTCCCAAGACTACTAGTAGAGAGTCTCATCCAAGCCAGCTGCTGAGTCTCTGTTAGCCCCTTAATTCATTATATACAAATTCCCCTATCCCAAGCCCTTAGGCCAGAACTAAGCCATGTACTCAACCCTAAGCAGTGCCCTTCTAACCTGTGTGGTAAAAGATAGTTGAAGAAGGGTTAGAGGAGAAACTAGGAAGTCTTTTTCCCCTTTTTTCAGTCCCCAAGGGAGAAGAGGTAGAAAGAAAGGGTTAAAGGAGAGAGAGAGATGGTGGGGAAAGGGGGAAGTTGGTTCAGTCCTGCTCTATTTCACTGTTTGAAATCTCCATCAATAATTCAATGTCAGAGAAACTCCAAGCATCAGGAGCCCAGCTCCCTTAAACTAGGCAGTCATTCAGACATGGCAACGTCCCACTCTTCTTCAGGGGATGAGCTCATGACTTCCCTAGTAGCCTCACCACCACCACCACACTGGCATTCTGTAGGCCACTGTCACAAGCTTTGGCATCTGATGGCCTGTCTTATGACACTGGACTCTTGGGAAGCCACAGAGCAGGGGTGGGGAACCTGTGGCCTTGAGACTTCTAGGTCCTCTGGTGCAGCCTTTTGACTGAGTTCAAGTTTTACAGAACAAATTTATTTATTAAGGGGATTTGTTCTTTGAAGTTTGGATTCAGTCAAAGAGCCACACTTGAGGACCTAGAGGGCCACACATGACCACAGGCTCCTTAACCCTGCCATAGAAGATATTTCTGAGATGGTTTGGGAGCATTGGGATATGGCTGGTGGGGCTGCTGAAGCAAGACTTCAAAATTCATGTCTCTCTGTCCCCTCCAACACTGGAACTCCCCAAGTAAAAACAGTCCCTTTCCTTTGTGCAGAGGTTACCAACCTGGGGTTCACAGAACCTAGATTTCAGAAGCCCCATGAACTTGGATGGGGAAAAATACCCCTACACATCTTTATCTTAATATAATTGCTTTCCTTAGCAATCCTGTGTAATTTATTTGAACCACTTAAAAACACACCATTGGCTTCACCAGATTGACTACCAAAGGGGTCCATGGCATGAAAAACTGAAGAACACCTCTGCTAGGGGAATCCCTACAGGTTTACGTATTCTCATTCTCACACTACTTAATCAGCTGAACTGGGGCAGTCCCAATACAAAGCAGTAAATTTACTGTCATCCTGGTAATTCGGGGCAGATGATGGAATAAACTAAACATCCTCTCAATGCACAAACATATGCATCCCTTCTTGGAAACCTGACAGCATCATGTCTTTCGGGGGTACTTGTTTGAGTTGAGGCCCCAGGGCATTCTCCAGCCCCAGCCCATCTAATTCTGGTGCAGAGAAGAAGACTAATATGTATTGGCTCTCTTGGGCATTACCTGGCTCAGGGGTGTCACTGGACGCCGGCAAAGTACAGCTGGAAGGGAGACTTGGTTCCAGCCTCCTCATACAGGGCAGAGGTGCTCACATGGCTGTGAGTCTCCTCGTTGCCACAGGAACCACCGGTACTGAATGGCCCTTTCATGGGGCAGTAAGAAAAGATCCTATTGGCTGGGATCCTTCTCACCCTCTCACCACCCAGTATGGGCCCCCCTTATCCATCCCCTCCTCCTGTTTATTCTGGGTTGGCAAGTACTGACACGCAGCTCCTGGCAGGCAGGCACCTCCCCTGGTGCCAGTCACTTTGGACACACTGGGCAGCCAAGTTGCCTAGCTCTGGGTACTTTTCCCCAGCTCCATCTCTCAAGACTGCAGGGTTCTCTTTCTGATTGCCAGAACTCTCTGGCTAAGCTTACACTCTCTTTGGAGTTAGGTCATTCCCATGTTACCTCAGAAGAGATAAGGTCCCTGTGGACCATCTAGGTCAAGTACTTTCCCTAAGGGGTGGGGGCAGTGTCCACTCCCCTAGGCTTAGTGCCTCATAGCCCCTCATCTCTCTGGGAATGGAAGGTGTCTAGCCTTCCCTGGGGTTGGGGCTACAAGGGACTTGCCAAGGTCTCAGGAAGGAGACTGTAAGTATATGTAAGGATACCTTCCTGGTCCATAGTCCAAGTAGGGGCTAGAACTTGGGTCTCCAGGCTCCTCCCTCAGGCCTGTTCAGCTACTGCCCTTGCTCCACCCCTGTAGGGGGGCCCTGTGGAGGCCCCTGTAGGAGACAACCCTTCAGATTTTCCACTGGCAGGCAGATGAAAGTGAAGCCGGGAGCAACTTGAGCCCTGGAACAATACTGATCAGTCAAGATATCATTCAGGAAGACTCCATTTCAGCCACAGTGCCAATCTCCCTCATGGTGCTGGTGCCACAAGCTTCCTGAATACAGCTAGGAGGTCTCCAGACAATGTCATGTCCCATCCCCAACCCTGACTCCAGATTTAACTTGGCACAAGGTGCCAACAAGCTAGATGACTCAAGGGTTACAATTAACCCTGTCACCACCAGGACAGTCAGCTCCCTTACATCAGGCACTGTCATTTCCTGTCCCTTACTCGAAGAGTTCCCTAACCTGTCCAGCCAGGGAAGTGACTTGCTTAATGGGAATCCCAGAAACTCCCAGCCCCAAGGAGAAGAGAGGGCAGGGACATCCCGTGTCCTGGTTGCTGCCTCTGCTGTTGACCCTTGATCTATTCTACCTATAAGCACCTCCTAGTGATTTCCAGGGCAAATGAATCCCATGCTCTGTTGCTCTGACTCTGGGATGGAGATTTCAGGGTGAGGTTCGTGGGAAATCTGCATATAGGGATCAAGTCCCTATTCAGGTATACAGGAGCCCAGTGTAGGATGAGTTATGTCCCTAACCTCCTCCATACCAGGTGCTTTGGGGGCCTCCTCAGCAATGACCTCACAGCTTCCTAAAGCTACTCACTAACGGGATTGGAATGTGGTCAGACTAAAGTGCCTTCTATGGAAGGTAGGTGGGGTGGGGGGCAAGAAAGGGGCCCAAACTACTGTGCTCATCTCTTTGGGGAAAGCAGGAAAGCACTAAGGCATGAGTGCCAGTCCAAGGCAGATCAGATCTGGGGGTGTTCTGACAGAAAAAGGAGCACAGGTAGAGAGGAGAGGGGGGATGGTATAGTTGATATTTTCATTGGTCAAGGGCTCTGTTTATTCTCAGACCTCCTCCCCTAACCTGAGCCTGTTCTCAGCCTTCTTTTAGCAAGCATATCTATCAGGGGTGAGCACATTATCCCTCATATGATTAACAAACTCTGACTCCTTTAGGGGTGGTGGCAATCAGTCAGAAAAATGAAACCCCCTTAATGTTTCCTACAAGTTTCTTAGGAGCCTGGTGGGGAAGGTAAGGAAGTAGGACCCAGAGATCAGATTAAAGCTTTAACAATGAATAATTGAAAAAGAAGGTACATATGTGGGTCCACGGTAGTGTCTTAGTTGGGAAGCATATCTTTATATTTTCCAGAGAAAGCAAAAATGGTGCTAGTGCTCCCAAATCATTGCCTCAATGCTCCCAAACTTGCTTCACTACTACCATGAACATACAATAGTGTTCTGGACATTTTAGGCAATATGGAAAACCCTTAGGAAGAGGTCCCCTAAGTCTATTGCGTAGCCGGTTCTTTCCATTCCTTGGCCAGATCTTGTATCTCCTTTGCTCTCCATCTCCTAAGGTCTTGGCCTGGTTCACAGCACTAGACCTGGCTGGATAGATAAGATAATCATCTGTCATCTATACCCACCACCCCCTCCCTGCCCCAACTCCCCCAGACCTACTAGAAGGGCAGGCACCAGGCAGCAGCACCTATGTATGTTTAGATGCATAGTGGGGGCAGTCACTGACCTGTGTCCAGGGGAAAAGGATTGATCGGGACTCTGGGGGCCTCTCCTTCCCCAGCGGGGCATGGGATGGAGTGGAAGGTGGAGGAGTGAAGCCCGACTCCAGGCTGGGTAATCCGGAGCTCAGGTTACTGGCTCTGATATATATAGTATCTTATCTGACCTCAGAGGGATGGCTACAGCAATTCACTCACATTCCAGGATCCAGAGAGACTTAAAGGGGCAGTGTTATGCCCACCTAAGGTGGGGGAGGGTACTGTCCCTAATGAGTAGGTACTAGACAGAAGGGTGACTTTAAAAGAACTCAGGGAAGGATACAGTAAGAAGCAGCACAAAAAGGGATTCAATGAAAAGAAAGGGAAAGAGAAAAGGTGGCAGAGTGCACTGGTTGTAGCTTGGGGTGAAAGGAAGCATAGGACTGAAATTATCTGGAGGTTACATGTTTCTAGGTAGAAAAAAAAAAGAGTCCTGTCTGTCAACCCTAAGTGCCATGCTTGCTTCTAAAGTTAAAAAGCAACTCCAAAGCTTTCTTTTATATGTCTACGTATAAATCCCTTGGCTCTCATAACCAGGGCAGGATTGGTCCCACCACCATTGTGGTATACAAAGTAGGCTGAACAAATTCCCAGGATGCCTTAGTCAAGGAGACATCAAGTGTTTGTCCAGGCGTTTCAGACCACTGCTGTTTCCTTTAGGCTTAAAAAAGTGAGAAAAGTACAAGGTCCCACTGGTGCCTAGGCAAATACCCAACTGAGTCCTACTCTTGATGGATCCATTTCATAGGGCTCTGCCTTTATACTAGATATAGAGGGGAAAAAATGGCATTTCTCACCTTTCTAGGCCTTTTTTTTCATCTTGCTCTCCAAGAGTTTCACAGTCCTTGTCGTAGCCCACCTTTGTGTAGGTGTCTCAAGGCACCTGTCTCCACCCTGTCCCAGTTGATGCCACTGACTCAGCACTGGGTCCTGATGATGCACTCAGGTCCTCATTCCAGTCCTCATTCCCTGACCCCAAGGGGGCATGAGTCTACAGCATCAAAGGGGCTGAGTTTCAGCACTTCCAATCACCTGATCCCTCTCCAAGCTTTCCTTGGTCTCCCACAACTCTGTAAGCCTCAGTATAATCTAGGCAATGGGTCGTTTCCTAGTTTTTCTCCCCATCCTCAGTCTCAGCTCTGTACCAGTGAGATCCAGCTCTCTCATCCTTAAACCTAAAGCAAGGTGGAAGTGGGGATGCTCAGTCCTATTCGAGGTGGGGAAGAGTAATATGGGAAAGCACAAACCTTAAAGCACTATAAAAACGTGAATAACTATTAACGTAAAGTTTAAGTTGCTGCTTTAGATGATGGGGGGGGAGGGGGCGGTTATAAAGATACCTCCTCCGGTCTGAGATTGGCAGCAGTTCTCCTCCACTACTGAACTGCTGCCTTCCCCCGGCTGACAGTCAGACCACACTAGCTCGTCTGTCTGTCTGTCTCTTCTCTCTCTCCTCTCTTCTCTCGCCTCCTCCTCCCCTCCCCCTCCCCCCCAGAAAACCCTCCAGGGGGGCAGTAAATGAGCGGCACACAACCTTCTTGTCACAATAGGCTACAACACACCACACGTCCCGCTCCTCCGAAATATACCCAGGCACACGCCACCCAGGGCAGCCTGGTTCCGGGCACGGCAAAGCAGCAGTACTCCGGGCTGGTACCCAGAGCAGGAGCCGGCCTTGGCACGGCGGACACTCCCCCCACGAGTGTCCGAGCCTGAGCCCTGGCCCCGCAGGGTGCCCACCCCCACGTCCCCGGGGTCCGCTCTGGCTCCGGGGGCACCCCGGGCATTGCCCCAGCGGAGGTCGCTCCTTATCCTCCCTCTGCCCCAATCCCGAACAGGTGGCACCTACCTGGTTCTCTAAGGGTGGATGTGCCAAGCCGAAAACAGGCATGGAGCTGCGGGTAAGTCCCGCCTGACACTGGCGCGGCGCAGTGAGCAACAGCTGACGCAGAGGGCTCCTTGGCCCCGGCTCCTGCCCGCCTCTCCCCACCTCCGCCAGGGGCCCCAATGAAGACCTCCCCGGGAGAACAGCGCCACCCAGCGGGGAATCGCCATACGGCATTCCAGGACGGCCTAGCCACGCCCTGTGCGTCCTTGCGTCACTGAGACGTGGAGCACCCATTGGCTCTTTACTATTGTGACTTGATGGAGCTCCTCCCAGCCTGAGTTTCCCAGGCAACTGATGTAAACAGAGCCACGTGGAAGAGAAGCACGCGGGGCGAAAGGGGGTGGAGACTGGAGGAAAAGGAAGAGAGTGTTGCAAAGGTGTAGGAGCAAGAGGATCCATAGGAGTTATGATTTAGAGTCAGAAATGAACTTAAAGACCATGTAGTCCAACCCTCCCGTTCTGCAAATTATTTGGGGGGGAGCAACCGTGAAATCTGAGTTTTTGACCAATATTCTCCCGGGTGCAGATTGCTACAGCAACCAACCTCGCGTTCAGTGGTCCAATCAGCATCCACCCGACTAGCTCTAAGCTTCCTGGAATGGATTCAGGTCATTCATCTCATTAGCAATAAATACATCAGCCTCCCAACAACCTTCGCTGTTACTTTCCACTCAGTCGGAAGATCTCTCATTCCCCTTCAGCTCGGCCCTCCACTTCTCGCTTCTGAAAGGCTCCAAACTGCTCCCCACCGGGGTAATAGAAATGGGTTCATTTGAGAGTGCTCAGAAAAATGAGGCAGGGAGTCTGTGAGAGGAGCTCAGTTAACAGGAGTTGTATGGGAAAAGACTGGGGCAGAAACCAGGAATTTGGATATTTATGTTTTCATCATTCATTCAGCATTTTCTAACGGCTTTGAATGAAAGAATCATTATGGGCTTGCTTGGTGTTAGCGTTTTGGGAACAAAATGCAAAGTAAGACAGTCTCTGTCCTCCAGGAGCTTATATTCTAATTAGGGGGGATAGCAAATATGTTAATGGTGTTCCAGGAAGGATTTTTTAGTTTGAGAGGACATAGGAATGTGGAACCAATAGAAGAATCAATTGGCTTGCCTTGACACATTATGATGTGGTTTGGCTTGCTGGGAACCTGGAAATGAAGGATTCAGGGGGTCTGCCTTGAAAGAATTTGACCACTCAATCCTTCTTTCATTCTAAGTAGCAAGGTTTATTTGTGAGGCCAATAGAAGCCAGCTAGATTCTAAGTGAGTCTGAGCAATGTAGTAGTGAGGGTAAGATTGTTACTTGTATATGAGAAAAGACAGTGAGAAGATATGGATCAATTAAGGAGTGGTGAATGCCTGGGGTGGGCCAGGTGCAGATAAAATCTGGGTTGGAGAGTCACTGTAAAAGGACAGTTTAAAGGATCATTGAGTAGGCAGGCTGGGATGGACCAGATGTCTCCTGCAAAATGCCAGGCTTACATTCTAAAAGGCGAGAGCAAATATACAGCAGAGTGGTGGGCAGGGAGGAACATTTTAATTACAGGCATCTTGAATGGGGCCATATACTCTTGCAGGAACAAATGATAGAACTGATTTAATCATGATTTGTGCTTTCAGCACTGGAGAGAGTGAGAAGGAAAAATGGTATGAGGCAGCTAGGCAGTTGGGGAAGTTATGGAGAAACTGTCTAGACAGTAAGGAATGAAGTGAAATACAGTTGGGGATTTCTAGAAAAAATGGTAGAGCTATTAATTAGGACCTTTGACCTCCCTCCCTTTAATCCCTCCCCCCACCAGGATAGAAGTTGTATCTCAAGCTAGTTATGGGTCCATGAGATGGTTGGAGAGTGCAGATTTGATTATTGATCCCAAAACAAGAAGTAGGAGGGAGTATAGTTCTATATGCAGTGGTATTGTAGGATTCGTTGCAAGAAGAGCGGTGGATGGGAGAAAAAATCCAACGGAATGTGAAGAATGATTTGGGTTATAAGTCTCAACAGGTAAAATGGACCATGTGCTTCCCTACTGGCTGATGTATCAACTAGGACAGCATTGGAGAACTGAGTGGATTAAGTTACAAGTCACCCAGGGTAGATAGAATCCTAGAATTCTTAGCACAGTGCTGGACACACTTAATAAATCCTTGACTCATGGACTAGAATCTTAAATTCTAGGTCATCATTTCAATTTCCAGACCAACCATAGGAATTCCCTGTAAGGAATGTGGGAGAGGTAATTGACCTCTCTGGTTTTTCTTGAATACTTCAAATGCCAGGGAGTTCACTATCTTGAGCCATGTTATCTATGCTTGGTCTGCTCTAATTGTTGGAAGCTTCTTCCCAAAAAAAGGTGGGCTCAAATTTGTCTCTCTATAATTTCCACACATATCTGTAAGTTCTACCCTCTGCAGTTAGTATACTTTCTCTTTCCCTATGACAGCCTTTTAAATAATTGAAACTAGTGATCATTCCTGTTTTAAGTCTTGCCATTTCCATACTAAATATTTAATTTTTTCAATTGATCTTTGAATGACAGCTATTATTAGAGAATACAAAATGGGAACTTCTGGATGGGAGGCAGGGGTGTGCTGGAGTCATCTCCCACCAGCTCTAGAGAACAGATTATTAAATTTTCAATGTGAGCATTTACACCTCGAAAAGCAGCAAACCCTACAAATTAAGGCTTGATTTATTGTTTTATTAATTTTATAGTAAAGAAGTGATAAAGAAAATGTTAATGTAGATTAAATTTAAAAGTGTATTGTATGTACATTTTTTTTTTCCTGGCGTGATAGTTGTTAAACTTTTACAAGCATATCTCTTGGTAGGAGGGAGGAAAAATTAATTCTGATTCAGGGTTGGGGCCACATGGTATAATGAAAGGAAACAGAGTTAGAGTTCCGATCTTCTTAAAAAATATTTTTAAAATAAATTTTTATTCTTATTTTATTTTTTTCAATCACCACAGAATTCCACGTATTCCTCCCCTTCCCTTCCCTATGAGCTATTTTATATAATTAATGGTATATTTTAGAGAGAGGGGAAAAACTCAGCATACTTGTTAATAGTATTTTTTAGAGAGAGGGGTAAAACTCAGCACAGTTGATTGGTACTTGAAAAAGTCTTAAAAATAATGCAGTTTGTAACACCTGTGGATGGTTTGGGACTATTTTCTCATATCTTTTCATTCAAGTTCTATTTGGACTTCATAATTTTGTTCATTTTTACTTTTGATTTTATTCTTTCCATTTACATTATTGTAGTTAATGTGTTTGTGGTTTTCTTGGCTCTGCTTACTTCACTCTGGATCAGTTCATATAGATCTTTCCATGCTTCTCTGTATTCCTCACACACATATCATTTCTCACAGCACCATAGTATTCTATTATGTGCAACTAGGTGGCTCAGTGGATAGAATGCTGGGCCTGAAGTCAGGAAGAGTCTTCATGAGTTCAAATATGGCCTCAGACACTTACTATGACCCTGGGCAAGTCACTCAACCCTGGCTGCCCCTGTTTCCTTATGGGTAAAATGAATTGGAGAAGAAAATGGCAAACCACTCCAGTATCTTTGTCCAAAATGGGGTCATGAAGAGTTGGATACAACTAAAACAACTGAAGAACAACTACATGTATTTCATTACATTCATGAACCACAATTTGTTTAGCCATTCTCCAGTTGATGGGCATCTACTTTGTTTCCAATTCTTAGTTATTACAAAAAAAAATGTTGCCATAAATATTTTGGCACATATAGGGACTTTTTTTCTTGTTGATAACTTATTTATGATATAAACCATGTAATGGAGTCTCTGGTTCCAAGGGTATGGACATTTTAGTCACTTTGTTTGCATGATTCCAACTTTCTTTCCAAAATGGTTGTACCATTTCACAGCTCCACCAATAAAATATTAGCATGCCTGCCTTTCCATAAGGTCTCCAACACTGACTATTGACATTGTTAAAAAAGTCATTTTTTGCAAATTGGTAAATTTGTTTTGAAGTGAAACCTCATGGTTATTTTGATGTGCATTTCTCTATTAGTGATCTGATATACTTTTTCATATGGTTGTGAATACTTGGTGGTTCTTTTGAAATTTGTTCATATCCTCTGACCATTTATCTATTTGGGAACAAGCTATTAGTCATTCACACATATATGTATATATATACATATATACATATATGTATATATGTATGTATTGTACGTGTAGATAATATTTTATATGTTTTGGATACAAACCTTTATCAGAGAAATTTGATACAAAGTTTTCCCTACTGATCACTTCCCTTCTTATTGAGATGCATTAATGCTGTCTGAACAGAGTTTTTCAGTTTCAGGTAATCAAACTTGTCTGTTTTATCTTTTGTAATTGCCTCTAACTCTTGTTTGGTTAAGACTATATCTCCTATCCTTAGCTGTGTTGTTGTTGAGTCATGGCCTACTCTTCATGACCCCCATTTGAGGTTTCCTTGCAGAGATACTGGATTTATTTCTCTTTTATTTATTTTTAAAAAGTTGGCATTTAATGTCAAGTACATAATTTTGTAAGTTTTATACGCAGACTTAAACTGATTACAAACAAAAATCTTGGACAGACAGTAAAGTTGATACCAACTTGTTGGGCACTCATTAATATTCCTTTCCACATATATTAAGTAGTAAGAATATTGTGTCCTATGAGAAGGAATATAAACTTTGAAATAAATATTTTTAATAAACAATTTTAGTGTAAAATAATTTAGTCTTGGGAGATGTATGTATCTGAGAAAGACCTAATTAGGACATCTGGTACATAATTCGGGTATATAACACTAATGATTAAGGAGTACTTAAGAATTTATATAAGGCTTATTTACAAGGGGAATTTATTTATTTTCTGTTTTATACTGAAGGAAAATATTGTTTTGTTTGTATAAAGCTGTAGTTCATCTTCTGTAATGTAACCTACTTTAGGAGTTTGTCTTAAAAAAAGGTTGAAGTCCATCTATTTGGACTTTGTATTAAGTAACTAAAACTTTTATAATTGAAGTAATTTTGTAATTTAAAGTAATTAAAACTAATTTGTATTAAGTAATTAAACTTTCTTTTATAAATCCAGAAGAAGTCATGTTATTTTCAGTCCTACATCACACAGAATGTAAAACTGACAAAATGGGAAGATATTATTTAGAAACACACAGGTCATTGTTTAATAAAAATAATAGAGGTTTTGTTTGCTGCCTATAATTTCATTTGTATTAACATATATTATAAATTTTAAAAATGATCATGAATGACTTGTTTTTTTTAAACCAAAGATAGTGTTTTACATTTTGGCAGCGTGTTTACTAAATGAGAATACTCATGGACAGTCAGTAACTGTATATGTACACACACACACACACACACACACACACATGCACACACATTAAAAACAGTATCAGTTGGGAAGTCACAAGACCCAGCTTAATATTAGGCCAAATTAAAATCACTCAAATTCTGTCATATAGAAATGTTGCAGGCTTACATCTTTCTGCACACATTCCTCTTCTATCAAGGGATGTTTCTAAGACATGAATTTTTAGTGTAAACTTTGAGACAACTTTCATGTACAGTTTAGCAAAAAATGACCACTGTCAAAAATTAAGATGACACAGAGTTGCCCAGATGCCCAGGCAGAATGCAAAACAGGAAGAGGTTCACCCTGGTTCTTTTAATATTAGTAGCCCAGCTTGACAGCCAGAATGCATTTATCCCACATTAGGATTTTTATACTGAATATTCTGTATATAAATGACTTCTTTGATTATCACATATGCTCCAATGAAAACCTCAAATTAAGCAATCTAAGCAAGTATTTGGTAGGAAAAAAACACAGAAGTTAACAGGGCTGAGGGAAGTGAGAACACCTTTTAGATGTGTTTCTGAGTAAAGAGATAGTGAAATGCTTTCATTCAAATTTCTCATCTCCTTCTTCCAAGTCTTTCAAGCTGAGGACTTCCAAAGAACGTTTTACTTTTGTCTCCTTCTGTATCATCTCAATTTCTCTAAAGCAGCCTTGGTCAATTAGACACACTATTTCTATCTGGTCACCAAAATCTTCACCTTGTATAACCTTGATCAATGGTTTTAGTTTTTCTCTTAGCTTTTCTCCCTCCCTCACAGGTGGAATGAATCGAAGCCTCCTGTGGGTTCGCTCAATCTTCATATTTTCCTTCAACTGTTTTATTACTTCCCAAGGTACGCTACTTTGTACTCTTGTTAGGTTTAACGGAATAGTGGATGTCCTTCATTTCTCTTTCAATGAGGATGACAGTGTACGGTCTCTTTGTTTCAGGATTTACACATTTATCTGCTACAATTGTTGCAATATCCTTAAACATTTGCTCCAGCTGTGTATACTCTTCTTTATCTGACACCTGTACTTCTTTTGTTAAAATCTGCTTGCAGATTTCAGTCTGGTCAGCGGTTCCAAAAGCACTGATAAAAATCTTCCTTTTTATCAACTTGACCTTTAGTAATATTTACAAACACGAAGTGGGTCTGCAAACTTCATCAAGATCTTTTTCCACGCCGCTGTACCAACCCACCACCTAGTTCTTGCAGCAAGCGATCTCAAACCCCACTCCCGTTGCCACGCCACCTCTCCCGTCGCCCCCCCCCCCCCCGCCCCCCACTCGTGCTTCATGAGCGTGGTACCACGGTCACATTTGTTAGGCGGATCTGGTTGGTGTGCGTGAAAATCGACATTGTGGCAACCAGTTCCCACCCGGGAGCCGGGCCTGCTAACTGCCCCGACCTTCGAGCTGGGCAGCGTGAACTCTCCCAAGAAGGACTCCCTCTTTTATTTTTTAACAGTATGATCTTTAAGGTCTCATATTCATTTAGATTGTTATGTAAGATGTTGGGCCAAGGGATTAGAATGCCGGACTGCTTTCCAGTTTTCCGAACAGTTTTTATCAAATAGGGAATTTTTTCCTAGGTAATTTATATTTTCCACTTTATCAAACATTGAGTTATTGAGTTCTATTGTTTCTGAATTACCCTTCTCTAATCTGTTCCATTGATTTATCTCTCTATTCTTTAATCAGTACCTTATAATTTTGATGACTGTTGCCTTATAATATAGTTTTAAGGTCTGGAAGTACCATTTCCTCTTCATCCTTATTTTTCATCATTTCCCTTGATATTCTACATCGTTTATTTTTCCAGATGCATTTTGTTATTATTTTATAAAGTGTCTCCTTGGTAGTTGGATTGGTATAGCATTATGAGTGTAAATTAATTTTAGTAGTAGTTTCATTTTTGT
Source organism: Notamacropus eugenii (assembly GCF_028372415.1). NCBI lineage: Eukaryota > Metazoa > Chordata > Mammalia > Diprotodontia > Macropodidae > Notamacropus > Notamacropus eugenii. The sequence goes on along the minus strand of NC_092876.1, from coordinate 279,331,705 downwards.
TGTCTTGGCACTGCCTAGTCATGAGCACTGAACATTCTTCGAGCTATGTAATTTTCTTTTCAATTTCTTTAAGGGAAACTTTATAACCGAATGCATGCAAGTCTTATGTGTACTTTGGTAGGAGGATTTCCAGATATTTTATGCATTTTGTAGTTATTTGAAATGAGATTTCCCTTCTATTATTGCTTATCATGCTTTTGTTGTTCATGTTTAGAAATGCAGTTGATATTTGAGGATTTATTTTGTAGCCTGCAACTTTGCTGAAGCTAATGTCTCTATTAATATCTTTACTAACTCCCTAGTGTTTTCCAAGTTAACCGTTATATCACTGGCAAGTAAAGATAGTTTTATCTTTTTTTACCTGTCTTCATTCTTTTACTAACATTCTCTTATTGCTAATGTTTCCAGAACCATATCAAACAATAATGAGGGGAGTGGGCATCTTTGCTTTACTCTTAATTTATTGGAAATTCTAGTGCAACCCCATTGCATATGATGCTTGCTTTTGGTTTTAGATAGACACTTTTTATATTTTAAAAAAGGTCCCTCTTGGCCTATACTTTGTAGGGTTTTTAGGATAAAAGAATGTTGTACTTTGTCAAAGGCTTTTCCTACATCTATTGAAATAGGTGGTTTTGGATGTTTTGGGTTTTGATATGACTGCTTGTTGTTGAGTCATATTGTACTCTTCATGACCCCATTTGAGGTTTTCTTGCAGAGATACTGGAGAAATTTGCCATTTTCTTTTCCAGCTCATTTTACAGATGAGGAAATTGAAGCATATAGGATTGAGTGATTTGCTCAGAGTTACACAGCTAGTATGTGTCTGAGGTCAAATTTGAATTCAGGTCTTTTTGACTCAAGGATGGTGCTCTATCCACTACACCATTTAGCTGCTCTAGTTAATATGATTAATTATATTGTTTTCCAAATGCTGAAGCATTTTTGTATCCCAAGTGTAAAACCCATTTGATCATAATGAATGATTTCTTGGATAAATTGCTATAGTCTGTTTGTTAGGATTTTGTTTAAAATTTTTGAGTCTTTCGAGCATGATGCTCTCAGAAAAACATGACAGATTTACATGAACTAATACAAAGTAAAGTGAACAGAACCAGGTGAACAGTGTACTTAGTAATAGCAGTATTTTATGATGATCAGTTTTGGATGACTTAGCTATTCTCAGCAATACAATGATCCAAGACAATTCCTAGGAACTTATGAAAAAAGCTCTCTGTCTCCAGAGAAGGAACTGATGGAATCTGACTACATATTAAAGAGCTCATTTTTAAAAACTTTATTTTTCTTTTTTTTTCTGTTGGTTTGTGTTTTTTCCCCATAAAATGACTAATATGGAAATATGTTTTGCTTGACTGCACATGTATAACCTATGTCAAATTGTTTGCCTTCTTAATAAAGGAGGAGGTTGAAAGGGAAAGAGAGAATTTGGATCTCAAAGTTTTAAGAAATGAATATTAAAGTTTTTTTTACATGTAATTGGGGAAAGAATATATAAATTTAAAATGTTAAAAAATTTTTGAGTTATTTTTGAGCTACTTATTGATTTTCTAATTTTTAAAAAATACATATTTAGTTCATTAATTTTTTCTTTTATTTTATTAATATATGATTTTAAGAATATGCTTTTATCCCCTGAAGATTGCTTTAGCTACAACCTTTAGTAGGTTGTGGCTTCATTATAATTTTCTTTTATATAGTTATTGTTTCTATGATTTGTTCTTTGACCAACTCATTTAAGATTTCATTTTTAAGTCTTCATATTTAGTCTATGTCTTTTGTTTGTGGTCCTTGAATCAACTTCTATTCTTATTGCATTGTGGTTTATAAAGGATTTATTGGCTATTTCTCCCTTTTTACATTTTTTGCAATATCTCTGTGGTCTAATATATGGTCAACTTTTGTAAAAGTTCCTTTTGGTGCGTAGAAATATGTGCATTCTTTTGCTGTCCCACTTAGAATATGTTACAAGTCTTTTAATTACCATTTCTTCAGAAATTTGTTCAGTTCTATATTTTCCCTTTTGTTTATCTTTCTATTAGACTTTTCCAAAACTGGCAGAGGGATATTGAAGTCTCCTGCTACTATTGTGTCACCGTCTATATCATCTTGAAGCTCAGGTAATGTTTCCTTTATGAATTTGGATGCTAAGGCATTTGGAATATCTAAATTTATTACTGATATTGATTTGTTGTCTTTGTTTCCTTTCAATGTGGTATGATTAGATTGATTATATTTCGAATTATTTGCTTGTGTATAGTCAGCGAATGACTTGTTAGGACAACAATCAGAATTAATATGAAATTAGAAGAAGGAACAAACGAAGATTCTAGAAGATAGAGTGAGGCTGATGACTTTGGGCAACTCTGCCTCACTTAAATCCAATTCACATGCAAGTCAAAATATTACCCTGTGATGTTATTGGTCTTCTTTGAAAATGAAGGATGAACAACAGTTCATTTTGACTATTTGTCAATTGGGGAATGACTCTTATTTTTATAAATTTGATTCAATTCCCTATACATTTCAGAAATGAGACCTTTATCAGAGAACCTTGCTGTAATTTCTCTCCCTTACCTCTTCCACCCCTAGTTTCCTGCTTTCCTTGTAATTTTGGCTTAATTGGCTTTGTTTGTGCCTTTAAGAATTTGAATGCTCCGTCTTTTGGTGTATATATGTTTAGTATTGATATCACTTCATTTTCTGTTGTACCTTTAGCAAAATGTAGCTTCCCTTGTTATCTTTTTAAAATTAGGTCTATTTTTGCCTTCTTTGTCCAAGATTATGATAGCTACCCCTGCTTTTTTTTTTAAAACTCAGCTGAAGCATAATATGTTATGCTCCAGCCCCCTATTTTAACTATGTGTATGTCTTTGTGTTTCAAATGTGTTTCTTTTAAGCAACATATTGTTGAATTCTGGTTTATAATCCATTCCGCTATCTGCTTCTCTTTTATGGATGGGTCATTCCATTGACATTCATAGTTATGTATGATTATTAACTGTGAATTTTCTTCCATACTATTTTCTTGTTTATTCTTTTAAATCTGTTCCTTTTTAAAAGTCTGTTTTTGCCTTTGGCTACTGCTTCCCTTAATCTGCCCTCCCTTTTATCACTGTCTCCTCTTTTCTCTTAACCCCTTTCTCTCTTACTTCCCTTTTGGGTAAGTTAGATTTCTATGTCCAAATGAGTGTGTGTGTGCGTGTGTATGTGTGCACCTACGTGTGTGTATGTATACATTCTTCCCTCTTTGTACAAATATATACACACATTATATATATGTATACATACATACAATATGCACATATAGACATATATACACACACACACATATGTATATATTCTTCTCTCTTTGAACCAATTACAATGAAAGTGAGGTTCAGGTATTGTTTGCCAGCCCTTTTCCTCCTTCACTGTAAAAGCTCTTCCTTGAGCCCCTCTTTTATGTGAGATAATTTTCCTATTCTTCTCACTTCCCCCTTCTCCCAATGCATCCTTCTTTCTTACCTATTTTTTTTTTTGGGGGGGGGGAACTCAGCTCAATATAATCAACTCACACCCATGCCCTCTGTCTTTGTAGACTCCTAATTGCTCTAATAATAATAAAGTTCTTAGGAGTTATGTGTTTCATATTCATATATTATAGGAATATAAACAGTTTAACCTTATTGAACCCCTTATGATTGATTTCTCTTTCCTCTTTACCTTTTTATTTTTTCTTGAGTCTTGTGTTTGAATGTCAGATTTTCTATTCAGCTCTGGTGTTTCATCAGGAATGCTTGAAAGCCTTCTTTTTCATTAAATATCCATTTTTTCCCTCTGAAGGATTATACTCAGTTTTGCTGGGTAGATTATTCTTGGTTGTAATCCTAGCTCCTTTGCTCCTGAAATATCATATTCCAACCCCTCAGTTCCTTTAACATGAAAGCTGCTAAATTTTGTGTGATCCTGACTGTGGCTCAATGATATTTGAATGTTTTTCTTTTTGGCTGCTTATAATATTGTCTCTTCAACCCAAGCATTCTGGAATTTGGCCATAATATCCTTGGGAATTTTCATCTTGAGGTCTCTTTCAGGAGCTGATTGGTAGATTCTTTCAATTTCTGTGAATCTAAGATATCAGACAGTTTTCTTTATAATTTCTTGAAATTTGATATCTAGGCTCTTTTTTTTAATCATGACTTGTAGGTAGTCCAATAATATTTTTTTTTAATTTAACTTTTAACATTCATTTTCACAAAATTTTGGGTTACAAATTTTCTCCCCTTTTATCCCCTACCCCCCCCCCCCCAAACACCAAGCATTCTAATTGCCCCTATGACCAATCTGCTCTCTCTTCTATCATCCCTCTCTGCCCTTGTCTCCATCTTCTCTTTTGTCCTGTAGGGCCAGATAGCTTTCTATACCCCTTTACCTGTATTTCTTATTTCCTAGTGGCAAGAACATTACTCGACAGTTGATCCTAACACTTTGAGTTCCAACTTCTTTACCTCCCTCCCTCTCCACCCCTTCCCTTTGGAAGGCAAGCAGTTCAATATAGGTCAAATCTGTGTAGTTTTGCAAATGACTTCCATAATAGTTGTGTTGTATAGGACTAACTATATTTCCCTCCATCCTATCCTGTCCCCCATTACTTCTATTCTCTTTTGATCCTATCCCTCCCCATGAGTGTCGACCTCAAATTGCACTCTCCTCCCCATGCCCTCCCTTCTATCATCCCCCCCACCCTGCTTATCCCCTTATCCCCCACTTTCCTGTATTGTAAGATAGGTTTTCATACCAAAATGAGTGTGCATTTTATTCTTTCCTTTAGTGGAATGTGATGAGAGTAGACTTCATGTTTTTCTCTCACCTCCCCTCTTTATCCCTCCACTAATGAGTCTTTTGCTTGCCTCTTTTATGAGAGATAATTTGCCCCATTCCATTTCTCCCTTTCTCCTCCCAATATCTTTCTCTCTCACTGCTTGATTTCATTTTTTTTTAAGATATGATCCCATCCTCTTCAATTCACTCTGTGCACTCTGTCTCTATGTATGTGTGCGTGTGTGCATGTGTGTGTGTGTGTAATCCCACCCAGTACCCAGATACTGAAATGTTTCAAGAGTTACAAATATTGTCTTTCCATGTAGGAATGTAAACAGTTCAACTTTAGTAAGTCCCTTATGACTTCTCCTTGCTGTTCACCTTTTCATGGTTCTCTTCATTCTTGTGTTTGGAAGTCAAATTTTCTTTTCAGCTCTGGTCTTTTCATCAAGAATGCTTGAAAATCCTCTATTTCATTGAAAGACCAATTTTTCCCCTGAAGTATTATACTCAGTTTTGCTGGGTAGGTGATTCTTGGTTTTAGTCCTAGTTCCTTTGACTTCTGGAATATCCTATTCCATGCCCTTCGATCTCTTAATGTAGAAGCTGCTAGATCTTGTGTTATCCTGATTGTACTTCCACAATACTTGAATTGTTTCTTTCTAGCTGTTTGCAATATTTTCTCCTTGACCTGGGAACTCTGGAATTTGGCCACAATGTTCCTAGGAATTTCTCTTTTTGGATCTCTTTCAGGCGGTGTTCTGTGGATTCCTTGAATATTTATTTTGCCCTCTGGTTCTAGAATCTCAGGGCAGTTTTCCTTGATAATTTCATGAAAGATGATGTCTGGGCTCTTCTTTTGATCATGGCTTTCAGGTAGTCTGATAATTTTTAAATTGTCTCTCCTGGATCTATTTTCCAGGTCAGTTGTTTTTCCAATGAGATATTTCACATTATCTTCCATTTTTTCATTGTTTTGGTTTTGTTTTGTGATTTCTTGGTTTCTCATAAAGTCCTTAGCCTCCATCTGTTCCATTCTAATTTTGAAAGAACTATTTTCTTCAGTGAGCTTTTGAATCTCCTTTTCCATTTGGCTAATTCTGCTTTTGAAAGCATTCTTCTCCTCATTGGCTTTTTGAACCTCTTTTGCCAATTGAGTTAGCCTAGTTTTCAAGGTGTTACTTTCTTCAACATTTTTTTTGGGCTCCTTTAGCAGGGAGCTGATCTGCTGTTCATGCTTTGCTTGCATGTCTCTCATTTGTCTTCCCAGCTTTTCCTCCACCTCTCTAACTTGATTTTCAAAATTCTTTTTGAGCTCTTCCATGGCCTGAGCCCATTGGGTGGGCTGGGACACAGAAGCCTTGACTTCTGTATCTTTGCCTGATGGTAAGCATTGTTCTTCCTTATCAGAAAGGAAGGGAGGAAATGCCTGTTCACCAAGAAAGTAACCTTCTATAGTCTTATTTCTTTTCCCTTTTCTGGGCATTTTCCCAGCCAGTGACTTGACCTCTGAATATTTTCCTTACACCCACCTCACCTCCTGATCCTCCCAGCCAGCGTTTGGGGTCTGAGATTCAAATGCTGCTTCCAGCCTCAGGGCTTTGGGCAGGGGCAGGGCTGCTATTCAGTGTGAAATTAAGTCCAGGTGCTGAGGTCGGGGCAGGGCCGCCTCTCAGGCTCAGTTCCCTCAGGGAGTTTATGCACAGACCTTCAACAATGGATCCAGGCTCCTGCCTGCTTGGGGAGCCCCGGTCTGCCACCGCCCCTCAGCTTCTGTCTCCCGAGGGGGCCCGAGCCATGGGGGCACCCCACTGCCCCCCTCGACCCACCAAAGAGACTCTCTCACCGACCCTCGTCACCTGTGGGTGGAGGGACTTGTGCGGCCGCTGGAGATCCCGTCCCTGAAGCCTGCTCGGATCTGTTCCTCTCGGTGCCGCGGCCGTGGCAGGTCTGGGCTGGGCTCCGCGTCTGCAGCGCGACGGACCTTTTGCGAGAGGTTTGCAGGTCCCTCTGTGGGTGGAGGGACCTGCGTGGCCGCTGGAGATCCCGTCCCTGAAGCCCGCTTGGATCTTTTGCTCTCGGTGCCGTGGCCGAGGCAGGGCTGTACTCAGCTCCCAGTCCTGGCGCCCAGTCCGCAGCTCGAAGGACCTTTTGCGAGAGGTTTGCAGGTCTCTCTGGAACAGAAATCTCCCTCGCTCCAATGTTCTGTGGCCTCTGGGTGCAGAATTCGCCGTGAGTTACTTCTTTGTAGTTGTTCTATGGGTTGTGGGTTCAGAGCTATGTGTATGTGCGTCTTTCTACTCCGCCATCTTGGCTCTGCCCCCTAGTCCAATAATATTTAAATGATCTCTTATCAATCTATTTTCCAGGTCAGTTTTTTTTCCCTCATGTGATATTTCATATTTTCTTTCATTTTCATTTTTTCATTCTTTCATCTTTTTCATTCTTTTGACTTTGTTTTGTTGTTTGTTGATGTCTCATGGAGTCACTAGCTTCTATTTACCCAATCTATTTTCAAGAAATTATTTTCTTTAGTGAGCTTTTATACCTCTTTTTGCATTTGGCCAATTTTAATTTTTAAGGAGTTCTTTTCTTCAGTATTTTTTGTGCTTCTTTTTATCAAGCTGTTAATTCTTTTTTTCACAATTCTCTTGTATCACTCTTATTTCTTTCCCTAAGTTTTCCTCTACCATTCTTATCTCTTTCTTTAGCTCTTCCAGGAATTTTTGTGGGGTTTGTGTCTAATTTGCATTTTTCTTTGAGGTTTTGCTTGCTATACTTTCTTGTTGTCTTCTGAGTTTATGTCTTGGTCTTCCCTGCCACTGTAGTAGATTTTTATGATCAGGCTCCTTTTTTTTTATTTTTGTAGTTTGCTCATGTTCCCAACCTATCTCTTGACTTTCAACTTCATATTAAAGTTGGGCTTTGCTCCCCGGGGGGTGGAGATAAATACAGTTCCAAGCTTTAGGCTGTTTTTGTGCTGCTGTTTTCAGAATTAGTTCTGGGAGTCTGTAAGTTTTTGATGCTTCCAGGGTGATGTGATCAGGGGAAAGATGTGGTTGTTGCTCTCCTACTCTTTGCTCAGGAAGGGTCCCTGCTCCTCTCCAGCTGCATGGGCTGGCACCGCTCTCAGTTCTTGAAATGTGACCAGGTCTCCTGCTCTCCTGTAGCCTCAAGTAATAGTGCTCCTCTCTGCCCTGGACCATCTCTGGTCTAGAACTCTGTGAGTTCTAGAGGCTGCTGCTCTTGCTATTGCAGCCACTTCCAAGGCCCACCACTGGTGTTATTGCTTCCTGTGCTCTCAACTGCCACACACCCCCCATCCCCTCCTGGTGTCATAGACCTCTCCTTTCAATCACTTAAGTTGTCTTTGGCTGGAAAAAATGTTTTACCCTGACCTTTTGTTGGCTATGCTGCTCCACAGTTTGATGTGATGCATTGCTCCAAAGTTGTTTAAAAGGGAATGTTAGGAAAGCTCATCTAGGTTGCTGCCTTTACTGTGCCATCTTGGCTCCCTCTGGCCATTGCAGTTTCCTTAGGCTCATTTTTTGGGAAATCTAACTCTTTAGTAAACTTAATCTTCCCCATTCTTGTATATATTGACTTATCACTTCTATTTCAGCTATGAACAGGTTTATTCCCATACATAAAAAGTAATGCTTAGCATAAAAGACTTGTAGCATACATTAAAAATAATTAGAATAGAATTTAGCTTGCTTGTAATTAATCTTGTAATCTTCTGGAAGACTGGTAAGGGAAACTTCATTAGAGCATAAAACAGTTGAGCAGTTTTGCTAATCAGCCAATTCACATTTCACCTCTAAACTGGACATAATGGTATCATACAGCCAATCCTGTTCTTTTTTTCTGGTGGTGTCTTTCTGGCCCTGGTTGATCTAATGTAGGCACTTCCTCTCTGCACAATTCTTCTGAAAGCAACTTTATGTCATCCTCATAAAAATACTATCTGTTCTCTAGAGTCCTTCATATGAAGATTTCATAGGAGGTATTCTTTGCATGTTCCAGATGTCTATTATGTTGGGATAGAGAGGGGTATGCTTCTCCACTCCTTATTGAAATTACATTTTGTTACCTGGAGAGCTGCATACAAGAGGAGGCTATTGGTGGAATCCACCTCTTTTACCATATATGATACCATATCATCAGCTCTTTCAGCTAGGCAGTCACTTAACACACAGTTCCCAAAATCAGAATGGTAACTATTGAAGTTCAAGGTATAGATATGGGGGTAGATGCATTATACCATTTTAGAATATAAACTAATTTTATATTAGGATGGAGCAATATCACTTCATAAAGTAGCAAGCATCAAGGGAGGGAAAAACAAGTAAGTAAACAAGTAAATAAAAAAGTTAGGTGGAAGACCCACACAAACCAGATTATTCATGGGGCCTTTAAAGATTAAATTTGGAAAAAGGACAACAACCAGATTAAAAATGGAAAAGATCAGCAGAGATTTCTTTAACAGATTCATTTAATTAATGATAGTGCGGCTGTCAATGACAAAACAGCTCTCTAATGTCCTAGTTCCTAATATGTTAAGTGATTTTCCTAAAGCATAGGCCCAACCATGTCACCCCCCCCCCCCCCCCTTCCCCACTCAGTAAATTATAATGGCTCTTTATTACCTTCAGGATCAAAACAAAGTCCTTTGTTTGGCATGCGATGTCCTTTGTAATCTAGCCATCTCCTACAGTCTTCTTATACCTTACTCCACAACTGTACCTTTTGAATCACTTACAATGGCCTCCTTGCTCTTCCATGAAAAAGACACTCATGTCTCAGTTCTGGGCATTTTCTCTGGCTGTCCTCCATACTTGGGATGTTCTCCCTTATCGAAACTCCTACTGGCTTCTCTGATTTTGTTTAAGTCTCAATTAAAATTCCATTTTCTACAGGAAACTTTCCCCAACCCCTCTTAATTCTAGTGGCTTCTCTCTTAGTTACTTCTGATTTATTACATAGATAGGTAGATAGTGTGTTTATTCCTATTTGTTTGCTTGCTGTCTTTCCCATTAGATCGTGAGCTCCTCAAGGGCAGGGATTGTCTTTTGCCTTTTTTTGTATCCTCAACACAGCACATAGTAGGTATTTAATAAAGTTTATTGACTGACTGATGCGTGAGAAAATAGAAATTCTACTAAAGAAAACAAAGATGGAAAGACCAACTGGGCTAAATCAAGTTATACACAGAGGTGTTATGTGTTGGAAGTCACAATATTTTGAGAGCATTGAAGGATTTATTCTTAAGATATCTGAAAAAAGGGAGGATATCAAACAGGGGAAAAGTCACTGATTGTATTACTATAAAAAGGACAAATGTGAAAATATTACAGCTTACAGCTACTAATCCACATGACAGCTTTTTCTCTCTACAAAGTCTTTTTGAGAATAATTAAGGACATTCTTGATGAAGGTACGAGAAGGGAAAAAGAAGGCAGTTTGAACCATATTCTACAACAGACTACATCTTTATAATCATATAATTGAATAAAAGGCATAGGGAATATATGATCCTACTGTATTCATTATTCTTTAAATTTAATAAAAGGCATTTACTTTTGCAAAGCAAATTGTAGCTTTAAAGTCTCTTCCATAACAAGGTGTCTCTCATGAACATATCAAAATCATACAAGATGTTTAAAATATGTAACAGTAGTGATAAGTTTTGTTCATTAAGACTCTGATTATATCCTGAGAGGTATTAAAGAGGGAGACATGCTCATCATATCAACCTTCCTTGCTTTCTCTTGACATTTCATGGACATCAATGGAGCTCTCTGGCTGCTCATGTCATCCCTTATTCCTGCCACATGATCAGTCCATCTGCTCTTCCAATCATACATTTCCTTTTACTTCCATTCTTCTTTCAAGTTCCTTGTTCTCTGTTAACAGGCTGCTCATACCCACCATGCATCTCTTCATTGTCCTCCCTGTAATTCTTGTTGGCAGTTGTATTCCATGGTTACCTATCATAGAGCAATACCACTAGAATGCTGGTGTTAAAGAGATGGGCCGTTGTCCCCATGGGGCTGTTGGACTAAATTGTCCCTCAGATCCTTTCCAGCTGGAGCATTGTATGTATTGTGCAGCATTGTGTTCCTTGCTCTATGTTCTGTGAGTCTTGGGGACACTCAGGCAATGGGGTTAGACTTTGTGGAGACATCAGATAACTCAATTTAGAAATTAGTGATTGGGGAGTAGATCCTGAGAGAAAAGGAGAAGGATTTAGAGTCTTTGGAGAGGAGTTTTGTGGGAGTAGGAGGAGTGGTCTATGACATTCATATACTCACTACACATTCAGCCTTATCTACTGTCATCCTAGAGGTCTGGATGGAACCTGAGAATAGTGGGAGAAAAAGCCCATCCAGAAGGTAGAACAGGTACTTTTCCCATTGCACTTTCTAGTTACTCTAACTATACCTAATATTCTGCTTTTTCCAGGAAGGCCTTTGAATTGGTCTGGTGAACTGATGGTTTCCCTGGATCTGCCTTAGAGTTCCTCTATCTACTTCCTTCCCAATTATTTACCTACTTCGAATAGAAATGACTCATAGTGATCTTAGAAAAGCAGGGAAAGACTTGTATGAAGTAGTGAAGAGTGAAGTGAGCAGAACCAGGAGGACACTGTATACAGTAACAGCAATACTATTTTAAGAATGACTTTGAACAAATAAGTCATTTTTGATAAATATCCAAATTAATTCTAAAGGACATGTAAAGAAAGATGCTATCTGCATCTAAAGAACTGGTAAAAAGAAGTATGTGTAGATTAATTTTACATATACACACGCCACCTATTTGTGTCTAATGATAACCATCTATTGATGGGGGAGGGAACAAAAATGTAAAAGAAATTTACATGATAACTTTGTGTATTTAAAATAATAGCAAGTTGTACACAAGAGAAATTATGGTTTCATTTGCAATCACCTTTTTTGTTGTACTGTTACAGAAATGCTTGTTTTATTCCATAAATTAGAAAAAATAAATTTGTATTAAAGAAAGAAATGACTCATAGTGCATATATGTGAAATAAGGGCTATCCCTCCATATGCAGCACGGGGGTGTTATAAGGGAGGCAGAATAGATATCTCCAGCCTCTTCTTCTTATGCCTTTTCTAAAGGAGACTTTAATTTCTATCGGAGGAGAAGCAGGAGGCTGGGGCCAGAATCTTGGTCACCATGCCCTCCTCAGAAAGAGGACTTGAATTGTATCTTCTTGCTTATAGTTAGTCCAGGGGATATGAGATTCAAGCTAATTTCTGATTGCTGTTTCATTTATGAGAGAAGCAGGACCCCAAGCTCTATATTCAAGGCTTGAATCCTTTCCTGCCAAATTCCAAAACAAAATCAAAGAAAATATGCAAAGGATAATATATAACAGACACTACAGAGTGAAGGAGCTCTTCCACTGGAGGTGAGGTAATTCAGCTCAACAGAGAGAGGGAATTCTAGATGTCACCCAAGGGGAAGTTCTCCAAAGCCTCTTGTGTAGCAAGCTGGGGATAGGGATATGATGGAGACTTCTAGTACCACCTAATTGCCCCATATATAAACTAACTTGCACCACCCATTCAAACAATAGTCTTCGCTGGCTTTAGCTAAAGCTGGTCTACGGTGTGGCCTCTGCTTCTGGTTCAGAAATACTTCCCTCCCCATCCGGTCTCTTCATCAGTCCACAAGACTCTATCTATCATAGCTTATGGTGCCTAGGCTTCTGTTTCTGTTCCTGACACTGCCATCTCAAAGGAAGTTGCGATCACAAGATCAGAGGGAGGAAGAGAATGGCACAGACAGCATCGTTTAATCCTGTTGCTTGGCAAAACAAATGTATTACAGAGATCCCAGATGTAGGAGAAAGGTCAGTCAGTTTCTCACGCTAGTTTCCTCTGAAATTCTCTCTGTGAATCATGTCTTAAGGCATTAGGATCTTTACATAGACAAAAAGATGACCTGAAGCCATGGGAACCATTGATTTAACAACTAACCAGCTCTCTAAAAAAAAAAAAAATCTGCATTAACATTTTCTCCAACAATTTTTAAAGTCTAGACAATCAACAAAACAATAATCAAAGCCCTGGTTTGTAGCATGTGCTGATTTTGGAGGTGTAAATGTTCGCACTGCAAAATTTAGCCTTTGGATCTCTGGAACCAGTGTGATCTGACTCCAGTAAGCCTCTGGATTCATTTCGATGCATTTCTGACACATGTAAATGTGAGCTTCTAACCTTTTTAGACCCAGTAGGACAAGGCAATACCCTTTGTGTGCCACTGAAAAATCTAAGGCATAGGCAGAGGAGAAGGGGAAAAAAAAGAAAAGACTAAGAAGGGAATTAGGAGCAGTGAAACAAATTTAGATCTTGGGCCTCTAAGTAAATACTTAAAAAAAATCCTTTTTCCTCTTGGGGCATCCATCTCCTCCATACTGTGAAAAAGACCTTTTTTTATTTTATTTTTTAAAAATTATTTATTTATTTAACTTTTAACATTCATTTTCACAAAATTTTGGGTTCCACATTTTCTCCCCTTTTGTCCCCTCCCTCCACCCCAAAACACCGAGCATTCTAATTGCCCCTATCACCAATCTGCTCTCTCTTCTATCATCCCTCTCTGCCCTTGTCTCCATCTTCTCTTTTGTCCTGTAGGGCCAAATAACTTTCTATACCTCTTTACCTGTATTTCTTATTTCCTAGTGGTAAGAACAGTACTCGACAGTTATTCGTAAAACTTTGAGTTCCAACTTCTTTTCCTCCCTCCCTCCCCACCCCTTCCCTTTGGAAGGCAAGCAATTCAATACAGGCTAAATCTGTGTAGTTTTGCAAATGACTTCCATAATAGTTGTGTTGTATAAGACTAACTATATTTCCCTCCATCCTATCCTGTCCCCCATTACTTCTATTCTGTCTTTTGATCCTGTCCCTCCCCATGAGTGTTGACCTCAAATTGCTCCCTCCTCCCCATGCCCTCCCTTCCATCATCCCCCCCACCCTGCTTATCCCCTTATCCCCCACTTTCCTGTATTGTGAGATAGGTTTTCATACCAAAATGAGTGTGCATTTTATTCCTTCCTTTAGTGGAATGTGATGAGAGTAAACTTCATGTTTTTCTCTCACCTCCCCTCTTTATCCCTCCACTAATAAGTCTTTTGCTTTCCTCTTTTATGAGAGATAATTTGCCCCATTCCATTTCTCCCTTTCTCCTCCCAATATCTTCTCTCTCACTGCTTGATTTCATTTTTTTAAGATATGATCCCATCCTCTTCAATTCACTCTGTGCACTCTGTCTCTATGTGTGTGTGCGTGTGAGTGTGTATGTGTGTGTGTGTAATCCCACCCAGTACCCAGATACTGAAATGTTTCAAGAGTTACAAATATTGTCTTTCCATGTAGGAATATAAACAGTTCATCTTTTGTAAGTCTCTTATGACTTCTCTTTGCTGTTTACCTTTACATGCTTCTCTTCATTCTTGAGTTTGAAAGTCAAATTTTCTTTTCAGCTCTGGTCTTTTTATCAAGAATGCTTGAAAGTCCTCTGTTTCATTGAAAGACCAATTTTTCCCCTGAAGTATTATACTCAGTTTTGCTGGGTAGGTGATTTTTGGTTTTAGTCCTAGTTCCTTTGACTTCTGGAATATCCTATTCCACGCCCTTTGATCCCTTAATGTAGAAGCTGCTAGATCTTGTGTTATCCTGATTGTACTTCCACAATACTTGAATTGTTTCTTTCTAGCTGCTTGCAATATTTTCTCCTTGACCTGGGAACTCTGAAATTTGGCCACAATGTTCCTAGGAGTTTCTCTTTTTGGATCTCTTTCAGGAGGTGATCGGTGGATTCCTTGAATACTTATTTTGCCCTCTGGTTCTAGAATCTCAGGGCAGTTTTCCTTGATAATTTCATGAAAGATGATGTTTAGGCTCTTTTTTTGATCATGGCTTTCAGGTAGTCTGATAATTTTTAAATTGTCTCTCCTGGATCTATTTTCCAGGTCAGTTGTTTTTCCAATGAGATATTTCACATTATCTTCCATTTTTTCATTGTTTTGGTTTTGTTTTGTGATTTCTTGGTTTCTCATAAAGTCCTTAGCCTCCATCTGTTCCATTCTAATTTTGAAAGAACTATTTTCTTCAGTGAGCTTTTGAATCTCCTTTTCCATTTGGCTAATTCTGCTTTTGAAAGCATTCTTCTCCTCATTGGCTTTTTGAACCTCTTTTGCCAATTGAGTTAGCCTATTTTTCAAGGTGTTATTTTCTTCGGCATTTTTTTGGGTCTCCTTTAGCAGGGTGTTTAATTGTTTTTCATGCTTTGCTTGCATGTCTCTCATTTGTCTTCCCAGTTTTTCCTCCACCTTTCTAACTTGATTTTCAAAATTCTTTTTGAGCTCTTCCATGGCCTGAGCCCATTGAGTGGGCTGGGACACAGAAGCCTTGACTTCTGTGTCTTTCCCTGATGGTAAGCATTGTTCTTCCTCATCAGAAAGGAAGGGAGGAAATGCCTGTTCACCAAGAAAGTAGCCTTCTATAGTCTTATTTTTTTCCCCTTTTCTGGGCATTTTCCCAGCCAGTGACTTGACTTCTGAATATTCTCTTCACACCCACTTCACCTCCAGATACGCCCAGCCAGCACTTGGGATCTGAGATTCAAATGCTGCTTCCCAGCCTCAGGGCTTCGGCGGGGGCGGGGCTGCTATTCAGTGTGAGATCAAGTTCAGGTGCTCAGGTGGGGGCAGAGCTGCCTCACAGGACTCAGTTCCCTCAGGGGGTTTATGAAGAGACCTTCAACAATGGATCCAGGCTCCTGCCTGCTTGGGGAGCCCAGGTCTGCTCCCGCCTCCGCTGCTGCCTCCTGAGGGGGCCTGAGTTATGGGGGCACCCCACTCCCCTCTTGGCATGCCGAGAAGACCCTCTCACCAACCTTTGGGCCCATGGGTGGAGGGACCCACGTGGCCGCTGGCGATCCCGTCCCTGAAGCCCGCTCGGATCTGCTCCTCTCGGTGCCGCCCGACCACAGCAGGGCTGGGCTCTGCTCTGGATCTGCAGTGGGAAGGACCTTTTGTGAGAGGTTTACAGGCTCTCTGGAACAGAAATCTCGTCCGCTCCATTGTTCTGTGGCTTCTGCTGCTCCAGAATTTGTTGGCAGTTCTTTTTTACAGATATTTTATGGGCGGTGGGTTCGGAGCTAGGGTTATATGTGTCTTTCTACTCCGCCATCTTGGCTCTGCCCAAAAGACCTTTTTTTAGACAAAAGTAGACTGCAAGCTTCCTTTGAATCAACAGTGTGATATGTTTCAATGCTTCGATGTACTTCTTATCTACCCTTGCAATGAAAACAGATCTTTCACATTTTTTCCCTTACTTCTCCCTGCAGCTGGATATTCTGGGGATCAGAAATGAGGCTGAGAGGAAGTAACTAGAAATGAAAGTGATGGGACTGTCATGAACTGCCCACCTGAGCATAGATCTTTAAAAACATATACTGGACTGTTTGGAGGGGCCAGATCACCACATGGCACTCTGTGAAAGAAGGTTCATTTGCTAGCGGTCACTCTTCCTAGTAGAGGATTCTCTTTCTGTTGATCATGTGGCAGCCAGGGGCCAAGCTGCCAAGATGACTTAAAGGGAGCATAGAGACTTGCCAGGGTTCAACCAGGGAAGAAAAATGAGGTGATACAGCAAGATGCTGAGAGGAGATTCTGGGGAGAAGATTGAGATGGCTGCAGATTCCAGCTTCTTTGAACAAATGTTTAACGAATCACAAGGGGTGGGATGAGACAATGTATTCCACCATTCTTTGACTGATATTTTGGAAAGTTAATGACAGCAGTCGTCTGCTTTGGGAGGGTTCATTTTCATAGACAGAGGTGCTAGATTGGAAATAATGGTGGCTGATGGGAATCTGCAACAGACAGAATCAACAACATAGAAGCACTAGATTTCCTCAGGCTCTGTCTAGATGAATGGATTCATGTTAAAAATGAGAAACGGCAGATGCTGTGCTTATGATTAGCATTTATATATGATTTGAGGAGATGTAGAAGAGTCTTTGATAATTATATAGATAATGATGAGGAAACTATGTATGTAACAGTGGTGTTTTTACTTCAAAAGGTATGATTTAAAACATATAGTATCCAACATGTAGGAGGCATAATCCTCCTCCCATCTTACAACACCTCAGTCTCTGGGGAAGTGAAGAGGATTAGGTTCAGAGTTTATCTCAGAGCTAAATTAAAAGTCCAAAATCTGTTCTTGGCCTCAAATCCCAGGCACCCTGGCTTCCATGCTGTGTTGGCTTGCTGTAGCATCCCACCTGCAATCCTGGCTCCAGGGTCACTATGGCTTGAGCTCTTCAGTCTTCTGTGGATTACCTCTGGCATCAGATACTAAAAGAGAGACAACACAAACAGAAACAAATGCTACCAGATCCATTTCTCAGACTTGGGGGTCAAAGAGAGGGAGGCAGAGGAAGGCAAGGCCTTCAGTTTATGGAATCCATAGTGAGTATAGCAGAGGGTTGTTGAGAAGAGTGCAGTCAAAAAGATTCAGTCTTACTACTTCTGAAGACATAAATCAAAGAGGTTACCCCCACTGGTGGTAGGGGATGCTCTGGGCTCCATGATAGCCAAAATGGGCAGATTCAAAAGGCCAGTTTGGGTTACATTTAAAATATTCAAAAGGATCTATGATTCTAGCAGTTTGAAAGTTCCCTTCAAATGAGAGAGCTCACATCCAATTCATGCCTACTTATCCTGAGTGACTCTTATACACATCCTTCTGAAAGTCTGCCATAGGGGTCTGACCAAAAAGACAGAAGTCTTCCTAAATTCCTCTTGCTAACATAAGAGCACCAGTGGAACACGACTGTCCAGTAGTCATCCTTCTCTTGTGCCACTTGACCAGCTCATCTCTTCCTATCATGAAATTCTTTGCTGAGATCTTTTACCCCTGGTCTTTGAAGTTCATTGGTGGTTATTCATCATGGCCTTCTCATAGCTACCATGTGTCTCTCCATTGCCTTCTAAGTAATACTTGCTTTTAGTTTTTCAGATGAAGCTGTATTTTATTTCATATTGCATATTGCAATGCCAATATGATATTAGTATTGATGAGTTTTTGTTTTCAAAAGAAATTTGAAGTCAGTAAAATTTTGTAATTCCCTCCCCACCCCAGAAATCCAGCCAATTTTCACTCTATTAAATTCTGGGCCCAATCCATCATCTATATCTACTGTCTGTTCCAGATACTTAAACTTTTGATTCTCTAGAGTACCTGTACAAAGGTCTATTGAAATGTGGACAATTAAACAGTCTTAATTTGCTTAATCTTTTTCTGTGTAGAGGGACAGACTGAACTCCTTAGAGTGATTCTGACTCACTCCTAGGAGGACCTGAAATGTTTTAGGCCTTGACACAGTCATCGCAATGTCATCCACAAATGGATTTTTGGAAGACCTCATCACTTACCAGGAATCCATGGAATTCTTCTTCTACCTGGATTGTACATTGGATCTCTTCCATCACAAATACCAAAAACAAGTGCTTTTCCTGTTTTATGCCTCACCTGATGTTTATTATCAAAGGGTCATTGAACTTTTTTTTACCTCTTTGTCTCATTTCTTACCTAGCCTTAATCACTGAATGAACGTTGCCTCAGACAAACAGAGACCTGGGAAAGACCTTAGCTTAAAAAGGCTAAGGTCTCACACTGCATCAGGGACATCTCCACACATCTTGATCTCTATCTCGCCACTGGACTCAGATGGCTGTGGAAGAGAATGTGAGACAGTGATTTTGCCTCACTTATTTCCAATTCATTTGTGAGTCTGACATCATCCTCTTGATGTTATGATTGCCTTTGAGAACAAAGGACAAATGCCAAACATTAAGCAGGGTTATTTCTGTTATAGAAGCCTAAATTATCTTCATGTATAGAGGGGAGATACATGTAAATGAGCTCATAAGACAGTATTTTGTTCTGTTGATCCATATGCTTCTTCATTATCATCAAGCAATAAGAATAGTGAGATTTTACACAATTCAGTTAATGGTGAAAAGGTAAAGATGTGGACTGGCCAGCTAGATGGCACACCAGGCTTGGAGTCAGGAAGATGAGTCTGTGCTGTAGTTCAGATCTGTTCTCAGACACTAGCTTGGTTGTTTTCTTGGTTCTGCTTACTTCACTCTGGATCAGTTCATATAGATCTTTCCATGATTTTCTGTATTCATCTCACACACGTTATTTCTTACAGCACAGTAATATTCCATTATGGGCAGCTAGGTGGTATAGTGGATAGAGTATTGGGCCTGAAGTCAGGAAGATGAGTCTCCCTTCATTCAAATATGGCCTCAGACACTTACTAGTTGTATGACCCATAGCAAATCACTTAACCTTATTTGCCTCAGTTTTCCTATTTGTAAAATAAACTGGAGAAGGAAATGGCAAGCCATTCCAGTATCCCCCAAACACGGGTCATGAAGAATTGGACATGACTAAAATGACCAAACAACAACAAAAAAGCTGTAGTCTATTGTCAGATGCTGCATGTGACAGTCAGATTGTTCACTGCTAACAAACACATCATTGAGGATAACTTCAATTCATTTATAGACAATTCTCATAGAGATTTTGCACAGATTTGAGTGCAAACTTTCAGTTTGGTCTGGTGAGTTTCTAAGGGTTAACTTGGATTAATTAAGGTTAGCAATCTGGTCATTAGCAGTCTGGTTACCTGGTGATTTTTTTTTTATTATTGTTTTTTGCCATAAAAATCCATGAACTAGAGAAAATACAACATATCCTCAATCCTGACAGGCTCCCTTCCACATCTTCAGTGAGGGTAGCTGAGTGGTAAGAAAGGTGGAAGAGAGTGCAAAGGCTCATTCTTCTCAATCAACTCTCATTTGAACTCTAAATATGAAATTCTTGTTAAAAGAGCAGCAAATGAACATGTCACACAAATCTTGATATTCTTCCTGTAAGTAAAGCCAGAAGAAAGAAGGAAGTTGCAGGAGAATGAAAGGGTTACTCCTAAGATAGACAAAGAAAGGATTTGGTGGAGTGGATTTTATTACAAGTCAAGCGGTAACTAGAGCTGTTATTTCATGGGGTGTTTGGTCATTATGTACTTTACCACTAAGAATAAGTATTTTCAAAAAGACCACCATGAAAATAATCATAGATTATGGAGTAGCATTAGTTGCTGAAGATGAAGTGATAAAGAAATTCTATGAGGAACTTGATAAGATCCTTCATATCAAACTAATATACATTCTAATACTTGTTGACTTCGATAAAAAGGAGGGAAAAGGTAAGGATGGGGAGCCTATGTGGGAAATCATCGTTCAGGAAGAAGGAAGAGAGAAGTGAAAACTTTGTAGATTACACAGAAATCTCATGTCTCTCTCATGAATACATTCTTTGAAAAAAAGAATGACCATATACCACATAACACTGCAAAGAAAAAAACTGGATTATATTTTAACATATAGGAAAAGATTTTATTGATGTGGGAGTTACCCTGAAATCAGCTGTCTGTGTTACAGTCAGATTGTTGATTTATTAGAAGTAAGATCAGAATTGGCAAAAAAGCAAGAAGAAAACTAAATTATGAAATAAAGATAAAGTGTACAATTGAAGAAACTTATGAAGAAACATATAAATCAACCAAGTGGAACATTCTAATTTTGTTCATCTGAGGTAATGGCACTACATTACTGGCATCTCCACTGAGAGTTGACTGAAACTAAGTCAAATTTATCCTTTGTGCCATATTGGAAAGTGTGGACAAAAGCCTCTGCAAAGAAAGATGGTGTTCCAAGAGGAAGCTGTGACAATTTTTGATATTAGAAAATAATCAAGGATCCTTCCATCTCTAAGATGAGTTAAATTCTAGACAGGTTCTCAACTCAGCTGGGTAATACCTAATCTTATATTTGCTATATCACACCTACCAATTTTTAAGAACAGAATAACATAGGAATCTTTCTCAATGATTCAGTTTACTCTTGTTGGTCTTGTAGACAATTATGTGTCAAAGGTTAATTTACCTTTTGCTTTTTTGACCAGGAACAGAAAAAGGTAAATGTTTGAACTCTGGCATTATCTGGGGTGTGGCAGTGACTACTGGTAGTCAGGGAGATGCCTGACTCATTTTCTAAGTATCCAGTACAGTTTGTCTTTTAAGTTAGTATAATTGAAGTGAAGATATTCTAGACCATGGTTTTTTAATCTGGGGTCTGTGAGCTTGTTTTTTAAAAAATATTCTTTGATATTTTGCTAATTGTAATTTAATATATTTAGTTTCCTTTGTAAAATTGACTGTCTTATTTTTTGCATTTAAAAGCATTATTCTGAGAATGGCCTTTACCATACTGAAAAAGGGGTCCAGGACACAGAAAAGATAAAGAACCCCTGATCTAAACTATTATGTGAAAGTGTTTCCTTGTGGGTCATGAAAAGTAGGGGAGGAGATAAAAGTTTTCATGGAAAATGAAGCTTTAACTTTAAAGATTTCCCTGTAGCTCAGGGGATCAGAGCCCAGTAATAAGCCAAATGTGTGATAAATTCATAATATATTAAACTGAGGCATCCAATGATTTGCAGCCATATAGCATCACTTGAAGAACTTTGGTGTTAAAAAAATGGGCCACTGAAAATATGCCACAGTTTCCCAACTATAATCCAGTCCACTGACTTATTTCTTATCAATTTGGGGCCCTATTCATTAACCATCTGCAGTGTCTTTCCACGGTATGTACTGATAGACCATCTCTATGAGCTATCAATCCAATTGAATATCATAGTCTGGACCAGTGGTGCTCAAAGTGTGATCTGGGGACCCTTGGGGGTCCTATAGACACTTTATGGAGGTCCGTGAATTTAAAAATATTTTCATAATAATAATAAAATGTTTTCATTTCTAATAAAAATATCAATAGTTGTAATCCACAGAAATAAATCTCTAGGAGTCCTCAATAATTTTACAATGTATAAAGGAGTCTTGAGATGGAAAACTTTGAGAACCATTGGTTTGGACAATAGATATTCCTTATCCATTTAGTTTTTTATACAGTTGTAGAGCTAGAAGAGACTTTAGAGGCCTTCTAATCCAATCTATGCACTTTGCAAATGAGGAAACTGAGGCATAGAGATATTTAAAATATTTGCTCAGAGTTACATAGCTAGTTCATATCTGAACCAATCTTCAGACACGGGTCTTTCTGATCCCCAAGTTCAGTGCCCCATATATTGTGCCATGTTTTTGTTGTTCAGTCTTTTTCAGTTGTGTCTAATTCTTCATGACCCTACTTGGAATTTTCTTGGCAAAGATACTGGACTGGTTTACCATTTTGTTCTCCAGCTCATTTTACAGATAAGGAAACTGAGGCAAACAGAGTTAAATGACTTTCCCAGGGTCACACAGCTAAGAAGTATCTGAGATCAGATTTGAACTCAGGTAGATGAGTCTTCCTGACTCCAGACCTGGCACTCTATTTGCTATGCCACCAGTACCTTAGTTGCTCCATACTAACTTATGCCTATCCTGGCTGGAGAGTTAGGTCCCACTCTGTGGAGTAGTGATAGGTTCCATTTATGAGGCTCTGCAGTGTTCTAGGGTGTTATGCAATGAGTACAACATGATCTATTATAACACAGGTGTATCTGGAAGAGCCCCCTATTCATAAAGAATTCCTCCTCCATTTTGATTTTGCCCTGGCCTTCTTCCATGACAACGCCAAACACCTTTGATGAGCAAACATGGCTCCCTCATTTATGCCTGGTTTAATGGTTATTATAATCAGAGCTCTGGCCAATGAACAAAATTATTTATTTTGCAATTTCCAAGGCATTTTGTATGATTTTGACATAGGCCGAATATGGGAGATGCCTTGTTGGAGAAGAGCCTTTAAGGCTGCATTTTCCTCTACTGGAAATAGTTTTTTTTTTTTGTGATTAATAAAATAATTAACTTGATGAAATTTTGTGTTTTCTGCACCTTTCATTCAATTGTGTGATTAGAAAGATGTGATCTGCAGTAGAATACAGTTTGCAAAGTCTTTATCTTTTCTTCTTGTGTCTTCATCAAGGATATCCTTAATGGGTTTATTTTTTGAAAATAAAAATTTATTGATGTCTTCTGTTTTTACATCATTATAGTTATCCCCAGTATGTCTTCCCCCTTTTCTCCCAAGACCCATCCCACATGACCAATGGTATTTTTTTTGAGGAGGAAAAGCAAGGCAATTGGGGTTATATGACTTGCCCAGGGTCACACAGCTAGTAAGTATCAAGTGTCTGAAGCTGTATTTGAACTTAGGTCCTCTTGATTCCAGGGCCGGTGCTCTATTCACCGCAAAAAAAGTTCAACTAATCAATTTATTGAAAAAGTCTAAAAACATTTGCAGTGTCTAACAACTGTGAACCTCTCACCTCCACGAGGAGGTGGGTTGGAGTTGTCTTCTCATATT
Organism: Notamacropus eugenii; assembly: GCF_028372415.1. Classification (NCBI taxonomy): domain Eukaryota; kingdom Metazoa; phylum Chordata; class Mammalia; order Diprotodontia; family Macropodidae; genus Notamacropus; species Notamacropus eugenii. The sequence continues at coordinate 279,308,397 of NC_092876.1, read as the reverse complement.
TCTTCATTTGAGTCATGCTTGATCTTTATAATTTTGTCCATTCACTTTTGATTTTTTTGTGTGGTTGTTTTTCCCGTTTACAACACTGTTGTAGTAACTGTGTTTGTTGTTTCCTAGTCTCTGCTTCCTTCATTCTGTATCAGTTTATGTAGCTCTTTCCATGCTTTTCTGTATTCATCTTGCGAATCATTTCATACAGCACAGCAACCTTCCATTATATCCATGTACCACAATTTATTTAGCCATTCCTCAGTCGATGGACATCTATTTTGTTTCCAATTCGTTGCTATCACAAAAAGTGCTGGTATAAACATTTTGGAGTATATGGAGACTTTATTCTTATTAATGTCTTCATTGGGGTAAAAACCCAATCATGGACTTGGTTCAAAGTGTATGAACATTTTAGTCACTTTATTTGCATAATTCCAAATTGTTTTATAAAATAGTTGTACCATTTTATAGCTCCACCAGCAGTCTATTAGTGAGTCTATCCTTCCATAACCTCTCTTTGACTGTTGATGTTTTTTATCATCTTTGCCTATTTTTAGGGTGTGAAGTGAAACCCCAGGGATGCTTTGATTTGCATTTCGCTTCTTATTAGTGATTTGGAGCATTCTTGAAGGTGGTTGTGAATATTTTATAGTACTTTTGAAAATTGTTCATATCCTTTGACCACTTATCTATTGGGGAATGGATCTTAGGCACATATATATGTATATTGTTTGTATATCTTGGTTTACCAAACCCTTATCAGAAAATTTGATATGCTCATAGATTATTCTTGTTTTTTGTAGAGATGAAAAAGTAGACATATGGATGGAACAGTAATTACTAAAGTCTTCTTAATCACTGTCTTTTGGGGGCAGTAATGATATTCATATTTGTTTCTAATCATTTGGTATCAGTGAGACACAAGGTAGCATGTGTTCAGAGGAAGGCAGGTAACTAGGATGGTATGGGTACTAGAAACTGTGCCATATGAAGCTCATTTAAACAAATATGGGTGTTTACATCAAAGAAGGGAAGACAGGTTAAGATGGTGACTGCTTTCAAGTAAATGATAGCTGTTTCCAAATATTTGAAAGATTTTCTCTTGGAAGGGGAATTAAACTAGTCCTACTTGGTCCCAGAGATCAGAACTAGGGGCAATGGAAGGAAGCTGTACAAAGGCAACTTTAGGCTCAATGAAAGGGAAAATTTCCTAACTATTAGAGTTGGATCTAAGTGGAATGAACAACATTGGGAGGTAGTGAATTTCCTGTAACTTGAAGTCTTTAAGCAGAGGCTATCTGACTGACCATTTGTTAGGGATATTGTAGAGGGGACTTCAATTCAGGAATGGATTTTACTAGTCGACCTCCAAGTTGGACTACTTCACTGGATTCCCTTCCAGTTCTAAGATTCTTTAGTTCTATGAAATGTAAATTTTATTATTTTCCAGCAGAAGAAAAAATATTATTTTTATATATACTTATTATACAGGTAATGCAGCTAGGTGATGCAGTGGATAGTTTGGGGCCTGGAGTTAGGAGAACCTGAGTTCAAATCCAGTTTCAGACACTTTACTAGCTATGTGGTACTAGGCAAGTCACTTAACCCTGTTTGCCTCAGTTTCCTCATTTGTACAATGAGCTGAAGAAGGAAGTGACAAACCATTCCAGCCAATAAAACTCCCAATGGGGTCATGAAGAGTTGCACAGGACTGAAAAATAACTAAACAACAACAAAACTGTATAGGTACTATCCAGCACAAAGTATTGTGAAAATATGAGCTATTAAGAGTACTATTTTAAACACCTCTTACTCAGGGTGAATTTTCTATTCTTCTACTTTGGCCTCTGCTGGAGGCTAAATGTTACGGAGAGGAGATATTTCCACTGGCTGGTGTTAAAACTGACTCAAGGCTTTTACATGGTATCAATCTGCAAACTCCACCACTGCCAAGGACTTTCACAACAGCAACAATCCATTGGCCAAATTCAGTACTGTACTCAGCGCTTTGTTTTCCACTTCTATACATTCATATTTAGATGTATGTGGGTTTTCAGGGAAAGCTGGTTCCTCTGGTGTGAGGGCTTGCTGATCCCCTTTCAGGGCTACTCTTCCACCTCTGGTATTCACCCTACACTCAACTCTCACCTGTGACTCGAAGAAGCCCTAGCATGTGCTGTGGCCACACACCGGTAAAATGTCTTGGCAGATGGTCTAAACCAGGCTGAGGGTAACTGACAGGCCTCTAGCCCATCAGTGAGTTAGGGGGATGTCTACCCCAAGTATGTGAAGATTTCTGCTGGTGGAATGAGTGGATGAGAACATTTTGTTCCAACAGCCAAGAAGGCACTATAGAGTGCTTAGAACTTGGTCAGGCGTTGAAGATGCCAGGATTATCCACCACATCCCAGTAATTGCCAGTCGTCTTGATTTTTATCCTAACACTGAATTTCGATGATTCAGAAAGAGTGAGTGAAGCTGATGACTTTGTGCAGCTCTGCCTCACTTAAATCCCTTTCACTAGAAAGTCAAGGCATCACCCCTCTGGTCACATTGATTCTCTTTGAAATTGAACACAAACAGCACCATTCACACTTGACCACTAGGTGGCGCTTGTAGCTATTTCCTCTGGAGACTCACGCTCACCCTTATGAGGTTCAAGATAAGATAATGGACGTAAAAGCCTCTTGTAAACCTTCAAGCTCCCTATAAATGCCAGTTATCATTACTATTGTTGCTAGCTTACAGTCATCAGGCCTCCTATCTGATGATGACTTCATTCCCTGAGTCATCTATTGTTGTGAGATCAAATAACGTTTATAGAACAGTATTTGTTGTGGTTCAGTTGTGTCTGCCTCTTCGTGACCCCACTGGGAGTTTTCTTGGCAAAGACCCTGGAGTGGTTTGTCATTTCCTTCTCCAGCTCGTGTTACAGATGAGGAAACTGAGGCAAACAGCGTGAAATGACTTTTCCAGGGTCACACAGGTAGGAAGTGTCTGAGGTTGGATTGGAACTCAAATCCTCCTGACTCCAGAGCCAGTGCTCTGTCCACTTTGTCACCTAGTGGGCCCCCATAGAACAAATAGGGTGCTGGTTGTGGTTTGTCCTTTGTTCTCTGAGAGGACCATGACATTAGGGAGGTGATACTATGACATGCAAGTGAGGGAGGACTGTGCAAAGTCACCAGCCTCACTTTCTCCTCCGGGGCCATCTGGGTCCAGTGGACAGATCAGGACAACTAGAGGTGGCCCAGGATGCAGGGGGGACCCTGGTCTTTTCAAGCTAAGATCTTTAACAGGTCTGGCAAATGTTTAACAACTACACTCTGGGGGGGAGGGGATAGAGGACACACTTCTGTTTTCTTTCTTTTTTGAAAAAATTTTTTTTATATATTTCATTAAGTATTTCCCAATTATATGTAAATTTTTAAAACTTTTTTTAAAATTTTGAATTCTAAGTTTGAGGATATACTTTTAAGTTTAATCTGCATTGTTAATATTTTCTTCATCCCTTTCTTAAGTCTAGAGTGACTATCAATAAAACAGTAACTCAAGTCCTGATTTGTAATGATGGCCAATTTCTGAGGTGTAAATGCTTACACTGAAAATTTAATAAAGGGCTCTGGGCAATCAGTTAGAACTGACTCCCGCAAACCCCTTATTTGTTCATGTTGCAGGGGAGTGGAAGTGCTGAGTAAATTCTGAGCTCTTACTTTTATCCCTGGGAGGGGTCAGAACAGAGGAGTTAGTTTTCTTGAGTTCCTTCTTTCTACCCTTGAGCTTTGCCTCTCTGTACCAAGCATTGCTAGGGATGTGTGGATTTATGGATTTGCCCAGTCAGAACTTAGCTTTGATCCTTCCACCCACCCTCATTTGAACAGGCTTATTTTGGTGAGTGCTAGTCATGGTCCTAATGGCTTCTGTTTCTCATGGAAGTCTAAGTCCGTGATAGAACACTGCATACAGCATTATGCTCTTGATATGGAATGAATAAACAAGCTCTACTTAATAATAAGATAACACAAGTTAGAGTAATAAAATAGACATCCCCGGAATGACCTTGAACTCATTGTTCTTCCAGAACCTGGAAGTCTCCAGACATAGGACTGGTCTGAACCCAGTTGTTTTAGAACCTGCACAATTTGATCCTTGCCTTGTAACTCATAGGAAGCCTACCTTATACTTCCTATAAGCCTGGGCATCAGTCTTAGATGCAGGAAATCTGGTTTCAGAGTCTTGGCTCACTCATACCATGGGAATGAGAATGAAGCATCTAGTCAGAACTGGAATTCAGCAGGGTCTGGTAGGTGTCATGGACTTCTGACCCCATCAGGCCACGGATAACCCATCAAAAATCAGAATTAGTGAAATGGAGGAATCCAGGGTTTGCAAGAAAGAATACTGTCATTGTCCTTGCATTCCTTTCCCCTCAAAAATTGCATCATTTTCTCTACTGTTGCCATGTTTCCTCTTTTTCTTGTATCCTCTTTTTCTTATATCCTGTCACCAGCCTCAACCCTAAATCCCCATTGCTCCACATACAAGATGACAGATTGAGAAAGGCACTGGTCATTTCTGTTCTTGGGATGTACCCTTTCCTCATCTTCATCTCTCAGAATCCTTGTCGTCTTTCAGGGCTCAGCTCAGGTGTGTGAATTTGCTGTATTTTTGTTCTGCCTGGCCATAGATCTAGCATGGGACCACTCTGGAATGTGTGGTCTCTGACATAGTACTTTCCAGAGGATGTTGACTAACTCTGTATTTTCCCCATTGCCCTGGACTTTGGAAACTCTCTTGGGCAAGTCAGCATGATGATGCCAAATGTAAGCCCACTCTATACCGGTATTTCACCTCTACTCTAGACCAATCACAATCCTAGTTTAGCATCACTGAACTTTATATAACCAGTTGTATAAAAGATTGCTTTGTCTGCTCTAATGCATCCCTGGTCAGCGAGGGATTCTGGGATCTCACTTATTGGTAGCTGCTAGCCACACTGATAAATGAGCATACTTAGACTTTGTACCTCAGTTTCTCCTCACTGCAGATTTTAATTGTCACAGGTGCTACCTCTCCAAAGCAACCTTCCCTTCTCTTGTTTCATTCCCTTGACTTCTCTTTCCCTCAATTTTTTCTGTACCATATTTATCCCCTGGCCTCTCCACAAACTTCCCTCAAACCCACCCTTTATGTTAATTTGCATGTCATTTAACCTGGATAAAAAAAGGGTGAACAGGTAAGTTCTGGGGACCAGAAGGGTTGGGGTAGGGGTAAGGAACACAGTGTAATTTTCCACAGGCAAATCCCTGCTCCCAGAGACGTCCCCAGCTGATTGGAAAGACCAGTGAGCTGGAAGTCAGAGCAGTTAGGTTTGAGTCAATTCAATCACACAAATGCTTATTACATGCCTATTGTGTTAATGGAATACTCTTGTGCTATAAGAAATGATGAGCAAGTTGATTTTAGAAAAACATGGAAAGACCTGCATGAAATAATGCAGTGAAATGAGAAGAACCAAGAGAACTTTGTATACAGTAACAGCAGGATTGTTCGAAGAGTTGTTCTGAGTTATACGGTCATTCCAGTCAACTACAAAGGATCTTTGAAGGAAAATGTTATCTGTCTCCAGAGAAAGAATTTCTATATGGAAGCATGCATTGTATGGTTGTGTGTGTGTGTGTGTGTGTGTGTGTGTGTGTGTGAAATGTTGGCCTTCTCTAATGCAGAAGTGAGTTGGAAAGGAGACAACTCAGAACTCAAAATGTAACAAAAATATATATGATAAAATTTTTAAATGCCGATTACATGCAAGATTCTGTTAGGTGCTGGGGTTTCAAAGACATAAATGAAACAGTAAGTGTCTTCAAGGACCTTCTATTCTGTGTGTGTGTGTAGGGGGAGCAGGAGAGGGGACATACAAAATGTATACAGATAAGTAGAGTTGAAGGAGAATTGAGGCCGACGTGGTTCTAACAACCTGGGGAATCAGCGAAGGCTTCACAGAGATGGAACTGGATTTGAGCCTTGACTGAAGACAAAGATTCTTTCCTTCCTTCCTTTTCTCCTTCCTTTCATTCCTCCCTTTCTCTCTCCCTTCCTCCTTCTCCCTCTTTCCTTCCCCTCCTCCCCTCCCTCTGTTTCTCTTCTCTCCCCCTCCCCCTTTCAACTTTCATGACTAGTGCACGTTTGGAACTGTTCTGCAATTTATACTCTTAGTTCTCTGAGGCCCTAAGAGATTAAGTGACTGGCTTTGGGTCACACCCAGTGGGTGTCAGAGGTGTCACTTACACCCAAGTCTCTTGGCACAGAGACAAGGTGCTCTCTCCTTTTTGCCAGTGCTTCATTATTAGAATTGTTGATGATGATGACATCGTAGGCCCCCTAGTCTTACACTAGAGAGGCATTTACTGTGTAATTTACTCTATACATTCAAGTATAGTGACCTCAGTCAGCACTTATTGAACTAATAGAAAATGCTGACCTTGAAAATAGGAACCTTAAGTAGTTGTTGAATTGAATAAACATTAAGCACTAAGGTAGTTCGGTGGTTCCATGGCTAGTCAGGAAGACTGGAGTTCAAATCCTGCCCTGGATGCTTACCAACTTTGTGACGCTGAACAAGTCACTTAACTTTCTTATCTGTAAAATGGGGACACTAATAACACTTCTTTCCATGGATTGTCATGAGGATAAAATGGAATAGCATTGGCAAAGCACTTTTTAAACCTTAAAGAGCTATATAAATGCTAACTATCCAAATGATGGATAAGATACATCTAAATTGAACTGAATGATGGTTGATGGCTTTGGGATGAGTTATGATCTCTCTCTGGATCCATTTTCTTTTGTATAGAATGAGGGAGGTGGACTAGATGGTCTCTGAAATCTCTTCCCACCTTTTATCCTATGACAGCTCTAAGTCAGAGGACAGAAGCATCTTTGTCCCTTCAAATTCACCTTCCAAAGCAACTAGGTTGGCATAGTAGTAAAAATGTCTGATGTGGAGCCAGGATACATCAGAGTTTGAATCCAGTTTTAGACACTCACTAGGTGTGTGATCCTGAGTAAATCACTTAATGACTCTCAGCCTCAGTTTTCTGCAAAATGGGGATGAAAATACCTAACTCTTTAGAGGACCAAAAGAGATAATACTTGTAAAGTACCTTGCAAATATTAAAGGTCTATGTCAATGTTAATCATTATTACCCTTGCCCCCAACCCCCTCCCATTCCCTCAAGATAACAGCAGCAACCCACTCCAGAGGCTTGGCTTTATTGTGTAGATTTTTCCTTGCCTAGATGCCATAATACAACAAGCTGTGGATACGATACACATGATCACAGGACAAGACAGCAATGCCAGTGGTCGTGGGGAGCTGGGCTCTGGTTTTTTAGACCTCAATTTGTGAAGATTGGCACCGTTTGTCTTTCTCCATTGCATTCCTCAGAACACTCCAGCATGGGTCTGTGATGTCACCAGAGAGATACCTGAGCAGTCCATTTAATAGGGAAGGGGACAGGAATGCCCCAGAAGGGGTGCTGTCTCATGGACATGGCTACCACCTACACTTATACCATTAGCTCACCGCCTAGTCTCTTGAAACAGGAAGTTTCCTTCATATAGAAGGATCCAGTTATCTGGGTACAGCCTGAGTTGGCGCAGCAGCTCCTGGGTTTGAATTCTGGAAGCTTTTGTGAAGGTTGTGGGGGGTGAGAGGGTGGGGGTGGCAAGAGGGTGAGGAAGATGGGTACAACTGAGATGGGAGTACTGGGAGATTTACTATCCCTGTCTTTATCCTAGAGCCCCATTCACTAGGGTTGGGTGCAGAGACTAGAGGGAGCATTTCTTAGGCAGTTCAGTGCTTTCCCCTCCCCCTCTCTTCTTCACGTCCATCCCCCTCACTTTTTAGGTCCTTCTGCACTCACTGCTAGGCTTCTTGCTAGAGGGGAATTTTCTGAAAAGTAGTATTTCTAGGGGATTTCTGGAAGTGGTGAGATGGAGGTATTTCCAACTCATCATTCTGGTGTGTTCTTTTCAGCTCAGTAAAAACAACATAGCAGGTTTGGGAAACCTAGAATCTCCACCTCCTTTGACTCAAGAATGGTTCTGATGTTTTTCCCATCTTAGCTGTGGGATGCACCTGTCACATGATAACTCCCACATACTGCTTCCCCTATATCATTCCCTGTCCTCCTAAACTGAGGCAGGGATAGAGGATCCCAAGTGCCTCCTTTCCCTACACCACCTTCCCCCAAGTCACCATGTATATCCTCTGTGGAGCCTCTCTTGAGGTCATAACAAATCAGTCCTTGCCAATCCAAAAGCTGACTTGGTCTCTCCTCTGTTCCCTTGCTCCCTGCTTTACAAAATTCCGAAGAAAAGAAAAGAAGAAAAGTAACCCCAAACAAATCGCAGAAGCAGCCCTGGAATGACAAATACCAAAATGCAGCCGGTATTACCAAGTAAGGGGAGTGTGGAGCGCGAGGCAGCAAGGTGGAGTAAGAGTAGGTGAATGATGGCATGCGGAGCTAGGATTCCTCTAGAGGGGTGGGTTCCCTGCCTCCTCTCACCTCCCCAGGGCGGGGGGTGAAGTGGGACAGCCGGCTCAGAGAGAGAGGGGGCTCCTGGGCTTTGTCTCCTCCATGTCCCCCAGCCAATCACAGGCACTCAAAATCTGTGGCCTGTAGGAGAGGGAGGGAGAGCAGTAGCAGCAGCAGCCAGGAGGTGTTCTGGACCAGCAGGCTCATGACCCCACAGGTTTGCAGCTTATCTGATGAGAAAGAAGAGAGCAAGGACATAGTAGAAGAACGAAGAGGATGGCGTGGGGGGAAGACCTAGACCCAGTTGTAGCTTGGAGCAGCTTGAGGGCATTGGAATGCATAGTGGTTCATACCCTCAGCTCCAGACATGGGTCAGCTACTTCCCCTCTTGCCCAAGGAAGAACACAACTGTCTAAAGCAAGATAGTGGAGAGGTCACAGAAAGGGGTGGTCTCTTTGGGGAGTGAAGACACTTAATGGTTACTAAAAAGTGCCCAGAAATCAAACTGAAGGTGGTAACAGGCTAGAGTGAGTTTGGGCAGGGGGAGAAGAGTTGGGGGAATTAGGGCATCCTTTCTTTATGACAGGGCTCCTCCATCTCCTTCCAAAGTCCAAAGGATTCCTGGGTGTCCTTTCCCAGTTGGAACAGGACTGCATCATCTTCTCCCAGAAGCCCCATGGAACTTTGGTGTCCTGAGAGCCCCCCTCAAGCCTGCTGGCCAAGCCTTGACTATCCCACTTCCATCCCAGGGGTTCTATTTTGTTTTCTGCTCTAGAAAAACCTCTTTCCCCAAACTTGTTTCTCCTTCCATTCAGGGGCTTCTTTTGCTATTTCCTGGGATTCTCTTCTCATTCTTTCACTGTCCACTTTCTATACCCTCCCGTATTCTCCTGGACTTGAGGCTTCCCCTCACCTTTGTAGACAGTGATATTCCTACTGACAAAGGAGCTGGGGATCCCAGAAGCACGCAGGTCACAGGAGTAGATACCCTCATCCTTTTGGCTGAAGTCTTTCAGGAAGAGGGCCATGTAGTTATGGGAGATGGAGAGGTTGACCCGGTTCCGGTAGGCATGTTCAGGCACTCCAATTGTGGAATTGAGCACATGCTTTTGTTTCTCTCGGGTCAGGCTGAACTCATACTGAAGGGGGGACTTGGTGTTATTTTCATAGCGGCAGTCCACCCTCAGGCTCTTGTCCACCAGACAAGCAGTCAGATCATTCACCTTCTGTCCATAGGCCACCTGCAAGACTGGTGCATGCACCCAACCATTCTTTATTAGAACTTGACTCAGGCCACCCCAGAGCTGGTGTGGGCAGGGAGAGGGAGCTTATAGGGAGAAAGGGGCCTCGATGAAATATAGTTCCTCTCACATTCCCTCATGAAACCCCCATCCCCACTCAAGAGAGCAGAAATACAGGGCTGTTGTTTTTCGCCTCTTTGTTCCTGGGAATAGGCAGGCAATGGGAAGAGGTGATGTGTGCTCCATGTAAGCCATGTCTATCACCCACCCCTCCTCACATGACCCCTGAAGAATCATGCCACATTCCTTGTCTCCTCACGAGGAGATATCACCTCTTTTATAGATTGGATTTGGGGTCTTCTCTTCTCCGCTGTTTTCAGAAAGAGGTAGCTCTGAAGTCCCAATGAGACCAACCTAAAGAAAGAGAGAGACCCATCCCCACTTCCCCTCAACCTGCTACCTGTCAGCAGGACAGCGATGCCAATCTTGGGACCCAACATGTCAAGATGAGGGTGCACACTCAGGTAGCAGCAAAAGTGTCACCAGTCAGGCCCAGAGGGACTCCTGAGGGAAAGAATGTGTTGACTAACTGGGGAGTTACATTACTTTATAAAGGTTTACATAGCACTTCATAAAATGTTTCAACATGCAGCATCTCATTTAAGCTTTGCAATAGTAGGGGCAGTCAGGGTATAATGTGAAGACACCAGGTCTGGAGTCAGAGTTCTGGGCTCTGATAATTGCTACTCATGTGACTTCAGGCAAGTCACCTTTTAACTTTGAGTCTCACCTCTTCTGTAAAATGGGAAGGAGATTGCATTTCTAAGGTTCCTTCTACCTTTAAATCTGTGATCCTAGTATCTTCTGCTTAGGCATGGACTGATTGGGGCAGGTCAAACACCAACTCAGTAAAAGAGTTGAACGTAGATTTTCATTTCCCTGGCTTGTTGTCCAGACCACTGAGTATATATATTCCATTTTTAATCAATCTGCATGCATTTAGAAGGGGGGCTACTTGTGCTAGGTGCTGGGGACACAGTCTCTGTCCTCTAGTTACTTACACCCTCTCTTGGAAGACAGCATTATATATAAAAGTATGCTCCAAGTATCTATTTAAAAAAAAAATAGACACTTGTCTCCTATCTTATTGGTAAGTGGGCTAGGCTGATACCAGATCCTCTATCCTTACCAGGGAAAGTACAGGATAGGGGAATAACTGACCTGCCCATAATGGTGTATGTGCATACTAGGGGGAGGGAAGAGGTTAAAGGTGTTCACAGGTGTGTGTATGAGAGTTGCTAATGTTATTTCTAGATGTGTTTGCACAGGGGAGGATAAGAGGAGTGTGTGTGTGTGTGTGTGTGTGTGTGTGTGTGTGTGTGTGTGTGTCTGTGTGTCTGTGTGTGTGTGTGTGTATGTATTAAATGTACTTCCAGATATGGGTGGAGGCTAACGATCTTTCCAGATAAGGAAAGATCCTCCCATCCCTTTCTCTTATCTCCTGGCCCTCTTTCTCTCCTTCCATTTCCCCCTCCGACTGCTGTTTCTCAGATTAACTCCAGGGGGCTCCACCCTACTGGTTCTGTGCCCACACCTTCCCTCCTTAGTTATTGACAAGCCCTGCCTATTCCCACTTCCAGAACAGACCATCCTTAGAGTATTCCCAGGACATCCCCAGGGCATTAAGAGTCCAGGCCAGTTTTTGCAGTTGAGGACAGGTGCCAGCATGTGCATGCACATGTGCCTGAGGGAAGGCAAACATGAGTGTGCCCTTGGGAGTGGTGGACATACCCTTTGAGTGGTATGGTGGGTGGAATGGGGGGAGGTGTGGGACTGGTCAAGTGGGGTGGATGCACAGGGAAGAGGAGAGGATCTCAGAGAGTCTGGACCCCTCCCCCCATTCTGCTCTACATTTTCCATTTTTTTCCTAGAGGACTTTCAGGGAAACCAGTCTGGAGTGAAGAATCCAGGCATCTATACCACTCCCTCTTCTTCTCCTCAGCCTTAACAGTGATGAGTTTAAAATCCCTCCTCATCCCCTAATCTCTCACATCTTTCACTTTTACATCCTGTGATTTTATGTTTCCATTCTAGAGGTTTGAGTTTGGGGATTTTCCAACATATGTGCTGGGGAGCTGAGGGCACATGAGGAAGACCCTCATGTTTCCATCTCCCTGGTCCTCAAACCCTGGACATCATTAGCTTTTTAGTACCTCAAGTGTAGCTGTAGGGAGGAGAGGAGCAAGAAAAATGAGAATAAGATTTAGACGAGGTGACGAGTGTCCCCAGAGTCTGGGTTTGGAGGAAATTGGTGGAGGAGGGAAAGGGGCCATTTTGTGGGTTCAACCTGCTAAAAAGAGTAGGGGAGAAGGAGGCAGGAGAGGAGCCTGGGGAAAGAGACTGGGGCAGGAGAGAGGGTGACAAGGGTGGGAGAGAGACACTGAGAGAGACACACAGAGAGAAGAGAGAGATGCAGCACAACCAGGGAGAAGAGATGAAAGCGAGGGGGCGGAATTGTGGCAGGGAGGGAAATGAGGGATAGGAAGGGAGAAGAGGAAACAGAGCAGGGAAGAAGGGAGGGGAGGTGAAAGAGAGCAAAAGAGTAGAAGGTGAGTTGCATAGGTTGGATTAATTTTCTCTCTCCTAGTCTAGCTTTCAGATAAGTCTTCTGCAGCAGTAGTCCCATTTGCTCTCATCCACTCCTCCTCTCCCTGTTCTGCACCCCTCCCTTCCCAGTCTCTTCAGTCCTCCTTTCCCGTCCTCTCCCAATACTAGACACCTCCCCCTTCTGCCGGGTTCCCTCCTCCAGCCCCTCCCCCGGCACTGCGGCTCAGCTTCTTCCCGCACCAAGGAGTGCTCCCTATTCCCGCAGTTCGTTCACCCGCAGAGCTTGAAGTCTGCCAGTCTCAATTCCCCGGATTAAATCACGAGGAAGCCTCTTAGGATCCGCGATCCAACCTCCCATTTCAGTAGGGGTGTGAGACGTGAGGTGTCTGTCCAGGGCTGGGGAGGGGGGTTGCGAGCTAACTATGAGACAAGGTCAGGGGCTTGTCTTTGCCCGCGCCTCAAGCTCCCCGACCCCCAGTTTTTCTCCAGTTCCCCGCGGTTGATATAGCCCTGTCCTTTAGCTGGTAGAAGGGCCTCCCACCTTCCCCAGTCCAATGCCATCCTAACCTTCTCCTGTCCTGCAGCCTTCTTCTGTCCCTCTCTCTGCAGCGAACTCCCTTGCTCTGCAGCTGCCCAGACTCCGGGCCACCCATGAAGCGCTGCACATCGCCAGCGTTCAGGGATCGCTATTTTTTGGGTCCCCTCACACTGTACAGCACCCCCTCTCCAGAACCCTTCTTACCAGGGTCGTCCAGGACTGTCTCCTTCACCTTGGAAATTCCCCAGGTGGTGGAACGGGCAGAGGGAGCTACCCAGGGAGAGATGGCTCAGGACTGACAGCACAAGCTGCGCTGCTCTGGTTGCCCCTGCCCCCTAGAATCATCCCCGAGCTGGACCTGGGCCCGGGCCCGGACGCCTACCTGTGGGCCAAGCCTCGCTGCTGCTGCCTCCTCCTCCGCCACTGCTTTCTCAGCAAGATGAGAGGTTGTCTGTAAGCTCTAGAACGGGGCTCAGAGCCCGCAGTTTCAGAGTGGGGACTAGAGGGAGGGGCAGAGAAGCTCCACCAATCAGCTTCTGGATAGGGGATTGACTGGGGTGGGGGTGCAGGAAGATAGTTGGAGCAGGAGGGCTTGGGAGGAAAGCGGGGGTGGGGGTGGGGGTTGGTAAACCGCCCTGCGGGAGAGAAAATGGGTTCTGCGGCTGTTTAGGAGGTTTAATAGACCCACCCAGGTTGGGAAGGAGAGAGTCCTGAACATCTCTCCCCATTTCTCTTCCCTTCCCCCCCCACCCAATTCTTCTCTACCCTTTTCATTTTTTTTTTCTAGGGGACTTTCAGGGAAACCAGTCTGGAGTGAAGGATCCAGGCATCTATACCACTCCCTCTTCTTCTCCTCGGCCTCAACAGTGATGGGTTTAAAATCCCTCCTCATCCCCTAATCTCTCGCATCTTTCACTTTTACATCCTGTGATTTTATGTTTCCATTCTAGAGGTCTGAGTTTGGGGATTTTCCAACATATCTCCATTGGAGGCTAGATATTTTTCCATACCTGAGTAGCCCCTCAGAGTCAGGGAAGATTGTCAATGCTTAGACAATGAGAATTGCATATCTTTGTGTGCTATCTGCTCTGTGCTGGTGGGTTCCATTTCTCCTGCTCTTTACAGAGTGGCAAGATGCCTTTCCCCAGCTTCTTGTGCTTCGGTTCCATTGACTCCCAGAATGGACAGTTAGGGAATACTTCTCCCAACACCTCCCCCCCCTTCCCCTCATCAATCTCTTTGGGGCAACAAGCAGATTCCCCCCCACACACACCTTGTTTAGTCTTCAGCTGGCAGGGCAAGCACGTGTGGAAGTGGGGGAAATGGGATGAGAGGGGTACATGAAAAAGGCAGCACGTCAGCAGAGCTTTCATTTCTGCAATCAGAATAGTTCTTTCAGCCAGGCATGGAGGCAGAAGGTGGCATGTTTAGTTCTGCAAACAGCTGGTAGTTCAATTTGACTGGAATTTGGAGTTTAAAAATGAGAGTTATGTAAAAAGCAAGATGGAGACAGAAATCAAAATCAGATTGTGGAGGACCTTTGATGATAGGCTAAGGAGTTTGTATTTTATCTTATATACATTTGGGAACCACTGAATAAAAAAAAGGTTTATTGAGGCTTTTTGTTTTTATGTCACATTCCTTTCCAAATATAATACCCCTTACCATGCCCCGTTCATGGAACCTTCCCTTGTTATGAAGATTTAAAAAACAAAAACCACCAAACAATCCAGTAAAACCATCTGACATCAGTTGCATCTGACCACCCTTATGCTTCTCCATCTTTCCAATAATAGGAGGGAGGTGCATTTTCTCAGCTCTTCTCTAGGGCCATGCTTTGTCATTATAATTACACAGCACAAACTACTGAAGATTTTTGAGCAACAGAGCAACCTGTGCCTTGTGAGATTATTTTGGCAACTGTGGGAAGGATAAATTGGAAGAGCTGAGTTGCTTCCAGCTTTAAAATTCTTGACTTTATGAGTTTCTGGTCAACGACTTCCCTTCCCATTCCCATCCCCCTCACAAAGCAGGGTCAGGAGGGAGTATGAAGTCTTCCTCTTACAGCCCAAAGATGACCTCTAGAGTTGTGATTTACAGTAATGGAAACTGTGGAGAAAGAGTCAGGCCTGACTTCTGTGAAAATGTACACAGCGTGCGTATCAAATCTGCAAAATGCTGCAAAGCTGGGAGAGAAAGATAGTAAATATTTCAGACGACATAATAAGGATTTTTAAGGATCTATGCAAGCTGGGACAAAAAAATTTGGAAGACAGTCTGCTTTGTGTCCAAGTTCAACAAATCAGTCACACAAATACTTATCTCTAAGGTCCCTTTGGCTCTAATATCCTAGATGCTATGACCTGGTCTATGTTATTCTGGGAATGTGGTTGAGAAATGACCTACTTGCTGGGGTCCCCAAGCTCTCTTTCTGTGAAGGAGGCAGTGCTAAAATGGCATTTGGAATAAGGGAAACTGTGTCTCTTTTCCACCAAGTCCTTAAGAGGGTGTGGCCATTGTGGTTTTTCACCAAAAGGTCCATTCTCTGTGAGTTCTATCTTAGTGGCTCAAATATGAGCTGAAGACTGAAGGGGAATCTGCTGTCTTCTGACTTTAAAACTACCTGCAGTTACAAATATTTTCCTACTCTCACATGCCATGAGAGGCCTCATGCAGAATTGGGCCATTTTAGTGCATCTGTAGGTTCAGAAGCAGAGGAAAGGAAGAATCTTGGAAGAAAAAAACAGGAACAGTTTAAGTTCAGTATAAGGTTAGATTTCTTATTGCTGACTCTTTGTCCAAAGAAGTCTTCCTACACAGTAGAGGAAGATTTTCACTTCACTTATCATACTGCTGAAATTTTTAACAATTAGGGTTCATTTGGCTTAACTGGGGGGTAGAGGGGAAAAAGGGGCCATCTTTCATACTTTAATGAGAATTTATACAATCACATTGCTTTTCTTCTAATACCTACCTGATCATAGGAGGAAAGAATTTTGATTAGGGGAAAGATTGTTGCAATTGTAAAACTGTGAAGAACTTTGTTGATAGGTGGGGAGGCAGGGATAGGAATGTGAGTCATAACTCATCAGTCTGAATCCAGAAAATGAGTAGAGATGGGATAGGGTTATGAAATATTTATTGGAACTTGAGGAATTACCAACTTAGTCTATCCTTGAAAATGCTGAGGAGTCATGCTACTGGTAGAACCCTTAAATGGATGGAAAGGGCTAGGAGCCCTTCAAGAGGAATGAAAAGAAAAGTAGGAGATGGAGGTGGAGAGTTAGAAGTCAGGTGCTGGGTTTTATGGCCCAAACTGAGGCCAAGCCAAGGGGCTAGTTATATGGGAATGAGGCTGGAGAACTCATAGGTAACAATAGTTCTGATTTATGGAGTGTTTTCCCACCCAGTGAAGTCAATAACCGTTAAGTACTGTTATTACTATAGGTGTAGAAAGGACTGCTTTCCTCGGTCAACCTGAGACAGAAGGGGATGAGGCAGGTGGTTTACTTGGGGACTTGGCTTTTCAGAATGTTTACAGTTAAAGCATTTTGGCACCCCCACAATGCTTTTGCTATTTTGAGTGGGTTCTTGGTTTTGCTACTATGTGATGTTGTGTAACTGACACTAAAAATAGTGTGACCTTTTAAGGAAGGCAATTTGCCTTCAAATTAGGACCTTTTGAGTGAGAAATAAAGCTATGGTGTCTGAGATAATCATTAGAGTATTCACCATTGAGGGGTTCAGGCTACATGAATTTGTAATTACAAAAAATTAAGAGCAATAAAAAATGGCAGTGCAGATAGACAGCTGGCCCAGAAGCTAGGAAGATCTGGTTTCAAGTCCCATCTCTGTCATATGCTGGTCATGTGATCCTGGGCAAGTTGTTGCTGTGTTTGTCCTTCATTCTCAAAGATGACTATGACATCAAGAGGATGACATGACTTGCAGTTGACTTTGATTTGAGTGAGTGAGGGTTGTGTGCCAATGTCACTTTCTTCTCCTGAGCCATCTGGGTCTAGTGGCCAGATATTCATCAGGACAACTGGAGATGGCCCAGGATGCAATGGGAGACCCTGACCCTTTCAGGCTAAGGTTTTATAGAATTCTCACTTTGAGTGAGATACACTCATTCAATGAATAGGCTTCTTTAAGTAGCTACTCAAGGGATGGCCCCTTTAATAAAAAAAAAAATCAAACTGGGAAGGGAAGACCCTCAGGGTTCCCAGGTAAAAGAGAAATAGTTATTATTTGGGCAAGTCATTTCCCTTCTCAATGCCCCAGCAAACTTTCTAAGACTAAGTGGAGATGGGAGGCTCAATGATTGGTAGAGGAATTTCTTACACAGATGTCCTATCAAATTAAAAAAAAAAGAGAGAGAAAACTTTTCCTCTCAATCTCCCTCTTCTTATTAATGGTTTATTTAGTCACTTATGTAAAGAAACCTCGGTATTCATAAGCTCATAGATTTAGAGTTGAAAGGGACCTTTAATGTTATCTAGTTCAGCCCACATACCTTACAAATGATTGAAAAGAACTGCTGTATTTAGAGTTAAAGGACATAAGTTTGAATACTGGCTATACTACTTATAACTTGTGTGACCTTGAGCAAATCACTTTACTTTAATAACAAATTACTTTTTTGAATAAATGAGGGAGGTTGTACTAGGGAGCCTCTGAACTTCCTTATAGCTAGAGAGCTATTATTCTGTAATCTGTCAGTCATGTGAAGGCCAGAGAACCTAAATGGCTTGCTCAAGATCATACAATTGGTAAGGTTGAAAAGCAAGATTTGAACCCAGGTCCTCAAATCCAACTCAAATCCAACTCTCTTTTCCCACTGTATCATGAGTTACTCTTGACCCTTTCCCCTTACCTCCCACATTCAATTGGTGAATGAAGTCTTATCGATTCTATCTTCTCAATATTTACACTTCTGTTCCCTCTGCCTGGAGTATTATAATATACACATTACTGGGCTGCCCACCCCCAATCTCCCTTCACCCTCAATCTTAGTGCTGCTGCCAAGTTAATCTTCCTACTGGAAAAATATTGCCAGGTTCCTTTTTTGCTTGAATGGCTCTTCATTGTTAGCTGAATAGAGTCCAGACTCCTTAGGCTGGGATTCAAGGCCTTCCATGATCTGACTGCAACCTGCCTTTCCTGCTTCATCTCATACCACCTTGTATCTACTTTACAATTCAGTTGGATCTAAGGAACTGGAAGGCAGCAGCTGCTATCTATAGCATTAGAAGGAGTGACAGTCTCTCTCTTTGAGGCTGCCTGTAGAGAGTGCATAAAAGCGGGGAGAATCAGGACATGTGGGCTGGAGTTTAGTTTACAGGCTGGTCTTTATCCTGCTGGTGGTGAGTGATTTATCTGAGTTAGAAAGTGAAAGAGAAAACCCAAAGTGACCTCTATGTGGAAGGTCAGTGTGGCTTCAGGGGTCTTTTGGGCATAGATGACTTCTCCCATGTATCTGTTCTCTCCTTTATGGTGAGTATCCCTGGAAAAGCCTTCTGGATTGTATTGTGGGCTGGCCTACATCTTTTTCTTTTTAAATTATTTTATTTTTTTTTTCAGTGTTCTACCATTACTTTCATATGTCTTATATTCCTCCCCTTCCCTTCCTTTCCTCCTCTCTCCCGACTCCCTCCTTGAGATGGCATACAATCTTATATAGGTTCTACACATACATTCCTATTAAATACATTTTCACCCTAGTCATGTTGCATAGAAGAATTAAAATGAATGGGAGAAATCATAAAACAAAACATAATACAAAAGAAAATGATCTGCTTCATTCTACGATCCAATCCCATATTTCTTTCTCTGGATGTGAAAGGTGTTTTGCCTCAAGAGTCCATTGTGAATTTTTTAAATCCTTGCATTGCAATGAAGTACTCAGTCTATCAGAAAAATTCCTTGCACACTATGGTTGTTGCTATGTACAAAGTTCTCTTGGTTCTGCTCCTTCCCCTCGGCATCAGTTCAAGTCTTTCCAAGCCTCTCTGATGTCTTCCTATTCATCATTTCTTATAGCACAATAGTATTCCATTACATTCATATACCGTAATTTATTCAGCCATTCCCCAATTGATGGGCATCTCCTTGTTTTCCAGTTTTTGACCACCACAAAAAGAGTTGCTATAAATATTTTTGTACATGTGGGACCCTTTCCCATTTCTTTGGCATACAGTCCTAGAAGCGATATTGCTAGGTCAATGGGTATGCACATTTTTGTAGCCCTTTGGGTATAGTTCCAAATCGCTCTCCAAAATGGTTGGATCAGCTCATGGGCTGGCCTACATCTTGGAGAGGTAGTATGGTATAATGGATAGGGCTGGCTTTGGGATTAGGAAAGTCGAGTTTCATGTCCTGCTTCGGACACATACTGGCTGTGAGACCAAGTCTCTTAATTCTTCTGAGAATTGATTCCCCCATCTGAAAATTGAGGATAGTAATGGGTCCTTACATGGCTGTAGTTTGCAGCAGCGAAGTGGTATAGTGGATAGTGTGCCAGTCCTGAAGTCAGGAAAGATCTGAGTTCAAATCTAGCCTCAGGCACTTATTAGTTGTGTGACGCTGTCACTTACCCCCTACTTGCTTCAGTTCCTCATCTGTAAAAATGGGAACACACTGGAGAACCCATTCCAGTATCTTTGCCAAGAAAACTGCATGGATAAGTCTTTCGAGTCATGAAGAGTCAAGACATGACTGAACCACTGAATAACATCTTGCAGAGCTGTAGTGAGCATCAAATATATGGAAAATCTCTTGGCAAAACTTGCAAACACTCCTCATCCTCCTCTTGTTATTGGACACAGCATACCAAAAGGTTAGGTGATGTTGCCTTTGGGTTACAGGATGAGTCCTTGACAGCACCTTCTGAGCCTTTCCCTATCCTGACACAAACAAACTGAACAGCTTGCCATCCCTTGGATGTGTTTTTTCCCCCCTAACATCCAGTGTCCCCCTCGCTTAACCTCTCTCTGCCTTTTGAAAGCAGATATTTTCGATGGATGTGCAACTAAGTGTCTTATCTGCAGGAAGCTCGGGTCAATATAAACCTACTTTGTTGATGCACTTTTTTTCTCTCCATTTGTATGGTTTTCTAGTAAATTTGGAGCTTTACAACTACCTAAATTCCACAGCTGTCAAGATCTTGTTGTTCTTATTGTTTGTAGACTGCAACTGCTCATTGATTTAGTAGTATAAAATTCACTCTTAAAGCCTTACAGCTAGTGTGTGTCTAACTAGGTTTCATCTATGTACGTTGAACGTATTCAAGAAAAGAACCTCGATAGTTCCACAGGGAGTCCACAGGGAGGACTCTATTCGGGGATACCTAGTTGTTAATAATAGTATAGAATGGAAAGGAAACAAGCATTTATTAAGCTCCTAATGTGTTCCAGGCACTGTGCTAAGTGCTTTACAAATACTGTCTCATTTGATCTTCACAACAACCCTAAGGTGTAAGTGCTATTACAATATTATCCCCATTTTACCAAGAATGACTTTCCTAAGGCCACATAGCTAGTGAGGGAGGCAGGATGTGAACTGAAATCTTCATGGTTCAGCACTCTATCCTACTACCTTTATATAGACACAGAACAAGGAGGCATATGCTTTCTAAGGGTATTTGCCACTGTCATGAGTGATATTCTGTGAAAAGTCCAAATGGAAAAAAGATTTCCCATAAATAATAGAATTCCTCAGATGCTTCTATGTGAGGATACTTTTGTGCCAATTGTATTAAATTCCCAAATATTAAAGGGTCTCCTCAAAAGGTATTATTTTAGTAATCCACACAAAGAAAACTAAATGGATGACGAATTAATATAGCCTAAATTATGACATACAGTTGTATGGGTATTCCTTTGAGGTGGTCCTTTCAGCACATATGTCTTGGAGAGGAATATATACAGATGACAATGTGCATGTGCTCGGTCCTTTCAGCACATATGTCTTGGAGAGGAATATATACAGATGACAATGTGCATGTGCTTGGTGCTTTTAATCAGCACCAGATTGCAATTCTTTAAACATCAATAATCTTCTGGGTCTGGTATATGATGGTTAATTATGGCATATCATGCCACATCAAGAGGCTCAAAGGACAGTAGAAAAATGTATGGCAACTCTAAATGTGCCACAGCACATTGCTAATGATGTTTTGAATGCAAAATGTTTTATAAAATATATTATTCAGGACATCACATGTAGCTATAAAAGAAGATGGATCGGTCACAGATAGTGAAAACTCAGGTTGAGAAATGGAAAGTTGTTGTAAGATAAGGTCTAGTGGTCATGAGACCTCCACGTCAGTCTCCTCTTAAGGAAAGCTGTAGTTCATAAAATCTATGCAGGAAAACCATTGCTATATGATTAGACCATGGAAAAATAATGACAGTAAAATTTTAAGGTTAATATAGCTGTGTATCTAAAAATAATATCTTGTCAATTACCAGTTTTTCTCTCCATCCCTCCACACCATTTATGTGTTCTGAATCTTCATATTCAAATCTCAGCTCCAGACAGCCACCAAGATCAGGTTTTAAGTATCCTACTCTCTCTCTCTCTCTGGGAGAATGCTGCTCCCATGGACCAAGCCTTCCCACCTTAATGGACCACTTGAATGGATCCATGCCCCTCTATTCCCCAATACAGTGCTACTCTCATGTGAGTTTTATTCTGTGTTAATACATATATATGTATATATATATATTTGTTAATAAACTTGAATATTGAACTGATCCCAGTTGTTCTGACATATTATTCATTATAATCAAACTCATTAAGTGGCTTATTTTCCTCAGCATCTCTGGCTGGTCCATGGGCCTTTCTTTAGACATAAATCTGGTTCCTAGACAGGGACTCATCCTTTTGACAGTCATACCTTCAGTGGGAACTTGGGCGCTATGAGCCCAGTTCTAGAAAGCAAGGGTCAAATGGCAGAGGACTGTCACAAGACAGTTGTCATAGTCAGCAAGATGCTGGAATAATATGGACTATGTAGGTAGTTCAAGTGGTCAGAGAATCCTCAGTAGATTTAAGTCATTAGGAACAAATATTTGGGTACCTTCCAGAAAAATCTGGAGGAGAATTGGAATCACCTGTGGGGTCTCATTTTGTTTGAAAGGCAAACTATCTGTATTTTTTTTCTTTTTGGCTTCTCTTTCAATTTTTAAGTCTCATTTTTCTAGTCCTGTGTCTCAGAACAAGGGTTCATGTCTTAGGGAATCAAAAGTCCAGTGACTTGAACCCCAAGGAATAGAGATGCTTATTTCATCTCAGAGTGAGTTTGGTGACAAAATTCCTGTCTCTGGAATGGTGCCTAGAGCTGGTCTCACTGAGTGAGATGACATGCCTGCAGTCCCAGCCTACTCAGCTGTGGGGGGACCATGAGAGTGTTACTAATTCCTACTTCCATTTTCTCCATAAATGTCCAGGAATGGAAATGGGCTCACTTTGTGCTAGGATGCAGGGACATTCTAGTAATAGACAGATAATGGTATTCCTGACAAGTTCATTTATCATAATAGTGTATGGGAGATCCTCATTTTAAACAGGACAAAAAAGCAGAAGGAATACTCATGACTAGAAGTGAGAAGTACCTTATCTTTATCTAATAGGTTGTTAGTATTGTCTTTTGTTTTGTGTCATGGCACATCCAAATGATGTTTTCCTGTGATGTGATCAGCCAAAGGAAAAAGGGTATAAGGAGTGGAAACTTTTCTGTGGAACTTTCAAAGTTTAAAAAAAGGTATCTTTATAACTCTGGTCAAGTTGAGAGGCAGTCAAGAGACACATAAGAGGAAAGGAAATCTTTTCCCAGTCTGTAGAAAAGACATTGTAAACTAATTAGAGACTAAATTTGTGACTGAAATGTAATTTCTCTACTGTGAATTTCCAAATTGTGGTTTGGATGTTTTTGTAAAAGCTGAAATATCTTAATGAATTTTGAGGGTATCACTCCACAGAATTTCTTTTTTTTTTTCCAAAGGAGAAATAAGAATAAAACTGTGAAAGTTACATGAAAATAGCTCTTAGACCTTATTTACCTGGAGAGTGACAGATTTATTATTTTAGTGCAAGGAACAAAGGTGATTTCACTGACAAAAATAAATGGAACTGAAGTTTAGTTTGAACATATTATCAGTGAAGCCCAAAAGTTAAAAAAAAGTTTTATTAAAAGTACAATTTGATCAAACCTACTCTATTATGCTAGTCTTGAATGTAATCAGTATGGAATGCCAAAAATGATAAGCTGAATGAAATGATTTTCTATGTGAGATAATTTGGAGATGTACTCAACTGAATTGATGTCATGTAACTGATAATAATTTTTCTTGGACATTTTAAATCTATAATATTGTATATATTATTTTTCTAAATTTTTCTTGTATTGTAAATTTTGGGAAACATATAAGAGACTCTGTTAAGAGGATAATGCAATTCTGTCATTAGAAAATTGACTCCTCTTTTGATCTGGATGCTATGAAATTAACTAAATTATTAGAGGCTGTTGTCATAATATTAATTAATTGTATATATTTTGCTTTAAGAAGAAAAAATGTTGAATAAATGTCTTAAGAAAGACCTGGTAAACTTTTTATTGTTAATTGTTAATTCAACAACAAGAGAAAATAATATTAATTATTGCATTTAGCCCTTAGGTGTGATTAGTGAGTCTTTCTATTTGAGGAAAAATCTTTTTGGAGTTATTGTTTGATATTGTTCTGAGTTTTGATTTCAGGTATGATTGGATAAGTCAATAATCCATCATTCATGGGAAATACCATGTGCTGCCCAAAGGGAGTACGGTTTGAGAACTGCAACAGGTAGATGTCTGTCTGTGCCTGGGAAAGTTGAAGGGATGGCCTTGTGGAGGTGATGGTAGGATCCTTTTGACTCAAATTCCCTGTTGTGCTGTTTCCTTTTTGAACAGGTAGTCTATCAACCTGGTTAATTATGAGCCTGGCTAAGATATCCTGTGAATAATGTGGAACTTTGCTATATGATTGACTATTCCAAAATAAAGGTCAACTATGACCCTTTCCTGGAATCGGATAGAGTTAAGAGAGCTTTCCCCTCCAATGCTTATGTCAGGTCAGTCTGTGCCCTTGAAGGGATGGTCTTGATTATGTTGTAACTATATTTCTGCTTTTCCTTTTCATAACAAATTTCTATAATCAGGATAGGTGAATTGCAGAAGTTTTTATCTTTCTAATACTACAACATCTCTGAGTTATTATCATAGAATGCAAGTATGAGAGATCTTGCTGTTTTTAACCAGAATTTATAGTCAGCTTCCTATTCTATCCTAAGCAACTAGGCAAATGAGTTCTTAGGCTTACCATTCTATTGCTCATAGTTATATATTCATGTGTAACATTGGGTTTGCACAGTACTACTTTACTAGATGTTGTAATAACTAGGGATTGATAGAAAGAGATGTGGTATGTGAAGACAAAAATTCAACGAGCCTTGATATGAACTACAGGCAGCCTACTTTGCTATTCTTTCTATAGATCTGTTGTTTATAAGGTTAGCTCCATAAGGTCTGAACTGCTTTTTATCACATGAGCTAATTACTGAAAGGCCAATCTGATCAGATTTTTTCAGGTTTTGCTAAATTTTTAGTGAGTCTCACCAATAGTAGGCTTTAGCCAGGAAGAGGCAGAAGCTGAGACAGCAGTAGCTACATGAGTAGGACTTATCCTGGCAACCCCACCACTTTCAGCAGCAGTAGCAACGCCAGCAATGGTGGGAAGAAGAAAAGACCCTTTCATTCCTCCTGCATGCACTATTACCTCTCTAAGTTCTACTTATGAAAGTTTTATTGATTAATAAATAATAGAGAAGAGTAAGAGAGGAGGGGAAAGGGAAAGGAGGAGAAAGGGATTTAATATACAAGAGAGATATACACATATTAACATAGAATATAATTCACTTAAGGATGGCAACTACTTTGGAGATCACAGGGACATAGGTTCATTCAAATGGTCTATTATCTGGTCATCAATAAAACTTGAATATTAAACTGGCTCCTTTTGTTATGACATATTTTTCATGGCAATCAAACTCATTAACAGCTTGTTTTCTCCAACATTCCTGGCTGGCTCATGGGGCTTTCTTGTGACATAAACCTGGTTCCCAGATAGGACTTTCCCTTTTGACAGTTACAGCTCTATTGGGGGCATGGGCACTGTGAACCCAGTCCTAGAAAACAAAGGTCAAAAGGGAACCATTGTCCTCCCAAAAGGGACTCCCTTAAGCCAGAGGACTGTCATAAGAAAAAAAGCCTAAGCAATATCTAAAGTCCCAGAGGAAGGCCTCCAGCGTTTTAGAGTGCCTCTATGGAAGATTCATGAAGGACATCGGCAAGAAGCATGGATGAGAAGGTTCATAGGTGTTGCAATACTCCATAGTAGAGGGAACATCCACAATGAGACAATCATGGATCCAGCAAAGTGTTTATTTCAACTCAATACATATTAATTACCTACTATGAGTCAGCCACCATTCAAGGAGTTTATGTTTTACTTGGAAGGGGTAGGGGTAAAACACAGGTGTATGCCTGCCTGTAACATATGCTAAATAGTGCAAGAAAAACACTAATTAGATTTATACTGCGCAATGCATGCAATCAAATTTTATTAATCATATACATGCAAACATTTGCTTATATCATCTATTAGACTACACAAGCATCAATTCCACTAGGAAGAAACATTTCCCAGTAAATATATCTAATACTGGTACTTAATGACAAGATTTTCTCTTTGCCCAGCCAGAGGGGGTATGTGTTTCCTTCTAAGGTGGGTGTGTATCTCTCTCTCTAGCAAATGGATTCTTCCTCTGCCAACCAGTATTACCCTCAAGTGAACATTTGAATCTCAAATGTGAAGGGACTACAAGAATCTGTCCTAGTCAGGATCCAGAAGTATGAAAGCTAGAGCCTCTGGTGGGTTTCTAATTGTTCTAGCTGTGGACATTAACCAGTTATACCCAAGTTTTGATTGATGGTCAGTTGTCTAATTTATTTACGGATTGATTTGATTGGTACCTGATGACAAAAGCTAATGAAGAGGTTGTTTTTTTCCATTGGTGCTCTGTCCTATTTGGGGGATCCATATGTTGATCAGTTATTTAATGAACATACATATGTTGTTTACCAACCTATACTGTTACATATGCTTA
Source organism: Notamacropus eugenii (assembly GCF_028372415.1). Classification (NCBI taxonomy): domain Eukaryota; kingdom Metazoa; phylum Chordata; class Mammalia; order Diprotodontia; family Macropodidae; genus Notamacropus; species Notamacropus eugenii. The sequence goes on along the minus strand of NC_092876.1, from coordinate 279,282,274 downwards.
TCTTAATATTTAAAAGCCAGTTATGAAAAATAAGCTTCAAAACACTTCACCACAAAATGGTGACCTAAAACAAAAAGGAGTCAGTTATGTCAAGGCAACAAACTTGTTCTTACTACAAGAGGACGTAGAGAATGAAACAAAATGTTGTTAGATAAGACAATACAAAAGAAATGCAAAGTAATTTCCAGGAGGCAGAAGGTAGGGGAGAGCTAATAATTAGAATCCACAGAAAAGAACAGTTTTAGGCGGTGGTGTGTAAGCTGAACCGTGAAAAGAATTAGGAATTCCAAGAATAGGAAATGAGGAGGGAGACATTCCAGGAATGGGAGGTAGGAGTTGAAAATGTAATGTATAGTACTCTTTTTGGGTTACTCCCCTAACTATTCTCCCCACTTTTAGGTTAGGTCCATAGATATCAGATATGTTCAAGGCATACCCTTTGGGGCTACTTTGGGGCCCATGAGCCCCCATAAGTATACTTCCCCTTAACAGTCAGTCAGTAGACATAATAGCTCTTAATATAAAAATCACAGGACAGGAAAGCCAGCTTAGGTGAAGCAGCAAGGCAAATTGAAGGAGAGATTTCAGCATGTGCCAGATGGGGCAGACTACCACCACCAGTGAGCGCTATCTTCTCAGACCCTGATGGAGATAGTCCAGGACCACCTGGAGACCAAGAGTCTTACGAATAGCAGTGTTCATCAAACCACCAGACCTGCTTCTAGCCCAACCACTGTAGTCATCATTGAGAGGAAAAATCATTGTGGATGAGGGACTCACCTTTCTCATTACTACCAGCAATGACTGCTGACCAGTTTTCACCAAAGGTAGATGAGCATAGAAGCCCTGGGAAAGGAAACACTCCCTAGACTACTGGTCTGACTTTCAGCCCAGTCTCCACAGCCATCACCTGAGACCCCAATTCCTGTAGAGGAGTCAGGCATTCCCACCATCTGCCCAAGTCAACTGCCCCTCATGGGGCAGCTGTGCCAGTCTAACCAAAGCAGTGGGGCACCTTGAGGGAAATATGGGAGACTGAATGTGCGAAGCAAGTCAGATCACTGTTTCCCTTCAGACTCTGATAGAAACATCCTAGGACTCCTGAACCTAAAAGCTTTTGTAAATAGCAATCCTTTCACTCCAAGGCCTACAGCCATCATCCTGGGAAGTAATCCCTGAGGAGATATATCCTGGCAACTGCTCCTGCAGGAGATATGGCCACATCTATTGAAGACCAGAAAGAATGTTCCTGCCACTAATGTTGTAGGTACTGTTAAATGGTTCAACATCAGAAACTGATATGACTTTGTCAGTAACCACCATTTGCTTGGCTACTGCATCCTAAGGACCAACTAGGGGACCTTTCCTTCCTTATGTGTGTCACCCATAGTAAATGTGAGCTCCTTGAGGACCAAGACTATCTGACTTTTCTATTTGCATCCCTAGCACTTAGCACGGTACATTATACTTAGTAAACACTTAAATGCTTTATTCATTCATTCAATACAGGAATTATTAATATAGCATAGGAAGAATAGTAGCTATAAAACATTCCCCTCTTCTCTATAATATACACAGCATCCTTGGGGAAAGTTAGCACAAGCTTAGAATATAATGATACTGAGGAACACACATAATGAACACATGCTGCCAAGGTACAATTTTGATACCACTAGGCTTTGATGATATTTCTCTCCATGTGGCATTTTCATGAAACTCTACCCTCAGCGCATTGTTTCTTTTGAACAAATAACTCAGCTGGTCTCCCGGGGTCTGTTCCTCTTCAGTACTCTACTGTTGATTGTCAAGGTGAGCTCTCTCAAGTACCCAGATAACTCCCTTCTCTGATGCCAGAGGATTCTTTCTTGGAGGTTGCTTCCTTCTTCCAGTGACTGCTTCTCTGTATATTTGTATGATTGGAATGTGTGTCTCTGATCCTCCTTTCAAAGCCACATGGCAGATGAGGGTGGGAGGAGAAAAGAGAAAGGAGATAAAAATTCCTATTCTCTCTCTAAAGCAGAGATTCTTAGCCGTGTGTGTGTGTGTGTGTGTGTGTGTGTGTGTGAGAGAGAGAGAGAGAGAGAGTGAGAGAGAGAGAGAGAGAGAGAGAGAGAGAGAGAGAGAGAGAGAGAGAGAGAGAGAGAGAGAGAGAGAGAGATGTACCCTTTTGACAATCTAGTGAAGCCTGGACCCCTTCTCAGAATAATGCTTTTAAAAGCGAATAATGAAACATATAAGATTACAAAGGAAACTAGTTCTATTGAAATACAGTTATCAAAACATTAAAAATTAAGTTCATGGACCTCAGATTAACAGCCCCTAAAGCTGGAGTTCTCTTCCACTTTTGGCTTAAAGCCCTTCAGGGATTAACTACACAAAGCCCTGTGAAGATAGGTCCAATTTTTGATCATCCAATGAGACTGTTCCTTTAATTCCATCAGGGATCACCAGATATTAACATTTTCTTAATACAGCAATACCTCATCACCTCTGTTATCTGATTTTAGCTTTTCTGTGACTGCCTCAAGTAGGAGAAGAGGGTAGTGGGAAATTATATTTCTCCCTCCATTACAGAAGAAATGGGTAAGCCAGCTTACCCAGTGTTGTGCAAATTAATTGAGACAAAGTAAAATAATTAAAACTTTAAATATCAAGTCAATACCCATTCATTAAGTGTCTAAGCTATTATATAATAAACTATGCAACTTTTTCACATTAAAAAACTTTCAATGTGTAATATATACGTCTTTAGCTCTAATCATTTGTTTAACATGGTTTTGCATGAAGTTCACCTAATTTTATCACATTCTTTGATTCTTTATCATGAAACCACACTTTCATCACATCAGATGTCAAGCTGGCTTTGATGAACTTTCCATTTTTCAAGTCTGGCCTTCATCATAACACATAGATTTTCAACGGGATTTAAATCTGGTGAATTCTCAGTCTATATCCATCCCTTGAATAAATTTCTTAATCTTTTGTGATGAGTAGCATGGTGCAAGTTCATGTTGAATTCCATTTTGGTATTTCTCTAATTCTGGAACAATTCTACTTCTTAGTATATCAGTATATTTATCATATTTCATCATTCCCTCAGGGGGACAAGATTTTCTGACTACCTGAAAGTAAAAACTTATTAAAACGTGTTTTTGTTCAATATTTTGTAATCTAATGAAAATGCTCATATCTTATAACAAAGGTTTTGGTACAATCTTGAAGGAAAAAAAGTTACTTTTTTCTTGCTTCAGTACTCTAGTTTTTGTGCAGAGTATGACAAGCATTTTTTCTTCATAGCAATGTTTAGCAGCTCTTTTTTACTGGTCTTACAATTCTTTCAACTTCAAGAAGCCCATCATTCCATACTGTATGTCCAAATGAACTTTTCCTCTTTTGAAATGTTGCCTAGGGCTAGTCCCATGCTTCTCTCTCTTCCCCCATTCTCTGATTCCATATGTACACTTAATCCCAGGATGCAGAATTTAGATGGGTTCTATTAGCATAGACAAGTGAACGGGATATGCTGGGGGTGTTAATGTGCCAAGCCACATGACTACCAGGAATCTAGAGTTTGCTGAGGGTGAGAGTGGCTTTCTTAGTATCTGAGAATCTCCTGGTGGCTGTGGCCTCCACCCTTTCTCCTACTTCCTTCTTCCATGAGGCTTTGGTATAAGAAAAAGATGGTGCATCTTTTGCTTTGCTCTGTGATACTCTTCCAGTGTCTCAGCTTCCAGATGCTCCATCTCCTCCAAGGGGTCTTTTGCTCTGTTCCTGTGGTGTTCAGGTGAGCTTCTGCCTTTCATCTCCAGAACCCTCCTCCTACCCTCCTGGCTCCTGCCTGGGTACTCTAACCCAGTTAGTATTCAAATTCAAATAGAAATGATGACCACTAAACCCTTAGGGATAACATATTGATTTAATTTTGAAATATAATTTTGTCCTTGTTTTGTTAAATAGTTCCTAGTTATATTCTGTCTGGTTCAGGCTGTACTCCGGAGCGTTCGTTGACATCTTCTTCACTTCTTTGACATCTTCACTCTAGCCAATTGTGGCTAGGTCAGGGAAAAATCAACTAGATATCATTTTTTCTCTTTTCATTCCTCTGGCCACTGTTTTGCACGGCTTAGCCGATAGTATGTGATTCAAGGGCTTTTGATGATTTAGGAAAGAAAGGCAAAAAAGTGAAAATTTTAAATTTTAAAAGAATAAACCTTTGATCACCAGTTTTTTACCTCCACCACTGGCCTTTATTACAAAGTAAGGGATTAGGGGAGGAGACATCAGTTATAAAGCTTTTTTTTTTTTTTTTTAGCCAAAAAGATAAGGCTGATAAGGTTGTTTTGTATTTTAGGATACACGAAATGTTTGATTAAAAGGAACACTTTGCAAAGTTTGTATTTTTAAAGTAAGGTTTAGTTGGTAATTCTTTTAAATTAAATTTTAGTTTCTTTGGTTTGATGAATAAAAACAATGCATTTTATGATCGACTATTCAATAAATATTTGCCTTAAGTATAAAATTTCCACTGTTCATACCCTAATGAAATGTGTTGCACATGATTAGTTGGGATGAATAGCTCAGTTACATTAAAAGTTAAATAGGCTTTTGTGGTCTAGTCTCTGAGTCTGACACCCTGGCAGGATCAGCACCTTTAAGTGGATGGGGAAACCATTTTGCTTCCTTGCCTCCAGAGGAATAACAGCTCCCCTGAGGAGAGTTGCTACCAGAGGTTTTTAACAGAATTCATTTTGCCCTGTGGAAGAATGCCTTTGTGACCTAGTGGCCATGGCTGATTACCCTGGTGAATGCTAAGGTGCAGGAGAATATTCTGTTCAAACTTTAGGAACTGTATCCTTTTTATCCATTTATGTCAGTAACATAATTAATTGTTTTTAATTGTATTTTGTGGTCCATGATGGTCTCATTGCATTATAACCCCAAGCCTGAATGATAGGACTGGCCTAAGGTGGGTTTGCCCCACAGTACCACCATTCAGAACATTGTTTCTATGTGAAAAAAGGGTTCTAACCTCCAGATGACTGATTTCCAAATCAAAGAACTTGCAGTCAGTTGGTGAGCTGGGACTGTGCTTGTAGTCCTTTGGCAGGCTCAGCTATGCTTTCAGGGCTGCAGGCAGGGATTGAGGGTTAAGTGAGCACCTATGATCATTTCTCCCCGGGTGGTAGCTGAAAAGGACTTGGATCTTCTAGGTGTGATTAGGAACTTTGGAAATCCTGGTCCCAGCTTGTGGACTTTTCCCTCTTGGTCCCATTTCTTGGACTCTCAAGGATATGCAAATCCTGAACTTGGTTTAGAGCAGAAACTAAACCTTGGGTTTGAGCTTGCTTTAAGGCAATATCTTAATATTTCAATAGAATTGATTTCCTTTGTAATTCCGCACATTTTATTTTATGCTTTTAAGAAGTCTTTACTAGACTGGCAAAGGGGTCCATGAAACAGAAAAGATGAAGATTCCCTGGTTTAAAGATATCTAGATCATTGTGCACAGGGCTGGGTTGGGCTGAGATCAGCCTATGAAATTGGTCAGGCCAATATTTCTCTTTTCTCTTCTCCTTTTCTGATAATAAATGTTAAAGCAGGAAGCATAGTGATTGGAAAAGAAGTCAGCAGTTTCTCTGGCTGTTGATAGAACTATGCTTAGGAATAAACAGATTTCATCTGGCAGGGAAACTAGCTTCTTGTGAATTTAAAAGAAACAAACCAACTGCAAAGACCCAGTAACCAGCCAACTGTACTTCTAATTGCATTTGCCAATAATAACAATAATTAACATTTATGTAGTGCCTATTATGTGCCTGGCACCGTGTAAAACTATTTACAACTATTATCTCATTTTATCCTCAAGAACCCTAGGAGGAAGGTGCTATTATTGTCCCCATTTTACAGTTGAGGAAACAGAGGCAGAGGTGAAGTGACTTGTCCAGAATCACACAGAATGTGTCTGAAGTCAAATATGAACTCCAGATTTTCCTGGCTACAAGCCTGGTGCTCTAACCACTGTGCCAAGTCACAGCTTCCCTGTATCTCTGCAAAGCTACTTTTCAACACGAATTGCTACCATTGTAGTTTATAAACTCAGAGCATCCCACTCTCCCCTTTATGAAGTTGATAAATTATATATATATATATATATATATATATATATATATATATATATATATATATATATATATATATATATATATTCCTTACCCCAGCCCTTGGCCAAGGGTATTGAAGCATGCCTAGGAAGAATTCTTTCACTACTCTGTTGTGGGGCTGTTCCCAAGTGATGGGAGAAATCAGAGTGAAGTGAGGGAGGGGAAGACTTGATGGAAATAAAGCCTCTAATATTTTCCTTATGTTTGTGGCATCACGGCTGCTCACTGGCAGGAAAGAAAGAGGGAGGCTCTGAATGGGGTTTTTATTTTTCCAATGTGTGTTGCATGGGAAAAAAGCTCAAGTTCCCAGTTTTTCTGGGTAAGAGCCCCAGGAGTAATATTTGAGGTCTCACGATGATTGGAGGGGTGAGTGGCCTGTCCTTTGCCCATGTCCTGAGAAAGACTCTTTGGCTGCCCCAACTGTAGTCCATAAGCCCTATCCTGAGTCATCCTTGCTTTGGGCTAGGCCTTGTGGTGGTGAAGGGGTGTTAGATCCATTTTTCTTCAGTGGACTGAAGAACACTGGGTAGCTGCCAGAGAAATACTCAGGGAGCAGGCATTCATCCTTCCCCCACTCAGACTATCATCCTTGTTCCAGTTCCAGGACCAGGCATAAAAGGCAGCTCCTTACAATGGAAAAAACCATTGGACTAGAATCAGGAGTCTAGGATTCTATCTCAGGCTCCATCACTAAATAAAAATGTGACCTCAGGTTAGCTTCATTCATCTCTCTGGGCCTTAGTTTTCTTATCTATAAAATGATGAGATTGGTTCTAGATAAAGTTCTTTATATCTTTAAATCTTATGCTTCTAGGAAATGTCAGGTTTATAGGATCATAGATTTAGAGTTGGAGGGAACCATTAAGTTTGTATCCCTTCACCTTCTCAATTCTTCTTCTTCTCCTTTTTCTTCTTCTCCTCCTCCTCCCTTTCTTCCTACTCCTCTGTCTCCTCCCCCTCTTCTTCCTCCTCCTCCTCCTTTTACTGATGAGGAAATTGAGGCATAGAGAAGTTAAAGATTTGCCCAGGGTCATAGAGCTGACTGATGTAGGATTTGATTCCAGTACTCTATCCATGGTACTATAATGGCTCTCAGTATTTTATTTTTTTGAATTACAAGTAAAAACAATATTTAATATTCATTTAAAAAAATTTTGATTTCCTAATCCTCTCCCTCCTTTCCCCCTCCCTAAGACAGCGAGCAATTTGATGTGGGTTATACATGTGCAGTCATATGAAACATGTTTCCATATTAGTCATGTTGTGGAAGAAAACGCAAATCAAAAGAAAACAACACCCACATAAAAAAAATTATGCTTCAATCTGCATTTAGATTCCACCAGTTCTTTCTCTGGAAGTGGATAACATTTTTCATCATGAACCCTTTGGAATTGTCTTAGATTTTTGTATGGCTAAGAATAGCTGAGTCATTCACAGCTGATCATCATATAGTACTGCTATTATGGTATACAATGTTCTCCTGGTTCTGCTCACCTCACTCAGCATCAGTTCATGTAAATCTTTTCAGATTTTTCTGAAATCATCCTGCTCATCATTTCTTATAGCACAACAATATTCCATCACAATAATATACCAAGCTTGCTCAGTTATTCAACAATTGATGGACATTCCCTCAATTTCATTTCTTATAATGGCTCTTTATGTGTGACTATTGTAGAAGGAAAACTCATGGGGATTCTGAGATACAGTGGATGGTGAGGTTGGGTAAGGAACTTGGGGCTTGAGTATGCTTGGGGATAATGATAAAAAAATGCACCCAGGCAACTCTCCATGATTATAAGTGGCAGTGCAATCACCAATATGTATTAGTAAGAGGCACAAGGTTTCCTCATGAGGAGTTTCTTATACCAATAAAGTCTTAGTTCTGGTTAAAAAAAAACACCCACATGCTAGTCATTGGGTCTACAAAGATATGAAGTAGTCTCTGCCCTCCAGGAGCTTATAGTCTGGGAGTGAGGAAGAGTAATGACTTATATGTAGCCAATATAGGCTTTGAGGGGTCCTTATCCCAAGTCCCACTAACACTGGCAACTCAACAAACAGTTCCATCTCCCTCTCAGGATTTTAAGGGCACATATAAGGAGTTCACTTCTAAATGCTATATTGTCTTTGGTTAGAGTAAAAAACAAATGCAGAGGTTCAGCATCCTGGCTACCATTGATGAGCTGTTCTATAGTTCACCTTTCTAGGCTACACTTCTCACCCCGACACTGTTATTGTTCATTCTTTTTCAGTTATTTCTGACTCTTGGTGACCCCATGTGGAATTTTCTTGGCAAAGAGCTGGAGTGGTTTGCCATTTCCTTCTCCAGCTCATTTTATAGGTGAGGAAACTGGGTTAAACAGGGTTAAGTGACTTTTCCATGATCACCCAGGACTTTTCTTCACTTGGGAACAGGAAAAGGAGAATACCTGTCACTGCTCTGGAGTGGAGAGTTGAGCTCCTCCATTTCACATGAATGGGAACTTCCAGAAACAAGAAGTTCCTCCTCACATGCTTCCAGGACTCCATGGCCAGTTCTTCCTCCCTTTTTCAATTGAGTGTACACATGTAGCTGTGACTCTTTGGCCTCCACTGACTGAAGATCAGACATGTCACATTTATGCCCCACTCCTGGGGTTCTCTAGCACCTTTAAGGGGATTGAGGGTTCTAGCTTGTCTCTGCCATTGACTCAAGTCCCTGCTTTGTATTCCCCCAATTTTAGGGATCCCTAAGCATCCCAGTTCCATTTAACTAATTAATAGATTAATTTTTACAAAGGAGTATTTACTTCAAAGATATAGCCAGAACAAACAACAAATATCTCCCCAACACATCAGGGTCATAATTCCTCCTGTCCTACTACTTCACTCTCTGGGGAAGGGACAAAGATTAGGTTCACAGTTCAACTCAGTTCCTAAATAGCATTAGTCCAACTTGGGCTTCCTAAGCTTGAACTCCCAGGTCCAGGGACTCTGTCCCCCTTTACCTAGAATTGAAATGAACAAATGAAACAGACCCAAAGTTAATCCTGTTTCTTGGTGCCCCAGGGCCTAAGGGGAAGGGAAAAGACCCAGGCTGTGGGTGATTGAGACCTTCACATTTGGATATCACATGCCACTTAGGGAGGAGAGGAGACAGACAGACAGTCAGAAGGGGAGAAACAGAGACAAAGACAGTTGGAGAGAGACAGACTGAGGGAGAGAGAGACTCTCCCAGTCTGGTGCTTTAAAGGACTCAATTCCAGCTGTGAAGCCAGATGTAAAGCCACATGGTAGGCCAATACATGGTATCTGTGGGTCCTTCAGGTGGATTCCTCCACTTTAGGTGGTCTGCATGTACCCAAGCCCTGCTACACACATAGATTTATACAAAATAAGGAAGAACTTTGCCTTAGATGGAGAAGAAATGAGAACTCTTTTCTAAATACTTCTGAGCCCCAAGTTTTAGAGGGATCCCAGGACATGAAGACCTTACCTTAATCTTTTCCCACACATCTACACTAGAGACAATCTTACATTCCAATCCACCTCCCTTTGAAAGGTGAGGATGCCAAATATACAGGAAGGGTTCTAACTTGTCTTCAGGGTCCAGAGTAGAACTGAGAGAGAAAAGAACTCTGGTGTCTGTGCTTCTTCAGGTGCTTCTTGTATTTACTCCAGTATGCTTGTGTTTCCTGTCCCAGACCAAGGCCTACTTGGTCATTATTTGGGCCCAGTTTGGCTCAGAATGAATGCAAATAGCAATTGTTTCTGTTCTGGTCAGAAATCCTGAGGATCTTCCCCTTCTAGATTGGCATGTTTTTTTTCCAGTCTAGGTAAAGAGGCCATTCTCTGCCTCATTTCTTACCTGGCCTTAATCACCAAATGAGTGTTGCTTCAGTCATACTAAAACCTGTGAAAGATCATAGTTTGAAAAGACTAAGGTCTCCCACTGCATCCAGGGCCATCTCCAGTCATCCTGATCTATATCTGGCCACTGGACCCAGATGGCTCAGGAGAGAGTAAGGCTGATGGCTTTGCACAGCACTTCGTCACTTAAACCCAGTTCACTTACTTGTCATGGCATGAACGACAAACAGTAAAAACAACCTCCCTTAGCAAGAGATTTTCCTTCACAGAAAAGGTGAGGTACATCAATTGAAGCCAAGCCATCGCTGATCCCTCCCTAGCTCTCCAAAGGCAAGCCCTCAGGTCCTTCTCCTTCCTACCCACCCTGTTAATGCCTGGTTTCTCTTTTGGGAATAGACAGAAGTGTTGAGCCCTTGGTAGCTTGTTATGACCCTACAAGACAGGACATTATTTGCTAATGCTTTGATGCCTCACTTTCCTTATTTTCCAAACAGGGATAAAGTTCCCTATTCTGCTGATCTCACCAGGTTGTGGTGAGGATCAAGTAGAGATTTCAGTAAGGAGCAGGCAAACCTCTAGCATGGAGTCCTCTGGGTGTTCCCAGCAACCTTAAGAGAGGGCCTTAGGAAAGTACATCTGCCTGCTCGCCACCCAGTGATGCTTTCAGACTTTACCTACGACTGAATAAATAATACCCTGGAAATGAGAGTGTTCCTGCTCTGGGTCTGCTTCCTTGTAATTTATTTATCTGTACTTAGCCTACATGTGGCTGTAGCTTTGTTATCACTCTTCTCTCCCAAGGCACTAGAAAAGGGGTCTGTTCTTTTCACTTTCTTTTTTCCCCCACTGCTTACTCTATCCCTTCTGAATCCTGTCCACCCTCCCCTCCCCACTCACATCCTTCGGAATTTGGTGCAAGTGAATTTTCTCTGATTGATCCCTACGAGGCCCAAGTTACTCTCCGTACCTTTGGTACTTAGATTAGTGTGCACTACGTAAACGTTTTGCTCTCTTGAAAACATGGTTTTCCGGACAAGTTCTGTGAGGGAGAGAGTAGAGGGCCAAGTCCTGAGCCTTGAGGAATGGCCACAAGTAGCTGCTGAAGGGGATTTGTGGCCGGCAAATACTTGGAGCATCATAATATTGTCCAACAATGAATTCTTGGTGACTAGCCTTAACTCCCCTCCAACCTCTGCCATCCTCCTATTTATGGTGACTCAGTCTGTCAAAAGTGACCTGAAATAACTTAGGTTGGGTGATATATCAACTACAGTCTTTCTAAGGAAGGCAAGGTGGAAGGGAGGAGAGGAGGTAGGGGGAGAAAGAGAGAGAGAGAGAGAGAGAGAGAGAGAGAGAGAGAGAGAGAGAGAGAGAGAGAGAGAGAGAGAGAGAGAGAGAGAGAGAGAGAGAGAGAGAGAGAGAGAGAGAGAGAGAGAGAGAGAGAGAGAGAGAGAGAGAGAGAGAGAGAGAGAGAGATGTTTTTGAGAAGCTGGGAATATCACTTGTTTATCATCAAGGTAAGTAACTAAGTTAAATGACTAAGTTACTACATTTATAACTAAGTAACATAACTGTATTACTAAGTAAAGAAGTAACTAAGTAGGAGAACTAAGTTAAGTTACTAAGTAACCAAGTGGATAATAAAGAAATTATAAGTAACTAAGTTGTTACTAAGTAAATAAGTTATTAAGGTAAATAACTAAGTTGTTATTAAATAAGTTAAGTAAATAAAGTAACTTGACTTAATAAGTAAATAAGTTAGTAAGTAACTAAGGTAATAACTAAGTTGTTACTTAGTTAACTTGGGACTCCATGGGAGTGGAATAGCGTTCCTGGGAGACATGCTGAGTGTGGCAGCTTTTTGGGAATGAACATTAAGGTTTGAGGCAGCTAGGCAAAGAAGTGGATAGAGTGCCAGGCTTGGAGTTAGAAAGATGTGAATTCAAATGTGGCCTCAGACACTTCCTAGCCATGAGTCTCTGGGCAAATCATTTAACCCTCTTTGCCTAGTTTGCTCATCTATAAAATAAGCTGGAGAAGGAAACGTAAACCACTAAGAAAACTCCAAAAGGCGTCACAGAGTTGACTAAAATGACTGAACAACAAAAACCAACACTGAGAGTGAAATTCTTTGCTATTAGTTTGTTAATCTGGTTTAATTAAATGTCTTTATTTTGAATTAAAAAAAAAGAAAACATGGTTTTCTTCCCCATTCCCTCCTGTTCCCCATTGGTTTACTTTCTCTGTTGTTGAATTATCAAGGACAAAGACCCCTGGTCTTATTCCTTCCTTCTTCTATCTCTCCTCCTTCTATCTTTCCCTCCCTCCCTCCCTTCCTTCCCTTTTTCCCCCTCATTATTTTCATTCTTTCTTCCTTCCTTCCTCCCTCCCCTCCTCTTAGATGTGAAGGCCTAGGGCATATTGGTCACTCTGTGTTTTAAACCCAGTTTTAATCCAAAGTCTTTGCTTGAGCCCAGTCCCCCATTTTTATAAAGCTGTCCAGCTAGTGAGAGTATGACTATCTAGCTGTTAATAGCTGTTCCTGATTCCACCAGCATCTGTGTTTCAGTGACCACTTAAAAACATAAGAACTGGCTTGGCCCTTGTGGGCCATTCAGCCCGGAGAGTTGACAATGTAACAGAGGTATGTGCTGAGAGGACATGGCTCTCCCCCTTTATATTAATCTCTGAAGACTGGGAATATGCATCCAATATCTAAAGAACCCAATATTTAATTTATTAATTCTGACTTATACCCAGCCTCTTTCCAAAAGGGATTTAAGGAAGCTCATAAAATTACATGCAGGATAACAGAGATAAATGAAAATAGAAGCAGAACAAAGCTAATTAAAAGGACCAGAAAAATAGATGTTGCCAGGGATCCAAGATGAGTTAATTACTGCATTTGGGCACTGATTACTCATTATGGATCTGTCATAATTAGATTTATCTATTGAACCCTATTGTATATCAGTCATTTTCCTAACTATTCTGATATTCAAGCTCCTGTCTAACACATACTCCACTCTTCCCTCCCTTCCTCTTCTCTCCCTACCCCCAACTTTTCTTTCCCTCTTCCCTAACATAATCTTCTGCTTCGGTTTCATATTCACCCTTTCTGTATACCTTGTTTTTGTCTCTGTGCTTTTGCCTTTCGATTTATTTTCTACCTATCTAAAACCTATCCACTCTTCAACCCCCCCAGTTCATAACCTTCCTCCTCCTTGAAGATATCTCAGCTCATAATGATCTCTTCCTTTCCTGAATTCCTCCATCATTAAGTATCTGAATCTTGAAGTTTAGAACTCCTATCTCTACAATTTTATCACGGTCTCTCTGTTAATGAATAGATACAGTAGGTTCTCACAACCCCAGAATGTTCACTGTCAGGTTGAGACTCAAGATAGGAGGCTCAGGAATGCTTCCCAGAATGCTTGATGAAGGTTATGGTACCAAACAAATAATTTAATACATTGAATGTGCTGACAAATATAAAATATGCATCTAAGGGCCTTGAGACAGAAAGAGGTAAGCAGGGAACTTTTTCCCTGTTTAATTTCTTTTTTTTAATTTTCCCTAGAGTCAGCTAGTTAGAGATAGAGTGGAAAGAGTGCTGGACCTGGAGTCCAAAAGACCTGAATTCAAATTTGATCCTAGAAATTTACTAGCTGTGTGACCATGGGCCAGTTGCTTAACCACTGTCTGCCTTTGTTTCTTCAACTGTACAATGGGGATAATAATAGCACCTATCTCTTGGGGTTGTGAGGATCAAAGAAGATAATGTCTGTAAAATCAATCAATCAGTTAATCAATAAACATTTATTTTGTGTTCACTCTGTGCCAGGCATAGTGTTAGGTGCTGGGGATTCAAAAGGAGGCAAAAAACAGTCCCTGTCTTCAAGAAGCTTTCAGACTAATGGGAAAGAAAACATGCAAATAAACATAGACAAAGCAACTATATACAGGATAAATAGGAAATAATTAACAGAGGGAAGGCATTGGAATTAAGAGTGGTTGAGGGAGACTTCCTAGAAGATGGGATTTTAGTTGGGGCTTAAAGGAAACCAGGAAGTTCAGTAATTGGAGCAGAGGAAGGAGCCAGACATGGATAGCCAGAGAAAATGTCCAAAACCAGAGAAATGGAAAAGTCTTGGTCACGGAACAGCAGGAGGCCAGTGTCACTGGATTGGAAGAGCACACATTGGGGAGGAAGGAGTAAAAAGACAGGAAAGATAGGAGGGACTAGGCTAAGAAGGTCTTTGAATGTCAAATAGAGTATTTTGTATTTGCTTCTGGACACAACAGGGAATCACTGGAGTTTATTGAGTGGGGTGTGTGTGTGTGTGTGTGTGTGTGTGTGTGTGTGTGTGTGTGTGTGTGTGAGAGAGAGAGAGAGAGAGAGAGAGAGAGAGAGAGAGAGAGAGAGAGAGAGAGAGAGAGAGAGAGAGAGAGAGAGCGAGCCAGATCTGCATTTTAGGAAAATCACTTTAGTAGCTGAATGGATTGGAGTGGGGAGAGACTTGAGGCAGGCAGACCTACCAGTAGACTATTGCAATAATCAAGGTATGATGTGACAAGGGTCTGCACCAGAGGGGTGGCAGTTTCACGGGAGAGAAGGGGGTTTATTTAAGAGAGGTTGCAAAGATTTGGAATTATGCCCAAAGGGCTACAAAAAAAGTATACACCCTTTGACCCCACAATATGGCTTCTAAGGCTGTATCCCAAAGAGATCATAAAAATGGGAAAAGATCACACATGTACAAAAATATTTATAGCAGCTCTTTTTGTGGTGGCCAAGAACTGAAAATTGAAAGAATTCCCATCAACTGGGGAATGACTGAATAAGTCATGGTATATGATTGTAATGGAATACTAATTGTGCTATAAGAAATGATGAACCATCAGCCTTCAGAAAAACCTGGAAAGACTTATATGAGCTGATGCTGAGTGAAATGAACAGAACCAGGAGAAAATTATGCACAGTAACAGCCACACTATGGGAGGACTGTTTCTGATAAACTTAGCCTTTCACAGTAATGCAAGGATCTAAAACATTCCCAAAGGACTCTTGAGGCAAAATGTCATCCACATCCAGAGAAAGAACCATGGAATCAGAATGCTGAATGAAGCAGACTATTTTCTCTTGTGTTTTGTTTCATTTCATTTTGTTTTGTTTTCTTAATGTTTTTTTCATGTTTTGATTCTTCTATGCAACATGACTAATGTGAAAATGTGTTTAATAAGGATGTATGTGTAGAACCCATATAAGATTGCATACTGTCTCTGGGAAGGAAGGGGAAGGGAGGGAGAGAAAATTTAAAACTTATGGAAGTGATTGTTGAAAACTGAGAACAAATAAATTAATTAAATAAAAAAGAGAGAGGTTGCAAAGGTGAAATCTACAGGCCTTGGCAACAACTTGGATATGGAGGTGTGAGAGATAGTAAGGAGTCTAGGATGATTCCTGGGTTGTGAGCCTGAGGATGGGAGGATGGTGTTACCCTCTACAGTAATAGGGAAGATAGGAGGTAGGAGGGCTTAGGGGGAAAGATAATGAGTTTTGTTTTGGATATATTGAATAATAAGGGGCTTTTTAAAATATATATATTGAGTTTAAGATGTCTCCTGGACATCCAAGTTGAGATGTCTGGAAGGCATTTGGAGATGTGAGATTGGAGGTCAGTGGAGAGTCTGGGGCAGGAAAGGTAGATTTGAGGTTCCTCAGAATAGAGATGGTTATTAAATCCATGGAAGTCGATGAGATCATCAAGTTAAATAGTTTAGAGGAAGAAGAGGAAAAGACCCAGAGCAGAACCCTGAGGGATACCTATATTTAGAAGGCATGATCTGGAAGGAGATCCAGCAAAGAAGTCAGAATTAATAAATACTTGTTTCCTTCCTTCCTCCTTTGTTTTGGCTAATTATTTTAGTTTATCAAGATCACTTTGAACCCCTATTCTGTCAACCAACATATCAGTGATTGCTTTTAGTTCTGTGTTCTCTCAGATTTAAATAGCATGCCTTCTACATGCCAAGTTTTTGATGAAAACATTCAATAGAACAGAGTTGAGAACAAAACCCCTTGGTATTAGAAAGCTCCCTTCAAGTTGACATTAATTTATTAGTCAACACTCTTTTTGAGATGGTTGTTAAGTCAACCACAAGTCCACTTAACTTTATTATCTAGCCTAATTTTCTCCATCTTGCCTACAGGGATATCATGAAATACTGTTAACTGTCTTGATGAAATCCTGTTATACTCTGAATATGGGATTTTCCTTATTTATCAGTCTAGTAACCAGAGGCAAAAAAAGAAAATGATGGTACTTGAGCATAGCTTGTTTATTAGTGAACTCTTTTTTTCTCCTAGCGATCAATTCTTTCTTTTCTAAGTCTCCCAGACTCTCTGTTTAATAATCCATTCAAGAACAGATACAAATATTACTGATCTCCAGGTCTATGGAATTTTTTTCTTTTGATAATTGGGATAGGATTTTAGTGCCCTCTTCTATTGTCCACAATTTCTTAAAGATGAACCAGGATTTCGCAATTACTTTGAGGGTTAACACTCTTGGTATGGAGCCTTGAATGTGTTTAAAGTGCCTATATGTTCTTTTGCCATCCCTTATTCTATCTTGAGCTTTAATTCCTTGTGAATGATGATCATTCTGTCCTTTCCATTTTGGAGATTACTCTCCTTAGTAAAGAAAATACAAGTGCAGTAGGAGTTAAGCAGTACTGCTTTCTCTCTTCCTTCTTTTAATATTATCTATCTGCTCTTGTCAGCGGCCTTTCTCATCCTGAATGTAGCCTCATACAGTCATTATTGGTTGTACTACAAGCAATATCCTAACCTTCCCCTTCATGTTATTTAGGCTAGTTTATCCTTAAAAGGTACTAAGACCTCCCTTGAGACTTGGTTGACTCAAGGGACTAAAGGCTTAAACTGTTGACATTATTTTCTCATTTCCTGAGTACAAACCAGCTATTTAGAGGAACTTCGAGGCTTGACTGGTGGATGATGATGATGACGATGATAATAATGATGACTTCAGTGACAATGGCTGACTCTAGCAAGCTTCATTCAGCCGAATTAACTTGAGATATCTTTCGGTCTTTGTTAAATATCCTTCTCCTGCTATGGATAAGTAAATTTCTTTTTGCTAACTGTTGAATAACCTACAAGTGTCTTATTTTGTTTTACCATTGAATGTAAACTATGATGAATCAGGCCCAATCCAGAACATTTCCAAAATTGACTTTAAAATTGCTCATGATCCTTAGCATTAGCCTTTTTGGAACTGTTCTTACAGTCCTGTACGATTCTGTATTCTTTCCTAGTTATATGTACCTCCTCTCATGTACATGGCTGATGTTTTAAGAGAGTTTCTTGTGCAGCTGTAATTTTTTTAAAAAGATGCCTTCCATATTTCTTTCTAAGTGGGACTGGTTGTTGTCCTTCATCTTCAAAGAGGACCAAAATGAGATCACCGCTGTAAAGTGAAATTTCAGTGTATCCGACTGTAGCTGATCAGACCAATATGAGCTCAGAATGCTCCGCCACAGGTTGGGCACAGATAGTCCATGTGAACATTTGGGGTGGATATCCTAAATCTGTGCATCCTGCGTTTACTTTGTGCTGTCTCAATTCTGCTTGCTCAAAGAGTACAGCACCTTTTCTTATGTGGGCACACCATGCTGAGTGGTCCTATGCCAGTGTCTCTTGTGTTGCACAGTCAAATCCAAAGTTCTTAAGAGAGACCTTGAGATTGTCTTTGTATCATTTCTTCTGGCCACCATGTGATCACCTGCCCCATGCAAGTTCTCTGTAAAATAGTCTTTTTGGCAAGCATACATTTTGCATTCAAACAACGTGGCCAGCCCACCAAAGTTGCACTATCTGAATCATAGTTTGAATACTTGGCAGTTCAGCTTGAGCAAGGACTTCAGTGTCTGGTACCTTATCCTGCCAGGTGATCCTCAGAATCTTCCCAAGTCAGTTTAAATGGAAGTGATTCAGTTTCCTGGCATGGTGCTGGTAGACTGTCTATGTTTCACAAGCATATAACAATGAGGTTAGCACAATGGCCTTGTAGACCTTCAGTTTGGTAGTCAGTCTAATGCCTCTTCTTTCCCAAACTTTTCTTCAGAGCCTCCCAAACACTGAGCTAGCTCTGGCAATGAGTACATCAACCTCATTGTCAATGTGTACATCCCTGGAAAGTACCCTACCAAGGCAAGTGAATGTATCCACCGCATTCAAAACTTCTCCATTTGTTGTAACTGATGGTTCCATATATGGATGGTGTGGTGGTGGCTGATGGAGCACCTGTGTTTTCTTGGTGTTAATTATTAGGCCAAAATTAGCACAGGCAGCAGAGAATTGATCCATACTTTGTTGCATCTCATCTTCAGTGGCTGTACTGAGTGCACAATCATCTGCAAACAGAAAATCATGCACCAACACTCCCTCCACTTTGGTCTTGGCTTGTAACCTTTTCAAATTGAAGAACTTACCATCAGTATGGTAGTTAATCTTGATGCTATGTTCATCCTCATTGAAAGCATTTGTCAACATGGCTAAAAACATCATGCTAAAAAGCATGGGAGCAAGCATACAGCCCTGTTTCATTCCACTGGTGAATGGGAAGGCACAAGAGCTTTGTCCATTATCCAGAACCCAGACAAATATGACATCATGAAATTGATGTACAATATTGATGAACTTTTCTGAGCAACCACATTTTGACATAATTTTCCATAAGCCCTCATGACTAATAGTGTCAAAGGCCTTGGTCAGATCTACAAACATTGTGTACAGACCTCTGCTCTGCTCCTGGCATTTCTTCTGGAGTTGTTGGGTGGCAAACACCATATTAACTGTTCCTTGGCCCTTTCTGAAGCCACACTGGCTCCCAGATATCTGCCCATCTTTCAGGTGAAGGATCAGCCTATTAATGAGGACTCTAGCAAGAATGTGGGATTAATCATAGAATCTCAGAATTCCAGAGCTTGAAAGGTTCTTAGAGGTTACTTAATGCAGTGCTCTCTATAGATGAAGAAACTGAGGTTCTGAGGAGTGATTTGTTATGCTCACACAGTTAATTAATGTCAAAAGTGGGATTAGGAGACGTTTCTCCTGTTTCTAGGCTTACATCTCTGTTCATTATGTTGAGGAGAGAGATGGGAGAACTGGTTCAGATGTGAATGAATTCACTTAGACCTCTGTAGTCATTAGGGATTTTAAGGATGCAAAAGCAGAAGGTCTGAGATTTAGCAAGGAGCTAAACAAAGGCACTGATATAGGAAAAGAACCAGACTTACATAGGCAAAAAGCTAACACAGTCTGTAGGATGGTGATGTGATTTTTAGGGTTTCTAATGGGCATTGGAGATTTAGAGACAGGATGAGGACGGATGACCCGAGATAAGGGAGACAGGGGAAACTTTATGACCCAGGACAGGGGAGACAAGGAATTTTATGGTCCAGGATAAGGGGCAAGCTTTATGGTATTTCAGGATAAGGGGGAGAGACTTTAGGATGCCCTCAAGCTCAGGAGGGGCCTCACAAGGTACTGAAAAATCAACCCTTAATATTAATCTTTAAGGCACTTTATATCTGTATCAATTACACCTAGATAACTTGGAGTGGGCCAAGATGACAAGACACTTAGAGTGAGTGTCTGAGGGTGGAGTATAGAAGAATGGGAGGGTGGGTGGGATAAACCATCCCAGGATACTGCAAATTGGGGCAGCAGATAGGTTGTACTGGAAAGAACAGTGGGTGAGCAGTTAAGAGATCTGGGTTCTAGTTTTGGCTTTACCCTTAACTTATTGTGTCACCTGGGTCAAGTTGCTTTATCTCTCTTTACTCAGTTTACTCATTTGTAAAGTGAAGGTATTGGGCTAGGTGGTCTCTGAAATTCAGATGAGTAGCATGATATGGCTGTTCTGACTTCATTTGCTTGGACCAGGCAGAAGGAAAAGCACAGCCTTATTGAATGAGGAAGGATGACTAGGCCAACCATCTCTTCATTTGCCAGCAGGGTCCTCTGGATTTCTCTAGCCTGACACCCAGCAAGGTTACCTTCCACTCCCATCCCCTTTCAGCTTCCTTTTATGTGTTGTCTTTCCCATTAGAATATAAGCTCCTTGAGGACAGGGACCACCTTTCTTTTTGCTTGTATTTGTATTCCCAGAGTTTAGCATATGCCTGACATAGTTAGAGCTTAATAAATATATTTGTTGACTGACAAAAAGAGACTTGAGAGTCATATACATACAATCAGGGTTCCTCTAGGTTTATAGTTTTGCACTGAATCTCTCCTTCTAGCCTGTATACCTCCTCAAGACTGGTGTTATCTCTTTTTTTCTACTTTTTCTGCACTTCTCTTCTTCAATGTTGAGTTCATTTTAACTAGACTTCACCTGAGATAAAATTCTGCATGAAGAGACATCAAGGGTTTGAGATAGTTGAGGTGGGGAGGGCCAAAAGGCTCAAAGTGTGATTTGGACTTACTCTGCTTAGAGACAGTCTTGGGCCAGGGTTACAAAGGTAAGATTTCCCACTACATGCTCCCCTCCCCCCCAACTCCATGTTTCCCTGGGACTTAATTACAGGGGGAACATCAGTGTGCATCCTTCTGTTTCAGATTTGCAATGGGCTCTGTTAGGATTGGTATGGCCATTTAAGAAACAGTCCTTTACATTTTATAAAGTGGTTTCCTAACAAGAACTATACTCATATCCTCAGTTAAATTTGTGGATCTCTGATTTCTCAATGTGACATTTCCTCCCAACAGGTAGATTGCAGCCCATCCATGCTGGTTTCTTTTAATTCTTGTCCATGATCTACTCTAAGTGTACTAAACCTGGAGCTACTTAACTTTTATCACTTTCTCTTGATATCAGGATAATCAATCAATTAGCATTTAACAAGTGCCAACTATGTCCTGGCAGCTAGGTGGCACAGTGGATGAAATATTGGCCTGAGTCAGGAAGACTCCTCTTCCTGAGTTCAAATATGGCTTCAGATACTTACTAGCTGTGTGACCCTGAGCAAATCACTTAACCTTGTTTGTCTCAGTTGCCCCATTGTAAAATGAGCTGAAGAAGGAAATGGCAGATGACTCCAGTACTTTGCCAAGAGTACCCCAAACAGGATCACGAAGAGTTGAACATGACTGAAACAGCTGAACAACAACTATGTCCTAGGCATAGTGGATCCCTTGTGCTGTGCATTGGCTATCCATTTTTCTAGTGACATATTTCTAGACCACCATCTTTTTGGCTCCCATGTCTTTTTGATAACATCCTTGACTTCTTTTTTTCTAATTCTTTTTACATAATCCTTCCCATTCCCTTTGGATGATAGACATTTTCAATTCTTCAAAGACTGTGGTGTTTCTTTGGCTCAAAACCATCCACTCACACTAGAAAATTTTTAGTGTTAGAAAGATGGATCTTTATTTCAGGAAGACCTTTGGGGTTACTTTGCAATTTCCTAAAGCAAATCCAATTTGCCCTCTTTTTCCTATTCAATTCTGGGCCCAACTTACACCTGGAGTATCTATCTGAGACAGCTATACTGATGAATGAGCTCTATAGGTTTATTCATTTACCTTGTGTCTTTTTACATTAGTCTGAACAAAAGGGATTCTTCATCTACTTTGATTTTTTTTCTGTTGAAATGGTTTGGTCAAACTCTTTTGAGTGGTTATTGATTTTATTTGGGAGTTTTCTGGAATTTGATGTAATTGGTATGATCCCATCTCAAAACAGAAACCTCTGGACAGTCTCATCATCTATGGAGAACCTCTCTTCATCTATAGAGAACTCTATACTACCTCTTTTCTAGAAGAGTCAAAGACTTTTGTTGAGTATCCATTTCCATTTTATTCCTTGCCAAACATTAATGAAAAGAAGGTCATGGAACAAGGTTAGCTCTTGTATTTTTCTAAAGAATCTTGAAAAAATTTTAATGTGGGAGACACCTTTTTGGAGGGTCTTTTCAAATAGCATTTTGTTTATTGAATCAAATAGTTTTTTATGGTCAACAAACAAGAAGTAGAGAGGAATTTTCTGTGTTCTACCTCTTTCAGTCGATTGTGTGATGGTAAAGACACAGTTTACTGTGGAATGTCACTCTTGAAAGACTATTTTCTAATAATAATAATATCCTGATTAAGATGCTCTCAATGAAGGTGTAGATTATTATGCATTTTATATAGATTTGAAAGTAGACATACATTGATAATTTTATCTCTGTTCTCTTGGTTGTCTTCTTTTGGTAGTAATAAGGTCAAAGGTCTTTGTTCTTCATGCCTCTGGTATCTTTCCCTCCTTCATATGCCTCAATCATCAATCCCTCAATGCCCTCCTTACAAAATTCTGTTCTTTATAGTACAGGTCTTCTCTTTGTTTACTTGTTTTGGTTTAGCTGCTTACTTCATCTTTGTTTTGTTTCATCATTCCCTACAGAGCTCTTTCCTGGACTTTATTATCTCCAGAAACCCATCATTGTGAAAAATGAAATCAGTTCAGAAATTCACAGTTCCTCAGCATCCTCTGCCCCTGCAGCCCCTCCCTCCTTCTGGTTGGAGATGGTAGAGGATGGACATTGGATAGCTCCTCCCAGATCCTACCCAACTGAAGGACTGCATTCAGTGAATTTGTCTTCCTCATTTCTCACCTAATACTTTCCTGGACTTCATTTCATCATTCTGCAAGATGAAATCAATCCAGAAACTTCCACCTCTTCTGGTCATTTCTCACTCTGGCTGCAGGAATTCCAACATGCTCCCCCTGCTTCTTGAAGTCCTCCCTCACCTTTTCAGCTTCTTTTTATGTGTTGTCTCCCCTATTTGATTGTGAACTCCATGAGAGCAAGGACTGTCATGCATTCCTTTGTATCCCCACTGCTTGACATAGTGACCAGAACATAATAGGCACTTAACAAATGGTTATTGACTCTGATTATTCTGGGTCATTTCCACCTTCTCTATAAGCATACCTGTTTGTTGGTCCCCTTTCAGTTTGATCCCTGAATACCTATAGTTTATCTTTGCTATGTTGGGTCTCAACCAAGTTTTTTTTTTAATAGATTGGATTATTCTTACAAAGACTTATTATTTCTCTATCCCTGTTCTGCCTCCTCACCAAAATTCCCCTGAGAACAAAGATTCATAGGCCAGCAAAGCAATTTCTCATATTACCCATCTCCAAATATGAAAGTCTTATTTAGATTTTTAAGTCCATCAACTCTCTGTCAGGAAGTAGGTAGCATGAGTCATTTTCAGCCTTCTGGGCTCAAGGTTTATCATTCATTGATCAGAGTTCTAAAGTCTTTCAAACTTGTTTTTTAATTTATAATGTTGTCAACATATGAATTATTCTCCTCGTTTTGCTCACTTTGGTCTGCATCAAAAGTTCAGAGAAGTCATCCCAGTTTTCTCTGGAACTATTTTATCAGTTCTTATGATACAATAATATTCCATTACATTCATATACCACTATATGCTTAGTCATTCTTCAATAGGAGGACAGTTTCTTAATTTCTAGTTTGGGGGCCACTACAAAAAGGGTTACTTAAGTATTTTGGTACATATAGATACTTTTCCTCTTTATTTGACCACTAAAAAAATTAGTATTGCTGTCTTTTGCTTCTCTGTTTTATGAAATGATACTACTTGTAATCTTCTACCATCCTTCTCCATAAGACTTTACAAAAGAATCTCTATTCTGAATAATGTTAGCTCTCTTCTTTGGGAAGGAATTAAGTTTTAGCTGAGTAAGGCAGTTTTTAGGTTTTTGGCACTTCCTTTTTGTGTTAATTGATTTATATTAGCTAAATCTGTTTGAAATTATTATAACCAACAATCTGATGTCCTTACAACAATTAATGATCAATTCATTATTAATTAAAGTGAATGAATAATAATTTACATGTCAAAACAGAATACATCATTTTCATCTCCAGACATGTTTTTCTCCAAACTTCCTTGCTTCTGTTGAGGAAATCATTAACCTTCCAGTCATACTGTCTGAGCCATCTTTGACTCCTCTTTCTCTCTCACTGCTTTTAATACATCCAATCAATTGCCAAGCCTTCTCGATTCTGCTCGTGCAACATTTCTTGTGTCTATTTCCTTCTCCGCACTTATATAATTTGGGTCCTCATCACCTCTTGACTGAACTATTGCATTTGCTTTCTAACTAGTCTTTCTGCCTTCAGTTTCTCTATGTTCCAAACTATCTTTCATATAATTACCAAAAGCATCTTCCTAAGGAGCAAATCTGACCATATTTCTACCCTGTCAAGTCAAATTCAGACAATGAGCATTTATCAAGGAACTGGGCCAAGCACTGTGCTAAGCTCTCGCAATCCAAAGAAAGGCAAAAATTACTTGGTTGAAAATCTTCAGTGGCTTCCCGTCATCTAGAGGAAAACATATAAACTTCTGAGTCTAGCAGTTATACTTAAAGGACTGTGCCAGGAGACGTTCATGTTTTATATAGGCTTGGCTCTTTTCCTTTAAGGGGGAAGATAACAGTTGCTCTTCAGATCATCATTAATTTAGCTTGAGGCATTCCAACTTGGGGAACTGGAAAATTTAGCTTAGTTGGAGTTGAAAATTCTAACTTAATGTAATTCCTGTCTTTTTTAACTATAGAAATCCTGTTCTTTTTATCCTTTGTTATTTGTCATTTTTATTGGATTTTATGATCCACAAGTGTCTCAGTTCATTCTAATCCTGAGCCTGAATCATTGGACTAGCCTGAGTTAGGCCTAGTCTAGTCTATAGCCATAGAAAATACCAGCTATTGTTATAAATTACAATTAATATTTTAAAATATCAAATGACAATAATCATAATAATGTCTTTCACAATGATGCTGATTTGGCTCTATTATACATTACTCCCTTTCATTTTCGCTCTCCATTTTGGCCACATGTGGATTCTGTGATATTCTCTGATCTCATCCTGCCTTTTCCCACCTCTAGACATTCTGTGCCACCCATCACCCTTGTACTTCTTTCACATCTCACCTGCTGAAATCCTACTCTTCCTTCAAGGTACAGACAAGGTGCCACATTCTCTCTCCATCTTTCTCCCCCACCTCCATAGCAGGATGTAACCACTTTTGCAAGTCTTTTGGGGTAGAGAATGTTTCATTTTTGGCTTTGTGGCATATACCTCCTTCCCCCTCCTTAGCACAGAGCTTGGCACATAACCACTTAACGAACATTTTTGAACGTTACATTGAACTGATGATTCTGACTGATTGATCAGCCCTCCCCTTAATTCCCAATATTTCTCCCAGGCTCTCCACTGGGAAAAAAATGTTTTGCTGATTCAGAGAAAAAGGTCTAGCAGGTTTGAGGCTGGGGAGAAGTTCCAGGGGCTGGGGCAGATATAAAGCTGCAGTGCTCGTGAATTTGTAATTTAATTACATAAAAAGCATGTGGAAAAATTTTAAGTCATTAGAATGGTTCCAAAGTGGCTTCTGGAAACTCTCTGACTACTTAAGAGCCTGCATTCTCAATTAGGTAGCTCCCAGCCTGTGGGGGAAGAGAAGGTCAGGTGGAACTAGGAAAGAAGATCCCAGATGCAGACCAATAGTTTGGTAGAGTAGCAAGATCAATGAACCGGGGAGTCCAAAAATGTGTATTAAAACTCTGACTTTGTCACTATCTCTGTAACCCTGAGCAATCTGCTTACACCATCTGAGCCTGTTTCCTCATCTCTCAAATGGAGATGTCCTATCTGTCATGAGTATGTCATAGGGATCAAATGAAATAAAGTGCTTTGTAAACCGTAAAGTGCTACATATGTCTGAATTATTATTATTTCAAGTTCACTTTGAGGAGAGAAGGGAATAAGCATTTGTTGCTGTTGTTACTGGTGTTCAGTTGTTGCAGACTCTTTACGACCCCATTTGGGTTTTTTTTGACAAAGATGTTGGAGTGGTTTGCTATTTTCTTCTGCAGATCATTTTACAGATGAGGAAACTGAGGCAAACAGGGTTAAGTGATTTGTCCAGATAGTACGTATCTGAGGCTAGGTTTGAACTCAGGAAGATCAGTCTTCCTGGTTCTAAGCCTAGTGCTCTATCCATTTAGCCACCTAACTGCCCTTAAGCATTAATTATGCACCTACTATATGCTAAGCACTGTGCTAAACACTATAATTATTATCTCATATGATCCTCACCACAACCCTGGGAGTGTTATTTCCCCCATTTTACAGTGGAGGACACTGAGACAGGTTCACACAGCTAGTAACAGCCTGCAGTTAGACTTGAACTCAGGTCTTCCTGACTCCAGGTCTAGCGTTCTATTCCCTGTATTACCTACCTGCCTTGTACACGACTTCACAGGATTGTTGTAAGGCAAATGGTGTCAATGTCTGTACTTTGCTCACACTACTTATGTCATTCATTTATTAAAAATCTATTGGTGCTCCCTATTGCCAACAGAACAAACCTGATGTGGGCATTCAAGGCCCTTCACAATCGGTCTCCGTCCTAGCTTTCCAGTTTTGTCTTACATTTCTTCCCTTTAAGCACAATCAAACAGCACTTCTATATGCATCCTGCTCTCTCCTGCCTCCCATATTTAGGTTACTCTAAGCACCTCTGTGCTTAGAATGGACCTACTCTCTCCTGGATCAGTGCTGGTTCTCTCCTCCTCCACCCCAGTTCCATCTGTTCAAGTCCAACCCTGCCTTCAAGCACAAATCATGTCTTGCCTCCCCAGGAAGACTTTACTGACTTCTTTCACTATTTGATACAATCTTTCCTCCTGATGAATATGTGGTCACTGGATCCAGATGATTCAGGAGGAGAAAGTGAGGCTGGTGACCTGCATAGCCCTCCCTCACTCAAATCAAAGTCAACTGCAAGTCACGTCATCATTTCCCTGATGTCATGGTCCTCTTTGAGAATGAAGGCCAAACACAAGAACAACCACCTGGTCTTTCCTCCTTTAATTTCCCACAGTGCTTTTCCTGAACTTCTTTGCCTCTCCCTTATGCTTATCTTAAAAAATTGGTATTATGGCTACTCATGTACTTTTAATTTTCAACATTGATTCAGAAACATTTGTTAGTCACCTACTGTATGCAGAGCCCCTTGATGGGGAAAATTCAAAGTTTAAATGAGAAACATGCCATGCCCTCATAGAACTTACAGCACAATTGAAGAAAACAATATAGATAATTATGTGGTATTTGTTTCTGTAGGCCAGGCTGGCCTTCTTTGTATACTCATAGGTTTCACTAAAACAATTCACTCCAGGGTCTGAAAACTAGGGGTGGAGAGGAAGATCCAGGACTGTGAAAGTAGTAGAACTATCTTGATATTGTCATGAAAAATTAACCAATCAACCAATCATTCAACAAGCATTTATTAAATGCCTATTATGTGCTAAAGAGATATATCCTCAAGGAGGTCAATGATGAAAAAAAGACCCTAAAAATACAAAAAATATTTAAAGAACTGGAAACAAAATAGATACGTTTGATTGGGGAGTGGTTAAACAAGATATGATACAGGAATGTAATGTGATCTTACTGTGCTGTAAGGGATGATGAATATGATGAATATGTGAAATCATGAAGAAAACTTATAAGAACCAATAAAAAGTGAAGCAAGCAGAATTAGGAATATAGTATACATGATGACTTCTTCAGTCATGTCCAGCCCTTTGTGACCCTGTGGCCCAACTGTCCATGGGCTTTTTTGGCAAAGATACTGGAGTGGTCTTCCATTTCCTTCTCTAGTTTTATGCAGGCAGGAGTTAGGTGACTTGCCCAGAGTCACACAGATAGTAAGTGTCTGATGTCAAATTTGAACTCTGGTGTTTCTGACTCCAGGCCCAGCATTCCATCCAGTGTGCCACCTAGTGCCCCCTCCCCCAACTACAACAGTGCAAAAGAAAAAACAACAATAATGAAACAATCAAGACTGAATTCAGTGAAATACATTATAATGACAAAATGGCCTCACAGGAGGAGGCACGTCCCTCCCCCCCATCATATTTGCGGAAGTGGAGGATTAAGGATGTAGCTGTTCAGTGATTTTTCAGTTGTATGTCAGACTCTTTGTGATCCATTTGGGGTTTCCTTAGCAAAGATACTGGAGTGGTTTGCTATTTCCTTCTCCAGTTCATTTTATAGATGAAGAACTAAGGCAAACAGGGTGAAGTAACTTGCTTAGGGTCACACAGCTAGTAAGTGTCTGAGGCCAGATGTAAACTCAGGAAGAGGAGTTATCCTGATTTCAGGCCTAGAACTCTATCCACTGTGCTACCTAGTTTCCCCTAAGGATATAGAGAATACCCCATATGATGTCTGGCTTTGTTGATTAGTTTAGCTGAACTGTGTTTTTCCTCCCTTTTTTATTATTCTTTGGTACAAGGGATGGCTCTCTGGGAGGGGTAGTGAGGTGAAATGCATTAGGAAATGTATGTAATATTAAAAAAATCAATAAAAATGAAAAAGAAAAAAGAAACTGTCCTACAGATCAGAGGAGTTCAAGACCTCAGAGACTTGACTATTTGAGAATACCAACCAGTAAGAGGTGAGCCTGGGCGTCCTGCCAGGCAGTCGAGCCATAGAGTCACACCAAAGACAGGTTTCATAAACTGTGCCGTGTGGCAGGTGGGACATCTCCAAATCTGTCTCTTCTTTTTCTCTCTGTCATTTTCCTGGGTATTTGTGGTTTAAAACTGGCAGCTGAGGAATTTCTGGCTCAAAGGAGATAAGAATCCTAATGGCATTGAGCCATAACAAGTCAATTTGTGAAGCCTTTATGAAATATTAAATGTGGATGACTTGACATTTTAAACCTCAGACTTAGCCAAAAGGAACCTGAGTCAAGGTGGGGGTTGGGAAGACACACTTCTGTATATAGAAAATATCCTGGACTACCTGTGGTCATAGCACTGACCTCCTTCATGTGGAAGGTGCCTAATCTTGCCAGCCTTCTGCTCTTTACATGTGACTTCTCGCCCTGCAACTGTACTTCACAACAAAATAGTATTTACTATGTGAGATCTGAAGGAATGATGTCTCATGGGTATCACTGAAACTATATGGAATGAGACCCATGACTGGTATGTGGCTCTGAATAGAAATACCTTATCTATCTATCTATCTATCTATCTATCTATCTATCTATCTATCTATCTATCTATCTATCTATCTGTCTGTCTGTCTGTCTGTCTGTCTGTCTGTCTGTCTGTCTGTCTGTCTGTTGTTTAGTTCTTTCAGTCACATATGATACTTCCTGATCCCATTTGGGGTTTGCTTGGAAAAGATGTTCAAGTGGTTTTGCCATTTCCTTCTCCAGCTCATTTTACAAATGAAGAAACTGAGGTAAATAGGGTAGAGTGACTTTCCCAGGATCACACAGCTAGTAAGTGTCTGAGACCAGATTTCAACTCAAGAAGATGAGTCTTCCTGACTCCAGGCCAGGCACTCTATCTATTGAACTATTTACCTGTCCCATCTATCTATTTATCTATATCCTTTTTTTTAAATAAAGAAACAGGATGGGTAAATGGTGGGGTGTGTTAACATTGTAAATTAAGATGGTATATTCATGTAAGGAAATTGAGGAAACAGAGTAGAGAAACATGGTCAAGCATTTATTAATCACCTACTATGTGTCAGACGCTGTTAGGCACTGGGAAAACATAGAAAGGTAAAAAACAGTTTTTGTCTTAAATTCACTCACAGTCTAATGGTGGAGAGGGCATGCCAAATGCTACAAACAAGTTCGACATAAGATAAATTGGAGCCGATCTCAGAGGGAAGGCATTAATGTTTGGGAAAGGCTTGTGGCAGAAGGCAGCACTTCATCTGAGACCAGAAGCAGACTAGAGACGTCAGAAGGCAGAGGTGAGGAGAAAGAGTGATTAAGCTTGGGGGAACAGCCAATAAAAATGCATGGAGGAGCTGTCTTGTTCCAGGAACAGCAAGGAGGCCAAAAGTGTTGAACAGCAGACTTCTTGGTAGGGAGGGCAGAGGGGAGCAAGTGGTAAGAAGATTGGGAAAGTAAGAAGGGGCCAGGTCTCGGAGGGTTTCCAGAACTAAACAAAAGATTTTCTGTTCAATCTTGGAGGTAATGAGGCGCCACTGGAGAGAATTAAATGGGAGAGGAAAGGACATGGTCAAATCTCTGCAATTGAAGATTGTTATTGTTCATCCTTCGTTCTCAAAGAGGATCAGTGACATCAGGAAGGTGATGTCTTGACTTGCAAATGAATTGTATTTAAGTGAGGCAGGACTGTGCAGTCACCAGCCTCACTTTCTCCTCCAGAGTCATATGAGTCCAGTGGCAAGATATAGGTCCAGATGACTGGTGATGGCCTTGGATGCAATGGGAGACCTTGGTCTTTTTAAGCTAAAGTCTTTCCTAGGTCTCAATTTGTCTGAGGCAACACCCATTCAGTAATTAAAGAAGAGGTAAGAAATGAGGGGAAAAAATTGGGTGGTGAGGGGGCACAGTAGATAGAACACCAGCCCTGGAATCAGGAGGACCTGAGTTCAAATCCAGCCTCAGACACCTAACACTTCCTAGCTGTGTGACCTGGGAAAGTAACTTAACCTTGATTGCCTCACAAAAAAAGAAAAAAGAAAGAAATGAGGCAAAAAATAACCTAGTTTGCCTCTACAAAAGGATCAGTTTGGAAGGGGAAGAATCCCAGAGTTTCTGACCAGAACAGAAACAATTGCTATTTACACACACTTGGAGCCATCAAAACCCAAAGAAGCTGAATGGAGGATGGACCTGAATGGGGAGAGACTTGAGACAAGGAGAGATCCACCAGCAGCCCATTGCAATAGTTGAGGCATGAGGTGATAAGACCTGTGCTAGAGTGGTAGTGCTGGTATCAGAGAAGGGAAGAGAGCATATTAGAAAGATTATTAGAAAGGTAAAATCAATAGCACTTGGCACTATATTGGGGGGTATGGACAGAGGATTAGAGAGTGAGGAATCAAGGGTGACCCCTAGGTTTTGAGCCTAGATGACTGGGAAGATAGTAATGCTCTCCACAGTAAGAAGAAAGTTGGAAATAGGGGAGGACTTGGGGGAAAAGATAATTAATTCAGTTTTGGATATATTGAGTTTACAATGTCTATGGGACATCCAGTTTGAGATATCCAATAAGCAGTTGGAGATGAATGTCTGGACATCAGGAGAGAGGTTAGAGATGGATAAACAGATCTGAAAATAATCAGTACAGACATGATAATTGAATCCATGGGAACTGATGAAGTCATCAAGCAAAATAGACAGAGGGAGAAGAGATGAAGATCCAAGATGGAACCTTGGGAACACCCATGGTTAGAGGGCATAAACTGAAAGAAGATCCAGCAAAGGAGACTGAGAAAGAGTGGTTCAACAGGCAGGAGCCAAACCAGCAGAGAGTAATATCACAAAAAACCTAGAAAGAAGGGACAATCAAGAAGCTGAGTCACTGTGTCAAAGTCTGCTGAGAGGACAATAAAAACTGAGAAAAGGCCCTTGTAATCAACCACTGGGGTAGCTAAGAGGTTCAGTGGATAGAGTACCAGGCCTGAAGTCAGGAAGGCTCATTTTCCTGAATCCAAATCTGGCCTCAGACACTTACTAGCTGTGTGACCTTGAGCAGGTCACTTCACCCTGTTTGCCTCAGTTTCCTCATCTGTAAAATGAGCTGGAAATAGAAATGGCAAACCACTTCAGAATCTTTGTCAAGAAAACCCCAAATGGGGTCATGAAGAGTCAGACACGACTGAAAATGACTGAAGAACAACAAAAAAATCAACCACCATTTCTAGAAGCATCACCAAAAGTGTCACCAAAGCAGAAAGGTCAATCTGGGACCACCTTCTTCTACATAGCTTATCTCCCACTTCAAGGAGTTCATTATAATCCAGTCCTTCCCAACTATGCCAATTCTTCCAGTTTGGGCCTATTTCAGGCCAGTCCCCTTGTAGGTTAGGTTTGATATTGGAAGAAAATGTGATACTTATAGGCCATTCAATGGCTAACCAAAGGAAATTTACTTAGACATAGCAAGAGAAGGATATTTAACGAGGATAGGCATTGAGAACCCCCAGAGTTAATTCAGCCACATGAAAGCCCCTCCAGGTTTGTTCTAGCACGCTATGCTTTATATTCAGGTGATAAGGAAATAATTGATTGGACAGTCTCAGCCCTTATTCCAGACTCCCTCCAGGCATCTTAATATCTTGATTTCTTTTTTAAATAGTATTTCATTTCCCACCCTCCCAAATACATGTCAAGAAAATTTTTAGCATTCATTTTATACAAGATTTCGAGGTCTAAATTTTTCTCTCTTCCTCCCTCCACTCCCATCTTCTGAAAATAGTAGGCAGTTTGATATAGTTTATACATGTGCTATCATGTAAAAAAAATTCCATATTAGTCACAGTTATGAAAGAAGAAACTGATTAAAAAAACATGAGAAAGAATAAAGTAAATGAAATTCTTCGATCTGCATTCAGAGTCCATCAGTTCTTTATTTGGATATGGACAACATTTTCCTTTGTGAGTCCTTTGTACTTGTCTTGGATCATTGTGTTTCTGAGAAGAGCTAAGTCATTCATAGCTGATCATCACACGATGTTGCTGATACTGTGTACAATGTTATCCTGTTCTGCTTATTTCACTTTGCTTTTGTACATGTCTTAATTTCTTTTAAGGAAAAGCTAGCCTAACTTGTAGGTATTAGAAGGATTAGGCTGTTTCTCCTATCATAATTTGGACTTAGTGACTTCAAGGGTCTCCTACAACCCCAAGATCTGACAACACATTTAGGACTCCTGTAGGTTTCTGTTGGAGCCAGATCATAGGGATAGCTAGAGCCAACTGTTAAGTTTTCAGTGTATGCATTTATACTTCAGAAACCAGCAAATAGTCTAAATCAAGGTCTGATTTATTTTTTGTTGCCTGTCTGGACTTAATAAAGTGATGGAAAAAATGTAAATAAATGTAGATGTAACCTAGGCATGTCTGGTTCCACACAATTCAAGTAACATGGACATGCCTTGGGGGACCTTTGAAGCATGTCCAGATTGCCTATCATGAAGACCTCATCATCACCTATCATGTGTGTTGGGATAGCCTCCTTTGACTGGCTTCCTGTGTCTTTAAAACTGGCAAGACTGGGCCACTGGCTCTCTTTTTTCCATCACTTTTTTTCTGCTGCTCTTTTTTGGGGGGCAACTTTTATCTCCTGCATCCAGAGGGTAAAGATCCCAGTTACCCACAGTGAGGACACCCTGATTTGAACTGGTGAGAATGGAAGAACTTTCCTTCCCCTGCTCCCTCTCTTTTACCCTGGCTCCAAGCAATAGGCTTAGGGGTGTTTTTTCTGACATATGTGTTTGTCCTTCACTGTATCAGGTGCCAGAGGTGATTTTCATGGGACCCAGGTGTTTGAGCCATGATGTCCTCTGAGCCAGGATTACTTGTGGGGTGGTGCAGCCAGCTAGCCTAACGCGTAAGTCCTGAAAAGCCAGGGTATCTGTGATGTGAGCCTGAGGTGGGTTTTGGATTTGGAACTGGGGAGTTTACCTTTGAACCTATTCCACTTCCCCTCCCCAGTGTAAATTGGAAGGAGAATTATGCCTCCCACTTGTGGGGGATTAATTTTGTATACTTGTGATTATACTTTTGAAGTAAATATTCCTTTGTAAAAGATAATCTGATTATTACTGTCTAATAGAATTGGGGTACAGGGGACCACCTACTCTTACACTTGGGAACACCATCAGCAAGGCTGAAATTCTTTGCAGTGAGTATAAAGACACTCCTAATCCTTTTAATGGGACTGGAGAACCCTAGAAGAAGGGTGAAATAGCAAACTGTAATATACCCAGCCTTCAGAGAGTGGGGCCTGGGTAGTCTGTGTTACAGGTGGGGGCTCTGTTAATGAAAAAAGAACAGTAGAATTCTATTCAATTCAATAAGCATGAAAATAAGTCCCTGACCTCAAGAAGTTAACAATCTAATGGGTGAGAGAAATGATTATTAATAACCAATGATTTGGGGAGATCCAGAGTTTCCCCCTTTTTCTAAAGTCCTTATTTCAAAAGTTCAATCTCTCATTATTAATAATGACATTGGATTAACTTTCTTAACAATCTTGTTCAGACCCCACCCAGGTGGGATGGGGATAGATTCTTTGAATAGATTGTCCAAGGCTGGGTGGTCTGGGTACAGGGATAGTCTCTCTTTGGCATGATGTCACTCTCAGCTCCTCATATTAATATTCATTCTCTCATTAATTGTTAACAAATCAGAATTGATTGCCACCCTCAGGAATACCCTTCTTTCAAGGACATATAAGCATGAGCTGCCACCATAATTGTCTTTGGCATTTGAGAGAGTCATTGACCTTTTATTAAAAATGCTTGCATTCTTAATAAAATTACTAATTACCCAGAAATTATATCTTTCAAACTTTTTAAATGTCACAGGAAGGAGACAACATGAAAACAAATGTATGCAAAGCAAGCTATATAGAGGATAAATAGAAAATAACTGACAGGGGAGAAGCACTAGACTTAAGAGGGGTTAAGGAAGACCTCCTGTAGAAGGTAGGATTTTAGGTGGTACTTAAAAGGAAACCAGGGAGGTTAGTAGTCAGAGCAGAGGAGGAAGAGCATTCCAGGCATGGGGGACAGGCAGAGAAAATGCCTGGAGCTGAGAAAGTGTCTTGTTCATGCAACAGCTAGGAGGCCAGTGTTACTGTATCTAAGATTAGTAACACGTGGGTGAGTAAGAAGACTGGGAAGGTAGGAGGGGGCTAGGTTATAAAGGGCTTTGAATGCCAAACAGCATTTTGCATTTGATCCTGGAGATAATAAGGAGTCCACAGAATTTACTGAGCAGGGTGTGTGTACGTGACATGATCAGACCTGTATTTTAGGAAAAGCACTTTAGTGGCTTAATGGAGAATGGATTGGAGTGGGGAGAAACTTGGGACAGACAGATTCACCAGTAGGCTATTACAATAACCCAGGCACAAGGTGATGAGGGTCTGCATTGTGTTAGAGAAGGAGTCATATATGGGAGATGTTGCAAAGATGAAATTTACAGATTTTGAGAACAGCTTGGATCTGGGGGATGAGAGATAGTGATACCTCTGGGGTTGTGAGCCTGAGGGACTGGGAGGATGGTGTTGCCTTCTACAGTAATAGGTAAAGCAAGAGACAGAAAGGGTTTAGAGGGAAAGGTGATGAGTTCTGCTTTGGATGTGTCTACTGCTGGATGTCCAGTGTGAAATGTGTAAGAGACATTTGGAGGTGTGAGATTGAAGGTCAGCAGAGAGACTGGAGCAGGAAAGGTAGATTTGAGAATCATTGGCATAGAGGTGGTAATTAAATCCATGGAAGCTGATGAGATCATCAAGTGAAGAGGGAGAAGAGAAGAGGGCCCAGGCCAGAACCCCAAAATCTGGAGGAGGATCCAGCAGAGGAGACTGAGGAGTGGTCAGATAAATAGGAGGAAAACCAGGAGAGGGTGATATTCAAGAATTTCTCCACTATCACCATGTACACCCAAGTATGCTCATGATTTTCATTCCCTTTAGAAACGTACATGACAGGGGGCTGCTCAGGTGAACGTGACAATCCTCCTGTAGAGTAAGTTGCCCTACGTGCCAAACTGAGTGTAACAGCTACATATGCTTTGTTCCTCTTTAGAAACTAGTATCCTACCTGCTTTGTAAACTCAACATCGATACACTAGCCCATCCCCTTTTGTAATTTTAGCCTCTTAGAATTGACTACTCTTGTTACAAAAGTTTGTCTTTAAAAGAAAAAGCACGGTCTGAGCTCTTGGCTAGGCTCATGCAATGCATGTGCTTTGTATGTAACAATTAACTCTTTTTGCTACATTTTTTTCCCAAGCCTGCCTCATTTACTAGGATGAAGTCCTAACAAAGAGTTTTCTTTTCAAAAGTGATGTCCCAAAAACCTACAGAGAAGAGAGTATTAAGTTGGAGAAAGTGACCAAGGGTGACAGGGGCTGCAGAGAAATCAAGGAGAGTGAGGCCTGAGGAAAGGTCATTGGATTTGGCAACAAAAGACCATTAGTCACTTTGGAGAAAGCAGTTTTGGTGGAATAAGGTAGGAAGCTGGATTGTAAGGGATTAAGAAAAGAATGAAAGGAGAGAAAGTGGAGGCACCTATCATACATGCTACAAAGTACTGAATGAGATATAGGATGACAGCAGGGATGGAAGGATCAAATGAGATTTTTTTTTTCAGAATCGGGGAGACATGGGCATATTTGTAGGCAGTAGGAAATGAGACAGAAGAGAGGGAGAGATTGAAAACAAGTGGAAGGGTGGGAATGAGAGAGGGGATAATCTGTTGGAGGAGAAAGATGGAATGGAGTTACTTGGACAAGTGGAGGTGTTAATTTTGCTGAGGAGTAAGGTCACTTAACCATATGAGACAGGGGTGAAGGAGAAAGTCCTAAAATATAGGACAAGGATCTCAGCTGAGAGAGAGAAGGGAGGAGGAGCCATGGGGGGCTTGAGGAGGGATGAATAGGGTTGGAAGAGCCTCTATGGAGATAAATAGGAGAGTGGGACAGTGGGTAGATAAAGAAGGTATAGTAGGATTGCCTAGCAGCAGTGAGGGCCCCATTGAGATTGTGTAACATAATTTTCAGTGAATTCAGAACAGTGGGTATGATTTTCTCCACCTTTGTTCAGCAGTACCTTTGTAGACTCGAAGATGATAGATGGTGGGAGTGATCCAAGGCTGAAGTTTGGCTGAGTATAATCTTCTATATAATAAAGAGAATGGCAGAAGGAAAGTAGCAAGAAAAAAAGTCTTGCCAGTTTTAAAGACACAGAAGCCAATCAAAGGAGGGTTCCCTTAGCACATGGCAGGGGACACAGAAGCCTTCCTGGTAATTCTCTGAACATTCTCCAATGGTCCTTGAAGGGCTCCACCACATTTTCTGAGCTGGATGTGCCCAGACATGTTTAGGTTACATAGATTAAACTAAAAAGTGTGGCCAGTGTATATTTTCTCCCTCAGCTCTTCGGTTGTTAAATATTTACCAGCATAGCCCTAGTAGGAGCTATGCAAACTAAGGTAGGAATTTAAAGCTTCTGTGAGATCTATAGCCCTGGAACCTGTGAACTTCTCCCAGGCCTGGGCTGTTAGATTGGGAGTAGCAAGGCAAAGGTGGTGGGTTTCCTGTGGAGTAATTTGGAGGGAGGCTAGGAGATATTCACAGTTCAGGAAAGGCTAAGAATGAGGATGAATGAACACTGAAAGGTTTTTCTGCAGCATAAGGAAGGCTCCCAAGGGAAGGCTGACTGAGAAGATGCCTGAGCTGTTGACTCAGTAATAATAGTTGCTGTTCTGAATAAGTTTCCCCTTAGCTTTTCCATTCTCCCTCCAGGGACCTCAGCCAACTTCTTCTGTGCCAGATTGGCCAGGTTCTTCCTGTAAAAAAAATTCCTGACTAGGATCTGTCTCTGTGCTCCCATCTGGAATTGGTGAACCCTCTGTCCTTATTCCTGTTCCTCCTCCATTCCTACCCATTCCTGTTTCCAGACTGCTCATTTTCTGGTGGTCTCCTCATCATGCCTTACTCTTCTTTCATTTCCACCACACTGGAAACTTGAATTCAACCCCTGGGTCCTCCATTTCTTAATGGGTGATGTATTGCTTTATTCTTCTAGAGCCCAGACCTCCAAGCCACATTTTGACTTTTTTTTGGTCCCTTCCTCTGCCAGCCCCACTTCCCTGCAGCACCCCTTTATTTTACCTACTAGAATGTAAACTCCTTGAGGATATGGATTGTCTTGTTTGAGTGTATATGTATTCTCAGAGCTTAGCATAATGCCTGGCACATAGGTTGTGTTTATCCTTCATTTTCAAACAGGACCATGACATCAGGGAGATGATGACATGACTTGCAGTTGACTTTGATTTGAGTGAGGGTGGGCTGTACATGGTCATCAACCTCATTTTCTCCTCCAGAGTCACCTGGGTCCAGTGGCCAGATATTCATCAGGACAACTGGAGATGGCCCAGGATGCACTGGGAGACCCTGGCCCTTTTAGGCTAATACTTTTTCAGGTTCTCACTTACAGTGAGGAAACACCCATTTAGGGAATAGACTTCTTTAAGGAGTCAAGGAATGTCCCCTTTAATTAGAAAACAATAAACTGGGAAGGGAAGACCCTCAGAGTTGCTCTTTCAAAGAGAAACAGTTACCACTGATGTTCACTCTAAGTCAGGAGGGCTCAAAACACAGCCATTAAGTGGAGCTTGGGTAGGGAGCTATTGTGGTCCAATCTATGAGCTTCAGAGTGGTGAGTTTAAGGTTTTGTGAAAGAAGGAAGAAAAGAAGGAAGAAAGAAAAAAGAAGGAGTAAGAAAGGAAGGATGTTAAGAAGGAAGGAAGGAAGAAAGGAAGAAAGAAAAAGAAAGGAAGAAAGAAAGAAAGAAAAAGAAAGAAAGGAAGGAAGAAAGAAAGAAATTCTAGCCATTAAATCACAAGTTAACTGGGCAGCTTCTGGCTATCAAAACTTCTCTCCAAAGGAATTTGGAGAGAAGGATTGATTGGTTACTGTCCTTCATTCTCAAAGAGGACCAAAATGACATCATTGTTCTAGCATCAAGTTTGAATGGGTCCAACTGCGGCTGATAAGACCAACATGAGCTGTTTCCGTTCTGCTTGGCTCATAGAGCACAACACCTTCTCCGATAAGGGCATGCCATGCTGAGTGGTCCTGTGCCAGTGTCTCCCATGTCACACAATCAGTCCCAAAGTTCTTAAGAGAGACCTTGAAAGTGTCCTTGTATCGTTTCTTCTGACCACCATGCAATCATTTGCCCTGGGTGATTTCTCCATAAAACAGTCTTTTTGGCAAGCATATGTTTTGCATTTGAACAACATGGCCAGCCCATTGGAGTTGTGCTCTCTGAAGCACAACTTATTTGAACTGACACATAGGAAGCACTTATTAAATGTGTGAGCTCTCTCTGTCTCTGTTTTTTCTCTCTGTCTTGGTCCTTCTCTGTCTCTACCTCTGTCTCTCTCTCTTTCTGTAGGAAAAACCTCATCTGCTATTGAGTACCCTAGAGTGAAACCAAATAGCCTCTCCTATTTCTTGTTGCTGTTTAGTGTTCCTGCTTCTGGCCTGTCCTCCCTCCCCTTCCTTTCCTCTTCTCTCTCATTTCCCCTCTCCTCCCTTTCCTCCCACTCCCCTCCCCTTTTTCTTTTCCTCTTCTTTCACTAGTGAGCTGATATGTCCCTCTCCTGTTGCCATTGGCACGAAAGTTGAGGGTAGGCTCTGGGGTGAGGGAAGGGAGAAGTGGGGGCCCTCTGGGTGCCAGATATGCTTGCAGCCTTTCAGGTGTCCCCATAAGATCTGGGTCACTTGCCTGCAGGTGGAAGAAGAAGCATTATCATATTAAGTATTCTTGGTGCCCATTCCCAAATGACTGCCAAATCCAGTATGCCCCTCTGTATTCTTAAACAACCTGATAAAATTATGGAGGATGGGAGGATTTGGGGTCATTATTTGTGTCTAATCAAATTGAAGTAGTTCCTCTATCATTATTAGTTGGTCCTTGGATGATGCCAACAGAAGGAACACAGAGAATTCTTAGTGATTGTCTGAGGATCAGTATCTTGTGACGTATGAGCCAATCAACAAATATTTATTGAACACCTACTATGTGCCAGGCAATAGAAATACAGAGACAAAAAATAAAAAGGTTTCAGTTCTCAAGGAGTTTCTGTTCTGTTGAGGAAGATAACATGTACATAGACAGCAGCCTGGAGGGTGGTTAATAGTTTGAAGTTCTAGGCATACCCTAAGGGTACTTCTCCTAACTCTATAGTACATAAACCCCAAAGAGCATGCTTCTTATTAATAGTGAGTTAGTAAATACAATTAATTCTCAGTAAGGGATATTTACTAAGATGACATTGTAAAATCATTATCCCCCTAAACCTGAGGTACATTTCCCCACACATATACAAAATGTCCATGGGACATGGCAGGGAGGTACACGTATAGAGAATGAAAGTGTCCAAAGGAACTTACAACTCTGAAACTACAAGACCTTGAAGTCCTCTCCAAGTGGAGTCCTCACAGTGCTCTCCTTGGGTGCAGCAACTCTCCTAGGCAGCTTGCTCATTTGGGCTCCTGGTGTCTGCTCCTCTTCACAGCTTGATTCTGATTGCCAGGAGTCACTCTCTCTTGAGTCCACAGCTGGCTCTCTTTTCTGCTGCCAGAAGTCCCGCTCTTTGAAACCAATTCTGCCTTCTAGCGATTGCCTCTTTGTATCTGGGTTTTTCTAGAGTATATATTTCTGCTCTCTCACCTGTGCCTCAGACTCTCAAATGAACTCCCCACCTGCTAGATAACATTTCTTGTTCTGGGCAGTATCCTCTTTGAATCATGGCTGATGAGGGAAAAGAAGAGAGGAAAGAAAAACTCCTACCTTCTCACCCTCTTGAAGGTAAGGTACTCAACATCAAGCTCTAGGCCTGAGCTTACCAGTACTGGTACTGTTAAACTCTTAAGGGTTTAACTATTTAAAATCCCTAGGAACATGCTGTATTTTCAGTTTAGCTTTGTAAAGAAATCACTGGGTGTTAATGCTTTATTTACACTAACACCTTGAAGGTGTGTGTGTATGGGGAGTAGCCTGGGGTGGGGGTCAAGATGGTGGAGTGATAGAAGCATTTTTGTCTTAGCTCACCTAGCACACTGTCTCTACAACAACCTAGAAAACTCAATAGATCAAATTCTGAATGGGAAAGTCAAGAAAAAGTCACAGTGAGTAATTTTCCTAGTCCAGAGCAGCTTAGAAAGACCTACTGAGAAGTCTGCCAACACTGGGGCAGAGGTTGGTGAGGAACATGGAGCTGCAATAGAGACAGGGAAAGATGGGTAACCTTCTGAAGCCCAAGTAATGCCCAAGACTGGAAAAGGAGCAAAAACAGAGCCCCAGGGTAGGAAGCAAATGGGCAGAAAGAGAACCATAGGGACCACTGTACTAGCTCTGGGAGCAGGAACAGATGCTCTCTGGTAGCTCTGTCACCCAATACCCAATTTCTTGTCTCAGACTTAGGGTGGAGAGGAGTGGTCATGAGCAACTGGGTCCCTGACTACTGAGCACAGAACAAATTCCAGAAACTGAACTGTGTGGCTTCAAGCCCAGAAGCAGAGTGATGACTCAGTTCTGAATTTTAGCCCAGTACATAAATCTGCAGAGGAACAACCAGGGCAGGAGATTATTGCTGTTTGTCCGTTGTTCTCGAAGAGGACCATGACCTAAGGGAGGTGATGCCATGACTTGCAAGTGAATTGGATTTAAGTGAGGGGGGACTGTGCAAAGTCATCAGCCTCACTTTCTTCTTCAGGGCCATCAGGGTCCAGTGGCAAGATATAGATCAAGATTAATGGAGATGACCCTTTGACAGGAGATTAAGACCAAAGGGAAACTGGCAATTCAGTTGCCCTGAATTTGCAGCACCTCCTAGCAGGTAAGAGTGACAGTCTATGAAAAGTCAGCCTACAGATCCCACCTTGGGTCAGGAACTTGCAGAGCTCAGATCAGGAGGGCAGGGAACCTTTCCCTGGATCACACCACTTTGAAAATACCAAAAACTTGCAGGCCTCCTAGGCTGACTATGAAAGCAGCAGAAGGACAAAAAAGGGCAGGAGCTCAGGGCAGCCAGATGGCTCAATGGATAGAGTACAACACCTGAAATCAGGAAGACTTGAATTCACATGTGATCTCCCACACTCTCTAGCTGTGTGACCCTGGACAAGTCACTTCACTCCTGTTTGCCTCAGTTTCTTCATCTGTAATATGGAGATAATAATAGCACTTACCTCCCAGGGTTGTTGTGAGGACCAAATGACTAATGTTTGTAAAGCACTAGGCACAGTGCCTGTCAAATAGTAGGAACTATATAAATAATTGTAATTACCTATTATTATTAATTGATTTTTTTTTTTGCTTATTCTCTGAGTTTTTCTAAAGTCAATTCTCTCTCAATGAACCTGGAAAATGCATTTATTTTTTTGGGACAAGAGAACAATATTCAGGACTGTGCTGGAGCTATTTCTAATTGGAAACTGATTGTTAAATTTTTTTAGCTGAACCCTTACACCTCAGAAACAGGCAAATGCTTCCAATTAGGCTTGATTTATTGATTTGTCAATTGCCGACACTTAAAGTGATAGGGAAAATGTTAATAATGAAGATTATTTTTAGAGGGAACCCTACACATATCAGAGAGAGAACAACATATAAAGAGAGAACAATATACATTTAGAAGAGAAAAAAAGTCTTCCAAATTTATAAAGAAATAAAGGTGAGGGAATAGGATAAGAGGGAGGTATAGAAGGATGTTTAGATGAATGGAAATGGGAGGATAAGGGAGGGATCTTTGAGAGGTAAGTTAAATAATTGGATGGCAAGGTAGCAGGTAGAAATAAAGTAGAAGAATCAGTAGGGATAGGAAATAAGATATATACACAAACTTAAAAAAAGATCAGGAGTAAAGGAAAAAAAGGAAGGGTAGTAATCATGATCTCAGACAAAGTTAAAGCTAAAATAGATTTAATTAAGAGAGAAAAATAGGGAAATTATACTATATGCCAGCCATATTAATTAATATAGTTTTAGAATATGTAAAATAACTAGATAGTATAAGATTGGAATATTGCCATGGTGTAGGAAATGATGAGTTTGTGGACTGAGAAAAATATGGAAAGACTTGAACTTAGGAAGGAAGGTGTTATCCACCTTCAGAGAAACAGAAGACAAATAAATATAGTACAGTCTTACATAGATGCCTATGAATGTACATGTCTATATATGACTATGATTGTAGATATCTAAGTATATGTAAGTGTATGTAAATATGTGTATATGTATGTATATGTGTTTGTGTGTATATGCATATATGTATAAATATATCTGGCCTTTGTTGCAGTCATCTTGTGGGAGAGGGGGAGAGGAAGGGGTGGAAAAAGAGCAAAGTAAAAAGTGCATAACAGAGAACAAAAGAAAACTTACAAGGAAGCAAAAAAAAATGGATAGCTCTGAACACAATGGGTAGTATTTATTATATAGGTTTTCTTGAAATGGAAATTTATTGCTGTATATTTTGAATCTTCTCTTATGTTCTACTGTGTACATGGCAATGCTTTTTTTCTTATTTTGTATTTAAGTTTAATATTTAAATTTATCATATTTCTTTTTTTCTTATTGTATATTTAAATTTTAGTATGTAAGTTTAAAATAAATCAATTTAAAAAACTAATGCAGATTAAATCTGAAGGGATGTTGTGGAAACATTATCTTCCTCCTTATCTCCCAGGAGCTGGTTGTTAAACATTTGCCAGAATATACCATTGACACCGGGCTCATACTGAGTTTTGCTAATTAAAAAAAACTCCTCCTATTCTCTTCCTCTCTTTCCTTTTTCCTTGCAGTGCAACAAATGTTTGCAGAGCACCTACAATGTATGTAAGGAAGTGTGGTACGATGGAGAGATCATTGACTCTGGAGTGAGAAGCCCTGGGTTCAAATCCTACCTTGGTGACCTTGGGCAAATCAATTTGCCTCACAAGGCCTCTGTTTCTTCTTCTTTAAAAATGAAGGGATTGAATTTGGCCTCTAAGGAATTTTCTAGCTCTAGATTTATGTTACGTTATCTTACTGCACTGGTTGTTGTAGGGCATAGGAGTAAGATATAATCTCTGGCCTTTCAGGAACTGAGTCAGAAAGGGTGATGAGACAAGAACAGAATTTACTACAAGGAAGAATGTGATATGTGCTATGAGAACACATACCTGTGATCCCCTCCTCCCCCTTTACCTGTTGAATTTTTATTCATTTTTTTAAAGCTCAACTCAAATTCCACCTCCTCCAGAAAGCCTTTCATGTATTCCTGTGCTTG
Source organism: Notamacropus eugenii (assembly GCF_028372415.1). Classification (NCBI taxonomy): domain Eukaryota; kingdom Metazoa; phylum Chordata; class Mammalia; order Diprotodontia; family Macropodidae; genus Notamacropus; species Notamacropus eugenii. The sequence goes on along the minus strand of NC_092876.1, from coordinate 279,238,279 downwards.
GCACTGGTCTTACCCTGACACATCAGGTAACCCTTTTTTTCTTCTTTTTTGCATTTCTAATGCTCTAATTGGGTAATATTGTACATTATAGCTCTCTGTGTTTGCATCTCTCTACTAGGTTGTGAGATCCAGTATAACACAGGAGGTCTCTTGTCTAATCTTTGTATTTTAAACACGATTTTTTAAGGCAGGAGTTCCTTAATAAAAGTGTGCAGAATGAATGAATGAATGAATGAAATATAAAAGAATTAGAGGAAAAGGCCATATATGATTGTTGGATCAAGATAGGTTTATTAGTAATATTTAAGCTATGCTCTTACAAGTATGTGGATTTTTAAAAAGCAGAGGTGTAAGAGTAGGATATTTCAGAGGGAAATGATTTGAGTGAAGTACAAGACTGGAAAGCATAGGACATATTTAGGGAATAATGAATGGCCCAATTTGACTGGGTCTAATGTGTATAGGGGAGGAATGAAAGATGTCTGGAAAGATGTTAGGTATTATATTTATTATATTGTTATGTTACATTATATCATATCATATATCACATATATCATATCTTTTACTATACTATACTATGTTATGTTACATTATATTACATTGTTATGTTATGTTACATTATGTTACATTATGCTGTATTGTATTACACATCAAAGAACTCTTAGATGCCAATAGAATTTGGATTTTATTCTGTAGTCAGCGAGAAGTCATTATAAATTTCTGGAGATATGATTAGGGCTCAGCTTTATAGGAAGATTACTTTGTCAATAATACATGAGATGGATTGGAGAGAAGACAATCTGGAGGATATCTGTTAGGAACTTAATACAATAGCCCAGACTACAGGTGATGAGAACCTGAAAGAGGGTGCAGGCACTGGTGATGGAGAAAAAGGGAGAGATGCTAGCAACATCCACCACTCAGGCTTCAAAAGCTTGGTCATCTTTGCTCCTTCTCCACCCTCATTCTTTGTATCAAATTGTTAGTTACCAAGGCCTGTGGATTCTGTCTCTTCCATGTTGTTAGTATCTGCTCTTCCCTTTCCAACCCACTGAAGATTTTATGACTCAGATATAGTCTCTCAACCCCCAAGTCAGAGACTGAGAAAGTGACATTTCTAGGAACGGTGATCCATCATTCCCAGACTCTAAACTCCTATCTTTTCAGGAAACCACTCTTTCCTGGTTTTCCTCCTACCTATCTGATCACTCCTTCTCTTTCTCCTTTCCAGGATTCTCCTACAGACCATGACCTTTAAATGTAAGTGTCTCTCAAGGTTCTGCCCTCCACCCTCTTCTCCCTCTTCACTTGATGGTCTCATCAGCTCCGATGGATTTAATTACCATCTCTATACTGATGATTCTCAAATCTACCTTTCCTGCCTGCTAACCTCCAATCACATTTCAGACATCTGGAACTGGTTGTCTAGTAGACATCTTAAATTCAATATGTCAAAATAAGAACTCATTATCTTTTACCCTAATCCTCCTCCCCCACTCCCTCTGCCACACACACACACACACACACACACACACACACACACACACACACACACACACACACACACACACACACACACACACACACACCCCTCTTCCTTATTCTTGTGGAGGGCAATTCTCTCCTTCCAGTTCCTCAGGGTAGCAACCTAGGAGTCACCCTGGATTCCTCACTGTCTCTAACCCCTGCACCCCCATACACAATCTGTTGTCAAGGACTGCTGTTTTCACTTTCTCAGCATCTCTCAAATACTCCCCCTTCTCTTCTCTGACACTGTCACCATTCTAGTGCAGACCCTCATTATCTAATACCTGGATTATTGCAATAGCCTACTGGTGCGTCTGTCTGCCTTAAGTCTCTCCCCACTCCAATCCATCTGCCATACAGCCACCAAAGTGATTTTCTTAAAACACAGGTCTCATCATGTCACTCTTCAATACACTTCAATGGCTTCCTATTTCATTTAGGAACAAATACAAAATGCTCTGTTTGGTTTTCAAAGTCCTTCATAACTTCACCCCACTCCTATCTTTTCAGTCTTCTTATACCTTCCTCCCGCACACATTCTCTTAGGTCTAGCCACTGGCCTTCTGGTTGTTCCATGAACAAAACACTTCATCCTTTAGCTCTGGGCCCTTTCTCTGGCTCTCCCCCATGCCTGAAATGCTCTTCCTTCCCTGCTTTGACTATTGACCAACTCAGCTTCCTGAAGTCCCAACTAAAATCCCACCTTTTACAGGAAGCCTTCCTTAACCCCTCTTAATTCCACTGCTTTCCTTCTTTTGGTTGTTTCCTCTTTATCTTGTATGTAGTCTGTATATTTGTTTGTATGTTATGCCCCCATTAGATTGTAGTCTCTATGAAGGCAGACTGTCTTTTGCCTCTTTTTGTATTCCCAGAGCTCGGCATAGTGCCTGGCACATAGTAGGTACGTAATAAATGTTTATTGATAGATTGTCTTTCAAGGCAATAGGACCTGCTTTAAATTCTGTCTTTTATGCTTCTACTTGGGGAAATCATTTAATCTCCTGAATTCAGTTTCTTCATCTGCAAAATGAGGGGGTTGGGCTAGATAGCAACTGAGATCTCTTCCAACTCTAGATCTGTAATCCTACCCAGAAGTCTTAGTGCCACTGATCTTTCATTATGGAGAGGAAAATCAAGGACTGAAAGAACAGGGTGGTCTTGGGAAGGGAAGGGAAGGAGGCTGATTTCGAGAGAGACAAAGGGGCTAGCAATAACTAGAAGGGAGAGAGCGGACAATCGGCATCCCTGGACTTCCCATACAAAGCCAACTGTAGCACTGTGGGAAGCAGAGACATCCAGCTTTGACAAAGCTTTGGATGGTGCCTTCCTGGGTGTGTGGGGACCATGGGCAGGGTAAGGCTGAACCCTAGTGGGCAGTACTGGGCAGTGCAGCAAGAGGAGCTCCAGCAGGCAATGAAGTGGCTAGCTGCCCGCTAAATCACTGTTGCTGAGCTCAGCCCACTGGGTTTGGGAGAGAAACCCAGCCCACATTGAGACCTCATTGCTCACTGAGATCAATTAAGGGCTGTGTGAGCTTCCCATCATCTGGTCATGGTAGTTTGGGCAGGACGGGAAAAGTTTGCTGTTGTTATTCAGTCATATCTGACTCTTCATGACCCCATTTGGGGTTTTCTTGGCAGAGATACTGGAGTGGTTTGCCATTTCCTTTTCCAGCTCATTTTATGGATGAGGAACTGAGGCACAAAGGGTTATATGACTTGCCCAGGGTTTAGTAATTAATTGAGGTCAGATTTGAACTCACAAAGATGAGTCTTCCTGGCTTCAGGACAGAGATTCTATCCACTATGCCACATAGCTGCTGGGATTAGGCAGGGATGGGGAGATATATCATTTCCAGTCCCTGTCTTAGATTGGGATAGCCTCCAAATCATCAGAGGTGGGTTAGGGTGTCTTCATGCAGGAGAAAGGGAAGCCATAGGTCCCCTCAGTTTTTCCCGCCTGCCTAGTAGTGATAGTGGTGCCTATATGATTAAATGTACTTCTTCCTGTGCCTTTGTGTCTCTGACCATCTGTTCTTGCTCATTATTTCTTTGGTTCTAATGATTGCTCTGACTTTTTATTAAAGGCAGCCTGCCATAGTGTTAGGAGCACTGGATTTGAAGGACCTGGGTCCATAGCATAGCTATTTACTTGACAGCCACCCTGGGTTTCTGTTTCCTTCCCTTCAGCTTAGATGATTTCGGAAGCCCCTTGCAGATATATGGTATAACCTCAGCCTTCTTGTCTATTACTGGATCTGGGTCCCTCCTTGTGTCTCCTGGTATTTATCTGGGTCTTTGTCTCTTTTCTTTCGCACTTTTCTTATCCTCTTTATAACATCTTGGAGTGCCTCTGGATTGCCTCCTGGGGACAGCTGTGTTTTCTCATATTTTTCCTTCAGGATGAGTCAAAAGCTGGTTGCTAGGGCCTGTATGTGGTGGAGGTGGGGTAGAGTCTCGAAACTGTCCCAGAGCAGTTGAGAGTCCATTCCAGACCAAGTTAATTCAGAGAAGATGGGTGGAGGAGTCAGGAGAAGGAGCTATGGCTAGGAGCTGGGGAGAGTTGAAACTTTGAACGTAGATTTTCCAAAATAACTTGTTCATGGTCAGTGCTGGGAACATATCAGCAGCCATCTGGGAAGAGAAAAGAATGAAGGTTAGCCACCCACGTGGAGCTGTTACTGTTATTTTCACAGTTGGTTACTGTAACTAACATCCTTAGCCAGCAAACCGTCTTAATGACTTATCCAGCCTGAATGCAGGAAGCACACGAGTCAATTTCTAGGCTGAAGCATTTACTATACACTGTTCTGTCCTTAGATTGAGCTTGGTTCTTGGGGGTGGAGTGGGGAGGGGAGGCAACGAATTGCAAACATTTGTTGAGTTCATGTCATCTGGAGATCAAAAGCTTCTGGGAGGGAAAAATTAATACTTAAACAGGAGAGAAAATATGTGCATAAGAAGATTAGTAACTATTGATGAGTGGTATAAAGTACTATAGGATATCAGGGGAGTCAGAGACCATAGGGGCAGTCTGATTCTTTTGGATTGCAAACTTATAGGGATAAGGAATAATATTTGTCTTGGTCAGTCATGTGGCTTGGAGTATGTAGAAGGGACAGGCTCAGTTCTTTTCCTTGGTGATGGGGGCCCAGTGTTTGATTTGGTCATAGGCATGTATGTTATTCTGGTGAAAGTATTTGTTCAGTTGTTTCAGTTGTGTTTGACTCTTTAAATCCCTTCTTTTTTTTCCTCCTGTCTACATGTTTCTGAGCAGTCTCACTGGCTAATTTGAATAACTTGTCCTTACTACTAAAGGAGAAGTCGAGGATTGAAAAGGCATTTGGGGGAGGGTGTAGGTGCTCAACTAAACCCTCAGAGCCAGTGGGAAGTGCTGAACTAAGCAGGAGATCCACTGTCCAGATGCTGGGTGAGAGAGGAGGCATGAGGTAGTGACTCACCATAAACTTATAAGGGATTGGATACTGAGGTTTACCTGTGTAATGTGATAAAGATCCCTAGAAGACTTTATAAGACTTAATTTGGGACTATAGGGACTATGTATAGGAGAAGACTTCAAAATAACAGCTGTCTGGGTTGTTATTTTTCTTTTTTAGATATTAAGAAATCACTCTCCTGACACATTCTCATAGGTGAGAGTACAGTTGGTCCCCTGGGATGGAGGATGAACACCATCTCCTGGAGGAGAGCTGAACTGCTGAATACAGATGGTAGTTAGCATATCTGAGGTTGGAGAGGTGAAGCGAGAGCTCAGTGGAAAGGAGTTGCAATGTCCAGTGCTGGCAGTGATATGATTATCATCCGCTGGGAAGGAGGTGACAGGAGCACCATTGAGCAGTGTGTGAAGATGCCTTTGAAGAGTCTTCAGTCAATAAGCATTCATTAGCATTTTTAAGTATCTACTGAGTGCCAGGTACTGTACTACCAAGCACTGCAGAGAAGCAGGAACTCACTGAAAGCCAGCAATGCCACCAGGACAGAGGAGTCGGGAAGGGAGCATTGATGATGATGGAGAGGGGGAGGGAACAAACCCTGATAACTCCTCATCCAGGCAGTACTGTTTGTTTACATTAACCTGTAAATAAATTTGTTCACATCTTCCTCTTAGCAAGCCAATGAACTTGTAAGGGAGACTGTAAATATTCTTGGGGACTGTCAGGTAGTGAAATTCCAGGAGGATCTGGGTGTAGATAATGGAAGTAGAGAAATAGAAGTAGAGAAGTAGAGAAACCTAAAGAATCTGGGGCAGTTAGGTGGCATAGAGTGCTGGGCCAGGAGTAAAGGAGACCTGAGTTCAAATCCAGCCTCAGATAGCTGTGTGATCCTCGGCAAGTCACTTTATCCTGTTTGCCTGTACTTCTTCATCTGTAAAAATGAGCTGAAGAAAGAAATTGCAAATCCACTCCAGTCTATCTACCAAGAAAACTTCAAATGGGGCCATAAAAAGTCAGACGACTGAAAATGACCAAATAACAACAAAAGTGGGTCTAGGGCCTTTACATCAGCAGCAAGTCTCTGACACATGATTTTTAGAGCCTCAGGCCTTTCTCAGTATAGACTCCAGAGTTATGATCTCAGTAAGTCAGACTTGGAAAGAACCTCAGTGACTATGTAGTTCAACATGTACCTGCACAGGAATCCCTTCTATTCCATCTCAGTATGTGGAAATCCAGCATTACTGGAAGATTGCTAAGGAGGTAGAAGTCTAGTGGTTCCTGAGGTATCCCATTCTACTTTGGGGAAGTTCTAATTGTTAGGAAACATTTCCTTACTTTGAGAGTAAATCTTCCTAATCCTAATTCCTAGTTCAGTCCTTTGGGGCCAGGCAGAACAAGGTTAATCTCTCCATGTGAAAAACCTTTGAATATTTTAAGACACTTATGTTGTCTCTAAATTTTATGTTCAAACTAAATATCTCCAGTCAGTTAATTTAATGGACACACAGAGAGCAGGGTATCCAACCCTTTCGTTATCTTGGTCCCTCTTCTCTGTGCATACTCCAGTTTATCAATGGCCTTACTAAAATGTGGTCCCGGAACTAAACACAGCTCTCTAGAAGGTGCCAGTCCCTTCATTTTCTTTCCTAATCTTCTTCAGCAAATGGCACTATTGACCACCTTCTGGACGCCCTCTCTTCTGGCTGTTATGACACGACTCTTGTTCTCCTTTTATTCCTTTGACTTCTTAGTCTATTTCCCCTAACAGTTGCCTCCCTGAGTGACTGTCTTTCACTTATTTTATATGGGAATGTGCATGCCTGGGAATCTCTATCATTGTCCTCTCTAGTACATAAGACTGAATCAAACACCCAATTCTCTACTTTCTAGGGGTGACCCTGGAGCTGGGGGCACAGGACTGGCAATATAAGCAGGAGCAGAATTCAAATTTTTACTAGTCTGATGCCTGGTTTCTTATTACGTCATTATTCCTACAAATCCAGAGATAGTTGCTGTGGGGTTCGCAGCCTCTTTTAACTGATCTGTCAGTCAAGAATTATGCTGGCACTGGGGAGAGAAGCACAAGGAATGGAACACTCCCTACTCTCAACGAGCTTGTATTCTAATGGAGGAGACAAATATAGGTATATATGTAGCAACAACATAAAGTGCATATGTATATACACATACACACTATGCATACGTATATGCATATATATGTGTGTGTGCATATAATAGTTAAATGCAAGGTTGTTTGTAGGGAGGGCACTCAGATTTAGAGAGATTAGAAAAGGGTTCTTGCCAAAGATGGTACCTGAGCTACATCTTAAAGGAAGAGAGGGGCTCTATGAGATGAAGGGGAAAAGAGATTTTTCTCTGACCGTCTTCCATGCCTGGAATTCTCTCCTTTTTCATTTTCTCCTCCTGGCTTCCTTCAAGTCCCAGTTAAAATCCTACCTTCTACAGGAAGTCTTTTCTAATGCCTCTTCATTCCAGAGCCTTCCCTCTGTTAGTTGTTTCCTGTTTATCCTATGTATAGCTTGTTGGTACATATTTGTTGTCTCCCCTAGTAGACTGTGAGCACCTTGAGAGCAAGGGTTGTCTTTTGCCTACCTTTGTACCCCCGGCTCTTAGCACAATGCCTGACACATGATAGGTTCTTAATAAATGCTTATTGACTGACTAATCAAAGCATGGAAGACAGTGAGTGAAAAGGCACAAAGATGGGAGATGACATGTTGTGAGTGAGGAATAGAGGGAATCCCAGTTTGGCAACATCCCAGAATGTGGGAAGGGTGGTAACAGTACAGTGAGACTGGAAAGATAGGTTAAATCCAGGTTGTATAGGGCTTTAAAAGCTAAACTGAGCAGTGCAAGAGGCAATAGGAAGCCAGTGGAGTTGGTTATGTTAGGGGAGTCATATGATTTTATGTGCAGTTGCATCAGATCACAAACTCCTTTCCAAGATGGAGCTCTGACCCACAGGAATGGCATGGTATAGGAGAAAGAGTAGAGAGATTCCAAGACTTGCTCTCTGTGTGACACTGGACAAGTCACATCACTTTAAGCCTTATTTTCTCACCTGCTTAATGGAGATAATCTCTTCCCTGCCTCCTTTACCTCATCAGGCAGCTCTGAAAAATAAATGAGATAATATATTTTGTAAACCAGAAAGCCCAGTACAAACACAATGTATTAATATTATCTTGTTCTCATCTCTCTCAATTATTGTTATTGTTCTTGTTATTATTCACTTACACAGGTATATGCTTGTCTGGATGCCTCTACAGATCCAGAGAAACAAGCAGACTTGCTCCATACCCCTCCAGACTCAAGCACCTGGTGGACCAGGCAGCTGCTTGGCACGTGGCTTCGCGCCCACGCAGACACGTGTACTTCCAAGCACATGCTTGAATGATGAGGATGGCCCTCTTCATGCCAGAACCTCCTGATTCAGAACAGATACACTCTTATTGCCCTTGTGATGCCCAGCATGAGACAGGTGACTCCCCTCAGGAGCTAATTGGCAGGTGGGAAGGAAGTTGAGTCAAGTCAACAAGGATTTATTGAGTGCTTGCCGGTGCCAGGCACTGAGCTATAACAAACAGGAAATTCTTTTGCTTGTTTTCTGATATCAGTAGCTGGTCTCTTCATCTTCCTTGAACTTTATGGCATATGATGCTGTTGACCAGTACCTGCCCTGGAAACCTAGATGGAACCTGTTCATTGGTTTTCCAATCTCAAATCTACTTTCAGTCTATCAAGACTGATAGACTAGTCAATGGTTGACTTTTGGAGGGTCTATACCAGGAGTGGGGAACCTACAGCCTCAAGGCCGCATGTGGCCCTCTAAGTCCTCAAGGGCAGCCCTTTGACTGAATCCAAACTTCACAGAACAAATCCTCTTAATAAAAGGATTTGTTCTGTAAAACTTGGACAAAGTCAACTGCCAAAAGGACCTAGAAGGCCACATGAGGCCTTGAGGTTGCAGGTTCCCCACCCCTGGTCTGTATTCTTATGTGCCCTCACTGAAGGGGCACAGAGAGGAAATGGGAAACCTCATATGAAATATAGACAGTTTTTCCCATTTACCCCAAGGTTTCTAAAGAAAGTTATTTTTTCTTTACACATCTTCCATTCAAAATATCTTCCTCACCTGTCCTAGTGTCTATCTGTCATTAGAGAATAATTTCTTTGTGATAAGCCTTCTTCCCTGGCTCCTTTTAAAGTGTAGATCTGAATGTACATGTGGAATGCATTTAAGATTGCATGCCATTTCAGGGAGGGAGGGAGGGGGAAGGGAAGAATATTTAAAACTTATGGAAGTAATTGTTGAAAACTGAAAACAAATAAATTAATTAAAAATAAAAAAATAAAATGTAAACCTGAATCATGAGTGTGTTAAGCCTTAGAATCATAGAACCTCAGATTTGGAAGGGACGTCAGAGAGAAATTAATTGAACCTGTACTACTTAAGTAGGAATATTCTCTATAGCACTCCCCTCGAATAATCATGCAGCCTTTACTGAATGCTCTTAGTGAAACAGAGCTCTCTATTAGCTGATGCAGTTCACTCTACTTTAGGTTAGCTCTAATGACTGTGAAGCTTTTTTCTTCAGTTAAGGCTAACTAAGCCTCATTGCATTTTCCACTCATTTTCCTGGATCTACCTTCTGAAACCAAGTGGAACAAACCTAATTTCTCTTCCATGTGACAGACCTTTGCATTCTTGAAAGTAGCTACATGTGCCCTTAACTCTTCTCTTTTCCATGCTAAATTTCCTTGGTTCCTCCAACTCAGCCCTATAAGATATAATGCTAGGCCCTTCATTATCCTGGTTAGACTCCTGTGGAAAAGCTCTAGTTTGTTAATGTCTTTCCTAACATAGCAACCAGGGCCCCCCTCTCCCCAAAGCTACTCTCTTTCTAAATTACTAGTTCCTTAGACTCCTCTCCACTGATGTGTTTACTTTGACTGTTTAGCCAAAGAACACACAGTTCAAAGCAAAAGCATTTAATGAAACAGCACAGCAATAAAAACAACAACAGACAATTCTCCTTATACGCTTGCTTTCTCGCCAATGCACAGAGAGAATCGCTAAATTAGAGAGTTTTAAAGGACCTCAGCAACCATATGGTTTAACGCATACCTGAAAGTAATCTCCACTGAAGTGCACCAATCCAGCAGCTGTCCAGCTTCTGCTTGGAGATTCCCAACATGGTGGTCAGGAGGGTGGAGTGGAAAACTCCCTATCTCCTGAGGCAGTCAATTCTACTTTTGGACAGCTCTAATCATTAGGAAGTTTTTAGTGACATTAAAGAACAGCTAGGTGGTACAGTGGATAAAGTGCTAGGCCTAGAGTCAGGTAGATTCTTCTGTGTGTTCTAATCTGGCCTCATATCCTTCCTAGGAGTGTGACCCTGGGCAAGGCTCTTAACTCTGTTTGCCTTAGTTTTTCCATTTGTAAAAGGAGCTGGAAAAGGAAAGGGCAAACCACTGCAGAATCTTTACCAAAAAATAAAAAATAGAATCTGACCTCATCATTAGAGGCTGCCAGAGGTAGTGATCCTTGGCATATGACAGAACATATCTTTTACCTTGTCCTGCACCAATGGTATTGGTGCCAGCCTATGTATTCCACGGTGATTTCTACATATACCACTTTCCCCTAGAAAGGGTCAGGGTGGGTGATGACAGCCATCAGTAGAACACTGATGGGGTAATTGGGAAAAACTGGATGATTTGTCATTCCCAATAATCAAAGATTCCTACATGATCATATTGCAACCACTTGTCTTCTTGGCTGTGAACCTGTCACAAATAGTTTTAGACTGTAAACTGCTGGAGAGTGGGGATTCTTATTTTTTTGTATTTTGTATTTGTATCCCCACCACTAGCTCACACAATGCCTGCAATGATAATAATAAATAATCACTGACTGTGAAAAAAAATGCTGTGTGACTCTGGGCAAGTCACTTAACCCTGCTTACCTCAGTTTCCTCATCTGTGAGATGAGTTGGAGAAGGAAATGGTAAAGTGCTCTAGAATCTTTTCCTAGAAAACCCCAAATGGGGTCATGAAAAGTCAAGCATGGATAAAAAAATGACTCAACTCAACTGACATTAAACTAAATTTAACTCTTTGCAATTACCCCCCTTTCTCCCATTGCTTTTGATTCTGTCCTCTGAGTTCAAATAAAGCAAATCTAATCCCTCCTTCACAAGATAACCCTTCAAATACTTTAGTATAGCCATCATATTTTCTCCAGGCTAAACATTTCACATTCCTTCAACTGAATCTCATATGAAATGGACTCAGCTAGCTGCCCTTCTCTGGATATTCTCCAGCTTCTCAATATCTTTCTGAAACTGTGGTGTCCAGAACTGGGTACAATACTCCAAATGAGGGTAAAGAGGGCAGAATAAAGTGGGATGATTGCCTCCTGTTACTGGAACTCCAGTTACTGTCTTCTTGATGCAGACCAAAATCAAAATTGTTTTTCTGGCTGCTTCACTACACTGCTGGTTCTGGTTGAACTTGTAGTCCATGAACATGCCCAGATTCTCTTCAGAACAACTATCCAACCATACTCCAATCTTCTACTTCTGAAGCTGATTTTTTTGTAACTGAGTGTAAGACTTTACATTAATTTCTTTTCCAATTTCATCTTATAAGATTCCTTCCAATGCTCTAGTCTGTTAGTCAATAAACATTTATGAGGCATCTCCTACATGTCAGGCACTGTGCTAAGTGCTAGGGATACAAAAAGAAGCAAAAGAGAGTCCCTGTTCTCAAGGAATCTATGATTTCATGGGGGAGATGACCAGCAAAAAAAATATGTATGAACATACTATGTATTGAATAAATAGGACATAACTTAAGAGAGGGAAATCATTAGAATTAAGAGTGTTTGGGGAAAGCTTCCTGTGAAAGATGGGATTTTAGTTGAGGTTTAAAGGAAGTCAGGAGAGCTGGTAGGTGGACATGAGGAGGGAGAACATTTCATACATGGGGAAGAGCCAGAGAAAATATCCAAATAGCCTGTCAAGATCCAAGGCAGATAGGTGGCACAGTAGATGGAACCCTGGGTCTGAATTCAGGAAGATCTGTACTCGGATGTGGTCTCAGACACTTAGTTGTTTTGTGACCCTGAGAAAATCACTCAACCTTTGTTTTACCTCACCTGAAAAATGGAGATAATATGAGCTCCTCTATCCCAGGGTGGTTGTTGTGAAGATCAAATGAAGTAATGGATGTAAAACATTTCATAGACTCTAAAGCACTAAATAAATAATGCCCCTACTCTTATTGAGATCCACTGGATTCTGATGCTCTCATCCAGCGTGTTAGCTATCCCCCTCAGCTTTGTGTCATCTGCATGTTTTGTGAGCATGCCATCTATATCTTTATCCAAGTCATTCACAAAACATTAAACAGAACAGAGCTAAACACCTTCACTGAGAAGATAGAAGATGCATAAGGATCACTCACGCAGCATAAATACACGGTGAACTTATATGGAAGTACAGTGGTAATTCCTACTTCCAACTCTGCAGAGAAGGTGAAATCTTCAGGTTATGTAATCATGTTTGTCTTTGCTCTGCCTGATTTCTGCCAGGCATGGAATTTCTGCTCCAGGTGGTCTTGAGATAACCAGCTTTATTCAGGTTAACCGAATCCCCTGTCCACTACCCGTTAGTTTACTGTGGTTAGTAAGCCTCTTCCAGGCAAGGAACGTCCACAGCCACCTCCATCAAGCGCTGGAGGTTGCTACGCTTGTCACAGTACCTCTTTTAGCTGTGGTTGTTGTTCAGTCATTATTTGGTCCTGTCTGACTTTTTATGACCCCATTTGGGGTTTTCTTCACAAAGATATCAGAGTGGTTTGCTATTTCCCTCTCCAGTTCATTTTACAGATGAGAAACTGAGGCAAGCAGGGTCAAATTAATTGCCCAGGGTCACGCAGCTAGTAAATGTCTGAAGTCAGATTTGAACTCAGGAAAATGAGTCTTCCTGACCAGGCCTGGTACGCTATCCGCTGCACCACCTAGCTGCCCCAGCTATAGCTACAATGTTCAGTAAATAGGTTATCATTAGTTCCAACTCCTATTCTGTCCTCTAATATGAGGACTGAAGTACCTAGAAAGCCTTTTCCCTGCAGAAAAGTACTCTCGCTCTCCTCAGTGTGTTTTCTCAGCCAGTGACTATGAAGCTCTTTCTCTCATCCAGGCCATCCAAAGAAGGCAGCAGATGCTCAGGTTAGGATCGCAATTTGCCCTTGAATTCTTCTTTTCTTATTTCATCTGACTCTTTTAGTTCAACTTCCATCTGGCTTATGGTCAGGAATCCATTTTAGTTATAGGATCTTAGAATATTGTCTTGGTTAGAGCAAGTGTTCTTAAGGATCCATATCCTCAAATAGAAAAAAGAGCTAAAACTGGTGAGTGGAAGGAGCGGAACCTGGTGGTAAAACTGGTGAGAAACTTGTTTTCAGCCATCATGCTCCTCAGTTCTCTGCCAAACCCAAAGGCTAGGCTGAGTAGAAATGCCTGAAAAGGCTGATGACCTTTGGCATCATACTTCTCTCCATCAGTATAGCACAGGCTGCTTTCTTACTGATCTTTCCACAGGCACATATGACACACAGAACTGAATGTAACATTCCAGTTGAGTACAATGGAATGATCCTCTTCCCTGATCTGGATTCTTTGATTTTTTTGGATTTGTAGTTTCATCAATGTTCGTACTTTTCCCACTAATGCTAATGGCAACCCCTCAGTCCCTTAATATATGGTCTTCATTAGGTACAATGGCCAGAAAAGATATCCCCTGAACTGTAAGTCATGAGATCTAAGCTGGGCTCTAGTCATTAATTAGGTGTGTGACTCCGAACTGTCTGTACCCCAGTGGAGGTCCTCCCTCTGTGTTCCTTACTGGATGAGTCATTGTACTGTAAGAATTCCATTACTAAAAGGTGGAGAGGAGAGAGGCCAGCATTCTTGTGATGACATTCTCTAAATTTAGTTGATTCTTCAGATGTTGGACTTATAGTCAGTCTTCATTCCTATATTTGAAGCATTTACAGGTTTCATTCCAGAGGCATAGCCTTCAACCTCCACAACGCAATGAAACACAAGAGCAGAATATTTGCAAAGATTCTGTACACCATTTCTGTTAGGCAGTCTAAGATCTAAGAAGCTTTTTTTGGCTGCCATTTCACATTGTTGGCTTATATTGAGTTTGCAGTCCACTAAAACTCCTAAATCTTTTTTCCCCACATAAACTGTAATTCAGTGATTGTATCTAGTCTTTTTCTACCATGTACTTTTGTAGTTGATTTTTTGCATCCAGATGTAGGAATTTACATTTCCTTCTATTAAAATTTATTATATTGCCTACTGTTCCATTCTATCAACATTTCATCTGGATCCTGACTCTGTCATACAATGTGCTAGCTAGACTCCCTAGCTTTGTGTCATCTGAAAATTTGACAAACATGTTATTTACATCTTCATGTAAGTCTCTAAGAAAGATAAGAGAAGATCCCTGTGGCATTCCACTATAGATATCCCTACAGGTTAACTTTAATCCATAAATTGCAACCCTCTAGGACCAGTCATTCCACCAGTTTTCAATTATGAGATTTTGTCAAATGCTTTGCTGAAATCCAGGTATATTGTGTCTATGGGTGTCATTGGTTAACTAACCCTTTAAAAAGTGGAAATAAAATTAATCTATCATGATTTGTTCTTGAGACCATGCAAGCTGTTAGAAATCAGTTTCTCTCTCTATGAGTCTACATAAATAGTCTGTTCTAGAGTTCCTCAAAGAATTTAAGCTAAGCTCACTAACATGATTTGAAGAATCTATAGTCTTCCTGAAAATTGGGCTATCAATTGCCCATCTTCAGTCTTATATCACCTCTTTTCCTCTCCAGGACATTTTCAAAGCTCACTGGTAGATAGCAACCATATCTAGAAATTCTTTCAGTTCCTGGGGATATAGCTGATCTGGGCCTGGGCGACTTGAATTCATTGAGGGATGTAAGGTATGCTCATACGACCTCTTCATTTATCTTATGTTTCAATTACTAGTTAATCATTTTGGATCTAACTTTCCTCTTCTGAAGATTATTTTTCTTAGTAGAGAGCTAGGAAATGAGTAGTTCTTCCTTCTCTATTGTCCATTGTCATCTTCTCATGTACCTTAGTGAATAACATCTTAGTGAAAATGAGTTTTTAGATTTTTTTCTTTGGAAGAGGACGGGTCCTGGGTGAGAAAGTAGGGGCTAAAGACACTGAAATGGAAAGTTGGTGACCCAGAAATGAATTTCACAGACTTTCAAATATGTTCCAAGGTTTCTCTTGGAGGCCACCCAAAGCTACCTCTGAGATCTTGCTCTGGGATCATGGGTGGGGAGTAAACTGGTGAATCTTGCTCAGTCATAATCAAGCTATCCCTAGAAAGCTATAAAGTTGGCATTAGGTCTTCTGATACTGCCATCTTTACAGTTTTCTATGTTTAGTTTGATATAATAGAAAAAAAATGAGCTGTAAGTCGTGAGATCTAAGCTGGGTTCTAGTCATTGATTAGGTGTGTGACTCCAAACAGTCTGGACTCCAGTGGAGGTCCTCCCTCTGTGTTCCTTACTGGGTGAGTCATTGTGCTGTAAGAATTCTGTTACTGAAAGGTGGAGGGAAGAGAGGCCATCCCCCCACCCTAATTGTATTGTGGATGAGAAGCAAGGGAAAAGGTGAAGAGGGATTCTGTCTCAAGAGCTGGGGTTTTTCTCCTTAGCTGCCTCTTTCATGAACTGCCAGAGATGACTCCTTGAATTAACAAGAATGATTACCCTAGCATAGAGCTGGCTAGCTTGCTTTTGTGACTGATCCTTTATCAGGTCATTGGCTAGCTGCTCCATAATTCCATCTAGTTGATGGAGCAACTTCCTGATACCTTCTGAGAGAGGAAGGAAGTATACTTCTTTACCCTTTTATAAGATATGAAGTTCCATATCCTTTGTAATCTGCAAATAGGTAACTCAAGGTATGAGCCATTCAAGATCTCTTGTCCTTTACAAGATACAAAATGATTCCCTTATAATCTGAAAGGGGACATTTTTTACAAGTACAAATTTGTTTACTACTCCTGGGGGCAGATCCTTAGTGCTTCATTATCTCTGTTACCTCTTCTTACATTCTGTAGTCTTAAGTGGTCTAGAGGGCACTCACTCAACTGATCAGTTGTTCCCCTAATAACCTAGACACATCACTTTCCTCCTCTCTTAAATGAAGGGGCTGACTTAGATATCTCATCTATTGTTGACATCCTATGAATCTATGAGGCTCAGAACAAATTTGAACCCATGCGATTTCTGGAATGAAGACTGATTCCAAAATGCAGTCTCATAGGATTCAGGTCAGGAAGGTCTCATGGGAAGGGCTTTGAAGTTTAAAGGCATAAGAGATTTCAAAGCTCCAGACCAACACAACCTGCAGTTCTTGGATATTAGAGGGCTATAAAGGGAGGCATTATTCCTTTGAGAAGGGTTGATAGGGGTTGGGAGAGAGAACTATATTTATGGTTGATTGTTGTCCTTTGTTCTCAGAGAGGACCAAAATGACATCACTGTGCTAGAGTCAAGTTTCATTGTGTCAGACTGTGGCTGATCAGACCAATATGAGCTTAGAATGCTCTACTACAGGTCGGGGACAAATAGTCTGTTTAAACATTTGGGGTAGATACTCCCAGTTTGTGGATCCTGCATTTCCTTTGAGCTGTTTCAATTCTGCTTTGCTCACAGGGGACAGCACCTTCTCTGATGTGAGCACGCCATGCTGAGCGGTCCTGTGCCAGTGTCTCCCATGTCACACAATCAATTCCAAAGTTCTTTAGAGAGACCTTGAAAGTGTCCTTGTATTGCTTCTTCTGACCACCATGTGAATACTTGCCCTGTGTGAGTTCTTCATATAACAGTCTTTTTGGCAAGTAGACATTTTGCATTCAAACAATGTGGCCAGTCCATCGGAGTTGTGCTCTCTGAAGCAGAGTGTGAATGGTTGGCAATTTAGCTCAAGAAAGGACCTCAGTGTCTGGTACCTTATCCTGTCAGGTGGTCTTCAGAATCTTCCTAAGACAATTCAAATGGAAGCAATTCAGTTTCCTAGCATGGCACTGGTACACTGTCCAGGTTTCACAGGCATACAACAATGAGGTCAGCACCACAGCTCTGGAGGCTTTCAGTTTGGTCATCAGTCTTAATACCTCTTCTCTCCCATACTTTCCTTCGGAGCCTTCCAAACACTGAGTTAGCTCTGGCAATGTGCACATCAGCCTCATTATCAATGTGTACACCCCTGGAAAGTACACTGCCAAGGTAAGTGAACTTATCCACAGCATTCAGAACTTCTCCATTTGCTGTAAACTTTATTTATATAGACTTCACGTATATACAAGTGTGTGAGGAGACAGGCTATGTGCTTGCATGCCCTAATGCAAGAGTCTATTTGTGTGTGTGGTGTGTGAGAGGAAGCTAACTGTAAATGCTCATATATATGCATGATTCTGGGAAACATATGAGCATGCTAGCAAAATACTTGTAGAATTCTATGTTAGAATAAGAAGATAGACAAGTGTGGGAGTACTTACTAATTGTGTGACCTTGGGCAAGTTTAGTATCTTCCTCTGCAAAATGACTTCTAAGACCTCTTCCAGGTCTTCATCTAGGATCCTATTACTGTAGGAGAGGCCATAGTCACCAGGTCTTTTTTTTTTTTAACAGTGGAAAACTTTATTATATGTGGAACAGGTTGGTTGGACATATTTTAGAAAATTCTAATCTTTTTGACATCAGCTAAAGCATCATAGTCTGGGTCTTCTTCTCTCAATCAGGTTGTATTGTTGTATTGACCTTGGCCACACTGATGTCACTCAACTCCTTCTTGGCCTGCTGGATCTGATGCTCGATCTGATTGATCTGATGTTTGCATCAAAGGTATTGTGGTCCTCAATCTTCTTCATTGCAGACTCTGATCAGAGGAAACTTGATAAGGACAGAGTGACCAAACTTGTCCTCCAAAGGACACTTTTTCCAAATGAAGTGTGTTGAGTTGCTGAAAGGTAGGGGAATGTTAAAATTTTAGTCTTTTTGTGATTATGTACATCCTTCAACATTGCCTTTTTGACCCTCAAGGCTTTTATCTTGACTTCTATCTTGGGAGGACAAACACTTACTTTTTCAACTTTGGCACTATCTTTGGGGAAAAGTCACAGTTTCTTTATCTCAGGAATCTCAGGACTTCCTTTCTGGTATGATTGCCATGGAGATGCCTTGTTGGCTCATCTTTTCTCTTGCACTCTCCCTTTCACTCCTGCAACTCTGGTGTGAGCTTCTGCTTGAAGACTGGCCACCTTCGACCCAGACCTTTTCTCCATCCTAGTAAATGCTCTTGTCTCTTTTCCATACCCACTGCCTTCCTCAGTCACATAATCCCTTGTTTCCTTCTCTCTCAAGGTCAGGAAAATTTTCCTGATGTCCAACCTACATCATGTTGAAGATGCCGGGGTATCTTGGTGATAATGAAGGACTGGGGAGAGAAAACTCCAGCACAGGCAAAAGCACAGCCTTGTGCTAAATAGAAGGAACAGGCAGCGGATATTCCTCAAAGGACCAGAAGGTGGGAGTGTTGCTGCAGGAATAGTAGGCTTGGGGCTGCTGTTCCTCTTCTCAGGTTCCTGAAGCCCCGGACTTCTTCAAGGAAATAAACTCATGTTTCTATAGCACTTTAGAACTTTCAAAGTAGTTCCCCTGGAACAGCCCTGGGAGATAGCACAGAATGTCAAAACTGGAGGGATCTTAGAGATCATGTATTCACAGGATCAAAAAGAATGTCAAGGTTAGATGAAGCCTCAAAAGTGAAGACATTCTGTCTAACTCATCCCTCATTTTAGAGATGCTGAGAGTGAGGCTCAAAGAGACTTACTTCAGGTCACATAGCTAGGAAGGAGACAAGGCAGGACTGGGGACTGTATTACTGGTGCACTTAGATGGCACAGGAGGCAGAGCGTTGGACCCACATTCAGGAAGACCTGAGTTCAAACTTTGCAGCAGATGCTTGTTAGCTGTGTGACCCCAGGCAAGTTAGTAGCCTCCGTTTGCCTCAGTTCCCACTCTAAAATGAGAACAATAACACCAGTCTCCTGGAGTTGTTATGAGGGTCAAGTGAGGTAATGTAAAGGGCTTTGCAAACTTGAAAGGCAATATTATGATTTGTACGTAGGGCTGACACATAGCAAGTGCTTAATAAATGTGTATTAATTGATTGACTTGAATCTAGTCTCCTGAGTCCAAATCCAAGGCTCTTGTCACCATGCTAGACTGCCTCCACAGGCAGGTATGTGAATATTCTCACCCCTGTTTTAGAGATGAGGACACTGAAGGCCAGAAAAGTTAAAATTCCTAGATCAGGGTTGGGAACCTGTGGCCTTGAGGTCACATGTGGCCCTCTAAGTCCTCAAGGGTCTGGCCCTTTCACTGAATTTAAACTTCACAGGACAGATCCCCTTAATAAAAGGATTTGTTTTGTAAAACTTGAAGTCAGTCTAAAGGCTGCACTCAAGGACCTACAAGGCCACATATGGCCTCGAGGCTGCAGGTTCTCCACCCCTGGACTAGACCAATAGGGACAAAGGACACCAGTGAGCTGGGACCCAAACTCATATTTTCTTACTCTAAATTCAAAGTGCTTTCTTATTAACCCACCCCACTCATCTATGTCTGGCTAGTAGATCCTAGAGATAGCAGCATAGGATCCAATAAGCAGGGGTGATGAGGAAGGGTGCATAGGACCCAAAGAGATAGGAGCTCCTCCACCCACTTCCCAACTCCAGTTTCCTAAATGGGATCCGATCTTATGTGTTGTCTTTTGCTTAGCAATATGACTCCTCCTCCTCTGCCAGTCATTCCACATTAATATCCCTCCCCCTCCCTCATCTCCTGTGTTGTCTCTTGGTGCTCAACAGTGAGCAGCTCTTTCTCATCCAAGGTCTGCCCTTAGCCACTCAGCACTGCCTAACTCTTACTGAAGTTTAGAAATCTCTTTTCTCTCTTTCCTAGAAAGGGGTTTTAGGAATGGGGGCAGGGGAGAAGTGGAAAGTTTATAGACTTGTAGGAGTTCGTGATGGAAAGGACTAGAAAGCATTTATTTCTACCCTGTCATTCTAGAGATGGGGAAAATGAGGCTCAGAGGACTTGACTTACCCAAGATTATCACATCTCTACGAGGCAATGATCTTATATACTACACATGTAAGTGCTCAGTAAATGTTGATGAGGAGGAAGAGGAGGAAGAGGAAGCCCAGGACAAGGAAAGGGGTAGTGAGGGTGATCCCAGATCATATTTGGAGGAGGAGGCAGCACCATTGGATAGCATTGAAGAGAGCGCTGGAGTTGGAGTCAAGAGGACCTGGGTTGAAGTTCTACCCTAGACAATCTGTCTGTATGACTTTGTATACAAGTATCTTCATCTCTCTGAACCTCACTTGCAGCATCTCTAAAATGGGAGTAATTATAGTATGTGCTTCACAAGGCTGCAAGGATCACGTGAGACAATATATGTGAAGCCCTTTGCAAGCTAAATAAATGTTAGCAATGATTATTGTCATTCCTTCTTTCAAATTCTTTAAGCCTCTTCAACAGTATGGAGAATCAAGGGTGCTGGATTTGGAGTCAAAGGACCTGGGATTGAATCTTCTTGTGTGACACTGGGCAAGTCACTCATGGCATTTGGCACCAGTTTCCTCATCTGTAAAATAAGGGCTTGGCACCAAATGACCTATAAAGTCCCTTTAAATCCTCTGAGCTTGAGATCCCTATGATGGAGTCAGCCTGTGCTAGGCTTTGGAGCTAGGTATGAGAGAGAGAGAGAGACAGACAGACAGACAGACAGACAGACAGACAGAGACAGAGAGAGGACACTTAGGGGTCTCTATTCAGTCTCATGAAGGAGACAAGGTAGGTGTCCCTAGATCAGCCTAAGAAGGATGTATCTGAGATGTCACTGGGAGATGTGTGCATAGGCTTAGTGTTCTATCCAAGTGATTGAGGCTGGGGGAGCTAAGTGAGAGAAGAGATGTTCTGAGTGGGGATATCAGTGATGGCTTTTGGGAGGAGGTGAATCTTGAGTGAGAAAAAACAGATGTTGCAATTGTGGATCTGTTCACTACAATTGATTGGGGTGTGTCAGCCTGTGGTGATGGCAGAGAGGGGGGAAAGCTCACCATTCCCCACCCCCACCCCCTCTCTCCTTAGTCTGGCCCCTCAGCTTCCCTAGACCAGATTTTCCTTGTGCTAGGGAGAAGCAGATGTCAACAGCCCAGGCCTGGATGCTACTTCCCAATCTGTGTCTGGTTTTGGCTCCTGGAAATGGCTGGCTGCATTTGGTTTTTTTCCTGAGCTGTGATCTACCATCTGTGATTCACAGGTCAGGCTGGAGGGAAGGACCTTCCACCCCATGCCCTCATTTCTCTCTCCTTCTGCAGCATCCAGCCAGCTCATAGCCTCAGGCAGACTCTGACCCCACCCCATCAGGAGCATGGGCTATGCCAGCTGTATGTGGCATTGGAGCCTCTGGCATCCTAGTAGTGGGCTACCATAGGAAAAATGCCCTGAATGTTGGATTCTCTATTTTCTCCAGGTGCTTTTGTCAGCTGGGATGGCTATCCCAGGCATGGCATTACTGCCACTTCATCTGTGCCAACCTGAGGGCACTATCATGTGGCAGAGCCTCCCAAGAGTGTTGGGTAGCAGCAGCTGGTATATGAGCTTGTGCCATCTGGGCACCCTGATCTCACAGCTGGATCCTGGGGGCATGATCCAAAAGGGCACTTGATATTGCTTCTGCATTGATTCCCTTGAAAGGATTGGGAGACTGGTCCACTGGGTGGGGGAAGGAGGAGGGTGACTGTGCCAACTTTACCTCTGTCTTGAAGACCTCTCAGTTTCTTCCTCCATCATGGCCTGGATTCTTCCAAGTAGCCCTCAGGTTGTGCCTAACCTCCCATGTTACTATGGTGTCTCTCCTATCTGTTAATCCTCCCTTCTCTAAGGAGTGTCCAGCTAGGTTGGTCCCCTCATCTACCCCCTAACCCCAAGTCTCTCCTCTTCTCCTCTATTTGCCATTGAAATTGTCATAGGGTGGGTACCAAAGCCCAAAAGGGCACCCAGGTGTCTAGAACTCTCCAGGTGCCACTGTCTTTTCCTCTCTTCCTGATAGAATGTTTAACCTGGAAAGGGACCTTAAAGGTAATTTAGGCCAACCCTTTTATTTTATGTTCTTTCTCTTTTCTTGCTCTCTGGGCCCCTGCCAGGTCTGGGGATGGGCACTGTTGCTGCTTTGTCCCTTCTCTTGTATGCCCAGCTGTCCTGGCCCTGAGCTCCTCTTTTCTCATCCCTCCCTCCTTCTCCAAACTATGGGCTGGGTGCCTGCATGCCTCTGTGTGCATGTGTGCGTGTGTGTGTGTGTGTGTGTGTGTGTGTGTGTGTGTGTGTGTGTGTAGAGGGGGGAGCTGTTTGCTTCTTTCTCTCTAATGGCTGCTGAGAGCCTCTCTTGGATTAATTAATTTGCTGCCCGTCCTGCTCCTCCGGCCCATCTTTTATTCATGGACAGGCGGCGTTCTCTGCCTTACCAGGATGCGGGCATCAATATTTCATCCTTGCTTCATCTGCCAGCTCCTCTATCCCTTCCCCTACCCTGAGCCCACCCAGCTGTAGGATCCTGGGGTGCCTGGGTATGCCAGCACGGATCAAGAAGCATAGCAGTGGTTAGGACCTTGCTTTCTCTGGCCCTCCTCCATGCCTCTGGACCACATATAAAGGAGTTTTCTCCTCAATGGCCTCTGAGGTTAAGGACCTGGCCTCTGCCTTCCAGGAGTACCATGGGCAGTGCCAGGAGACTCATGCCAGGAGCTATTCTGAGTAAACAAACTGGAGAGGGATCCTGGAGAGTTGGGAGGGGATCCAAGGAAGCAATAGCTTTTCCTGGACTCTCTGGATCTAAAGGGAGATTGAGGTCATGGGGCAAAAGGAGGATATAGTGGAATTGACCTGGTCAGGGTGGGTACTAGCAAGCGTCCTGAGGCACAGCCACCACTTTCCCTGTGATACCTCCTTTCTTGCTTTGGAAAGTCCACACATCTCCAGGCATCAACATGATCTTCGAGCCAGAGGGCAGAAGGAAGAAACTGGGTGGAATTATTTGTTCAGTTTATATGAATGTCTGTGCATATGTATGTGTGTGTATATTGATGAATGTAAACCCAAGCATGTGCGCATACAGACATGTGTATTTATGTTCATTTATTAACATATAAGGAAAGTAAGTATATGTATACCTATACATGTATACACATGTACACATATATTTGTGGGGAGTAGAGAGGTCTTGGGCAACACTGCCTGTTCCTGATTTCCTGCCCTAAAGAAGAGATCTGGGAGGAGACAGAATTGTCAACTCTTCTACCTCCTCCAAAAGAGCAATATACATGATTTGGCAGAAGTTTTCCTTAGCATGTTACTGCTGAGGCCTTATGGGCAAAGGGGCATAAGAGACATGATAAGGATGTGTACGCAGGAAGAAAACAGCATTTATTAACTGACTACTGTGTGCCAGGCACTCTGCTAAGTGCTTTACAAATATAATCTCATTTGACCCTCATAACAACCTTGGGAGTCAGGGGCTATTATTATCCTCATTTTATAGTTGGGGAAACTGAGGCAGGTAAAAATTACTTGCCTGGACTCACACGTCTAGTATGGGTCTAAAGTTGGATTTGATTTCAGGTCTTCCTTACTCCAGGTTCAGAGCTCTGTCTCCTGTATCATCTGGTTGCTTCTTTCATGCTTGGAAAAGGAGGTGGTTCAGTCTAATCTATGCTCTGCTACAGAGAGGCATAGAGGAGAAGAATGCTGTAAGAAGTCAGGAAGACCTGGGTTCAAATTGTTTCTCAGATACTTAGTGGGTATGTGACTCTAATTAAGTCACTTAGCTACTCCAGGTCTCAGTTTTCTCATTTGAAAGATAAGGGGGTGTGTGTGTACTTCCAAGTTTCCTTTATAGCTTTAAATCTATGACTTGTGATTTCTTGTATTGGTCCCCTTCTCTCCAAAGCTCTCACCCTAGTTTAGCTCCTCCTCCATCATTTGCTTAGACAATTATAATAGTCTCTTATTTGGTCTTTCTCTTCTCTGAAATGTTTTTCATACAACTGCTACGGAACTAGCCTTAAAACACAGACTTGGCTATGGGCTCTCATTCCAAAAAATCTCTAGTTGCTGCCTGTTTTCTCTAGGATAAGATAAAAATACCTTTGTTTATATAAAGCCCATAACTCCAGACAACCTTCCCAGGCTCCTTTTCATGTACCCCACATTCTAATCAAACTAGCCTGTTTGTGCTCCTCATACACATTAGTGCATCTCTGATCTCTAGGCCTTTGCATAGGCTGTGCCTCATGCCTGGCATACACTCCTTCCTCATCTCTGCCTCTTAGAATCTCTAGCTCCTCTCAGAGTTTAAGTGCCACCTTCTACATGAAGCCTCTTGGTTTCTCCTCACTGCTAGTTCCTCCTAACACGATGCCTGGAGGCACAGAGTCGGTTGTGACTAAGTACAAATTGTTTGATTGGGTTTTGGGAGGGTGCTACAAGTGACAATTACCCTGCTTTAGGCAGGATAGTCCTTCTTTTTCTGTTGGTATTCCTCCTGAGAGTGGTTCCCCCTGCAAGTGTCTGGAGGCATGCACATACTTTTTGTCTGCTACCTTTCCTCAGTGACTCCTAAATATCTGCTAAACCCTTTGCACTTCTGATTGAGACCCACCTCACATAAATTTGTTAATGCTGCTAACTGCTCTCCTGGTTCTTCTCCTACCTGTCAGACCACTCCTTCTCAATCTCCTTTGGTGTATCTTCATCCAGGGTCCACTAATCTCCTCAATGGTCTGTCCTGTGCCCTCTTCTCTATACTATCTCACTTGGTGATTTCATCAGCTTCCATGAGTTCAGTTATTATTTCTGTTCATATGATTCCCAGATCTATTTATCCAGCTATAACCTTTCTCCTGAACTCCAGTCCTAAATCACCAATTGCTCTTTGGACATCTCAGACTAAATGTCCAGTAAATATCTCAGACTTAAAATGTCTAATATCAAGTTTATTATGTTTCCCTTCAAACCCTCCTTCCCATCTTCCCTATTATTTTAGATAGCACCACTATCCTCTTGGTCCCCCAGAGTCATAACCTAAGTGACATATTTGACTTTCAACTTCAATACTCTTCCTGTATCTAATCTGTTGCCAAGCCTTGTTGTTTCTTCCAAAGGATGCTAACATTCCCTTCTCTATATTCTCACAGCCACCATCTTGGTTCAGGTCCTCAGCACCTCTTGCTTGGACTATCAATAGCCTCCTGGTACATCTCCTTGCTTCAATTTTTCCCACTCTTATCCTTCTTTCAACTATAGTATATTGGCTTTCACACCTTTCAGGTAGACTTTGGTTATTGGTCAATGAGCACTTACTAAGCACTTCCTATGTTTGAAGTCATGAAGCTGCTGATAAGATCTTCCTAAAGCTCAGGTCAGCTGTGTTTGCTCTCTTTTCAATGGACCCCAAGTGCTTCTTGTTACTTCCAAGATCAAACATAAAATTCTCTGGCATTTAAAATTCTTTACAACCTGTCCCTTTCCTATCTTTCCTGTCTTCTTGTTCATCCCTTGTAGAGGACCAGTGACATCTTGGGATGATGTCTTGACCTGCTCATGAATTGGATTTAAGTGAGTCAGAGATGCACAAAGGCATCATTCTCCCTCTCTCTTCCAGAGTCCTTAAAGTCCAGTGGCAGGACAAAAGTCAGGATGACTGGCAATGGCCCAGGATGCAGTGGATGAGGATTAGTGTCTTCCACATCTGACCAAGCTCCAAGAGCTCCTTGGCCCCTGCTTCAGCTGCCATTATGGTCACTGGCACAAATTGTTCTCATCTGCCCATTCCACCAGGGGAAGCCTTCATAAGCTTGGGTAGATACTTCCTAACTCACTGATGGGTTTGAGGCCTATTGGTTGCCCTGTCTTTTTACACTCCCTTCCACTCCCTGTATTCTACAATTCAGTGGCATTGGTCTTCTTGCTTTTTCTCTCACAGGATGAACTAGAGTGGGAGTGAATCAAGACCAATCTCTCTCTGAGAAAATTGCAATATAATTACACACAGGACACTCCATTGCCCATCTCAATGACTCTGAACTAGCTGTCCCCTGTGTCTGGGATGCTGTCCCTTCTCACCTTCATTTCTTGATTTCCCTGGTCTTCATGACTTATCTCAAAACCAATTTTCTACAAGAGGCCTTTTTTGTCCACCATCTGCTTGTCCTCCCTTCCCTGCTTCCACTCCAGTGGTGTCTTCTCCCTAAGATTACTTCCACTTATCATGTAGATATCTGATGTGTATTATTTAGGTAATGTAAAGGATAGAGTGCCAGACCTGGAGTTAGGAAGACTTGAGTTCAAATCCAGTCTTAGACACTCACTAGTTGTGTGACCCTGGGCAAGTCACTTAACCCTGTTTGCCCCAGTTTCCTCATCTATAAAATGATCTGGAAAAGGAAATGACAAACCACTCCAGTATCTTTGCCAAGAAAACCCCAAATGAAGTAACAAAGAGTCAGACATGAAGGAACAACAAATATAATTATTTATGTGATGTCTCCCCCACAGGAATGTGAGTTCTTTAAAGACAGGGATCATGTTTCTGCTTTTCTTTGTAGGTGTTCCAAACACAGGTAGTACTTAATAAGTGTTCATTGACTCCTGCCTGACCACCTAACTGGCTGATAACGAAAGCCCAACTTAAAGGTGTGAAACCTGCTATACTATAGTTGAAACTATAAGACATTGGTGCTATGGAACTAGTCCTCCTCCATAATATTATTGCACTAAAATTGTGTTTGGAGAGGAACAAATTTGTAGTAACGACAAGCATGATAATCTTCCTGTGATAGGTTGTCTAAGTATGATTATCCTTATTTTATAGTTGAGAAAACAGATTGAGAAAGCTTCAATGACTCGCCCCTACTCAAAGCTAGTGAGAGTCAGAGTGCATACCTGAACCCGGCTCTTTGGACTCTAAGACTAACATACATTCTATTACATGTAGACTATATTGCCATTTTTTCAGGGAGAGATTTGAAGACTAGTCTCACTTATTTTCCCTTATTAATCTTCCTCTTTCTGCCCATTTTCTTCTATTCCTTTGTTCTATCTATCTTTCCTAGGCTGAGCTCCCATTGTCCCCTCTTCCCCTCAACACACAATCTTCTGGGCTCCAGCCACCAGCACAAGATTCACTAAGTTCATTAAATTTGATCCCCTTCCTTCCATATCTCTCTTTTCCCATCTCTTACCCCTATTCAGGGCTTACTGATTTTATATATGGTCATTTTAAGATTTATAGTAGGCAAGTGATGTGTATTGACACCATGAAGGATGGGATGAACCATGAGATTGGTAGTAGGGGGAAGAAAAGGGACCAGATGGAAGAGAGAGTGAGAGAAGAGGGTAGAGGCTGGTGGGGTTCTTTGACAAATAAACTCCTGCCTCACTGTTCTACTCCTCTCCCCTCTTCCTCCATTGCCATCAGCTCTCCTGAAGATGTGGCTTCTAGCTCATTACATGGATCATTAGCATTAGCATTGGGAGGTAGGGGAACTGGGGCATATTTTTTATCTCATGAGGAATCATTCTGTTTGGGGGCGGTGGCTTTTAACTCTTCAGCCCATGGGGAAAGTACTATTGGGAGTGTATGGACGAGGAGAAACAAGAAATCCTATAGCCCCTATCTCTGGGGAAGACTCACTATCTCATTCCAACTTGGGGCTTCCTATAGAGTCCTTCTCATGCATCACCTTCTCTAATTACAATCAGCTGGGAAAATTAGAGAAAGGAATTTCTGAGTCAGTCTTGTATAAGTGGGATAGCTAACTACCAATATGATATGATTTGAAGGGCCCCAGGAAGCCCTTCATCCTTGAATTCCTTCCTGTCTGCGATACCTGAATTTCCACCATTTATTCCTTGAGGGGCAGCTAGGTGGTGCAGTGGATAGAGCACCAATGCAGGAGTCAGGAGGACCTGAGTTCAAATCTCACCTCAGACACTTGACGCTCACTAGCTGTGTGACCTTGGGCAAGTCACGTACCCCCAATTGCCTCATCCTGGGTCATCTCCAGTCATCCTGATGAATATCTGGTCACTGGATTCAGATGGCTCTGGAGGACAAGTGAGGGTGGTGACCTGCACAGCCCTCCCTCACTCAAAACAAAGTCAAGTGCAAGTCATGTCATTATTTCTCTGATGGCATCATCTTCTTTGGCAACGAAGAACGAACACACACATTTATTCCTTGAATGCCATATCTCCCTCGGGGAGGGGGGTGGGGAACAGAGTAAGTCAATTAATTTATTCAAAGATGCACTGGTAATGTTTAACAACAAACTCTCCAGGAAAAAAAAATGTATACAGGGCACATTTTTAAGTTTAATTTGCATTAACGTTTTCTCTATTACTTTCTCAAGTTTAGATAATCAACAAATCTTGATTTGTAGGATTGGTTGCTTTCCAAGGTGTAAATGCTCACACACCTGAATCTCTTGAGTCAGTCTTAACTGGACCCAGGCACAACCAAACTTTCTTTTCCAAGGGGTGGACAAAGAGGGAGGGAGAGGAATGTATAAGTAAGGGTGAGGGATGGGGCACTGAAAGTAGAGTAAAAGAATGGAGAAAGGAGAAACAGAGATGAACTTTGATGACTTCTCAGTTGTGCCCACCTCCTTGAAATCCCCTCCCTGCTACCCCTGGGACTAGTCCTTTCTTTTCTCCTTTTCTTCCTGGGCTTCTTTTCTGTGCTTGGAGATCCTTGAAGGAGAGGTGGTGATGGAATGGAACCTACTTGATCTTCCTTCCCCTTCTCTCCCCTTCCTAATTCTTTCTGGATTTTTCCTGGCCCCCTACTCTCTTCTCTTTACCTTTAGATCTTAGATATAGGGAGGGACATCTTTGAGCATTTTTAGATGGTTCTCATTTTTTAAAAAACAGAAAATGTTTAGGGCAAATTGTTAAAAAATAACCACATAAAGGCAATTTTCTCTTTAAATCCCTTTTCCTGATTCTTTGCTGATACCTGAGGATGGAAGTAGTACTATTGGCAGAAGTGACTGGTTGGCCTGAAGCGTAAGACATGGGCTCTGGTTCCCAGAAGACATGGGGCTAATCTGGGATGGCATTTATCTCTCCCTTGCAGGAGATGCTGCCTGGAAAGCAGAAAAGTTGGGGGGGTGGGGAGCCAAGATAGCAGAGTAGAAAGATACACATATGCTAGCTCTGAACATACAGCCCATAAAATATCTGTAAAGAAGAACTCCCAACAAGTTTGGGAGCAGCAGAAGCCACAGAACAATGGAGCAGAGGAGATTTCTGTTCCAGACAGCCCTGAAAAACTGACACAAAAGGTCCATCACGCCCTGAACCTGGAGCACCAAGAGGAGCAGATCCAAGCAGGCTTCAGGGACAGAATCTCCAGTGGCTCCGCAGGTCCCTCCACCCACAGGCACCAAAGGTCAGTGAGAAGGTCCCTTAGGCTTGCCGAGAGGGGAGTGGGGTGTCCCCATAACTCAGGCCCCCTTGGGAGGCGGCAGCGGAGGCAGCAGCAGACAAGGGCTCCTAAAGCAGGCAGGAGCTCAGATCCATTGTTGAAGGTCTCCTTATAAATCCCCTGAGGGAACTGAGCCCCATGAGCGGCCCTGCACCCACCTGAGCAGCTGAACTTAATCTCACACTGAATAGCAGCCCCGCCCCTGCCCAAAGCCCTGAGGCTGGGGAGCAGCATTTGAATCTTAGACCCCAAGCACTGGCTGGGTGGATCTGGAGGCGAGGTAGGTGTGGAGAGGACACTCAGAAGTCAAGTAACTGGCTGGGAAAATGCCCAGAAAAGGGGGAAAAAAAATAAGACCATAGAAGGTTACTTTCTTGGTGAACAAGTGTCTCCTCCCTTCCTTTCTGATGAGGAAGAACAATGCTTACCATCAGGGAAAGACATAGAAATCAAGGCTTCTGTATCCCAAACATCCAAAATAAATATTCAATGGCTTCAGGCCATGGAAGAGCTCAAAAAGGATTTTGAAAATCAAGTTAGAAAGGTGGAGGAAAAACTGGGAAGAGAAATGAGAGAGATGCAAGAAAAGCATGAAAAGCAGGTCAACACCCTTCTAAAGGAGACCCAAAAAAATGCTGAAGAAAATAATACCTTGAAAAATAGTCTAATTGGCAAAAGAGGTTCAAAAAGCCAATGAGGAGAAGAATGCTTTCAAAAGCAGAATTAACCAAATGGAACAGGAGGTTCAAAAGCTCACTGAAGAAAAGAGTTCTTTCAAAATTAGAATGGAACAGATGGAGGCTAATGACTTTATGAGAAACCAAGAAATCACAAAACAAAACCAAAAGAATGAAAAAATGGAAGATAATGTGAAATATCTCATTGGAAAAACAACTGACCTGGAAAATAGATCCAGGAGAGACAATTTAAAAATTATGGGCCTACCTGAAAGCCATGATCAAAAAAAGAGCCTAGACATCATCTTTCATGAAATTATCAAGGAAAACTGCCCTGTTATTCTAGAACCAGAGGGCAAAGTAAGTACGCAAGGAATCCACTGATCACCACCTGAAAGAGATCCAAAAAGAGAAACTCCTAGGAACGTTGTGGCCAAATTCCAGAGTTCCCTGGTCAAGGAGAAAATATTGCAAGCAGCTAGAAAGAAACAATTCAAGTATTGTGGAAATACAATCAGGATAACACAAGATCTAGCAGCGTCTACATTAAGAGATCGAAGGGCGTGGAATATCATATTCCAGAAGTCAAAGGAACTAGCACCAAAACCAAGAATCACCTACCCAGCAAAACTGAGTATAATACTTCAGGGGAAAAAATGGTCTTTCAATGAAATAGAGGACTTTCAAGCATTCTTGATGAAAAGACTAGAGCTGAAAAGAAAATTTGACTTTCAAACACAAGAATGAAGAGAAGCATGAAAAGGTAAACAGCAAAAAGAAGTCAGAAGGGACTTATAAAAGTTGAACTGTTCACATCCCTACATGGAAAGACAATATTAGTAACTCTTGAAACTATTCAGTATCTGGGTAGTTGATGGGATTACATACACACACGCATGCACACACACACAGAGACAGAGAGCACAGAGTGAATGGAATAGGATGGGATAATATCTTAAAAAAATGAAATTAAGGGGTGAGAGAGAAATATATTGGGAGGAGAAAGGGAGAAATGGAATGGGGCAAATTATCTCTCATAAAAGAGGCAGGCAAAAGGCTTTTTAGTGGAGGGAAAAAGAAGGGAGGTGAGAGAAAAACATGAAGTATACTCATCACATTTGACTAAAGGAAGGAATAAAATGCACACTCATTTTGGTATGAAAACCTATCTTACAATACAGGAAAGTGGGGGAGAAGGGGATAAGCAGGGTGAGGGGATGATGGAAGGGAGGGCAATGGGAGGAGGGAGCAATTAGAAGTCAACACTCTTGGGGAGGGACAGAATCAAAAGAGAGAATAGAAGCAATGGGGGGCAGGATAGGATGGAGGGAAATATAGTTAGTCTTACATAACACGACTATTATGGAAGTCATTTGCGAAACTACACAGATATGGCCTATATTGAATTGCTTGCCTTCTCAAAGGGAATGGGTGGGGAGGGAGGGATGAAGAGAAGTTGGAACTCAAAGTTTTAGGAACAACTGTTGAGTACTGTTCTTGCTACTAGGAAACAAGAAATATAGGTAATGGGGTATAGAAAGTTATTTGGCCCTACAGGCCAAAAGAGAAGATGGGGACAAGGGAAGGGAGGGATGATAGAAGAGAGGGCAGATTGGTGATAGGAGAAATTAGAATGCTCGGTGTTTTGGGGTGGGGGGAGGGGACAAATGGGGAGAAAATTTGGAACCCAGAATTTTGTGAAAATGAATGTTAAAAGTTAAATAAATAAATTTTAAAAAAAAAAAGAAAAGTTGACGTGGAAGGAGAGGTTGGAGGTAGGGTAACAGAAGATTTGTAGCTGGAGAGATGGGAAGCTAGAGTAGGGGAGGGTAAGACAGAGAAAGAACAGGAAAAAAGAGAACTGGAGTGGTTGGGGTCAGAAGTGGACATTTTACAAGGATGGTTGTTCATTTGTCTCTAGTTATAGTGAAACACTTTAAAGTTGCTGTTCAAACATAGTTTTCCTCACATCTGCGCCAGTTCTCTGTGACTTGTCCTGTTTGAACAGAGACTCTGAGGGCTTTCTTTCAATTTCCTTCCAAACACATCCCAGTACCCTTTCCCCCAGCTCTTCTCTTCTTCCATGGTCCCTCAGGTCCATCTTTCCATTCCAGGCAGGCAGATTTGCTGTTCCTCTTCCCCTGTTACTGGCTTCTTCTCTTCTGATTTTGAATTTTCATCCCAGGTGCTTAAGTTCCTGCTGATGAGACCACAGTTGGATTATCATATTTGGTTCTGAGGACTACACTTTAGAAGAGATATTGACCAACTGGGGCATATCTGGGTGGGGAGAACAACCAGGATTGTGAAAGGACAGCAAACTGGGAAACTATTTGGGTAACTATTGGGGATTATTATTGACTGATCATTAGTCAACAAACATTTAAGTGCCTACTATATGCTAGGCATTGTGCTAAAGGCTAAAACCTGTTGAAAGGATTAGGGGTAAACAACTTGGAGAAGAGATGACTTAGAGAGCATGATAATTATTTACAAATATTTGAAGGGCTGTCCTATGGAAGGGGGATTCCTTTTGTTCTGCCTGACTCCAAGAAGCAGAACTAGATGCACTGGGTGGAAGTTATGAAGAAAGCACTTGGCTGCCCTTATTAAGTTCTTATCATCAGGTCAGGATGAATTACATCCTACAGCAATGAAAGAACTTTCAGATATGATTGCTGAGTCCTTGTCAGTGGCTTCTGGGAAATTATGGAGAATGAGTTCTACTATGAAGACTCACTGTGGTGGAGAGGTGATCCAGGTTTCTCCAAGGCTATGCAAATGGAATGTATGGTCTCAATGGTTTTACTCAACTGGAAAGCTTGGAGTATTGGTTCAATGATTTACTGTGATTTTTCCTCAAGGACTGGCCTAGATAAGTTCAGAGACACCCATCAATACAGTGATGGATTTTTCTTTTCCAGCAACTCATGAAGACCATTTACTAAGGTATATGGAGGGGTTTGATTTGAGCTGGTAGATGATATGCCTACAACAATGGAATCACAGATCACTGAAGCACTGAACAGAAGTAGAGAATGGGAGAGTCACCACAGGACTGGAGATTGACAAATTTGTGTCAATTTAAAAAAAACAGTCAAGAAGACATATTCTTCAAGGTATAGCCTTGTGAACTTGATTTTAACTTTTGGCACAGTTCTAGAATGTATTGTTAAAGGGATAGTCTATGAGTATTAGGAAAAAGGAGTCATGATCATTAAGATCTAACATGAGTTTATTAAGACCTGCCTTGCTAATTTCCTTTTCTGACAGATTAGGGGAATGCAGTATATCTGAATGTAAGCAGAACATTTGGCAAAGCCTTTTATAATAATCTTATGGACAAAATGAAGTGATTTGGACAGCATGGGAGAACATTTAGGTGAATTCTAAATAGGTTGAATGGCTAGACCCAAGGAGTAGTGATTAGTTGATTTATTCTGGCCTAGGAGGAGGTCTCCAATAGAGCTCAAACTTGTTCTGATTGATAATTTTATCAATGACTTGGATAAAAGCACAGATGGAATTATTTTTCTTATCAAATTTGCAGATGACAATTAAGTTGGGAAGGATAGCTAATCCACTGGATGATAGAACTGGGATTTGTAAAGATCTTGAAAAATTGGAATGATAAGTTGAATAGAACAAGTTGAGCCTTAATGGGGATGGATGGAATGCCTGACACAGGTTTAAAAAAATAAACTTTACAAGTGTGAGATGGGGGATGAATGGCTTAATAGCAGAAAATAATATGGGATTTTAGTGGGCCAATATAAGACAGTAGTGAGACATGGCAGCCAAAAGAGGAGGAAAAAGGAATTGTAGGCTACAGTAAGAGAGGTACAGTGAATGTTTTATATCACTTCATATGTTTAGCAGGTATCATATTTGTTTTTTTCCATTTAATAGTATTTTATTTTTTTCTAGTTACATGTACAGCTAGTTTTCATATTCACTTTTATAAGATTTTGAGTTCCACCTTTTTTCTCCCTCCTCTCCCCTCTCCCCAAGATGGCAAACAATCTGACATAGATTATGTGTGTACAATTATATTAAACATATTTCCACATTAATGTTGTGAAAGAAGAATCAGAACAAAAGAGAAAAACCAGGAGAAATAAAAAACAAAAAAAGTGAAAAAATTATGCTTTGATCTGCATTCAGACTCTGTCAGTTCTTTCCCTGGATGTGGATAGCATTTTCTATCATGAATCTTTTGGATTTGTCTTAGATCATTGTACAGCCGAGAAGAGCTAAATCTGTTATAGCTGATCACCATACATCATTGCTGTTACTGTGTACAATGTTCTGGTTCTGCTCATTTCACTCAGCATCAGTTCATGTAAGTCTTTCCAGGTTTTTCTGAAATCCACCTGCTCATCATTTCTTATGGAACAATAGTATTCCATTACATTCATATTCCACAACTTGTTCAGCCATTTCCAATTCTTTGCAACTACAAAAAGAACTACTATAAATATTTTTGCACATGCAGGTCCTTTTCCATTTTTTAAATAATCTCTTTGGGATGCAGACCTAGTTTACAGTTTTATAGCCCTTTGGGCACAGTTCCAAATTGTTCTCTGGAGTGGTTGGATCAGTTCACAATTCCACCAACAATGAGTACCATATTTCTTGCCTTCTCAGTGGATGGGGAAGGGGTGGAGAGAGGGAGAGATTTTGGAACTGAAAATAAAAATGAAAAATGTAAAAGAAGAAAAGAAGACTGCAATATCCAAAATGAAGGAAGTAATAGCTCTCTTGTACTCTGCCCCAGTAGATCACCCCTGGAGGAATGTGTTCAGTTCTGAGGGCCATATTTTAGAAAGAATATGGACAAGCTGGAGTACATCCAGAAAAGTGTCATTCTGATGTCAACTTGAAACTGTGCTATACAAGTGTAGCACGACAACTGGGGCCATTCCTCCAGTTTTCATTTATGTTGGTTTGCCATATTCCAAGGAAGTAACTATTACTATTCCCTTAGATTCTGGGGGGTAACCTTTAGGTTTGCTGATATTTTCAAATACTGTTGAGCTCCTGTTGAATGCTTCCTATTGATTTTCAGCCAGACTTATTTAGCCTTTAGGAAATGTATTTACTAAGTAGGTACAGCAGGGACTTTTGTTACAAAATAGTCCTACAAGCCAGGGATCCATTCTCTCCTTGCACACCTAAGGTCCCTGGGGAGAGTTTTAAACTTGTAGTAAAATGGTAGTGAGGAAGACATTCAAGGAATCCATGTGGTAAAGAAACAACTCAACTCTTAGTTACTAGAAGTCCTTTTCTCCCTTCATGTATTTAGTTCCCCTTAGGTACAGGGATGGTGTCTTTGAAAAGTCCTGATGCTACTTTTCTTTAGTGTGTCCAGTTTATCTTCTCTTTCCTAAACAGTTTCTTTCTTCAGTGGTGCTCAATGTGTGGTTCTAAAGGGACTCATGGTAGGTACTTAGTATCAGGTGTACATGGACTAGATTCAAGGAGTAGTGATTAATTAATTAATTGAGCCAATCTAGCCTGACTAATTGGCTCAAAAGGGCTTGAGTAATCATGTGAAAACTACAGCTTATGCCTACAATTTCAGGCAGGAGGATTTTTGGGATGCAGCTCTTTGCTAAAGGTAGACTTTAATCTCTCTGAATTGGGAACTGTTACTTCCTCCTCCATCCGTTCCCATATACTAAGGCCTCACTCAGTACTCAGAGCTGAACAGAGATACCAGGTAGAAGAGCCATATGTTCTGTTATACTTCATAATTCTGATACTCTTCATTCCAAATAGTTTCATGTTTTTCGGGGTTGGGGGTGGGGCAATTTAAATCCTCTTCTCCAACCTTTCCTGATCTGTGGCCACTCATACCCTTATTCAGATGTAGGATCACAGGTCAGAGATCTAGACCCCAAGACACTTCCAAAGACATCTAGTCCAATTTCTTCATTTTGTGGATGAGAAAACTGAGGTAGAATGGTATAGTGGATAGAGGTCAGGACATGGAGTCAAGGAGAACTGAGTTCAAATTTTGTCTCAGCCACCAATTTGTCTCAGTCACCAACTAGGTTACCTTTAATCTCTTTCTCCACCTCAATTTCCTCCTAAAAAGGAGATAATAAAAGCACCTTTCTCACAGGATTACGATGAGGATCATAGGAAATACTACATGTAGAATAGTGGATTAATATTAGCTGTATATGAGGTCCAGAGTTACTTGTCCAAGATCATACAAGTAGTAAGCCTCAGAGGCAAGATTTGAATCCAGGTCTATTCACTCTAAAGTCAGTGTTCTTTCTACAATACCACACTGTCTTTCCTGCCTTGTACATGGAAAGTCCCCTTTGCCAGCAAATCACTGACTCCCTGGCTGATAAGGATGTCTACTGGGATAGAGACAGAGGCCTAAGGGCTTCTAAGATCCCCTCTCCTGATATGCTGGACAGCTCCCTGGCTCAGCTCCATGTTGAGAACTAGAGAAGTGTAGTGGTTGTAGGGAAGTTTTTTGTTTTTTTTCCTGGAAGCTTCAGGACTTCTATTTCTAAATGATCTCAAATAGTGCCTTTGCCTTAGTCTGCCAAGACCCTCCAGAGGACATCTTATTCATCCCTCTGCCTCTGGAAACTGCCTTGTAGTTATCTTGTTCACTTGGGGATCTCCTTTATTCTCAAACAACATCTGTCCTTGCCCTTGATTCAACCAAATGTACCTGTTTAGAACTTATCAGTGTCAACCCTATTTAGACAGTGAAAGAATTACTCATTCCCCCTTCCTCTACTTGTCATTTGGGACAACAAGTTCTGTCTATATACTTTCATGAATCCTTTATTAGAAATTTACCCAATGTCCTGAAGGTCTTCCTCTGTTTCTTTCAATATTTCCTGCAGCTGTCTTTTTATCCATCTCCTTCACCAAATGGACAGCCTGACTCCTTTTTCCCTATCAAACCTATCTGTGATGCTGCCTAGTTCAACTCTTCTCACATACAA
This sequence comes from Notamacropus eugenii, assembly GCF_028372415.1. Lineage (NCBI taxonomy): Eukaryota > Metazoa > Chordata > Mammalia > Diprotodontia > Macropodidae > Notamacropus > Notamacropus eugenii. The sequence continues at coordinate 279,200,938 of NC_092876.1, read as the reverse complement.
TTCCTCCTTGGTAATATGCTGCTTCCTACTTACGCCCACCATGCGAATCTGCATTGCCTTTCAGGTCATCTACAATTTAGATTCTTCTGAGATAGCAGCTCTCAGTAATTAACAGCTTATCACTGAGAGAATAATAATGTTGAAAAGATAGACTTTGGTGGCAGAACAACTTGGGATCACTAAGAGTACTGTACAGTTTTCCAAATGTGATTCAGCCTTCTCTACCCTTACTCAATGCTGGGTCCAGTTTATTGGTTTGTTTGTAGTGTCTGTCTGAGACAGATATTTTGATGAACTAACTTTAGTGGGTTGCCAATCTAATGACATGCCTTAATCTAGATGATACGCATTCTTTATCCACTTGGTTTTTCTGGTGTAGATTGCTAGGCTGATCTCTTTTAAGTGACAGTTGATCTCACTGAGGAGTCCCTAGGGCAACCAGCATAGTGTCATCTGAAGATAGGAGCATCTGGAGAATCTCTCCATTTGTAGGGAATGAAATAAATGAATGAAAACACATTTGTGATATGCTTGCTACAGTTATAAGCACTGGATAGAGAAATGCAAAAATGTAGAACTTCTTGGATTAGAAAAGCTTGTGTTCTAATAGGGGAGTGCTCATGACTGTTTCATTTCACTGTGTGTCATTTCTATGTCACTGTGCAAATGTCATCATGTCTTTGTCCTTAACATTTAGGATTGTTTCTTGTCTGGCCTCTTAGACTGAGATTCATCAAGGGAAGGCCTCTTCCTTTTGTGGGATGCCCCTACAGTACCTCATACAGTATTCAATCCAAAGGGTGCCCAATTCCAGGTGCAGACAATCTGTGGATGGTATAGTCCAGTGGTGTTAAAAGTCAAATAGAAGGGGGGAGCACTAAGCTGCACATAAAGATCCCTGTGGGCACATATTGACTTAGAAAATCATGCATTGACATTATCTACATTTTATTGTATTTTTGTATTGCATTTTTATTTATTTTGTTAAAATATTTCCCAATCATACTTTAATCTGGTTTGGGCCAAACTAAGGAGTGTTAAAGGCATGTGGCCTGTGGCATGCATGTTTGGCACTGTTGGTATAGACTGGCTGGTTAACTGACTGACCCACTCGCCAACTAGATAAATGACTACTTGACTAAAGGTTCGAGTGGTGGCCTGGCCAGATTGAGTGACTCACCTGCCAACTGACTGACTGACTGATTGACACACTTACTGATGGACTAAGAAATGACTGACAGGCACCCTGACTGACAGACACACAGAGGATGCTGAAAGCAAAGACAATTTCAAAAACTTTGCCTACTTTCAAAGATTTAGACAGATTTTCTTGCCCCAGGAAGTCATCTTGAGCATCTGCACAAACTGTTTGTGAATCTTTGCCTGCCTAATATACAGGACTTGGACTCAGAGATCCTGCCTTCCAGCTGAAGCTATGATATTAGCTGCATGACCATAGCAAAGGAAATAACAGTCCATTTCTTTGAACCTTAAGTTTCTTCATGTGGAAAATGGGGATAAAATACATACATTATTTACTTTTTAAGGAAATGATGTAGATCAAATGAAATAATCAACTAAGCATTTTTGGGTCAGGTCTTGTGCTTTGTACTAGGGCTATAAAGACAAAGAATGAAACAATCCCTACTCGAAGGAACATACATTCCACAGGAGAGACAGGTGTGTGTATATACCTATGTATGCATATATGTAAACAAACATCTATACCTAAATACAGAATAATTACAAGTAAATGAAAAATGTATATATACTCTGAGATGAGGTTTTGCTTTGGGGGCATGGAAGATGGTTCATGTGCCAGATGAGACTTTGGGTAGTTGTTAAGGAGCCCCCCTCTTTGAAAACCCAGATATTGGTGCTTCTCTCTCTGGTAACTATGTATCCATGTAATGGTCAGAGAGTTGTATCTGTCTGTTGATCTGTGATGTATGTACTGTTTATGGTCAGACAGTTAGAAGCCCTATCTGTTGGTCTTTATTTCTCTGCCTGTATTTTCTCTGTTGGTGAATGTAATTAAAGTAGATTGCTGACCCCTCAAAATTTGCTTTCCTTTTAGAAAAGCCGATCTAAGAACCTGTACAGCAGGTCCTCCTGTGTATGCTGGGGTGCTTACCACTACAACTAGTTAAATACACAGCGTTTGGGGAGGGAAGGTACTTGTAGTTGAGGACAGGGGTAAATCAGGAAAGGCTTCATGTTGAAAATGGTGTTTGGGCTGCATCTTGGAAGAAGAGAGGGATTCTAAGAGGCAGAGGTGAGGAGGGAGAGCATTCCAGGCAAAGCCCAGAGATGGCAACTAGAATGTGGTATCTGAGGAACAAAGAGGTCTGGACTGAAAAGTGCTGGAGGGGGGCATGATGACCAGTGAGGTTGGAAAGATGGTTTGAGGTTAGATTGTGAAAGGCTTGAAGAGCTAAAGAGAGGAGTTTGTATTTATATTTGATCCTAGGGCAATAGGGAACCAGTGAATTTGAGTGAGGAGAGAAGTGATATTTAGATCTGTGCTTGAAAAAAATCATATTGGCAGCTTTTGGCGGATGGACTGAAGTAGGGAGAGACTTGAAGGTGGGAAAAGACCAATCAATAGACTTTTGCAATAATCTAGATAATGAGGGCCTGAACTAAGATGGCTAACTGTGTGAATAGAGAGAAGGCATAAGATATGAGATGTTATGGAAGTAGAAATGCAAGATTTGGCAACTGGTTGAATATGTGGAGTATGGGATAAGAATAATGTTGAGATTACAAACCTAGGAGACTGGAAGGAAGGGGGTACCTTTGACAGAAATAGGGAAGTTTAGAAGAGGGGTTGGTTAAGGAGTGTGAGAGAGAGTTCAGTTTGGCACATGTTGAATTTGAAATGTTTCCAGAACATCCAGTTGGAAATGTTCAAATAGGCAATTAGTGATGCAGAATTGAAACCCAGAGCAAAGAATGGTTGTTGTTCTTTCTCTTTGTAACCCCATTTGGTGTTTTCTTGGCAAAGATACTAAATTGGTTTACCATTCCTTTCTCTACCCACTTTTACAGATGAGAAAATTGAGGCAAACAGTGAGTTGTCCAGGGTCACACAGCTAGTAAATGTCTGAGACTAGATTTGAATTCAGGAAGATAAGTCTTCCTAACTCTAGGCCCAACACTCTATCCACTGAACCACCTAGCTGCTCTGGAGCTGGGGCAGAGATTGGGGTTAGATAAATTGATCTGTGACTCATTTGGATAGAGTTGATGTCTGATGAGGTCACCAAGAAAGTGCAGAATGGGAAGAGCCTAGGACAAAGACTTAGGGAATGTCCACAGTTATGGGGTATTGAACTACAAAGAATAAGGAGGAACATTTAGACAGATAGGTGGAGAACAAAGAGAGACCAGTATGACAAAATGTAGAAGGTGATACTTGGACTGTGTCTTGGAAGAAGAATGAGGTCCTAAGGGGCAGAGGTGAGGAAGGAGAGCATTCCAGGCAAAGCCCAGAGATGGGGAGCTAGAACGTGGTGTCCAAAGAACAACGATGTCAGTTTATCTGGACTATAAAATGCTGGAGTGGGCATGATGACCAATGAGATTGGAAAGATGTGTTGTGGTTAGGTTGTGAAAGGAAAGGAGAGGGTATCTAGGAGGAAAGGGTGGATAGAGAAAAATGAGAACTGGGAAAAGTCCTGGCAATTAAGAGTTTTTCAATAATTTTGGAAAGAGCAGTTTTAGTTAAGTGATGAATTCAGAAGTCAAATTGTAAAGTGCTAAAGAGTGAGTGAGAGAGTAAATGAATACAGTGAGTATAGACAGTCTTTTTCTCTTTAAGGTTTGCTAAGAAAGGGAGGAGAGATACAAAATGATGACTTGATGGGAGGGTGAGATCTAGAAAATGTTTTTAAGGACAGGGGAGACTTGGACATATTTGAAGGCAGTACAGAAGAAACTAGTAAAAATTATAGAGGTTCCAATCTGCTGGAGAAGATAGAAGATGGGACATATAGAGGGATTGACCTTGGCAAGGAAAAGGGCCATCTCACTGTCAGAGACTAGAGAAAAGGAAGATTTTGTAAGATGATGTGAAGGGGTTCTGAGATGAAGAGAAAGGGACAAAAGGGAGCTCTCTTGAACAACCTCCATTTTTTCCATAAAGTAAGAGGCAAGATCATCCACTGAGAGAGGGAAGAAGGAGCTAGGAGAGACTTGAGTAGAGAAGAAAAGGTTTGGAAAATTCTTTGTAGAGAGTAAGATAAGAAATCAATTAGGGAGGAATAAAAGGATTGCCTTCCTGCAGTGAGAGCCCAGCTGAAATTGTTTAGCATGAATTTATAAAGTACCTAGTTAACCCTGTGGTGTGATTTACTTCAGCTCTATTCAGCAGCACTTTAATAGGTACAGAGGAGGTGAAAGATGAAATAATTCAGGACTGAGGTTAGGCAAGAGATGAGTGGTGATAGGGCAGCTGATTACAGAAACAAGGACAATTTAAAGTTGGACTGGCTAACTACTTAATCAAGATTGGATGGGGAGGGAAGTGAAGTCAAAGAAAAGAAAGTACTGAGGGGTAAAAGGAATAAAGGCTTAATGAGAGAAGAATGGATTTAGGAGGGTGAGGCATGGAGAGAGATGGCATGATAGCAGGTTATGCTTGGGTAGAAGAATGTATCACAGAGGAGTTTTTTATTAGGGAAGCAGAACATTAGTGGTTTGTGGTGAGATCCAGTGTGTGACCATCCCTATATGTGAGTGACAAAGATACAGAGCGCTTTGTAAAGCATTATAGTGCTATGCAAATGTGAGTTATAGGACATGGTCCCTGCTATTAAGGAGTTTATAATCAGTTGGGGAGACATGCACACATTAAAAATTAAATAGCAGTATAAGACAATAATATACGAGATGTCACGCAGCTGGGCATGATTAATTGCTGAGTGAGTGATATAAGTTAATAAGCTCTGTGGGTTCAGAAAAGGGTGAGATCGCTGTGAGTTGGATTGGTCTCAGGAGACTTCATAGAAAGGGTAGGGCTAGTACACCTGCCCTTATACCCCAGGACCAGGCTCTGACATCCAGCTCTGTCCTGTCTATGAGGATGCATGTTCCATTAGAAAAGGTAATTGAGTTTTTCTCATAATTGGAAAAGATACATTGGGTTTCCTGACAAGAGACCTTTGTTTTGGTGTCTGATGTCTCTTTTCTTGGGAAGTTGTTGGATCATAACCTAATAAATTCATCTCCTGGCTCCATTACTTACTGCCTTGTGACCTTGGGAAAATAATTTCCACTCCCTGGGCCTCAACTTTTTCATCTGTAAAATGAGGGGTTTAGACTAGATGACCCTGAAGGTCACTTTGTGCTCTATATCTATGATCCTGTGATCCTAAGCATTTCTTATTTCCCCACTCAAGACTGAACAGAAACATATATTTTACATTGGAAGGAGAAGGACCCTGATTAGACAGCTTGTAAAAATTTCTGAGTAGGCTAGAAAGTGAGCCTCAGGAGCCCCATTCCTTGAGATCTCTAAAGAAAAGCAGAGACGCAAATCTGTCTGGGCCCAGTGAAGTGTTACCCTGCATGAAGGCAGGGGATTGCTCAGATGACTCCCCTCAACTTGCTCTGTTTTGGAAGGCCACTTACTCCCACCTCCACCTGTTCCTGGGCTCCCTCTGGCACAGGGACATTGAGTGTGGAGCAATAAAAATTTGACTCCTGAATCAATTGATGGAGAGGGGTTCTCCAAACATTAGCTGGGGAAGGTAATTAAATTCCGATAAGGAAAGATGGAGAAGTATGACAAGGTGGTGGTGGCACCGTGCCGGCACCAAGCTGCTGAGCAGTAAAATCACGTGCCACGTGCTGTTAAAAACTGACAGAGGCACAAAGGAAATTGGAGCAGTCAAATATTTCCCTCCTCGTTGAGTTCCATTTACATGTTTATAATAGAGGTTCTTAAGGCCCTAATGAGAAGGCTGTTCATCGAAGGGAAGAGGATGATTAAAGCTTTGCTGAGGAGATCACGGATGGGAACAAAGACCTGTTAATTACTACAAAAGGACTCCGACTTGCTACTCCCCCAGATTATCCCCAGTCTGAGAGCTCTGTCCTGCTACCCTTGGGATAAGTAGGCGTTGCAGCCTGAGTCTTGCTCTTAGGGTCCCTTGACCTTTGACTTCCAGGGTCTCTTGGCCTCTGGTCCAGGCGCAGCTGAGAGGATAGGGAAGGGTTGGGAAGCTGCTGTCAGGGTCACTGCTATTACAGACCTTGTAACATAAAGACATCACCGATGGCCATTTGGTTTCTTTGTGTCTAAGACCTCAGGCAGCATATAGTACAGTCTAATTCTGGACTGCACACAAGGGAACACAAACAGAGGCAACTAGATTCTCTCTAGCTGTATTGTTGTGTTACAAAGAGGTCTCACCTGCTCTTTCTTCTTCAGAACACATACAACAGTACAGCATGACAGGTCAGACTAAAGACCAGCCAAGAGGCCTGACTTTCCCGGCTTTTATCTGCTGTTAAGAGGGGAGCTTCAGAATTGCAGGGGGGTGGCTACCCCTGTTAGGGTAGTTGGCAACAGCCGCTGTCTCCTAGTCTCCATAAGTCAACTGCTCTGCCTCCCCAACTGTGGCCAACTACAACCTCTGAATAAGATTGGGCACACCTCCCTACTTCAGAACTTTTAAGGGTTCATGGTGCTTCTATTCTGCCTCCCTCCTTCTATAGTGGTAGCTTGCCCCCTAGCTGACTTGAGGCTTGGTTTGGATCCAGAGGCCTCCATAAAGGCATCAGATACCCGGGATCAACTTGCTTAAACTGCAGGCATAGAACTTAGGAGAAAATAAACTACTTCTGGAACATTAGCCTTGCAAACTTTTGTGAACCCAATCTTGTTTGTCTTTCTCATCCTTGGTTCTGGTGAGACATTCCTCTAGAGATGAATTTTCCTATTATAGAGAGAGCAACGATAACTTCTATTCTCAGACCAGCCTGCTGAGTCCTCTGGGGATATGAACACCATACCCTGGAGTTAGCTCAGGGTCCAGTACAGACATACACCCCTAAAGTAACATCAAATGTCCCTGGGGGTCCAAGTATATGTCTCTGGGTCTGGCAGCTCAGAGAAAATGCCTGCTATTGGGATCTCAAGAGGAAATCTAGGGTAAGATTATGTGTAATCTCTGTCTTTGTCTCTGTATGTACATATATGTGTGTATGCATATGCACACACACATACACGTATTTGGATATACTCACACACGTTCTACATGGTCTGTTAAGAGAGATCATACGGTAAGTAGAAAAGCCAGGATTTTAATTCATTACGTATGTGCGTATGTGTGCGTGGGGAAGTGAGAGAGAGAGAAAGAGAGAGAGAGAGAGAGAGAGAGAGAGAACCCCAAAGTTCTTTGAATTGTACTACTTAATGTCCTAGGATGTGTTCAGGGACTGGTACATATAGGAGACAAAAAAATCTCTTTTAGCCTTTCTAGGGATGGGAGAGGAATGAGATTGACTCCTCGCTTCTCATCTAGATCATCTCTGGCTTGTCCCTGTGGGGTTCAGGAAGTTTAGTAACTAGGGGGTCAAGGAGAGAAGAGAGACAATCAGAAGCCAGTAAGGTGACAGAGGTGAGTCTTGGGGAAAAGCCTGCAACCCTGGAGGGCTTCCAGGAAGATGTGTCTGAAGGGGGACTATTTTTGAGTACTGGGAGTGCAGTGCCCAGTACCTGGGAAGGAGACCAGTACTGTGTCAAGTTGTGACAAGGTGAGTTAAGGTGGAGGGAGTGATGAGTCATGCCTCACATCTTCGAAGTCTGCTCAGTAGCAAAGTCTGCTGCTCTCATTAGTGTGGAAATAACAGCACACACAAGCATGTGCATGCACACACACTCACACACACACACACATACACACATACATATCCTTTACTCCACTTTTATTTGGTGAAACCCACAAGAATTCATATTCCACGGCTGGTTGGTCAGGCTGGTCCCAGTAAGTCTAAGATGTGATTGCCTCTGGCCCTCATTACTGAAAGGGTCAGTTCAATTCCCCAGGGGGCACATCTCCTGGGCCTGTGTTGTTGTGTATGGTGCCATGTCTGAGAGCAGAGGTAGTATTGGTTTAATTGACCACCTCTATTATTTATATTCCCCACTGGGCTTCTACTGTCCCTGGCCCTAGCTTTTCTAACTTTACTTTGTACTTTCTAGTGTTTTAACTAATGATGGGGTGCTATCTCTTGTTTCCCGCTTCTGAATCTTCACTTGGAGACTTTTTGGCTTTCTCATTGGTCAGAGACTTGCTTGAAGTTGATCCCTGTACAGCCTAGGCCTATACAACCCTGGTAAAACTTACAGAATGGGACGCTTTCAAGAATACTGCCCAGAAATACAGATATACTTGACTTACGTGTATTTTTTCTGGTGGTTGGTGGAGGATCTTCCAAATGGTGGTTTTGCTTTTGTGGTTTCATTAGACAACATAAAGGTTTCTTCGATTGTAGGGTAGGATAGAGTGTTTATATGAACAAGTGCTATAGGAGTCTTTAATGGTGTTTCTTGAGCAGGGGTGTTCACCTAGAGTACAGGGAAGCTATTAAAATCTTGCATGATTCAGGAGCAATCTAACAGTCTCCATTTGGGCCCTAAGAAGTCATTTTGATACAGGGACAGACTCGATTCATACCAAGAAAGGATTTCTTGGAATTCTTGCTAGGGATGCAGGAAGGGGCCACTGAGTCATTGTGATTATCAAGATACAGAATACACCTCAATCAGTGGAGCATTTGCTTTAATCTCTCACTCAGGTTTATTTACCTAGACCCATACTCTAAATATGATTGTAATTGTAATTTTAATCTTAATTTAAACTTTTACTTTTATAGAATCTGAATCCTAGTCTGAGTATCCTGATTTAGTAGAAAGAGAAGTGAACTTGAAATAAAGATACTTAGACTTTGGTCCTGTCTCCAACACTTACTAGGGGCTATAGGCATATTTGTCTATAAAACTGACCCTCAGTTTTTCACTCTGTTAAATGGGGACAATGTCTTTCACTACCTACCTCACAGGGCTGTTTCAGGAAACAACTTTAAAGTTTTATGGAAATGGGAGCTATTATTTTTATTTGTCCCAGAGCTATTTAGTAGAGAGTGACAGGTGATGGATGATTTTTTGAAAGCATTTCTGGTTTTTTGTTTGTGGCTTATTGGCAGCCAATACATCATGGGAAGAACCCAGCTGGGTGGCTGGAGAGAATGGAGTAGCAGGTGAGAAAGAAAGGGGGCTAGTTTCCTGCTATCCTTAAATGTGTCTTCTTGATCCAAAGAAAAAAGCATTGAGGGGAGCATATCATCTCCTGGTCTGGTTAAAGTTTACAGTCCTGTTAAACTCTTTCTTCTCCCTTCTTCCTTTCTTCATAACATTCTAGCATCATCACCTACTTTCTCTTATTTCTCTTTCTTCACAGAAGAGGTAGTGCCCTCATCCCTAAGGTTAATCCTCCTATCTCCTCCTATCTCTATTCTTTTCTCCAGGACTTTACAATCACTTCCTGAATTCTAGTTTCCAATCCTTATCACTTTAATGAAACTCCTCTCAAAGAGGTCATTAATGATCCTTTATGTGAGAATCCAATGACTTATTCTCAGTCTTCATCTTCTTTGGTATTTCTGTAGTGTCAAATGCTGTTGTCTGCCTTCTTTCACTAGATCTTTCTTCTTGACTTGGAGACACCTCGTGTCCTTGCTCCTCTGATTAGGGAACCACAAATTTCTCTGCCACTTTTGTTGATTCTTCATTTTTTAAACTCCTTAATGTGAGTGCTTTCCAAGAATCTACTTTTGGACCTCTTCTTTTTACCCTCTCTATTGAGACAATCTCATCTATTCCCATGGCTTTGATTAATTACCTTCTCTATAAAGATGACTCTCGAATCAATATCTTCATGGTTGACCACTTTTCTTAGCTTCAGCACCTCCAAATGCCTACAGGATGTTTCTATCTGGATGTTACCTAAGGATGGAAAACTCAATATGAACAAAACCAAGTTCCTCCTCTTTCTAGGAAATGTCCACACTGGGATTTCATTGGTATGCAGATCTCCTGGGGAGATAACTTGGAGCATGAATAGATTTTAGGAGGTCCATAAAATTGGATGAGAAAAAAAACTATATCTTTGCTTTCACTAACTCTAATTGAAATTTAGTATTTCCTTCAATTATCTAGAAAACATTCTGAGAATGGGTTCATAGGTTTCACCAGACCCTCAAAGGAGTTCATGACACAAAAATGCTTAAGAACTTCTGTAAATAAGAACCTCCTCTCAATTTATAGTCTTGAAGAGTTGCCTGAGGCAAGAGGGGATTAATGGATTTCTCAAGGTCACACTGCCTGTATGTGTCAGAGGTAGGAACCAAATCCAGATTTTGTTGGTTGGAAGGTCAGCTCTCTAACCATCCTATCTCTCCAATGAATTATTGTCCAACTCGGGAGATGCCTCCTTAATGGAAACATGCCTGATACCCTACTTGTTGATTATGATATACTCTTGAAATATCTCATAGCACTTTTCTTTGTAATGCATAATATTTATATTGTATTTACATATATGTATTGTCTATATGTTTTTTTATTATAACTACTGTTTGTAGTCTGTAAGCACCTCTACTAATCTGTAAGCACCTTCCTTGATGTCAGAGATATATGTCTGATAATGTCTGAAAACATATTGTTCCTCAGTAACCAGCACAATGCTTCACAATGCATTTAATCATGGTTATTTTTTGTGAAGCTCCATCAGACTTAATGATTAACCTTGGTCTGGTCTTCTCTGAGCCTCAGTTTCTCCATCTGTAATATTGGGAGAACATCCCTTTCCCATCTTCCTCACAGGTATGATGGGGGCCAAATAGAGAACTGATATGAAGAGATATAAAAATATGTTAAACTCCTAGAAAGAGAAGCTTGATAGAGATTCAGTCAATCTCTAGATTATCTGCTTTGTGGCTATTAATCCCAGACTGATTTCCTGCAGCTGTTCAGCTGGGGTTTAGCTTCTGACCTTACTCTCAGCTGGTATAGCCAAGGAATTAGAAATTCACTCAACCAGAGTTTGCCAGGAAAAAAAATTGGGAAAATACATCCCAGTCTCTCAAAGTTATTTAGCAAGGTTATTTGCTGCTTCAGCTAAACTTCTCCTTTTCACTGGTGTTTGACTTCTCTTCATCTATGTGTTTTCCCTTTACTGTGCACCCAAGTCATGTCTGTATCTCTGTATGGGGAAAAGTGAGGAAGAAAACACACACACACACACACACCAACATGCACAATGGAGAAATATGAGAACATGCGTGAGATTGTGGTATCTATCATGGATCCGTGATTGCTATGGATATGGCAATGTATAAGAATTGGTGAGGGAGATGTATGACCTTTGTGAAGGTTTTTGAAGGCAGGACAGCAGTTTTTTTTTTTGAGAGACTTAGGGAATAATTTGTGTCAATACTCAGAAGCTCTGGTCAAACACCATTGGGAAGACTGTGATCAGTTCTGGTGGCCACACTTTGGAAAAGTCATTGACAAACTGGAGCATATTCAAATGAGGGCAAAAAAGATGGTGTGGAGTCTAGAGACTGTGCCAGCTAAGGATTTGTTTGAGGAATTGAGGGTTCTTTTACTGGAGAAGAGAAGGCTTGTGGGGGTTGGGGAAGACAAGATCACTGTTTCAGGTATATGAAGGGCAGTCATAAGGAAAAGGGATCAGTCTACTTCTGCTTAGAACCAGGGTAGAACTTCTGATAGAATCATGAAACTAGGAATGAATGAGAGTTCTAACAAGGCAAATTTTAGCACAAGTTGTAGAAGTGGTATCTAAAAAATGATTGATTGGGCTGAGAATGGATAGTAGAACTGGATATGAACTCACCATTCCTAGAGGCCTTGAAGCAGCAATTGGATGACTATTTTCTTTTTTTTTAACTCTTTTTTTTTGAGATAAGTGACTTGCCCAAAATCACACAGCAAGTAAGTGTCTGGAGGCTGGATTTGAACTCCAGTTTTCCTAGTTCCAGGGTAGGTACTCTATCACTGTGCCTCCTAGTGTAGTGTCAAATGCTGTTGTCTGGATGACTATTTTCCAGGGTAGCTAAAGACAAGTTTCATGTTTCAGTTTGCGATTGGAATAGATAACATCTGAACTCACTTCCAACTAAGAGATTCTATGATCCTGTGTAAAAGTAAACAGTCTGTGTGCTGGGGACAGTGACTTTAGCAAGGAGAAGAGCTGGTTTTGGGGAAGGTTTAGGAATGAATTTTGTGAGATAGGAAAAGAGCTGGCAAGGCAGGAAGAAGGTCCTTGAAGCCCAAGACTAAGAGCATGGATTTGATATGAGACAAACAACATAGATGAGTGCTGGCTTAGTCTGGAGTCTAAGGGGAGCATTTTTGGAGGACGCCAGAGAACTAGAAAATGGGAAAATGCTGGAGGAAATAAGAGGATTTACCAACAGAAGAATTAAACTGATTAGTAACAGCAGATTCCTTCCTCTCAGGGTCTTTCCTGGGTATGCCTCCTGCAGGTGGCACGTCATACTTCAAGGATGAGCTGGGCTTGGGACTCCTGGGTTCAGATCCCTCCAACCTTCTTTCTTTCCGTGTGTTTCTTCTTTTTTCCCCAATCTATTCATGTTGTCAAGACTACAGCCCAATTCCTCTAGCTCAGTGACAGGTTTGAGGCCTGTTGGATTACCCTCACTGACAGACCTCAAACCGAAGGTGAGTTAGAGGGAGTATCTACTCCAAGAATGTGAAGACTTCCCCCAATGGAATGGGCGGATGAGAACAATTTGTTCCAATGGTCACAAAGGCATCCCAGGCCATCGATTGCTGTTCTGAATTTAGTCCTGCTACTGGACTTTGAGGGCTCTGGAAAAGAGTGCGACTCGTCTGACTTAACTACAAGTCAGGTGGAAATCAAGACATCACACCATCATGTCATTACTCCTCTTCAAAAAATGAGGGACGAACAACAAACAATAACAATCGTAGCTCAGGACCTCATCATATTGTATTACCTTGATGACAGCAATGGCTTCTTCAATGACACCATTTCCCCCAGTTTTATAGGATCATAGATTTTGAGCTGAATAGACATTTAGTCATCACCCCACCACTTCTCATTTTACATATGAAAAAACAAGCTCAGAGAAGTCATGTGATTTGTCCAAGGTCGCACAGGTGGGAAGTGGTCGAGCTAAAATTTGAATCTGGGTCTGTTGGCTCCAAATTCAGTACTCTTTTCCTGGTGCACGATGTCTGGAAAAGCACTTTGTGATCATAGAGCTCTGCATTAATTTCAACTTCACCATCATCATCCCATTTTTATTGCTCACGGACTGAGTGTCAATCAGCCTCAGAGTCCCACCAGCTACCCGCCACTATCCTACTACTCATCTCATTTCCCAGCCCTTGTGCTAGATCTCCTTGGGAAGAGATAAATGGAGGGACCTCAGGCGTCCCTAAAGAAAGGAAAACCCAGCCACCCATACCTTGAGGCTGAAATGTCTTGCTCTTGCTTTCTAAAGAAATAAATGTTTGAATTTCCTGGCAGACAGAACGGCAATATCCCGGTTTAATCTGCGTGCAGCAATTAGAGAGAAGGAATGGGTTGGGAGAAGACAGCTGCATATTTTATGCTGGTTTTGAATGTCCTGAATAGGTTGGGTGACAGAGTCAGTGACAGCTACATCTTAATGAGGGATGGATGCTCCATGTTCTCTGAAAGGCGATAGAGGAGAGGGGGCTCCTTAGTCAGGGTGGAAAAGGAAGGACAGCAGCCTACAGAGACAGGGGAATGTGTGAATGTGCAGATGATGGGTGGGATTTAAATGCTTTCTTCCTTCACACAATCCCCTTTTTTTCTTCCAAGGACAAGAGAATAGAGCTCCTTTGGACAGGACTTCTGGGGTCCTGTGTCGTTTGTGAGGACACACCTGATACTCCATCTTTCCCTCCTGCTGCCCTTTTTCAGACAGCTCACATACAAATCCTGTCTTGTTGCTCACTACCTGTATAAACCTTGCGCAAGTCTCAGTTTTCTTATTTTTAAATGAAGGTTTGTTCTCTATAGCCTCTGAGATCCATGAGTCCTAGATCCTACTTTGAGAATATTGACTGTGACCAGATTGCATTTCCAAAGGACTCTCTCCCTAAGCTTGGATCTCTAACCCCTATCCTGAAAGACAACGGAACTAATCAATATTAAAGCTCAGATTTGTCCAGCTTTCATCATTACTTTTGTCTATACAACACCCCTTTCCTTTCCCCATTCCATGTCACCTTTTAGGCTGAGGGAGGGAGATGACAATTTCAAAATGACTTGTAATTGAAAGTCAAGAGAAATCCCTTACCATATTGGAAGCACCAACTTTTACTATAATGAGAGTTCAGCCTCCAAGCTGAATGAGTTTGAATGGGGACAGGGAAGAATCCCTACTTAGAGACAAATTTTTGGTGAAGGTTGACTATAGGACCAGTGAACTTACACATACTGGATATATCTAGTCCTTGGACTGCAAAATGAGGTTCATCTGGGTTTGATCCTCATCTCTAATATTTTATGAACTTGGGCAAATCATTTGATTTCTCTAGGCCTCAGTTTTCTCTTCTGAGAAATGAGGGGAGTGGACTTGTCAGTTGTTTCAGTTGTATCTGACCTTTCATGACCCCATCTGTTGTTGGCAAGATACTGGAGTGGTTTGCATTTCCTTCTCCAGTTCATTTTACAGAGGAAGAAACTGAGCTAAACAGGGTTAAGTGACTCACCCAGGGTCATACAGCTAGGAAGTGTCTGAGTCTAAATTTGAACTCAGGAAGATGAGTCTTCCTGACTCCTGGCCCAGTACTCTATCCACAGCACCACCTAGCTGCCCTCTACATACCGCCTAAGGTTCCTTTCGGTTCTAAAATCTATGACTCTATTACTGGAAAACAGAGGCATTGTAATATTTACTTTCCCTTAACAGGGTTTAATCTGAAAGGCATTTAATCTAGATACTGGTTAGTTCATCTTAGGTACTATGTTTGCAATTCAAAAACAGCATTGCATTTTGTGAGCACATGTAAGTCACATATTGTATTTTTTTTAGGAGGAACAAACTTTCTTTTTTTCCCACTTGAGAATGGGGCAAGACTAGAGTAGAGGCTCCTTGATTAGAGTCCCAGAGGATCACTGCTCTGTTGTTTATTAGCCTGTGTGATTTTCGACAAGTTATTTCACCTCTCTGGGACTCATTTTTCTCATCTGAAAAATGAGGAGACTGATGTCTAAATTACCTTACAGTAGCAAATATCATCTCATAAATTCTCTTTTAAATGAATTCTCTCTCTCCTCCCTTTTTCCTCCTCTCCTCTCCTCTTTCCCTCTCTTTTTCTGTCTCCTTCCCTCCCTATTTCTCCCCTCTTTCTCTCAGCAAGGTAGAAAACCTTGAGGAAAAATAGGGTGCATGGTCATGGGATCACATTCCCTTTAATACTTCTGAATTATGTTGTGTTTAACCACCCTCCCAATCCTTTCCACTTCAAGATTTCTGTGTTCCTTTCAACAAAGTGATCTCATGGGAGTTGAAAGTTGGCTAGGGAGTGCTGGATTTTGAACTGTGATTTCTTGAAGAATTCCTCTTCCCACTACAGCACACCGAGTGAACCAGAGCAAGGAGAGTTTACTGTGTCCTTGCCATCACTTACATTGCAGAGAGGATGCTCAACATGGCAGCAGGAGACGTGAGTTCCAATCCTGCTTCTGACAATGAATTATTCAAAGATATGGCAAGTCACCTCAATCTGAGCTCCTGTTTTCCTCAGATGTATAATATGGACAACAGTGGCTTTATTCTCTCCCTCATGGGTCACTGGTTGGCTTTTCTCACAGCAATGAAGAAGTGGTTTCTAAAACTTAGAGCATTACATAAATGTGGGTTGTTGTTATTATATACAATCACTGCTTAGAGATTCTAAGCTAGTGATGTGATACATGAAATTTTTTTTTTAAGCGGGGGAAGGGAACATATGTACCTTCAGTAATCTAGGTAGCTTCTCAGAGTTTTGTCCCACTGGACACCTAGATGCCAGGATCTTCCCTCTCCTATCCCTGGTTGGGTTGGGTGCTCTAGCACCATGGCCAGAGGACCCCCAGCCTGTTTTCCTCAGTTGGAGTGGAGCATTCAATCCTGATTAGCTCCGGCGAACTCCCTCATAACCTTTTCATTAGGAAATTATGTTTAATAGAAATTGTTCTGACACCTCTCAGCAGCGTTTCCCTGAAATTCATTACCGCTGGGGAGGGGGAGAAGGAGGAGGTTAGAGGGACTCTCCACATTTCCTTTCTAGGTGTATTCCTCTCCTCATCCACCCACCCCTGGATTTGGGCTGCTAGCTAGAGTGGGCAGAAAAGAGAATAAGGACAGAGGTAAGACCTTTTCCCTGCTTCCATTGCCACAGCTGCTCAGGGGCCCAGGGTGGAGCCAGTGAGAAGCAGGCCAGCTGTTGGAGCTGATACACATCTGGATGGGGACTGGGTTCTCTCTCTTGGGGCCCCTTCCCTGGGTTGGAGCTGGTACTGCCCAGCTGTTGTCAATAATGTGAATCACTCACTTTCTCAGCACTTATTAGCAGAGTTTTGGAATTGTAAAGAACATCAAAAGACATCTAGACCAACCTCATACTGCATGACAATTTCAAAATCACATTTTGTTAAAGGGTCACCTCGCCGGGACTTGAACCCTTCCTATGACAAGGAACTAACTACTTCACAGAAGAGCCTACTCACAGAGTAACAGAATCACAGAATTTCAGGGCTGGAAGGAATTTCAGAGGTCTTCTAGTCCAGACTTTCCCTGAATTGGAATCTCTTTGGTAACATCCTGAACAAGCGATCATCTAGTCTCTTCCTGAAAAGCTTTACTGATAGAGGATTCATTCTAGAGTTTTTTCCACATCTATTCTCCTATTTTCCATTTGAACTATTCCTCTGAAGTAAGGAGGATCTGGGATGGTACTCCCAATGAATTGATGTGACCTGTTCAGAGCTCCTTTTTCTATTGAACCATGTTCTTCCCATCCTTTCTAAAAACCTACTCTAAGACTCACTTTCTCCATGAAGGGCTTCCTGGATTAAGTTCTCCATGCTTTGGTGCACTTAATGGACTAATAGTGGAAAGAATATCAGACATATTTAAGAGACTATGGTTGGAACCCAGTTTGAAAAGTTATTAGCTTTTTGACCATGGTCAAGCCTTGATTTGCATAGGAAGGGGTAGTACTATCTACTGTACAGAATTGTGGGAAAATTCTTTGTAATCTTTGAAGCACTTTATACATGTAAATTTTTATTGCTATGAATTATTATTCATCCCGCTCAGGCATTTAAATCCATGACACCTTAAAGTTTACACTTTTTTTGTAACTGTGGCAAGGTGGTAGGATCTATTACCTTCGATGAACTAAAAATGTCTTTAGGATTCATTGTTCTTCTGGATTTTCACCTGTATTTCCTGATCTGTATGGGTAAGGTCTATTTTTAGGGGACACTCGGTTTAGGAGTTTGAAGATTCATGGCCATCCAGAGACTGATCCATTGCTAGTTTGCCTTTAAGCAAGAAAATTTCTCCTTCTGACCAGGCAGATGGTGGGGTCTCTTTTTCCCCCCTGGGTAAGTCACTTACCATCAATTTTCTCATCTGTAAAATGAGAAGGTTGGACAAGATGATCTCAAAAAGTCTGTTACTAGACTATGTTTTTATGATGTCTTGACTCAGATAGTTAGGAAATCCTTCTGTGTATTAACCCTCCTGTTGTTGCTCCAATCCTATTCCTTTCCCTTTTTGATGTCTCAAATATAGTGGTCTTTAAAGTAAACCCATTTCCCACATCCTGACTGTCCCAGGGTGGGGATTGGGTGATCAGTAAGGAACAAAAATATCTGGGAAGTCAAAGCATATACCCTATAGAGTGCTTTGAGATCTTCAGAGTTAGCCATGATGGCTGCCTTAGGATGCTTTCACTGACCCAACAGCTGTCGAGACTCCCCGCCCCTTTTCATTTTTACCACCCTGTGTCTGAAATTAGCAGCAACCTAATCTCTTCCTGCCATATCACTCAATGGTGTAATTGTGCAGAAAAAAAGATGTATTAAAATGCAAAACACTCAGATGTACTTCTTTATGTTAAATCCCTTCTTCGCTCTATCTCCCTTTTAATTTTACAAGGTTTTTTTTTTCTTCTCTCTCCCCCTTTCATGAAAGGGAGAGCCATGCACGCAGGGAATCATTTCGACTCCCCTATAAATCTCCAAAATGAATACTTAAATTCAAGGAAAAAAATACATTCTTACACCTTTAATTTCCTTGCTATGAAGTGTAATGAAAAAGCCTGATTATTTTTAATTCTTCCCTTTAATAATTCAGCGGCAGAGTGATTTAAGACGAAGGATCATAATTACCTTTTCGCTTCTCTGGCAAATGGAGTTTTAATAGAAATGAGAGCTTTGGTGACTGAAATGAATTCCAACAGGTCGCTGGTGGGGTCACAGGCTGGATGTTGATTGGAGGAATTACTTCTTTGGGAAGTTCCCTCCGTATCTAGGGAATCTCAGACAGGAAACCCAGATTTGAGTGTCTCCCTCCCTGATGCTTAATAGCTGAGTGCTCTTGGGCAAGTTGCTTCAGCACTGCTACTCTCAGTTTACTCACCTGTAAAATGGGAATAAATAATAGCTGCCTTCCTAACAGAATTCTTGGGAGGATCAGACCACAAAATGATATAACATATAGAGTGCTTTGTAAATCATAATGCCCTATACAAATGCCAGCTTGTGCTCCCCTAGTACAACTCTTCTAGAACCCAGCATCAACTCCCTGACAAGATGAAGCGCTGGAGGAAAACATTAGCAGAAAGTCTCAGGTGGACAGTAGTGGCCAGCAAACAGTACTTACAGCATCAATCAGTTTTTTGACTGGACCTATGGTTTTAAGCTCCAGGTGAAGAACTTTCTTCACTAATGCAGATCAGCAACTATTTGGCAATTTATTTTTAGAGAGTTGCCTGAAGCACTGAGATAAAGTGACTTGCCCAGGGTCATACAGCCAATATGTATCAAAGGTAGGACTTGAATCCAGGTCTTCCTGACTCCAAGGCCAACTCTCATCACTGTGCCATGATGCCTCTCAATTAATTATTATTAACAGTAATAATGACTAGCTCAATAGAATTCAACTACAGGTAGTTATTAAGGCACCTACTATGTGAGACACATTGTGCTCAGCCCTGGAGGAAATAAAAAGATGAATATTTGAAACAAGGCTCCTGCCCTCACAGAGCTTACAGACTAGAGATAATTATAGCTTCCATTTATGTCTCTCACTTTATGCTTTCAAAGCAATTTCTCCCACATTCTCTTATTTAAGTCTTGCGATAACCATGTGGATATAAGCAAGGCAGAGATTATGATGTACTTTTGCAGGGAGAAAGTGATATTCCACTTGTTCAGGCTGACAAAACTAATTGGTGTTAGAGTCAGGACTAGAAACTAGGTCTCTGAATTCTCAGGGGAGTTGCTTTTCTTCTACACCATTTCTGTAGTAGCCACAGAGTGAATTATGGAGAGCTGATAGAATTATTTGCTTTATATGACTAAATTAAGAGGGTTATGAGTGGCTAAAAAAGGGGGATATGGTAAAATTTTCCTGTTTGAAAAGGACGGAGTTGGGGGAAGTGGTTCCTCCAGATTAGTCCTGGAAGGCTTCTTAGGAGGTAGGATTTCAGAAACTGCCTGAAAGATGGAAGAGAGTATATTGGATTAGGGATAGGGCATTGTGTATGGGTAGGGTGTATGTGAGGGGTGTATGTGTAGTGAATGGAGCACTGGGGTTAAAACCCCACCTTTGATGTTTATTACCTATGTAACCTAGGGCAGATCATTTAACATCCATAGACCTTATTTTACAGATGAGGAAACAGAGACCCAGGGAAACTAAGTGATTTGCCCTAGGTCACACAGATGGTGAGCATCAAAAGCAGCTTTTGCACTCAAGTCTTTGGACCTGAGAACAAATACTCTTTTCCTGATGTTTCCTAGTACTGCCAGATGTTGACATAGCATGTGCTTGATATAAGCACAAGTAACAGGGAGGAGAAGGTGAATTCCCATGGCTCCCTTTTGCTTCCCAAGTATGGTTCATACTTTTCTGCTTGGCGTTCCAGGGTCTCCACTATTTGAAGCCAATCTGCCTTGTTGGCTTTATGTCCTCTTATCCTCTCTAAGCCCTGTATGTTCCAGCCAAGCTATAAATTCTGCCTCCTGAATATAGTGCAGGTGGGTCCTCCTGATTCATTGCTTTTCTCAGGTTGATCTCTGTTCTTAGAATGTCCTGCACCTGCTGAAGTCTTACACACCATTTAAAGATGAATTTCCACACCAGGAGTCTTTCCAGCTCTCTCCAGTTGGTCATGGCCTTCCCCTATTTCTAGGTGCTCCTCAGGAAACCCTAGTATCCTGACTCCATTATCATCCTAAAGACCTCTCTGTATTTCCAAATCAGGAAGGGAACCTACTAGTATAGTCTCTTAGCACTCTGTCCCTTGTCCTTCTCCTCCTGTTCCTTCATAGTAGAGGACCCAAGCCTCTCCCTCAATGCTCTGTTATAGACCTTTCCAAGAATTCTTAGGTTCTAGAAGCCTTCTAGAAGTGGGTAAGGAAGTCAGGGCAATGAGAGATTTCCTCCTGATCTGGGCGGCCTCCCTGCCTCCCCTCCCCAGCAGCTGAGCAGTCTTCAGTGGCACTTGAGACCTGATTGGGAACAAGTGTCTGTTAATAATTCCAGTCCAAATGTCAAGCAGGCTTGTTGCTATTTCCTCTATGGGGATGATTGCTCCCCTAGTCAGGAAGGGGGGCAACTAGTGCTCTGCCTGTTCCCTTAGCCACAGTCTTCTATCCCCACCCCCATCCCAAAGTCTCTTTTCTTTGGGTGTTGGGTCTCTCCAGGCTGCTTCCAAGCCTCCTAACCAGGTCTGGAGTCATATATTTGTCTCCTTACCAACTGGACTCAGTATAAGAGCCTTCCCTGCAGCCTCTAGAAATAATTTGCAGCCAAGATACAAGGTTCAACCAATAACACTTTTTAAACACAACTGTGTGCAGAACACTATGCTAGAAACAACATTTAGAGAAAGTACAATTCCTGTCCTGCCAATCATGCAGAAAGGCTCAGCAGAAATCCCCAGTCAGTGATCATCCCCTTCGGTTGTCATCTCATTCTTTGGAAGAGGTAAGGCAGAGAGGGATCAGCAGGAAAAGGTGGAATTCTAACAGGATGCTTTGAAGCTTTTGTTTGTCTCCTTGAGCAGGGCGGGGATTTTGTTATTCAATCATAACATCTCAACCAGGTGGCGAGAATTTTGAATTATAGGGTGGAAAAAGTAAGGGACAAAGAATTAGAAAACCTGAGAAGAGTCTCTGCCCCGAGCAGGCACTCCCTTTAGGGGTCTGAGACCCTATGGCCCTCCAGAGGCTGATCAATCCCTAGCCTCTCTCTAGGAAGACAATGTCTAGCAAGGCACTCTTCTTAGGCAAACTAAGGGAAGTAGGATCACAGCTTTAGAGCTGTGAGAAACTTCTGAGAATGTCTACCAGAGGTAGGGAATCTTCGTCCTCGAGGCCACGTGTGGCCTTCTAGGTTCTTGGGTGCGGCTTTTTGACCGAGTCCAAGTTTTACAGAACAAATCCTTTTATTAATTGAGGAGATTTGTTCTGTGAAGTTTGTTTGTTTGTTTGTTTGTTTTTACAGAAGGCAAACAGAGGCACAGAGAGATTAAGTGACTCACCCAGGGTCTGAGTGGGATTTGAACTTGAACTTTCCTGACTCCAAGACCAACGGTCCAGCCAACTTGTTTCTCTTGTTCTTAAAGACCTTTAAGGAAAATGTTTCTGTTACCTCTTTCTATCATCTGCTTATGGCTTTGGTTCTTCCATTAACTGATTCAGAAGTCTCAATATCCTAACCTGTAAAATAGAGATAATAACATTTACACTGGTTCTACTGACCTTATATATGAGAAAACTGAGGCGCAGAGAGGCAAAGCAATGGCTAATGCTACAGTTGGAACTTGACCCCATCGTGCCACACTGTCTCATTCTTAGTTATAATTTATATTTGAACCCAAGTTTTAGACTTTATACTTGTCTATGTCAAATTCTATCTTATTAGAGCTGCTCCATTGTTCTAAACTGAAGAAACATAACTTCTCTGGATTTATTGAAAGAGGCCTCATGAGAAAGGTTATTGGTATTTTAAGGAAGAAAAAGTTGAGGGAAAAATCATAATCTTTAAGGAAGTCTATGAAGTACAGGGACCTGATAGCCCAGGATGAACATGGCATCAAGCTCAACTACCACACTGATGCTAAGTTCTTCAATTTGAAAAGCCTATAATCCAAGACCAAAGTGGAGGGAGTGTTGGTGCATGATTTTCTGTTTGCAGATGATTGTGCACTCAGTACAGCCTCTGAAGCTGAGATGAAACAAAGTATGGATCAATTCTTTGCTGTCTGTGATAATTTTGGCCTAATAATAAACACCAAGAAAACACAGGTGCTCCATCAGCCACCACCACACTATCCATATGTGGAACCATTGTTTACAACAAATGGAAAAATGTTGAAGGCTGTGGATACGTTCACTTACATTGGTAGTGTACTTTCCAGGGATGTACACATTGACAATGAGGTTGATGCACACACTGCCAGAACTAGCTCAGTGTTTGGGAGGCTCCAAAGAAAAGTTTGGGAGAGAAGAGGTATTAAACTGACTACCAAACTGAAGGTCTACAGAGCTGTTGTGCAGACCTCATTGTTGTATGTGTGTGAAACATGGACAGTCTATCAGTGCCATGCCAGGAAACTGAATCCCTTCCATTTGAACTCTTAGTAAGATTCTGAAGATCACCTGGCAGGATAAGGTATCAACACTGAGGTCTTTGCTCAAACTAAACTGTCAAGCATTCAAACTATGCTTCAGAGGGTGCAACTCTGATGGGCTGGCCATGTTGTTCAAATGCAAAATGTATGCTTGCCAAAAAGACTATTTTATAGAGAACTCACATGGGGCAGGCAATTACATGGTGGTCAGAAGTGATACAAGGACACTTTCAGGGTCTCTCTCAAGAACTTTTAATTTGATTGTGGGACATGGGAGACATTGGCACAGGACCACTTAGCATCGTGTGCCCACATCAGAAAAGGTGCTGTACTCTATGAACAAAGCAGCTGAAATAACAGAAAGGAAACCTAGGATGCATAAATTTGGAGTAACCACTCCAAATGTTCATGCAGACTATCTGTACCTAATCTGTGGTAGAGCATTCTGAGCTCATATTGGTCTCATCAGCCACAGTCATACACATTGAAATTTCACTTTATCATGGTGATGTCATTTTGGTCCTCTTTGAGAATGAAGGACAACAAAAAACCAACCAACCAAGCAACCCTCTGACCAGTAAGGATAGGTTCAGGATAACAGGAAGCATTTAGATTAGATGCAGGACTTTTTTTCTACAAGAGTTGTAAAATCTCCTTGGGGGATGTTTAGGAAAGGGACTCACAGTTATCCATCCAAAATGGCTTTCCAACAAACTTGCTTTGGACAACTCTGTGTCATATCACCTTGGTGGCTGGGTGAATGAGCTGTATGATGGTGCTGGCAAAATAAGAAAGGAACATAGTGTGCCACTGTGTGAGTGTGTGTGTCTGTGTGCATGCGTGCACGTGTATGAGACAGAGAGGCAGACAAACAGACAATACTTATTATGTCCCCTTGAGAGAAAGCAAAAAATATGGAGAGGAGGTCAGAGGGAGAAGGTAGCTGAGTCAGAAAGGCTGGGCTCTATTAAAAAGGAATGACCCATCATGCAGACATCTAAGGCCATTAACTCCTTAGGTGGGTGCTACTCCTTCCTACTTGGCTGTTCATCATACCCAAGATCCGTGAAATTGATTCTAGGAACCTTGTCTATTTCCTCCTGATTTCTCTGTGATCTGTGATGAGGATGGTAGTAAGGGTGATAGGTTAGAGATTTGAAAGAGTGAAGGATACAGCTAGTTGGTGGCAGAGCCAATGTGGGGATCTGTCTCTCTAGGAATTTAACATACCGCATTCATTTTATTTGAACATGATACTGGAGTTAGGGGTTGAAGAATGGTCAAGTCAATCTGCCTCTCTACCCTCAGGATCAATAAGAGACAATAATTGGGAGGAAGCTAGGCATCTGAGGACCTTGCTCTGAGGCTGTCTGGGAATTAGACTTGGTAAGTCAAAAAGAGTTGATACAAAAAGATCTTTCAGATGGGATATAGGTAGAGATCACATCCCCTTCGTGGTTATAGGATCTTAGATTTAGAGATGGAAGGGATCTCAGAGGTCATTTAGTCTAGTCCCTTTACTTAACTAATCAGGAAAGTGAGACTTGGAAAGGGTTAGTGACTTGCCCAACATCATACATTTAGGAAGTGGCAGGGCTAGGATTTGAATCCATGACCTCTGACTCCAAATCTACCATTTTACCCCCCCTATTCTATGCTGTCATCTAGTGCAACCCATACCTAAACAAGAATTCCTTCAACCCATCAACAAGATGGTTGGTGATCTTGCCTCTTCCTGAAGATTTCTAGGGAAGGGGAGCCCACTGTCTCTTCAGATAACCTGTTGCACTTTGGGAAGCTCTATTTTTTAGGAGGCATGAGCCCAGACCTGCCTCTCTGTAATGTCTGTTTATTGCTCTTAATTCTGCACTTTAGGGACAAACCTAACAAGATAATCCTGTGAAAATTATATCATAACCCTCTGAGTGTTCTTTTTTCAAGTTAATTATTCCCAGGCTCTTCAACTAACCCTTACAGGACTTTTCAGCATCTTGGGTGCCTTCTACTGGACTTGGTCTTCAATTATGTTCAGTTGTTTCTCAGTTATGTCTGACTCTTTGTGACCCCTTTTGAGGTTCTGTTGGCAAAGATACTGGAGTGGTTTGCCATTTCCTTCTCCAACTCATTTTATAGATGAGGAAACTGAGGCAAACAGGGTGAAATGACTTGCCTAGGGCCACACAGTCAGTAAGTGCCTGAGGCAGGATTTGAACTCAGTATTTACTAACTCTACTGTATCATTTATTTGCCTCAACTTCCTATCAATCAATCAACAAGTATTTAATAAGTTTCTACCATGTGCCAAACACTATGGAACCCACTGTACAAAGATAAATGTAAAAATAGTCCTTGATCTCATGGAGCTTGTGTTCTATCTAGGGAGACAACATGTGTGCATATGTATCTATATATGTACATATATAAAACATACAAAAACATACATGTATGTATATGTGTATAGAAAATATATACAAGGCAGACACAAGGTAACTGGATTTGGCAAGTGTTCCCTTTATACCTTTATCTAAGTTATTATTAAAAATATTGAAGAGCACAGGGCTAAGCAGGAATCACAAATGCACACCATTAGTACGTGCTGGAGAAGGTAGGGGCACCATAGAGCAAGAGCTGAGGCCTGGAATCAGGAAGACTTGAATTCAAGGAGGGCCTCAGACACCAGCTGTGTGACCCTGGACAAGTCATTTAACCTTATTTGCCCCAGTTTCTTCATATGTAAAGTGAGCTGGAGAAGAAAATGGCAAACCACTCCAGTATCTTTGTCAGGAAATCTCCAAATGGGATTGTGAAGAGTCGGACATAACTGAAATGACTGAACAAGTATACACTATCTCCCTCCAGGTTGACAGGGATATATTAATGATGACTCTTTGTGTCTGGTCATTCAACCAGTTCTTAATTCACCTCATTGTACTATTGTTTATAATATATCCCTCCTCCTTTTCCACAAGATGATTATGATACTGGTGATGATTATAATAGTGATAATGGTAATTATAAAACACATTCAATGTGATAATGAAGAGTGATAATGGCAATGACAATGGTTGTGGTAACTTGGACAAGAATTCTCTGGATTATTTCTGAGACAGCTCCTTTATTTATCTATTTGTTTGTTTGTTTTTGGTTGCATTTGTGCTATGGGATCATGAATCCATTTCTGGGAGGGACTTCAGAGATCATTTTGTCAAACCTTTCATTTTGTAGATGAAGAAACTGAGGACAAGGGCAAGGAACTTGTCCAAGGTCACATAGGCAGTAAGTGTTAGAGGCAGGATCTGAAGCCACGTGCTCTGATCCCAAAGCCAATGCTCTCTCTGGGTATCAGAAGGCTGATTTTGTTTCTATGCAGCTTTGAGGTTGCTGCTGCTGGAAGGTTTTCCCTCACAGGCTTCCTTGGGGAAGAGGATAGTGAATGATATGTATCCTTTATCCCTAGAGCTAGACTTTGCTTTAGGTCAGAGAGGAAAGAGAGACTCGCTTGAGAGCTTACCTTTGCTTAATCTACTATATTAGTTTACCATGGGGACTGAAATACCTGTACTAGGCAGGAATTCCTTTGGGTTAAGGCACTGATATTTCTAGAAATCCCCTGTAGGAAGGGAAGACATGTTCAATTATTAACATATTAATTTACTGTACATCTTACTGAACTAGTTTGTAAGAAATTTAAAAGTTAGTCACCTGAAGAAACTGACCACAAGTAGTGTGTGTGTGTGTGTGTGTGTGTGTGTGTGTGTGTGTGTGTGTGTGTGTGTGTGTGTGTGTGTGTGTAGCCCTAGGAGGTTAAAGGCATCGTAAACAGAGGTGACCCTTGGGGATAAGGAGAGGTAATTACTAGGGAAGTTAAAGAGGGCCAAGGGTCAATTTTTTTTCTTTTTACTTTCCAATTAGCCTTGCCCTCTGCCTATGCCTGGATCTGGGAGTGGAGGTAGTTCCATGGACTCAGATACTCTCCCATCTTTCCCTGCATAGAGAGAAGAAAATTATTACATATCCCTAAGGAGGGTCTGCTGGGTGTTTCTTCTCTTCAGTTGTGAAATTGAGTGAGAGCTCAAATAGTACAATTAGGGAAGGCTCCACTCAGATGGATGAGACCACAGTTCTTATCAACCCATGCCTCCCATAATTCTGATGAATGGTGTGTGTGTGTGTGTGTGTGTGTGTGTGTGTGTGTTTATGCACATGCATGCTTTCATATAGCATATACCATGACCCCAGATTGCCCAGAAATCTACATACATAACAATGATGGCAGAAGGGGAAGAGACCCCAGACCAAACCCAGGAAAGGAATATCCAGTCACCAAGTTGGAGGAATCAGCTGGTGTCTCTCCTGAATTTCAAGGAGTATATCACCAAGTAAGTTGGATAATGGGACATTTATGCTGCGATTTTATAATCACCTGAAAGAGAGGGCTAAACACCCTGGGTGCCTCATCAGTGCCCAGACTCAGGCTGTCTCTCCCCTGCTTTTATCCCACTTACTTGGTGCACATGTTCTGCTCCTCACCATGTCTAGTATGCTCTGTTCCAACCCCTTCCCATCACCTGGCTTCCCTAAATACCTTGGCAGACGTTTTGGTACAATCAGCTACCACTTGCTTCAGCTGTTCCTGGCTGCCCTGGCACAGTGGGGGCACCCCAGGGGAAACTCTTTTGTATAGCCCAAGTGCCACCTGCATCCTCTTTTGCCTTGGCACCCTGTGGTGCCCCATTTTTCCCACTATGCTGACAAAAGAGGAGGCTTTTTAATTGTTTACTTTCCACTTTCGGACCTAATGGGACACTGAATTAGAGAATCCCAGGAACAGACCTGGGCCTATCCAACTTCTATACTCTGAAACACAGAAGTTCCAACCAAAGAAGAGATGAAGAAAGTAATTGCCATGGATATGAGAGGGATAAGTTGTGCTCTGCTTGATTCCAGAGGACAGAGCTAGAACCCAGAGGTGAAAGTTACCAGGAGGTAAATTCTATGCTCAAAATAGGGGAAATGACCCGAGGGGTTATCCAGTTCCACCTCTCATCCCTGAGATGTGGCCATTTGGTTTCTACTTAGACAGCTCCCAAATAACTCCATGAGCAGCTTTCCCGTCTTGGGACAACTGTAATGTTTAAAAGAACTCTTCTTGATTTTGAGCACAAAATCTGTGTCCTTGGAATTTATATACCTTGCTCCTGTTTTTGTCCTGTGGGGTCAAATGAAATTAATCTTATCCCTCTCACATCCTTGATAGTCACTTTCTTTGTTACTTATTGGGCAAAAGTTTTTGGGTCCCAGCATATGAGAGTTGGACAGAACCAGGAGAGTCCCTGGGAATATTTTCTGTGACGCTGGTCTGAGGACTAGCATTCACTAGGGGTCCCTGGCTTGTAGTTTGGGGGAGGGGGTTTTGCTATCTATAATTCTAATCCTTTTTCAGGCAAACGAGGGTAATCTTCATGTTATTTACCAGGCTGGGTGAGGGGCCCCCTTGCTCAAGCAGTTTCCAAACAGCTCCATATTTCACTGGGAGGGGGAGGGTGGAACATAAATAAGACAATTTATTCAGAGAAACCATCTCCCCTATTTACATTTAAATTGAATAATTTAAAACACCTTTACCCATTTCCATAAATTATCCCCTGTTGGACGGGCAGCCTGACTGTGCAGAAGGGATGACGTCCCAGGAAAGGCCTAATTACATTTCTGGTTACATGACTTTGAGCAGGCAAGGAGAGCCTGGAGAGATGCAGGGCAGGTGGGAGGGGGCACTGGGTAGGCCCAGGAGGAGGGGATCCAATGCAAGGAGACAGATGTTTCTTTTGGAGCTGGGCAGGAGGGTGGGGAATGAAAAGAAGGCAAGATCCTTCTAAGAACTTTAAACTTTAAGGGGCTTAAGGAGAAATAGCCAATTCCCAAGTAGAAGAAGTCAGTTGATCTCCAGTCCCCCCTTTCATTTATGCTCTGATTTTATGATCACCTGAAAGAGAGGGCTAAGAAAGAATTAGGCAACTGAGTGTCCAGATAATCAGCTATTACTTAAATGACCAGTATATACAAGGCCCAGGAAAGATGCAAGGGAAAATACATAAGGCCCTTGTCCTTAAGGAATTGGCCATCTAATGTCAAAGATAATAGGTATTCATTCAACAAACATTCATTCAGCTATGTTCTCACCATGTGCCATAGGCTCTGTGCTAGGTGCTAAAGATACAAAGAAATAGGTACAAGGATTCAAAAAATAATCTATTCCCTGAAGGAGCTTATGTTCTATTGAGATAAATCATACATACAGAAGAAATAGCAATACTGGGATATCTGTAAGGACCAAGTAGGTGATACAGACAGAGGGAGCTGTAGGAGTTCGGAGTAGTAGGCATCACTGAGAGCTGGGGTGGTTAGTGTGGGCTTTATGTAGGAGATGGGATTTAATATTGAGGACAGGAAGAGACCAATATGGTAGGAGGCAGAGTTATGTAGAAGAAAAGGTATGTTGGGACCAGATGGCCAGGTTGCCCAGTGACACGCTACAATGTCTCACGGACACCATACTGCTTAGTCTCCTCTGAAATGCAGCCCATTTATATCACAGGAGCTGCTCACCCACTCTACACTGGTCTCTTCTGCCAAACCACTCATAGGAGTGCAGCCTTCCTACTTTATGGTGTATCTAGTGGAACCTCCCATACCATCGTTCATGCTTCCCTCTCTTACCCCCTTCTCCCTCAACAGCAAGAGGGGATCAGGAAACTGTGGTGATCACTTTGGTTTCCCAACCTTGTGACTCACCACTAGCTCTATCATATCTATGGGCCATGGAGGTCCTTGGCTCTATCCTGTAGGTAATAGAGAGCCATACAACATTTTTGAGCGGGGGAGAGCATGATAAAAGTGTGTTTGCCAGTCAGTCAGCAGGCAGCCCAAATGCCTAGCTTCTTTGCTGCCTTGGGTCCTCTCCCTCCTCCAAGGTCCCTCAGCAGGAAGTCTTTTTTTAAAAAAATTGCCTCAGGGCATCAGTTTCTTTAAAAAGTAGTCATAGTGTAGAAAACTGAGTCAAATGTACAAGAAAACAAGTAATTCCCCAATTGATAAATGGTCAAAGGATATGAACAGGCAGTTTTCAGAGGAAGAAATTAAAGCTATCTATAGTCATATGAAAAAATGCTCTAAATCACTATTGATTAGAGAGATGCAAATCAAAACAATTCTGAGAAACTACATCACACCTACCAGATTGGCTAACATAACAAAGCAGGAAGATGATACATGTTGGAGAAGATGTGGAAGAGTTGGAACACTAATTCATTGTTGGTGGAGCTGTGAGCTGATCCAATCATTCTGGAGAGCACTTTGGAACTATGCCCAAAGGGCTATAAAAATGTGCATACCCTTTGACCCAGCAATATTGCTTCTAGGACTGTATCCCAAAGAGATCATAAAAATGGGAAAGGGTCCCACGTGTACAAAAATATTCATAGCAGCTCTCTTTGTGGTGGCCAAAAACTGGAAATCAAGGGGATACCCATCAATTGGGGAATGGCTGAATAAGTTGTGGTATATGAATGTAATGGAATACTATTGTGCTACGAGAAATGATGAACAGGAAGACTTCAGAGAGGCCTGGAAGGACTTATATGAACTGATGTTTAGTGAAAGGAGCAGAACCAGGAGAACTTTGTACACAGCAACAACCACAGTGTGTGAGGAATTTTTCTGACAGACTTGGGCCTTCACTGTAATGCAAGGACTTAAATAATTCCCAAGGGTCTCTTAAGGCAAAATGCCTTCCACATCCAGAGAAAGAACTATGGAATTCTATCGCAGAATGAAGCAGATCATTTTCTTTCGCATTATGTTTTGGTTTGTTTTATGATTTCTCCCATTCATTTGAATTCTTCTATGCAACATGACTAAGGTGAAAATGTATTTAATAGGAATATATGTGTAGAACCTATGTAAAATTGTATGCTGTCTCAGAGAGGGAGTGGGGATGTAGGGGGGGAAAGGGAAAAGGGAGGGGAAAAAAAAGTGATTGTAGAATGCTGAAAAGAAATTTTAAAAAAGCCCTAGTGGGGCTGGAGGGTCTTCTGACTCTTGTCCCAGGGGATTTAGTGACTGGCTCCCTCTCATTTCTGTTCACTGGTCCCTGTTGTCTCTGTCTGCAGAGAGTACTTGGGGAGGAGAGGAGGTGACACCCATTCCTCAGCCCGGTTTTTAAATCCCCCCACAAGCTGACCTACCTTTCCAGACTCCTTTCACATTGCTTCCCTTCATATTCTGCATTCCAACCAAACTGCATCTGCATCATTAGCTGTTCCTTAATCTCATTTCTCACTTCTCTGCCTCTGTGGGTTCATGCAGACTGTCCATCTTGCTCCACCTTGCTTCATTGCTGCCAGTTGAAATCTGATTTTTCTTCAGGAGCCAGCCTGGGGGTGGGGCACCTCCTCCCCAAGACTTCCTAGATCCCCTGAGCTGACAGCGAGCTTCAGATTCTGCAGCCATTTGTCTGGGTCTCTTCTTTTGCCCTTCCTCTCACCCTACTGTCTGTCATTCTTACTAGTGTAAATGGCATATTCTTTCTATTACCTGGCAGAGTTGTCTTAAGGCTCAAATGAAATTATGTATGTAAATCACTTGCAGACTTTAAAACTATGCAAATACTAGTGGTTTTCCCCCCCTAGACCAGCCAGATCTGTGATATCATTGGGTAAGGGAACACCAGCAAGGAAACTCCCTCTATCAATGCAGATTGGCTACTGCTCAGAAATGTTAATTCTAGAGAGTTGCCTCTGGGCACTGAGGGGTTAAGTGATTTTTGACTTGAATCCAGGTCTTACTGACTCCTGCCCTGGTTTTCTACTCACTAAGCCAAACTGCCTTTTAAATGCCAATTATTAGTGTTTACAGGTGAAGAAATTGAGGTCCTGAGAAGCCAGGGTATCTGCCTGTCACATAGGTGCTAAGTGGCAGAGCCTGATTTCAATCTCTGGTCTTTTGACTTGAGATCGAGTGCGCTAAGCATTATGCCACATTGCCTCTATTAAATGCCCCCTTATCAGAGCCTCTGCTTCTCCAGGGTCATCATGCTGTCTCTCCAGGGGCAGCTTCCTGTTAGTGGCTATATGAGCAGATGGGGTATAAACCTCAGTGGGAAAATAGATTAAGTTAGATGCGATGGTTCTTAAAATCTCCAAGCTCCCCTTTGCATTTTAATGAAATCTTATTGACGAATTCATTGAGCTGTAAAGTCCCCCTTTCCAACCTGGTTCCAGGAGCCTGGCGGGAAAAATAAAATGAATAAAACCACAGGTCAAAGTGGGCACTGGCACCATCTCCTTCCTTGTCCAGGGTAGGACTTTCCTCATTCCCACCTTGTCTCCCCTTTTGGACTTTGAGTGCCAACACTGATTTTCTATTCTAATCAAATCAACCTACCACTGGCAGGTGAGTTGCTCCCTTAGGAAGAAACTCTAGCAGGTTTCTCTACATAATCAGTCTGATGTAGTGTAAAAGTCCTAGATCTGGACTCTAGTAGACTTGGGTTTGAATCTTGGCTATAGGGCTGTGGATTAGGGACAAATTCAATGGAAGGGTGGCTCACAATGGCAAAAAGGGTAGTTAGGGATCATTCCTCTGCTTGCAGGGGGTGGCCTGGTCTATAGAGAGTCTTACAGAGAGGTTGTGCAAGCTCTTCAAGCCAAGTCACGGGGATGGGGGATGGGGAGGGGAAGGGCCCCCTTCCTTGATGCTGGGGCTTAGGGTGAAGCTCCATTTGCTCCCTAATAGGTCAGTGCTAGTTCTGGTTCTCCTTGCTCTAAAAATCTGTTGCCTGTGACCATAGGCAAGTCATAAATGTAGATCTGATGCAGATCAGATCATAAAAGTAGAATTGAAAGACCCCTAAGAGGCCATTCACTCCAGCCTCTCCCTAATTTTACAGATGAGGAAACTGAGGGTGAGAGAAGTTAAGTGACTTGCTTACGGTCACATAGTAAGTACCAGACCTAGGATTGGAACCTAGGTTTTCTGACCCCAGAGCCAGTTCTTCCTCTTCTATAAAACGAGGCTAATATTATTTGTACTGCCTGTGCCCCAGGATTGTTTCAAGGAAAGGTTTTGCAAACAAAAAACAATGAGAGCCATTACAGTGATGATTATGTTTTTCCTTCCCCTTGCTCCAAGATCTGCTCTCGTTTTACCTCCTGCCAGAAGCCCTCCTAGATTTGCTTCACGTAACTGACTACCTCTTGACTGCTTCTGGTCT
Source organism: Notamacropus eugenii (assembly GCF_028372415.1). Classification (NCBI taxonomy): domain Eukaryota; kingdom Metazoa; phylum Chordata; class Mammalia; order Diprotodontia; family Macropodidae; genus Notamacropus; species Notamacropus eugenii. The sequence continues at coordinate 279,167,699 of NC_092876.1, read as the reverse complement.
CAGAGCAGTTAGATATTAATTATGAATTTATTTGAGTGTTGTTCAATAGAGGTGTGTCTATCTCCCCATTATGTTGGGAACTCTCCAAGAGCACTAGAGATGATAGTCTAATTCAACCCCTTCATATTACAAATGAAGATACTACACCTCCAGCAGGGGAATTGACCTTGCCCAGGTCAAAGAGGTAATATCAGATTTTAAATTCGCATCTCCTAAAATCTGGTTATGGGTTCTTTCCATGGCTGCCTCTTCTTCCGAGTCTCTGCCTGGTGCCTAGTATGGTGCTCTTGACACCTTGGTGCTTAGTTCAGCCTGATTAACTGGTTGGGGCCCAGAGACTCATCTAATTAACTTGGTGATTGTGTGCTGACTATTGGTGGATGGGTTTAGCAGCAAAAGATGGGATAATAATGGACTTGTTTCATAGTTATTCTCATCTTCCTACTGGGGTTTCCCACTGGGGCCCAAGGTAGTGATGATTTAGGAAATGGGACAATTAAGTAGGACTCCTGAACTGTGTTCAGGGCTAGGGCTCACATTTCGGAGATATCACAATCTCGTAGGAATCCCTTCTCATCTTGTCCACCCTTCAGCCTCTAGCTAGGATGACATGTACCCAGGACCCCAGAAAGAGAGACAAGCTTCAAAGAAGATGTCATACTCTTTCCAATATATAGTGTCCTGCCCATCCTCAAAATAAGTTCTTCTATAGGTCTAATCACAATCCTTCCTGCTGCACTTGGAGCTAATAGGGATCGTAATTGCATTTGTTGCAATAGAGACCCAGGAAGCAGGGATTAGGAGAATGCTAAGGTACTGATTTTCATTCCTGCTGATGCCTGATGGCTAGGGAAACAATGTTTATTCCTCCTCTATGTTAATAAAAGCTGAAATGAGTCTTCATTAAAGGTCCTATTAAGAAGCCAGTGTTATCCCTGGCATTCATTAGCAGAGATCTTTCCTATTAAATGACGACATTGGAATTTTCAAAGAGCCTGCAAAACTCCCCTCCTTCATGCCAAGCAGTTGTCTTGAGACACTCATGGTTTCCCTGTGTAGGTTGCTGTAGGCTGGCAAAAAAGGGTTTTCCAATCTGGTTCCCTGGTCTGTATTTTTCTCATAGCAAGTCAAAGGTTATGGAGATTCCCTCTTTCTCCTGTTCTAGGATTTAGATAGCCTAGCAGGCGGTTCCTTTTCCCACATAATTGCCCTCTCTCTTGTTGCAATATAAGCCCATTTCCTCAAGTTCTAGCCTCCCAATAGGGGTGGAGATGGGAGAGAGAGAGTCCAAGAGCAACTTTTAGTTTCACAGATACCTATAACAACAAGCCAGTTTAAATGCCAGTGTCAGAAATCAGAAAGGTACTAGTCAAGATCATGAACAGAGTTCAGGATCAGTGGGTCCTGATCCTTTTATGCACAGGGTAGGGTTAGGAGAATAGTAGAGAGGCAAGAATAAGAAGCTTTAACACAGACATGTTCTTCTAGTGAGGATGTGCATGTCATCTCTGTGTGTGTGTGTTTGTGTGTGTCTCTGTCTTTCTGTCTCTCTGTCTCTGTCTCTGTCTCTCTCTCTCTTTCTCTCTCCCCCCCACCCCCATCTAAGAAGGCAGCATTGCTGTTTGAGGGGTTGGACAGTCTGGGACTGCAGAGTGAATGAATGCATGCTGTCCAGAATATCTAGGTATGTCTATCTTAGAATGTGAAGGTTTGCTCTGGGAATGGGAAGATACGTGGTACAGACGCAAGAGTGCTGGATTCCAAATCAGACAGCCTGAGTACTGATCTCATATTTGCTACATACTGACTGTATGATCCAAGGACAATCACTTCCTCTCTGTGCTTGTTTCCTAAGGAGTTTGCCTTCTGTGATCTTTAAAGTCCTCCTTTGCTCTAATTTACTGACTTTTCATAGCATTTTTATTTGGTATTCTATGGTAACAGGAAACTCTGGAGCCTTAGGAATCATCATGGACTGAAGATTTAGCTTGTGAATTTTCAGTTGGTTAGGATAGTTCTGTGAGCTTGGGGCCATCCTGTCTGTTTTAGGTCAAATTATTTTGTATAGTTATTTTTTAAAAATTGCTTTGCTCCTATACATGATTTCTGAATTTTTTCTTTTAGAAGAAACCATGGAAGAGATGTGTTTGTCTGAATCATGCAGCAGAAGGGATAGAAGGGAGTATGGCGACCTATGGCAGAAGAGATTAAGGTGATTAGGGAGAGGGTGCCAAAGACCTTTGATACAGATCTAAGATCAGGAATCCAGAAGGTCAAGGGATCAGAATCTTGAACCAGAGGTTAGAGAGCAGTGAAATTCAGTTTATGAGCTTCATCAGGGTAAGGGCTCTAGCATTTGCAAGCATTGTATTTTCCCCAGCGTAATATTCTACATGCAAAGCAGCCTAACAAATGTTTGTAGTATAAAATAATCCTTGCTTCTAGAGTATGGTTTCCCTGATAAGTTCTAGGAAGGATCTGATTCCCAGGAAGTAGAGGTCCTAGGAATTTTCTCACAAAGCTCACTTGACTCTTGTTCTTCTATGGCTGAACTAGATGTAGATGAAGGATGGGATAACTACAGAGCCTACCTAATGTCATTAATCCAGTGTATTCAAAACTGGAAGGAACCTTAGAGACTACCTACTTCAACCCTCTCATTTTACAAATGAGGAAACTGAGATCCAGGGAAATTAAATGATTTGACCAAGCTTATCCAGGTATTAAAATAGCAGAATCAAGATGTGAATCAGGTCCTCTGATTCCAAATTCAGTGAACTTTCTATGATACAATATTCTCTGTTGGTTCCAGATAAACATGATTGTATTTAAAATAACATCGTAGATGATAGCAAGATCCATAAGAACAATGTTGCAAATGGGCTGAATGGACCTATGGAGGATCTGTGGGATGTCATGGACAAGAATGACACAGGATCAAAAGGCATGAATAGGTCGATCTGCCTTGAAGAGATCATGGATCAACTAATGCATGGCAGGGTTTTGTTATAATACGTTAATGATATTCTTTCAAAAGTTCGTTGTTATATGAGCACTGTTAACACAGGGTGGGCCTGAAGTGTGGTTTATATTTTATCCTCATCTCCTTTTGGGGTCCCATACCACTCATTTGTGTACTCCTCTCCAATCCAGGCATTTCATCACATTAGGCCTGTTCCCCCTTTTCTCCTTCCCTGCCTGGCATTATCCCCTTGCTTCTCTCTGTTCTCACTTTTTGATATGAAGAGTTTATTTCTGTCACTCTCCTCCCCACAAAATATACACATTAAAAATCATCTGCCCTGTGTTTTACTTCCTCTGGGCCAAATTGACAAGTGGTTCCTAAGGAATAAACCTGGGTCAGTGCGCTATCAGGAGAGCAATGGAGTCTTTAACTATTAAGTAAAGGGATTAGTATTTAAACAGACATGGGAGAGCTTATAAATCCAAATGCGTGTTGTACCCTTCAAAGGAGTTGCCATGGGTGGCTATATAGTTAATCCAACCTGCTGCCATTGCTCAGAACCTTAATAGAATTTCCCTTTTGGAATCACCTTCAGAACAGTCTTCTGAACATCTTCGATGGAGGCCCATCTTAGAGGGTGACTGGTTTTAAGGTGTGACCCAAAGTCATTTAGGATCAAGTCTCATGATTAAGGTAGGTGCTCAGGCTGGGATTTTGTTCCAATCTGATTTTTCAGAAAGTACAATAGGTCCTGAAACATCTTACTGTTGAAGAAGTCAGCACTGGGTAGCAGCTCACTCTTTGTGCTTCATAGAGTCCCTTCAAGAGCTTTAGAACTTCTGTTCAAACAGTTTGACCATTTGGCCTTGTGGGATGAATTTGGCATGTACAATGACAATTGATGTCAAAGGAACAAGTCAACAGTGTCTCTTTCCTCTGTGAGCATGACATATGTTGTTTCTTGGGTCATGAGACTGTTTGAGTTTTCCACTATAGGCATTGGTGCTTTGTTTCTGCATGCCAGAATTTCTCATTTCATCACCAATGACTATTTTCTTCAGCAATGTGTTATTTTGTTTGGCTTCCCTTGAAAGTTCAGAACAAATGACAAAACTTCACCACTTCTTTTCCTTGTATGAAATAGATAGCAGTCTTTCTAGAGACTCTTTTAAGTTCAAGTTTTCTAGCCGTATGGTACTCTACACAAATTTCACTCTGTAGCCATCATCCTCACAGTGAGTTATTGATTTGAGAGGATGAAATTTCTGAACTTCTTAACATTTTTATCAATAATTAGATGACCAATCCATGCCTCATAACAGACATCTGCCATCTTCTCTGACAAATATAAGTCTTTGCTGCCAGCCAAAAAGTCTTACTCTTGACCTTACATGCTCTATGCAAATATCTTTTAACATGTCAAGTGTCTTACTGGCAGATTTGCAAAGCTTGATTTTAATTCTTTGCTCTGAATATTAGTTATCTATCTTCATCCCAAAAGAAAATAGTAGACAATTCTACTCTGCAAAGCTACTAGCATATGACTCACTGACACTGCAAATCCTGTTGATGCAAGTTTAAGCATGTTGTAACATGTCCCTGCTATGATCACTCCACCTCTGTTTTCACACGCTCTCTGAAAATCCTTATTATTTTATATTGGAAAGAGAATTCACAGGACTTGGAATCCAGAGATCCGAATTTAAATCTTGCTTCTGATAAAACCTATGTGACTATGAACAATCCACACAACCTCTCTCACCCTCAGTTTCTTCATCTATAAAATGGAAATAATAACACCAGTACTACCACCCTCGCAGGATTGTTCTTGGGAGGGTACTTTATTAAGCTTAAAATGCTGTGAACAGTGTTTGATCTTTATAGTCATATCTCATTTGTGAACTTTAACTAGGACCTTATGGAGAAAATTACACTGTCTTTGTGACTCTAATGTTGACAGGCTGAGACAAATGCATGGAAGAGTCACTTTAGAAGTGGGTAGGGATGACCAGGGATGGAGCTGGTGAAGTACTTGGGAGCTGTCCAATGTGCTGATTCAATCAGCTCATAAGGAAGTTTGCTTTGATTGTCAATATGTGCCTATGCAAATATAGTATACATGTGAAAATGTGGGTATATTCCTGTCTATATGGTATTGAGCATGCATATGAAATATATGAGAATCTGCATAAGTGAATCTACATGTCAATATGCATATATATGGTTGTGTAAATATGTGTGTATAGCCATAAAGGAATTATGCATGTACATGAGTATATGTATATGTATAATGTGTGTGTGAAAAAGCTTACATTTATATAGTTACTTAAGATTTATGAGGCATTTTTCTTTAAAAACAAACCAAGAAACCAACCTCAGAGGTAGAAAGAACAAATGTTTTTTATATCCATTTTATAGATGATGAAACTGAGGTTCAGATGTTCTGACTCAAAGTCCAAGACTCATTCCAATATGTCACACTGTTTCTGTTATGGGTAATAGAGAATGTATAAATAAGGGTATAAATAAGTGAGAATGCTTCTAACATTGTGTTTTTATGTATATACTTGTGTGGGTGTGTGTATGTGTGTGTGTGTGTGTGTGTGTGTGTGTGTTGAGAGAGAGAGAGAGACAGACAGACAGACAGACATTGAGGATAAGATTAGGAGAATGAGGTTCTATACAGAGAGAGTGAAAACTGAGGTTTAACCTGAAGACAGGAAGGGCACATCTAGGTCCAGAAGTAAGACTCTCATGAAATTTCATGGACAATGGAAGGGGTATCAAGTCCTCAAACTCTGCCACTCCATTGTCCATCCTTTGCCCTCCTCCCACAACTATGTAAGTCAACTTTCTTTTCAAGACTGGAGTAGAGCTAAAGTGGAGACCAGAGCCGAGCTGCCTCCTGCCAAGCACTCAAAACTCATTTTCTGGTACATTATACACTTGGCCTTTGGAACAATCAATGACCTTAAATGCTGTTTGATTCCTGCAGCCAAATCCAGGAGAAATAAGATATAATCCATCTGGCCTGGCTGGCCAGTGCAAGGGAGGGAGGGAGAAAGGGAGGGAGAGGGAGGCCAAAGTCCTTGTGGGGCTCTGCATTCTCTCTTGCTTGGCACTCAGAGAAGGAGGTAGGGTGGTGAAGAGGGCAGTGGAGCTATTGGAAACTGCCAGTGCTCAAGGGAATGGACTTTTAAATGATATGAATGGACTGCTAATCACTGTTTAATTTATCTCAATGCTTCTTACCCAGAAGTCTTGTAGCTACTTCAGGACTGAGGCTGTAGTCAGGAAAGGAAGAACTTCAAGAAAATTTGACAAGCTAATCTTGTCTTCTTACTGTCCCCCACTCCCTCTACCCCCCACACATGATAAGGATTTTAATGTTCAGAGATTCAGAAAAAAAGATTCTGTGACCTCTGGTATGAACACTAAAATCCCTTTGAGTTGGATTAATAACAATGATAGCTCACATTTCTATAGTACTCTTCTCATAACACTCTGTGAAGGACATACTATTGTACCCATTTTAGAGGTAAGAAGTTGAGGTCCATAGCTGTTAAGTGACCTACCAAAAGGCACACAGATCATAAATGTCCATGCTGGTGTGAACTCAGCTCAGGTCCTCTGACTTCAAATTCAGTGAGTGAGTGAGTGAGTGAGTGAGTGAGTGTGTGTGTATGTGTGTGTGTGTGTGTGTGTGTGTGTGTGTGTGTGTGTGTGTGTGTGTGAGAGAGAGAGAGAGAGAGAGAGAGAGAGAGAGAGAGAGAGAGAGAGAGAGAGAGAGAGAGATTAAAGACAGAGACACAGAAGAAGACAGAGACAGTCAAAGTCAAAGAGAAAAGGAGACAGCATGTGGGGGACGGAGACAGAGAGAGAAGGTACAGGGTGCTAGAGAAGGCTCAGTTATTCTATATTTCCAGGAAATTTAATGTACACTATCCCATTTAATTTCCACAGCCCTGTGAAATAGGGTAGGTATAATCATTCTCATGTTAAAGATGAGGATATTGAGGCTTAGGTTAAGAGCTAGTGCTAATTAAATGCAATAAACATTTATCATTTGTCTGCTGTGGTCCAGGAACTATGCTAGGCACTGGAGATATAAATACAAAAAATGGAACAGCCCTTAACTACGAGGAGCTCAGCTGCTACTGAAATTAAATTTTTCTAGAACCTCAGGGTGTTCACAAGCTCATAGATGTGATCTGGGGGAAACCCCAGAGGCCATCTAGTAAAAGCCCTCATTTTTCGGATGAGGAAACCAAGGCTCAAGTTCACATGGGTAGTAAGAAACAGAAGCAGGATTTAAACCTAGGTCCTCTGATCACAGAGTCAATTATCTTTCCATTCTACTGGGAGATAAGCTATTTCAGGACTTCCTATTTTGATGGATCTGCCTCTTATTAGCCATACCTTCTCAATTTTCCCATCTGTAAAATAGGTCTAATAACATGGCATGACCTACCTCACAGGGATATGAGAAAAGGCTTTTATAGGATTTGGGGATTGTAGGATTCAGTTCAAACCCTTAACATAGACAAGGAAATGGGACAGAAGGAAATATTGTTTCATTGGAGGAAAGGGGGAAATAAGGGAAATAGATTAATGGTAAATTCAGATTTTACACATTTCATTGAGAGTGTCCAGCTGCACACATCAGATCTTCCATTTGTCTGACCCTGCTTTACAAGACCCACTCCCACTTCTCCCTGGACAGAATTGTTCTGGTTTCATGGTTGGCAGCTGTGTGGTAGCAGCAAAGGTACCAGATGTGGGGAGGGGCTGGTACTCCCAAGTGCTGGGTAATTATGCTCAGTGCCTCTGAGCCTCTGACAAGGACCTGGCTCGCTTGGTTTGTTCTGCTCTGAGGAGGCACGGGACTTGTCTTACAAGGCAAGCTCTTGTTCATGCTGTGGAGTCAGCTGGGGGCTGGGGAGCTGGGGGTTGGGGGCTGAATATGAGATACTAGCTGGGCAATCCAGCTCTGGCAATGATTTTCTAATGTTGCTGGTCGTGTGAAGGTGAGGGTGCATCTATCCTGCTGAGGATCCTTGGCCCCTTCTACTCTCAGCCTAGCTGTGAAAGGAGAGGATGATAAGAGGGATAATAGGACCACACATTTATATTACACTTTAGAGTTTGCATAGGGTTTCTGCCTCTATCATTCTGTCTGATCTTTGTTATAGTGAGGTGAAATGTGGTGTCATGAGTGAAGTACTAGATTTGAACTCACAGTTTGAATCCTGTCATTGCCACTTATTACCTAGGAGACCTTGGGTTAGTCACTTAATCTCTATCTGTAAAATGAGGAGGGTTGGACTAGATAATCTCTAAAGTCCCTTCTAGCACTAAATCCTATAATCAAAAGACCTGTATTTCATCCTCAGCTCTGCCATTTATTAGTTGTTTGACTTGGGCAAGTCATTTCAACTCTCTTGGCCTCAGTTTCACTATATGTCAAATAGGGATAATAACACTTGCACTTCTGACTTTACAGGATCGATGGGAGGAACATACTATTGATCTGTTGTTCAGTCTTTTTGAGTTGCGTCCAACTCTTTGTGACACCATTTGAGGTTTTCTTGGTAAAGATACTGGTGTGGTTTGCCATTTCCTTCTCTGGCTCTTTTTACAGATGAAGACCTGAGGCAAAAAGAGTTAAGAGGCTTGCCTAGGGTCAAGTTATGTCTGAGGCCAGATCCGACCACCCTCGGGAAGATGAGTCTTCCTGCCTGGAGGTCCAGTACTCAATCCGCTGCAGCATCTAGTTACCATTGTTCTAGGGAGGCATTATCATCCCCATTAGCATTAGAAAAGTCAGAATAGAATAATGTAAAACTCTGAACTAAAATCGGGTTTTCTGACTCCTAGGTCAAAGCTCTTTTCACCACACCAAATTAGGCAGCCACTACTCACTTAGAACACTGTCTTCAAACTTGGTGATATTCCAGTGAATCATTTAGTCTGTAAAACTACACCTAGGAATGATAATGATGATTATTATAACGAGTATTATTGTTTTTTCACATTTCTATGGTAGCAGCTAGGTATCATGGTGGATAGAGAACTGAACTAGAGTTGGGAAGACTGATTTCAAATGCAACCTCAGACACTTATCAGCTGTGTGACTCTGGGCAAGTCACTTCACCTCTGATAATGTTTAATATAAAATTTTGGAATAATCTCTTTGTTCTCTCTGAAGCAAACTCAGAGAATGCCTCTTCCTATGTCAGCAAAAGCCAGCCAAGGCTGACTCTACATTCCTTAGGAGACCTTTAACCTAGGACACTATCTTGAATAATGGGATAGACACATACTATGTTATGGCATATTAATGGTAAAGAAAATATAGACATCTTAGGTTGTAATTTCTATTGAACATTGTTTACCCTTTCCTACGTCAGTTATCTGTTTAGGGCAGGAAGCCTGCCACTTACTAGTGGTGGGATTTCCTTATCACCGAGACATATGTTTACCCAGCCTGGAATCCCAAGGCCTGACCAACATTACTTTGTTAATTGTCTTGTCTTACTAAATTTATGATTTGTTCAACTAGGAGGTTCCTTTCTCACAGCAAAATGTATATAAGCCAGAAGATTTCTGCACTGGGTAGCCAGAATATTTCTGGCTCCATAATGCATTATGTTACCATTGTCTTTAATGGGGAATTGCTTAATTAATTAATTAAAACATAAAATGTATGCATTTAGCCTGTTGCCTTTTCTTTAACCAAGTTGTCAGGTCAACACCTCTGAATGCTGCAGTTTCCTCATCTATAAAATGGGGAATAATATATGTCCTGGGGTTTTTGTGAAGATCAAGTGATACTGTTAAAGCACCTTGTGAACTTCAAAGCACTACGTAAATACTAGCTATTATTACTGCTATAATAATTACGGTTTACAAAATGATTTCATCACAACCACCAGGTTGTTGTTTGCCCTTTGGTTTGAGGAGTACCAATGACATCACAGATGATGTCTTGACATGTACTTGAATTGGATTTAAGCAAGGCAGAGCTGCACACAGTCATCAGTTTCACTCTGTCTTCCTGAGTCATTGAAGTCCAATGGCAGGACGAAAGTCCAGGCAATGAGCGATGGACCAGGATGCTGTGGATGACCTTGGAGTCTTTAATGTCTGACCAGGCTCTAAGTGTTCCATGGTGCCTGCTTCATATACCTTCATGGCTATTGTTTTTATCTGCTCATTCCATTGGGAAAAGATAGATAAACCTGAAAGACCAAGGCAAATGTACCACTAATTGAGGTGTATTGTATTTCTTGTTTATCACAGTGACTCAGTGCCCCTTTCTGGATCCCTAGCAAAGATTCCAGAGGATCATTGCTTTACCACCACCCTGAAAAACAGATAATAATTTCTCTATGATCATTATTATATGTATGCTATCATCCTCATTTTACAGATTAAGGATTGAATCTCAGAGAGATTAAGTTACTTGTTCAAGGTCATCCAGTTATCAAGTGTCAGACCCAAGACTCAAATCCAATCTTTTGAAGTTGAATCCAAACTACTTTTTAATAAAAACACACCTATATGTAGGACCCTTTTTTGATGTTGGGGGAGGAACATTTAGAGGATGGAGATATGATCTCTGCCCTTGGGAAACTCCTAAGTTATGCTTTGGTGGTTGATGAAGCACCCATAAGAATAGCAATAAGACCCACTGAGAGAACCACAAAAGCAAGTGAAAATGCATAGATGTGCATTTCTCTTCTTGTACTACATTGCTGTCTCTTCTCTAAGATGATGCATTGATTCTGATGACTATCTATATGAAGCTTGGGGTGGAGGTCTGACTGGCAAGATAATGCATGGCAAATAGTCCTTTCCAATGAGTGCACATGTGAAGGTTATGGAAATGACTATGGGGTATACTACCTTGGGAAACATGAAGGGATAGATGCAGAACAGAGGAATGACTTGAGTTCATTGAGATCAATCATGGCAGGCTGACAAAGAACAATTCCATTCTTCCTGAAATTTCCTTTGTCCTCCCTCAAATAGCTTGGTAGCCCAGGCCCACACTTTAACCATTGCCTGCAGTCCTTGGCTGGACTCCAAGGTGCATGGATTCTCAGCTCCCTTGGCTTCCCTTGGTCTTTAGCATGGATACCCACTTTCTTCCCCTTAGCTCATAAAAGACAGAAGACTGGCTTTTTCAAAAAGACTTTACTAGCAACTAGGATAAAAAAGTACAGTGAAATTGTGTACAGAGCACAGAATTGGTGAGTTTACAGAGCGTGGAATCTTATTCTGATTTCCTAAATCCAGGGTTACTTGGTCCCATCTAATAAGTAATTGTAATAACTGCCATTGATAGAATGGTTTGCCTCATAGTAACAGGTGCTGCTGGGTAGTATGATACCCCATTTCACAGATGTAAGAACTGAGGAACAGAGAAGTTAGGCGATGTGCCTAGGATCACACAGGTGTGAAGCATCAGAGGTGGAACTCAGTGTCTTCCTATCATACCACATATTCTCCAAAGGCCTGACCTCAGTGGTCAGCTGCCATGATGCCTTGGAAGAGGCCTTCCACTGTTCTCTTTCCTTTCATAATTGGGGCCCCTTGTTGTCCCTCCCACCAGAGGGAGAGAGTGCTTCCTAATCACTATTCCTTTGCCAGGCAGGAAATACTGGCTGCACATCTGTCCCAGTCCAGTTGGAGGCTCACCTCCTTTCTCTACTCAAATCAATAGCTCATTTCATCATAGAGAAGTATCCATCCAAAGCCCACATTGCAATTTTACACACACCCCCAACCTTACATCTACAATAATGATGAAACATAATTTCTACCCATAATAAAAGAAGGCTCATTCCATCATCAGGCTTCCCAAAAAATGTGAGCTTTTACTAGGGCATACAAGTAGCAAGACATTGGTTGATGAAAGGATAAGGAGAGGGCAACTTAAGGAATGAAGAGGAATAGTAAAATTTATCCATTAAACTCAGAGTGGGAAATAAGTAAGTTGTGTGTTGGGGATGGCCATCTGGTTAGTCTGGTTAGGGTCACAGAGTCTGAGCAAGGGAATAGTTACATGTGAAGGTAGTAAGATTTGGGGAGAGGGAGATGGTTGATCAAGGTGGTTGTAGGTTGGATTGAGGATAAATTCAGTAGTATAGGCAATAGGGAGCCACCATAGGCTCTTTAGTAGGTCTGGGTTTGATCAACAGAGGGTTGGAGGAAGATGACTTGAGCAGCTACTTACAGGATGATGAGAGTGATGAGAGGTGGCAAGCAAGTACAATTAGAGTAGATTACATGACTGGGAGGCTATTAGGGAGGATGAGGTGCTAGACTAAGGTAACAGCTGCATGAGTGGAGAGAAGGAGATGAATGTAAGAGACCTAGAGGTGACAGGGCCTAGTAACTGATTGGTTGTGAGGGTGAGGGAGAATGAAGAATGGAAAATGACTCTGAAGTTATGAACCTGGAAGAATTTCCAGGGTCAGGGCATTCTGACCACAAATTCTCAGGGTTGTACGAAGGTAGAATTTCCACAGTGTGGAATTTGGATTCAAATCCCAGGGTTGTTCCTGCCTGGAATTTCCAAGGATTCTCATTAGAATTCCAAAGAGTGATGATATCCAAGCCCAGAATTCTTAAGCTGTTGCCATGTTAAACCAGTACTTTTAACTCAAGGCCATTCTAAAACCAAATTCCTATCAAGTTGTGGCTCTGTCTTTAATGTCATCACCATGAATTAACCTCATGGTCTGCTTCTCCACTCCTTGAAGTCTTATTCCTACCAGCCCTAGGCTCAGCCATTCTGCCACTACAGGGCACTGATTCTATGCTTGAGTCTGCCTCAGGCTCTAAGAAAAGTCTTGCTGCTCTGGGAAGGTTCCGTACTGTTTTTGCTGTTAATCATCCTGCGGGGTGATCTATGGAGACAAATGGCAGCTGGGAATGAAGCCTGCTCCTCTCTGGAGCCCTCTTCTAGACTATAGGAAGATGAGATCCAGGGAAACCAAAGTGGAGCATAAGGGAAAGTAGCCCAGTGCAATGGCTCAGGGAGTAATGAGATGGCCTTGTGGTGTAGTATGGCTGTAGCAATGAGATTTATTAAGGTTCCAGAGAGTTGGGTCAAGCATAAATTGAAATGGTCCTCCAAAGCTGTTAAGTGTCTGCAAAGAAGATCATCCTGGAAGGAGTACTATAGTTTTTAATGAAGTGAGTTGGTCCTAGAGGGAGTGATATACTGGATGAAGTGAGATGGTCCTTGGGCTGGAGTAGCATGATACTGGAGGAGGAGTGACATTGTTTTGGATACAGTGAGATGATCCTAGGTCCAGTGAGACATCGGACATTTGGACATAATGAGATGAGGGCAATGAGATGGTTCTCTTTGCTAATGGAGTCTCATGAATGAAAGTCAGGTACAAACTCAGCCTTTTGTCTCCTGTAAATGCAATTTTGTACATTTCTCTCACCACATTCTTATAGTCACACTCTGAAAGACCCAATAAGATGCCCAGATAGTAAGTGTGTGTGTATCTGTGCCTCACCAGGAAGGAAGGGCAAAAGACATATATATGTAGAGCCATGGCAAGTGGATCATCAACAGAAGGGGAATTAAAGCCAACATATCTGGGAACACCAAGAGATGAGACAACCCTCACTTCAAGTCAGACTGGCCTAACTGTGATTCCTGTCTTTGGACAGCAGAGACCTCTTATTCAATGAAGGTTAAAAATAGCTTCAGAGGGGAAAAGAAATAATTTGTAATGAGAAGACCTCAAGGCATGGATTTAGGAAATTTGAATTTGAGTCCTGGGTCTGACGAGCACTACCTCCCCAAAATTATGTTGTATCTAGATTATGCATATTTCTACATTTCTACATGCTTGTCTCCCCTGTTTGAAAGTAAGCTTCTTGAGGGCAGATACAGTTTCAATTTGTTTTTGTATCCCCAGCATTTAGCAGAGTACCTGGCACATAGTATTGTTCACTTAATAAGTGCTTATTAATTGACTGATATCTGCATCATCTTGGGCAAGTTGATGGAATAGGTTATTCCAGAAAGTCATGAGTTCTTCATCCCTAGAAGTCTTCAGACATAGAGTTCTTGACCAAGAGTCAGGTAGAAGGGATTCATGAGCACATACAAATTAGACTATATGACCTCTGAGGGTTCCTTGTAATGATAAGATTCTGTGAAACTCCCCTCTGAGCTTTAAATTCTCTATCTGTAAGATGGGGATTAGAATATCTGCACTGTCAAATAAAGTCATTTATAAGTTGTAAAATGCTCTATGTAGAGGAGCCATGATGATGATGAGGGTAATGATGATGATGACTTTGTGCTAAGGGGCATTCTCTATGTTAACCATATCTTTCAAAGAGTCCAGCCAAGTATGAAGTCTGAGTCAGGTAGATCCAGGAAAGACAAGGAGTTGTGCAAGTTAAATGCACTTCAGATGTCCAAGGAGCACCAGGCTTAATCAGTGCTATCTAAGCCATATCTTGGACCTTGTCCCATATCTGTGCTTGGTCATCACCTACTTCTCTCACTCTCCCTTCTCCCATTTTGTCCCAGGAAACTTTAGACATCCTCTGTCCTCTTTCTTATGGCTTGCCTTCTCTGATTCTCACAATCCTTTAATGCCTAGTGATCTTTATCCTATTTCACCACCTTCCCATCCATGAGGTTCACTGAACAAGTGAGAGATCTAGGCCAGACCAAGCCCTTGGTTTAAAGTTCTCCTCTACTTCTGATGAAGACCCTTTCCATTCCCATCTTTCCTGTACAACTTCTTTCTGCCTCAATTATTCCTAGAAGCCTAGCCCCCCCCCTCACCCCCAAAGCAGTAGCTTTAGTTAACTATCATCCATTAGCTTTGTAGCTTCCATCTTGGGAAAGGTGCTATAGGGGGATCCTATCTGGACTCACTGAGAATTTTAAAGAGACAGGTTCTAACCTCAGGGCTGGATGGAAATCCTGGAGATATCAGTGCCTTGTTTGGAAGAAAAAAAGTCAGTACTGTAAAGCAGCAACCAAAGAAAACCTGGAGAAACTGGAGTAACTCACAGGCAAGCACTAATGGAAGAGAAGAGAAATGTGGTTACATATTCATCAGCTTTTAAATATTCATGAGGATTGTAAAGCAGATTAATTTTCAAGGCTCATTTCTCTCGTGGTTCCCACTGTCCATATTTTACAGCAGAAGAAGGAAAGGGAGCTACAGATCACTTAGCTACTACCTTTACCATCACTTAAAGTAATGTCGTAGAGGGTGGGGAAGAAGGAGGGAACTCAATGTAACTGGTGATGAGAATTTTCTAAGGTACTTTAGTGTCTCTTTTGCTAGTAGGTTGTGCTGGGCAGCAGGGGGTGCTGCAGGCAAGGTAATGTGTAAGGGGAGGGGGGGGTATAGGAAAAAGGATGCAGTATGAATTTGAAAGTATTCTTAGTGGTTGTTGTACATATTTTTGGACTCTGTGGTTGAAATAAAAATGAAGAGACCTGCAGTTAGAGGCAATAATATCGAGTTTGGTCCCCACTATTTTAATTTGATATCATTAAGTGAATTAAGTGAAGAGAAAGAATAGAGAGGAGGTGATGGGAGGGAAGGAAAGGGAAGAAAGGAGTGAAAAGGAAAAAAGAGGGAAGATAAGGAGAGGGAGCAGAAACACAGAGGGTGTCGTGAAGGAAAGTAGGAGGCAGAAAGAGGGAAAACACAATTTGCAGCAACAAGGATTGAAGCTGGCTATATGGAAGGCCTTCTAGATTGTCCAGGTAGGGAAACCGTAGGCAGAGAGGACTAGGAAAGAACAAAAATACCCCAAACCAACCAACAAAGCAAACATATAAACAAAAACAAGGGAATGCATTTGGAACAACTTGAGTTAAGCTTCCCTGGAAGGATAGAGAAGGAAGAGATAACCTGTGAAGGGCCTAAGATGAGTTTCAAAAAGTCATAGAATTTCCTTTTTTTTTTTTTTAATATGGGCAAATGTTTTCATCCTTCAATTCAATTTAGTTAATATTTGTTAAGTGCCTACTATGTGCCAACCACTATGCTAAGCACTAGATATAGATCATCATGGATATAGGTTAGCAACTCATCTGTAACTTAGAATCAGAGGGAGTTGCCCAAGACACTAAGATTTAAGTGACTTGTCCAAGGTGGCACCATTAGTCCATGTTAGAATCAGGACATGAATTCAGGTCCTCCCGACTTGAAGGCCCCTCCTCTATCTACCTCCCCATTTTGCCTCTGAGAAAATCATGGAATCTTATTAGAAGGAATTTGGTTTTTTGGTGGGTGGGGATCTGTCACAGAACAGGCATCACAGGATGGCCACCATATTGATTGCCTTGGAGTACTTCCTGTTGCCACTGCACACAAGAGGGATTTCTTTTCCAAGCTTGAGCCCTAAGCACTGAGAGTCCAACCATTTTACTTCTTACCCATCCTATCATTTCTTGCTGGTTAACCCTATTTTTACCGCCAGGGTCACACTTAACTTTGACTCTCAGCTCCCTGGGTCTTTGGAAAAGATGATTCCTTTTCTCTATAAACTCAAGGTCATTTCAGCTTCAGGTCAAACTATTATTCTCAAGGCCACTTGAATTCGGATTCAGTCAGGGCTCTTTTAGTCCCTGATTATCTTTTTTTCTATGTCCTGGGAATGCAACCCTTTGCTTTTCAGCCTTTGCTGAACCCCTAATCTAGACTAGTCTGTCTGATTTCTCCCAGAAGATGAAAGTCTAATCCTAAATCTCAGCTATGTGATTCTGGGGAAGTCACAGGTCACAGTTGTGAAACTTTGGCTAAAAGAGGGTGATTGGATCTTCTCATTTGTTGCTTCATCTGTCAAATGGATATGTTTATACTTACTCTAACTTTACAAAGTTGGCATAAGGGCTAAATGAAGAAATGCATGTGAAAGCACTTTGTAAACTGTAATTATAAACATAGCATACAGTGTGTAATGCGGTGGACAGAATATTGAAGGTAGAATCAGAGGTCCTATGAGCCTCATCTATATACTGAGAACATGTTTACACTGCCTACCTCACAGGAATATTGTGAGAAAAGCACCTTTGATATTGTCCACTCAGAGAATAATCTATGATTTCTTCATGCAAAATTCTCTCTGCCAGTGGAGTTAATTTAGTAGCTAAGTCCTAGACAGTTAGCTCACGTAGAGATTAAAGTGACCTACTCAGTGAGGTGACACAGTGGATATAGCACAGAACTGAAGTCTGCAAGACTCATCTTCCTGAGTATAAATCTGGAGTCAGATAACTAACTGTGTGACTTTGGGCAAGTCACTTAACTCTGATTGCCTCAGTTTCCTCATGTGTAAAATGAGCTAAAGAAAAATGGCAAACCACTCCAGTATCTCTGCCAAGAAAACCCCAAATGGGGTCACAAAGAGTCAGAGATGACTGAAAAACAACTGAATGATAACCCAGGGTAAGAAGGGGAAAGGGGAAAGAAAGGGGGCAGAGAAAGGGAACAAAAGAGCCACAGTGGTGGAAAGCAGGTGAATTTGAAAAAGAAAGGGAGAACACACAAATTGCAACAAATACTGAGGTTTGAAGGACTTCCAGACTGTCAGGGTTGTCTGTTAATATTGAATTAGTGCCAGAGACAGGATTTGAACCCAGATCTTCTCTCTAAGCCCAGCCTTCTCTCTACATAAAAGTCTTCAATCTTTAAAAGTGCCAAATAAGTGAGATTTATTGTTCTCGTCATCTTATTTCACTTTCTGAACCAGCTTTTCCTCTGAATAGTCTCAGTTCCTGTATAGCATCATTCTCTAACGTCAGCAGCTATGACTTCCAAGCCTCTTCAGTCAAACCCATAGTATGACTATTTCTTTTCCTGCAAATGTGAACATAACCATTAGCATCTCTACAATTTAGTTGTACATCAATTCCTTTAGTTCTAGCTACACTGTACATACCCCTAAATCCATAAGAATTTTGTGGTAAGGGGTTTCTGTTGAGGAATCAAAGCAAAACTAGGTGATAGGTGATATCAAGGTGTCATTAATGTCACCCAGAACCCTTCCTAATGAATCTGTTTCAGTACAATTTCCCCCTTATTTCTGTCCCCATTGTCATGAACATGTTTCTGGTGATACAAGCTAATCTCCAGTAAGAGGAGACAAAGTATGCCCAAGTTGGAACTGGAGTGACAGTGATGAGGATAGCACTGCTGGTGATGGTGGCTCTGCCAATGCACATAAATCTTGGGATTCCATTTTTCTCTTGTTTCTGCTTCCATCAACATGGGCATGTTCCTGGTGACATGAGTTAATATCTATGCCACAGAAGGAGCACCTAAGGAGTTGACAAGGTGTGCCTAGGTTGGAACTGGAGTGACAGTGATGAGGTGGTACTGCTGATAAACATGAATATGCACAATGATGAACATGAATCTTGGAATTCCACTTTTCTCTTGTTCATGTCTCCATTAACATGGGGATATTCCTGATGATATAGGCTTATCTGTAGATTTCCAGGCCCTAGAGGGAACATCAAAATGAGTTGACAAGGTGTGCCTAGATTGGCATTGCAGTGTGAGGAATGAGAGTGCCACCAGTAATGATGGCAGCTCTGCCACTAGGCTATTATTGGCCATCAAGAAGAATGGTCTTGTAATGATAATTGTATCACTGTACAAGCATCAGTGGAGGAGAAGATAGTAATGTAGGAGATCCTCAGGCAAGGAGATAGGAATCAGGCAGTTTCTGCAGGTGATAGGCTGTGGTATTCCCTGTCTCCCACTTCCATACCTTTGCCATCTTCTCTCATCACCCACTTCTTCTCCCTCTTGAAAGCCCTTGGGATATTTTCCTGGGTCAGATGTTCTTCCTTCTTTATTTGTGATGTGGTTTCAGCAGAGAGTCTGATGAGGAATTTTTGTGAGATCTCAATCTACCTAGGCTTGGCAGTCTGAAAGGAAAAATGCTCAACTTGCAACGGGGGAGCAAAAAAGAAAAGAAAACAGAAAAGGAAAGAAAAGAAGAGAAAGGCTTAATCTGAATTTATCTTGGTAATTCTCCTGGAAGACCTGTCAAAGGGGCCTGGGCATTGCCCAAGTTGAGACTTCACTCCCAACTGCTCCACCAGTACCTTTCCAAAACAAAACAATTTCCCCCTATGGCTGCTTTTGTCAAACAATTAGTATCAGGACCCCTGTCTGTGCCCAGGACTGATCATCCTCTTAATTGCAATTCTCTTGTTATGCAAAGTCATCAGCCACCTAATGTCCCATGTTATTGCTGGGACTTTTTGCCTATAGACACCAACACCGCATTTTCTTCCCATCTAGTCTGCTGATCTGAGCTAGAGCCCTGCCTGACAGACCGCCCAGGATACCCAAAGTGCTCTGGTGTGAAGTAGCATCATACATGCGTGCTCATTTATATCAGCTTGCATGCTAGTCATTTAATAATCCTCAGCCCTAAACTCCCATCCCCTATCCATACTTTTCTCTCATAGGTTTGTAGAATTTGGAGCTGGAAGTAGTCCAGAGCAAGGTCATCTAGTTCAAACTCCTCCATTTAAAAAATTTTTATTTTATTTTATTCAATTAACAAAAATCTATTTCCCTCCTGCCTCCTCCTATTAGAAAAGAAATAAAAAGAAAAAAGAAAGATGAAATCCTTGTAACAAATATGCACAGTTAAGCAAAACAAATTCTCACGTTGTCTGTATCTAACAAATATGTCTCATTCTGCTCCCTGAATCTATCACTTCTCTGGCAGGAGGTGGGTAACAGGCTTCATTATCCACTCTCTGGAATTATTAACTCCCTTCATTTTTCAGAAGAAACTGAGATGCAGAGATAGGGAATGAATTGTCCAAGCTCATTACAGGTAGCAAACAGCAAAGGGGCTTTGCTTTCAAATCTAGTCCTCTTTCCTCCATCACCCTCCTTGGTCTTTGCCTCAGTTCCCTGCAAAGCCTCAGCTTCATAGACTAGGCTAATCAGGTTCTCTATTATATCTACTAGTTCCTATCATCTCCCTTCCCACCTCAGAACCAGCCCCTCTAACTTATTACCCATTGTCATTAAGAAAAGGATCAGACGGCACCAACATGCCCCTTTGTGGAAGTGGGAAGTCTGTGGGTGTTAGCACATGTGCACATAGTTGGAGGCTTTTTCAATGTATTGATCAGTTGTGCTGATTTTTTTCCTCTTTTTTTTTCACTCTTTTTTTTCTTTGTCTTTAAAAAATACCATTTGTTATGTAGGATGGCTTTCTGGGAGGTAAAGGGGGAGAGATACTGCAGATAACTATGATGATGTAAAAAATAGAAAACATTATTAAAAACTTATTTTCAATAAAAAGGAAAAAGATCAGAACTGGGGAGGGAAGCTTGGTGGGTAATTTAGGTCATGAAGAACCAACTGGGCTGCAGATAGAACAAATCTGGATAAAAATTGTGTCCCCAAACTTGGTAATTCTAGACCCTGAGTGGGGAGGGGGGTTCAGGCCCCATAGTGTAAAGTACATCTTTGTGATGCTGCTGGACTCAGTACTGATCAGGAAACTGCAGTATCTCTTCTCCCATTCCCCCTCCCCCAACTTGCAAAAAATGAATGAAGATAGTGTCATATCCTTCATCCTTCTGTCCTTGGGTGGGGAGGGGTTATTTAGGTAAAACCAGGAGGTAGCCCTGGTGTACCAAGTAGTCCAATTTGTCAGTATAACCAAGGGTTTGTTGGAATTGGTTAGAAAGAGTTCAGAAGAGCTGATTGTTAAATTTTCAGTGTGAGCATTTATGACAGAACTGGCAAATGCTATAAATCAGGAATTGCTTTAGTGTTAATTGATCATTTAGATTTACGTAATCCTGATTAAACTTAAAAGAGTGTCATGAGTACATTTTGTTTATGTGTGTGGGAAAGCTGGTTGTTAAACATTTAGCAGTACCTCCCTTAGTATCACCTCCTTTTCCAAAGAGCTTAACCACAGTTTGAGCAAGGCTAGAGATAGAGAGCAGAAGGAGAGAGAGAAGGACCCATGGCTTGAGCTCCCCCAACCTCAAGCATTTGCATTGGAAATCTAATCTTCCCATTTCTAAGCCCATTCTTCTTCCTCTTCCTTCTGTTTTTCTCTCTTACCTTTCCTCTTCTTTGCATTTGGTTTTATTTTCAATTAAATGGATTAAATCTGTCCTTTCCCCTTCTCCAGTGGAGGCAGTGGAGATTGGGACTGGGAAAGAATCATGGCTATGAGGATTCTAGTTCATCTACTTCTGTTTCCTCATTAGTAAGAAGACCTTGGGCTCTGCGAGTAGTTCCAACCAGATAAATATCAGACTGCCTTGAAGGGGGTATTTCTCCCTCTTGGGGACACCATTTAACAAAGTCAAGAAAATAACTTGAGGGTCATGAAAAGGTCCAGGCCAGTTCAGTATCACAAAGTTTTACGGTTAGAAAGGACTCTAGAGATTATGTGATCCCATCTTTCACAGGTAATGTCAGGAGGACCTGAGTTCAAATCTCACCTCAGACACTTTACACTCACTAGCTGGGTGACCTTGGGCAAGTCACTTAACCCCAATTGCCTCATCCTGGGTCATCTCCAGTCATCCTGAAGAATATCTGGTTACTGGATTCAGATGGCTCTGGAGGAGAAGTGAGGCTGGAGACCTTCACAGCCCTCCCTCACTCAAAACAAAGTCAAGTGCAAGTCATGTCATCATTTCTCTGATGGCATGGTCTTCTTCGAAAGGCAAACGAAGGATGAACACACAGGTGATGTAAATGGGAAAATAATTTGTCCCAAAGGCAAAACTAATAAGTGATGGAAATAGGAATTGAGTCCAGGTCTTCTGGCTTGATGTTCTTTCTATTCTACCACATTTTAAAGTAGGATCACAGAAGAATCCTCTTCAAATCATATTTTAGATGGGTGTTCTTTAAATTGTTCTCTTCCTGAGTCATTGGTCTAGTTCTCCCCATTCCCCCAATGGAGAGAGGGAAGCTGAGACTCTTTGGTTAGGTGTTCCAGAAACTTTAGATTTTTTGGTATTTTTAATCCTCTTAGGGGACTTATCTACTCCCCAGCCTCCTTGGCTCCAGTTTTCAGTTTCTCTGTGCCCCACCCCCTCTAATCCATCAATTACAAGTGTCCTCTAACTAATGTGTTATTTTGATCCCTGTCTATCAGTGGTTTTCCCAGGGATTGCTTCAATTCTCCCAACATAGTAGGCAATTAATAAATATGTGTTGAACTGAATTGCATTCCTTGCTCAACGAAGTCCTAATTGACATATTGCTACAAATCCAGGCTCCTTGGCATGACTTTAGGTCCCTTTCTCCACTTCCATCATGGTCTCCTTTCATTTCTCGTATATATTTGCTGCCTTCATCTCCCAGACTTGTATTCTCCAGCAAAGATAAATCTCTCAGACCCCAATCTCTTCTTTTTTCCTCTGTTTCTGCTATTCTCTGTGTGTGTGCACAGAATGTTTCTTTCTCTCCTTCTAAACCTCACTCAACACATCTTTTCTAGGAAGTCTATTCTGATTGAGTTCTGACCATTTTTTCCCTTTTATCATCCTATCTCCCCCTCACTCTTTGCCCTTCCAACTCCTCACTGATGTCTACAGATCTTTAAAGTAGCATATTTGGTCTAGATTTATCTGCTTTGCATTGTGTCTAATGTCTGTGTTGTGTATGTTATCAGATTGGGAGTTTCCCAAGGATGAAAGAGACTGGATCTTCTCCTTCCTTTAATTTAGTTTAGATGGTCTCATGGTACCCAATTCAAGACTTTGACCACAAGGGACTCTTGGTTTAGGGCATCAACTTTCTCATTGACTAATCAATTTTTTCTATCCATTCCAGTCAGTCAATCAGTCCATAGCATGTACTAAGTACTTATTATATACCAGGTACTGTACTAAGCTCTGGGGACACAAATAGAGAAAACAGTCCTTGTCCTCAAGGGGCTTATATTCTAATGGAGGAGATCCCATGTAAATAAAGAGGTATATAAATATCTATACAGAGTATGATGGTGAGGATGCCTCCAAACCAGGGGTCTAGTCTTTGTTGCTATTTTTCTAGGAGATAGACCCTAGTCTCAGGAATCCATATTTCCTGGTATTTATGTCTGCCCACCAAGCTACCTGCTCATACCTCCTCTACTGGTCACTTCTTCTCTACCTTCTGTATCAAGGGACACAGCCCCATGCAACTGGTGTCAATCTCCAGCTAACAGAAGTGCCTCTCTCATCTCCTGCTCACATGAGCCTCAACTCTGAGTAAGGGTCAACAGTCAATGAGAGAGAAGAAAATTCTTTCCCTTTCTATCTTCATATCTTTCAGTTTGTGGCCCAGCTTCCCTTCCTCCCATCTCCTGGTCTCACCTTCCATGCCTGGGTCTCTCCGAGAGCTAGAAGCAGGGTGCCTTCAATTTCTCTATCCAGCACACTGTGTAGCAATCTTCTGCACTTCCATAATTAGGGGAGTTTTAAGCAAACTCCCTGATGGATGATTACAGCAAGTTTAATTCTGACTCCTTTGATCACTAAAGAATGAGAATGTTGCTGGAATATTTGTCACAGTGCTGGCCAGGCAGACTCCAAACCTCAAATCTCCACAGTTCTCTTTAAGAGTGCTTTGTTGCTAGCATTAAAGGTTCCTGCGCACTCCCTTTTCCCTGTCCTGGGGACTGAGATTTGCTCAACAAGGGGAATGATGAGTTTTAATTCAAATCAGTAATGACATCCTACTTTCAACCAGTAATGAGCATCTTCACTTTGGACATGTCTGTTGGATAGAATCATTGAGCCTGTTAGGTAAGCTCTGGGTTGGCTTTGAAGTCAACGCTTTTGTCTAGAAGGGGATGTCAGAGGGTCTTCAGTGAATTCAGTGCAGTGTAATGGAAAGAAAAATGGACTTGGAATCAGTAGACACGGGTTCCATGACCAACTTAAATCCTTTCTAGCCTTGTGTCTGTCAGTCACCCTCTCTCAGAATCTGTTTACTTATCTATGAAATGTAGAACCTAATCCTTGTCCTATCCCCCTCACATGGTTGTAGATATAAATATGAAAGCATGGTAGATATGTGAGCTAATTCTGTTCTATACTTTTGCCCCTAGGCAGGTCTGAGCTGAAATGTTTCAACTTCTCTGAGGTGTCTAGAGAAGGTGCCATTCATGGCCTTGGTGTAGGGAAGGCCCCCTGGATATACCCAAGCTATCTCCTGGTTCCTTTCTACAGCTCCATGGAGAGTTGCTTTATGCTGGTGCTACCTCCGACAGAAAACACTGTTCCCAACAGTTTGGCTCCTGGTGGCCCCCAGCAGCCCTGGCAGATGAGCAGCCCCAGTATATTAATAGACTATTAATGTCTCCAACTTTCCTGAGCAGTGGGCCTGAGTTTTCCATAGGTTAATTAGGCCATATTTCAGGATAATTATGGCTGTATATTCTTACACTAATTAAGTGGCTCTAAAACATCTCCACAATGCGGCTCAGTGAATCATAATTAAGCCTTGCTGCCGTGTGCTCGCCACCAGAGCTGATCCCCATACACGGCGCCAACTCTACCTCGCTCGACTCTGCTTGTTGCTCCTGGTGTATTGTGGCTCTTGGAGAAGTTGGGACGGAACAGTGGGTTCAAAAGGGATTTTTTTTTTCTCCCTAGGATCATGTCAGGATGATTCCCAATGAATATTGGATGAGGACTCCATGTCATTCCACTTCTGATTTCTACAAGAGAGTGAGAAAAATACCACACTGACATGTAATTATGCTCCTCTCCTTCCCTTCTCCCCCATCAGGCTCTGAGCAGTAGTTTGACGTATTCTCAGGAAGAAAGGGATCAAAGAACATATGTGTGTATATATTATTTATCTATCTATGAATATACATGTGGGTAAGCATATTAACATGTGAAAAGGAATATAGATATAGTTATATGTTTGAGTGAATGTGTAAGTATGTTATCATCCATGTGAGTACTTCTGTCAGTAAATGTGAACAAGTCTGTGAGCGGCCATGTGTGCAAGTGTTTATGGGTGGATGCAATAGTTCATATTTACTACAGAAAGGCTATCTAGCATTAGCCTCCAAAGGGCTGGATGATGTTCAGTGTTTGACAAAAGGTAAGTACCAGGAAATACCTAATTGAGGTATAAACACACCTTCAATTCGCTGATTATGTCTTTCCTTATAGACTTGGTAAATTAAACTACTCTTGGTAAATTAAGCTGTTCTTGGTAAATTAAACTGATCAGGCTGCCACATTAGCCTGCATTTTAGGCCAATTTTAGACATTACCTTGTTCTTCAACATTAGCCACAATGTGTATATAGGTGTAGAATGTGCTGCCCCTTCATGGTGGAATATACTCCTACTCCACCCCCACATCAGTCAGACATGGCTTTGAACTGTTCTTCCAGCTGTGGGAAGAGGTCGACACCTTATCAGCTCTGTTCTTTCCCTTTGTCTCCTTGTAATTGAAGGCCCAAGTTTTCTAGATGACTGACAAGGTGAGGGCTTGAGGGATGTCAACTGTATCCACAAACTCAGCAAAGTTAGCTAGAACATAGGACCATGACTTCATTAGCACTCAGGTAACCTGCCACTCATTGTAAGAAAGTGTGTGTGTGTGTGTTGCACGTGTGCACACTTCTCTCATATGTGAAGAACGCTGATATCTAATTCATTCTGAAGCCTCTGCCTCTCTGGCATTTTCCCACCATATTCTCTGCCTGAAGAGCTGAGAAATGTCAGCATTGGCCAGGTAGGGGGGATGGATTTGGGGGCCCCTGGAGGCCCTTAGGAAGCATTTTCGTTGTTAGGAACTCCCAGTTCATGGTCTAGAAACCCTTTCAGGCTACTGAACTTCCAGGAATTCTTTAAAATATACATTTTTATGGAGGCTTATTATTCTTATGTTACATTGTATCTGAAAAATCTTCCCTCTCCTCTGCCCCAGGTTGAATCCAGGTTGTAACAGGGAAGACGGTCAAACAAAAAGGCCCAATAGAGTGGTCATATCTGATGACGTATGCAACACTTTGTCCAAATAGTCCCCCACCTCGGGACCATCATTGTTTTTGTTAATGCGTTTTATTTGTCTTTTGCTTTTCTATATAGCCATTTCGCCCTCCCCACTCTGAACCTTCCCTTGTGACAAAGAAAACTGAATGAACAAACATCTGATACATCCAGCTACATCTGTAAATAATATTCCGTCCTCCATCCCATACATTTTTCTACCTTCCTCTCCCTGGCCCCAATCTTTGCTGCACATGCCCCACCTCCTTCCATATCAAGCCTAATTAATTTGCTTCAATACTCTTTGTCCTTCCCTGCCTGTCCAAGCAGAGCTAACTTTAGATACAACAAACTAAGTGCCAGGAATTGGGCTCTTTCCTAACTGGATCACTCCGGGCATTTTGAATGAGACGATAATCAAATAAGGAGGGATGACAGTGAGCGAATGTCTTTTATGGGAAGCTATCAAGACAGGGGCCTTGGAAAGCAGCACTGAAATTGTCCTCAGCAGGGGGTGGGGAGTAAAAACGTTTAACCGGGCTTGTTACATATGCAGCCCCCCAGTTCCTGGTTGACAGGCTGACACCATATGAGGATGCCGATAAGCCGGAGCCGTGAAATTGACAACACTGAGGGATGTGCCTCTCCCTACACTTGGCAGGCTTATAGCTCCATTAAAACAGGAGGGCGAGATTGGAGAGGGGACATATGTCAGCACAGACCCCATCCACCAGGAATCTGGGGTCGGAGTGGGGAAGGGATGGCAGGATACAGGCTCTCTTCCCTTATAGGGGAGAGGGCAGGATTTCCAAAGGAAAAGATATGAGGGACTGGGAGGCTGTAAGGATGGCATTGTAGCTTGAGGTGTTCAAGTCAGACAAAGGGAGAATCTCCTCAAAATTGAGGGTTGGAAATCCAGTGACATGCAATTTAACCAGGGAAGGCCGTATCATTCCTTCCTCAGAAAGAATCATGGAGAAAACAGAGAATATCTCAAATGAGGATAAGCCCTGGTGAGGATGGGGATGGGGGTGGGGTGATGACTAGCTGACCTCTAGGGGGCCCTGCCAGGCTGGGGAATCAGGAGCAAGCTCTGATCCTTTCTTTTAAACCCATGACCCTTCTGGCAGTGTTGGGGGTGGGGAGATGGGGAAACATGGGACCTGGCTGATCTCACTGCAGTTCAATGACCATGATAAAAGGGGGGGGGGGGGGCAGGCGGTGATAGAATTAACTGGGAGAGGGGGAGGGGTAGTGGAGGACAGGGGCTGAGGCTTGACACGTAGGCAATGAACAGGATTGGATCAGACTGCTGGCTGGTTCTGGAGACTGGCTCCCAAAGCCTCAGCAAGAGCAGAGATCATGACTTCCTATTGAGATTTCAGCTTAGAGAGAGGTTCCTGAGGGGAACTATGGTGTGGAAGGGACACGGAGACCAGAAAGGTGTTGCAGCCCCTCTGTCAGAGGGCTAGTGCATTGTGAGGAGTCACTCCCTCCTAGGAACTTTGGGGAGAGTGAAGGAGTAGAAGAGAGATCTGATTCCCAGAGGCTTAAAGACTGGGTGATTTCTGAGATCCCTGCTGTCTCAGGGCTAGGGAGTATGGACTACAGGAGTGAGGTTATGAGATGGGGACAGCATTATTTCTTTGAGCCTGGAACACAGGAACATGCCTCAGGCAACAGGGCAGGAGGGAAGGAAAGCAAAATTCATAGCATGAACACATCATGTAGACACATCAAACATTCAGACCCAAACATTTCACGCACACCACACACACACACACACACACACACACACTCAGTGTCCCATAATGCTTCATACGTGGATACAAACACATGTAAGTCAACATATTTACCTTCATTCCCTATTCCTGTCTCCAGCCTGCTTCTCTTCAGATCAAGGAGTACTATTTCTCATCTCTTCGGCCCCAGATTCCACCTCTCAGTTGTTTTCTCTTCCCTCTCCCTCCTCATGCAGCTACCTTAGATTATATGTTCCTGGAATGCCAAGATTTCCCATTTAGGAGAGGAATATGGCTGAGCCACTGAGCCTGCTTCTCACTCTCTGGTTTCAGGAACTACCCTGTTGCACTTGAAGCACCCCTGGACAGAAGTCCCATCTTTGGTCCAGAGTCAGAGCATGGGAGAGGGAAAGGGAAGGGAAGAAAGAGGGAAGCTGGGAAAGGCTATCTGTAGAAGATGTTGCTTTAGCCAAGTCTTGAAGGAAGACAGGGATTTTGTAAGGGATGGAGGCAAGGAGGGAGAGCTCTCCAGATATGAGGGGCAGCCAAGGCAAAGGTCCAGAAGGAGCCTTCCTGATGTGTCACCCAAGAGGCTCATGGAGAAGCCTGTAGATAGCTCTTCTTCATCTGAGTCAATGTAGGAGGCAGGGCCTTTTGGGGCAGAGCTTGGGACACCCACATGCTGCATGTGTGGGAGCTGTCCTGCCTGTATTTTCTGGAGCCTGGGAACCCAGCCCTTCTTAGCCTTTCTCCCCTCCTCCAACCTTCTGGGTATAGTGCCCAACCAGGGTTGGACACTTGGGTAGGTGAACTGGGTCTAGAACCACTTAGGTCAGGAAGAAGAGGAGTATAGGGGCCTACATTGCCTCAAGGGAAGGGTTCTACTCTTTCCCCTCCTCCTAGTATTTTCTTCCCTTCACAGAGCCTGTCATCCCCAGGCTCTTCTCAGTTTCCTTTTCTGAGAATTCCTAGTGTGTGTATGTGTATGTATGTGCGTGTATGTGTGCGCGCGCATGCATGCACAGCTCTAAAATTTATTCCCTTGGGTTAAAGTCAAAGGAGGCAAGCGGCTTTCAGGGTAATCCCACCAGGATTGGAGCCCAGCATCCCTTCAGAGCTTGAGCCCTTCAACCCCTCAGCATTTTTGCTTTTTAACTCATCCTGTCCTGGTTTCAGGTGGTTTTAAGAGAGAGGAATGACATTCTGAGATCCTTGTATGTGCTCTTTCCTGCCTACTTGGCTTTGCTTAGATTATTGCTTCTGTCTGAAATGCCTTCCCTTTTTCCCTCTCCCTGCCCAAATTCTACAATGCCTTCAAGACTCAGCTAAGTCCCATTGCCAGCAGGAAACCTCCCCTGACTCCTGCAACCTTCTCTGAGCTTCTCTCCTGAAAACACCTGAGCACTCAAGTATTTGTTGATTAGGGAAACATTGGGATGTAGTGTAGGGAGAAAACACTGGACGGAGTGTTAAGAGTCCTGGGTTTAGGTCTCAGCTCTGAGCAGCTGTGGAATCTTGGCCAAGTCCCTGTGGCTGAGCTTCACTTGGTCATGCATGGCATTCTTGGGGTTATCCTCAAATAGAGGGTAAAGATTCATGCATCAGGAAAGGGGATGGACTGGATGATCGCTAAAGTTCTTTCCAACTCTGGGATGCTGTGATTCTATAGTTGGATGAGATGCTATCTAGGGTTGCTTCCAACTCGAACAGGTACCAGGTCTCCATGATCTTTCGATGCCCCATTGATTGGTCCCAAACACAGCAGGAGACCCCTAGGGGGCAGTGGAGCATTTACGTGCAAGGTATACCTAGGAATACCCTTGACCAAAGTCACTTATGGTTAATACATTATAACCAAATGTAACTACAAAGTCACATATCCCTGTTGTGCCATTGTTCAACCAATCACCTGTCAATTCATTGATAAGATTATAAATTAGTAATGGGCAGTGTTATTGGCAGTCATTTCTTGGAACAAATTGCCCCCTGTGAAGCTGTTTCATGTAGAGCATTTTTGCGATGCTGGGCAGGATATGCCTGGACTCTGTGTACTTTTCTGCAGGTCCAGGGAATGGGGAGGGAGTTGCTATTGAGAGAAATGGAGCGACAGCTATCCAAGTCCCCAGATGGAATCACAGGATCATAGACTCTCTGACTTGGAAGGAACTTCAGTGGCCAAGTAGGAAAATGTGTATTAGAAAAACAATACCTTCAACAACGTCCCTGAAAAGAAACCATTTAGCATTTTCTTGAAGACTTCCAGGAATGAGAAATTTACTACATTTTAACTCAATTAATTTCACTTTGGGACAACTCTGGGGATAGCATGGAAATGTTGCCAACTTACTCGAGTCTCTCATAATGCTACCCAAGCAGAAGTAGAAATATAGACTAGCTGTATCTTTGGCGTGTTTTTATCCCACTCCCTCTGAAGTGTCCCCAAGCTCTGTAGGGAGCCTTCTTATGAGTGTGGATAGAGTGGAAAGGAAGTGTGACTCGCCTACTTGGATGAGGGAGGGGTGGCAGGTACGATTGGATGCTGGGCCATCTGGTATACTTGCTGTTGGAATGTTAAAGACTGGCCAGATGGAGGTCATGGATGAGAAGTGTTGACAAATCGTTCTCCATGATCAGAAGAGGCAGCTGGAGAGACTGGGCTGCTTGATTTGGTAGAAGAGCTTAGGTACCTGGGTAGAGGCAGCTGGGAGGGGAGTGGGCAGGAAGTTGCACATACATAGTACCTTGGTGGGTGAGAAAGGGTCATTGACATAGGGTTGGGGATGCTTCCAGGGCCAGTACATGGATTAGAGGTTGAAAGCAGAATAAAGATCAGAGTATGGTAAAGGCTGAGCCACAGAGAGGCCAGAGAGGAGACATGGAGAGAAAGAGCTCCCGTAGCATTTACTGACTAATGTTTCAACTTCTGCGGTCTGGGCTCTGAAATCACTTACATGGATGGCTCGGTCATAGTGGCAGGACACACAGGAACCTGAAGAAAGTATAGAGCATAAGACAAACTGATCAACCTGGGTGGTGGGGAGGGAGATGAAGGAGGCAGAAACTGAGGGACACACACATGCACACACACACACACACACACACACACATTCCCACAGGGAGAAAAAAGGAGGAAAAATAGGGAGGTACAGAAACAGATAGAAACAGTAAGATAAATGTCCATCTATCTTAGAAATAGATGGAGACACAGAAAAATGAGAGATAGAAATGTAAGCAGAGACCCTCAGAGAATAAGACAGAGACATGAAGAGGTGGAGACCAGAAATATAGGTGTAGATAGAGATATTGAGAGATCATGAAATAGTCAGGCACAAAAGGAGAGGAGAGACAGAGACAGACACAGAGAGAGACAGAGTTAATTCATTCTAGGAGCTAAGAAGGTGGAGAGAGGGAAGAAGTTGAGTCCCTAGGGGAAAGTTTGGGGGTACCCACCCATCTCACAGAGAAGAGTTAAAGAAGATAGAAAAATATAACCAGGGAGCATGGACAGTTTGGTGCTAATTCAATCCTGTCTTCATTACAAGGAAGACGCTTTTAATCAAGTTCTAAGTGAATGGTCAGACAGAAGAGGTTTGTTCTGTCTTTACTTGCTTTGTGCGAGAGGGCAATTTGGGGAACTGATAATCTTGCCTGCATCATATTAACACCAATAAAATACCTTGACAGTTCCAGCTCTCCAAATGTCAACATTTATTAACTCCAGGAGCCTAGTGGTGTCCATCCTCTCTTTCAACCTTAGGAGAGGCGAGAAGTGGGAAAGACTCAGGGCTGGGCAGTAACATGTCTGCTGTGATGCTCTTGCTGTCCCATAGCATCACCTCCAGTGTCCCTTACCTGTCCCCTCACCCTTACTGCTATGCCTGAACACACTTCTGTGGCTCTGATATGATGAAGAAACCCCTATAGTTAGAAAAGCTACTCAAAGATATGGAGAGGCAG
This sequence comes from Notamacropus eugenii, assembly GCF_028372415.1. Taxonomy (NCBI): domain Eukaryota; kingdom Metazoa; phylum Chordata; class Mammalia; order Diprotodontia; family Macropodidae; genus Notamacropus; species Notamacropus eugenii. The sequence continues at coordinate 279,136,013 of NC_092876.1, read as the reverse complement.
CATGGTATAGAGGACAGGGTGCTGAACCTAGAATCAGGAAGACCCAGGTCTGAATTCTGCCTCAGTCACTTCCTAGCTGTAAGAATCTGGACAAGTCACTTCACCTTTGTGGTCATCAGTTTCCTCATCAATAAAAGAAGGATAGTAAATAACACCTCTAGTGCCTACCTCATAGAGCTGCTGTGAGACTCAAATATGGTAATACTTGTAAAGCACTTTGCAAACCTTACAATGCTATATAAATAGCAGCTATTCTAGAGATCCTCAAATGAGTATGCACTAATAATGACCTGTGCTGGACTTGGAGTTGGAAAGACCTGGCATTGGATCCTTCCTATGACACATCAGCTATGTGACCACAGACAAGAAATTCAACTTCTCAGAAATTGGATTCTCTCCCTGTAAAATGAAGAGTTTGGGCTAGACAACCTCTAGAAGTCCTAGACTGCTTGTCCTATGACCGCTAGGTTTGGAGATTGTTTGATGGTCTGAGTTAAAGATCTGCCACCCTTGACCCCTAACTACCTGGACCCCCTCTTTTCCTGCATCTCTATCTTGTTTCTCTGGTTCAGTACCTTCCTTCTTTCCTTGCCACTCTTTCTCCACACACTGTAGACGAAAAGAAAGGGTATCTTAGAGATTATTCACAAGACAAAAGAGTACATATAAATTCAAAAATAGCACATGGGGAATAAGGTAATTAGAAGGGTTCATAAAAGAAAAACCTATCTATTCTCAGTCTGAGTGGCACCTAAGTTTTCTAACCTAATACTTAACTAAAGTCCTCCAGGCCTAGATTGGCCCAAGGCCCTATAAAGGAATGGCATCTTCCATCCCAGAGCACCCTTGTGCCAAATGTGGATTTCTCTACATGGGTGCACAGTTTGCCTGTTACACAATCTCCAGGCTTACCCTCAGCCAATCAGAAACCTTCATGACTAGATGACAGGCTTTGGCATTCCATCCATCTCACTGCAAAATCACTTAGCCAATTCAAGAGCTCTCTTCCCAAAACCAAGGGAAAATAGGGACATGTGACTGGCAGAATCATTTCAAAAATTAGAATAATTCAACCTGCCATACAGACCACTCTCAAATCTACAAAAGACCATTACATTCCTTATACAGCCATGAGGTCTCATTTCCTCCAACTGGCCCAAAGAAAAAGTTTGGCCTTAATGAGTCCTTGAGTTCAACCTACAAGGACAATTGTAGCAAATCAACCCAAGGACAATTCTAGCCACTGCCTTATGCTGAGGCCTGGTCATCATGCACTTGAAGAAGGCAGGGAACTATGAAGGTGAGCAGAAGGTAATTGAAGGTTGACTCTCAGCTAGGGGAGTTTGAGTCAAGGCAAGTTTGGATGTGGGGGTGGGGAGAGGTGGAGTGGGGAGTTTGGGGAAGATTGGGACCATGACAAAGATACAGGGAGGTCACAGCCATGGGTCAGATGTGATGGTGGAAGGGGAAGGACTTCAGTCCTGGGATTATTGGTTTGGTGGTCTTAGTTCCTAGGCATAGAGGGTTAAACAATGGAACCTGAAAAGACCAAGAATCAGGGATGAGCTTAGGTGCATGGTATTGAAACATTTTACATATACATATACATATGTATGTACAAGTCTGTATATCTATATACATGTATATAGATAGATACATATAGATACAGATGTGCGTGTGTGTACATGTAACTTGTACTGGCTGCTCTCTGTGCCCTTCCCCTGCCAAGTTATTATCAAGGGAACACAGAGAGCCCAATGAGGTGGGCAGATACTATTGAGAGTTTCCCAGGTGCTTGGGATTTGATGCTTGATCCTAAATGGATTTTGGGGGAAGAAGAAAGAGAATAGCCAAGGAAAGAGTGAGACCCAAGCTATGGAGTCACACTGCACGTGGGACTCTTCAATCAGAGAGTTGAGGAATGGAAGTTATAGAGGTCATGGGGAGGGCTACATGGGTAGTGGAAGAGAGCCAATCACAAACAGTACAGACCAAACAAAACTGAGAGCCAGGAGGAGCAAAGTGGTGATGAGAAGACTATGGGAGCTGTAAGGAACACCAACCCAGTAAAATATCTTTTTTTGCTTCCTCCATCCCTCCAGTGGGGAAGTCATTTTTCATTCACCAGTCAACCCCTTACTTACTGCTTTGGCCTCATTCTAGACTCTAACATGACTCCCGTTCCTTCTCTGCCATTCCACTCTACCACTTCCTTGGATTCTTCTGCTTGGAAGTACATTTTTGAATGTTTGTTTTGCTTTATCAGATAGCATAATTATATCTCCTTTTTTTGATTTACCTAATGCATAGTAAATTTTTTCATCCCTTCAGTTTTATTTTGCATTCGTTTCAATTTTTTAAATGTTTCTTGTAAGCAACAGATTGTAAGGTTTTGTTTATTTAAGCAATTGGTCATTCTTTTTCATTTCATTGAATTTTTTAATTCTGTTGACATTTAAATTAGAAAAGCAAGGTCTATATTTTCTTCCATTTCTCTCTAATACTGTTTTTTTTAGTTATGATATTTTTCCCTCTTCTCCTATAAAATCAGAACCATGTTCCTTCAGTTACTTTACCTTAATCTTTTTTAGGTTGGCCTTGTTGTCGCTGGTTCTCTTCCTCTCATCTCTGATCTCCTCTTCTCGTTTGTTACCCCTTTTCCTTTGGGGTTTTGCTCATTAGTTTCTTTTATTTTCATGTTTTTATCTGATTATACAATGCTTCCCCTCTTTTTTTTCCTAATCAGCTAGTCAAATAGATTCCCTTTTTCTCTCTTCCCCTTCAGTTATTCCTGTTTGTAAAAGGATTTCTCTCACCCTCTTCATTATCCTTTTTTTTCCTGTTTATTCTGGACCATCATCCTCTGATTCATGACCCTTATTATTATCTAGTCTCTCTCTTTTTTCTATATTCTTCATACAATCAAAACTTCCAATGTATTTATTCTGGGCTTTCCCTTCTAGGTGGTTTCGATCACTGCCTTGTGGAACTTGCCTTGTCGATTACTTTTCCATTGTGCCTCACTAGAAGAACAAGGCGGTTATTACTAGTGTTAGATAGGACACGGCCCCCCCCTGGTAGGACCTTTCCCCCACCATGTTCCTGAATTCCACTGTAGTGCACCACAGATCTCTGTCCCAATTGCTTCCAAATCTGGTCCATGCTTTTCCACTCCCCCAAGTGCCAGTTTCAAGAGTTGTAACTCCCCCAGTCTGAGGTAGGATGAGCAGACTTTTCAGGCATCAAATGTCCTAGGCCATACCCAGAGCAAGGTCCCCATCTCCCTTTAGAGACCATCTTTCTTCACCCATAAGAGCATTCATCAGTAAAACCCACTCCCACCACCAAAGCAAAGTCTCCTTCCTTTCTTTCCTTTTTCAATCCTTCCTCTCTCCTCCTCTTCCTCACTTGGATTTGAGTGAGCTAGGAGTCATCTGGTTCCAGTGGTCCTATATAGATCAGAATGACTGGAGATAGACCAGAATGCAGATGGCTCTGGAGGAGAAAGTGAGACTGGTGACCTTGCACAGCCCTGCCTCACTTATTTCCAATTCATTTGCATGTCACATCATCATCTTCTTGATGTCATAGTCCTCTTCGAGAACAAAGGACAAATCACAACCACTGTCACTACAGAAGAATCCCTCTAGGCTCTTCTCTGTGACCAGAGAGGACATCTTCTCCTCATTGCTAACCCTTGATTTGACCATGGCACATCACATATTCCTTTGTCTTTCCTTGTTCCCTTTCCCCTTTCATGTACCTAACCATGTTATATGTATTTCTACACATGCATGCGCACTTACATGTGTCCATTCACACACACACACACACACACACACACACACACACACACCAAACACTGATTCACTTTTAGGCAGCGTGTCACCATGTTCTGTCCATAATGCCCCAGGTCTTCTTCTTTACTCTTACCTTGACTGCACTTCTGCTGTCACCCCTGTTTCCCTGTGTACATTTAGGTAAAGGTTTCTTACTGGTCTCTCTACCATCACTCTGTTGCCATCCTTAGCTGCTACATTTATTCATTCTTTCTGCATTTCCATTGTTTGGGGTGTTGGAGAAGCAAATATTCTCTTTACTTCTGATTTTCTTTCTAAAAGTGTTTCAAATGTCTCTTTATTATTGAATGTCCATCTTTGGTTAAACTCAAATTTGCAGGGTTGGACACCCTGGGACACCTTGCGCTCCATTGCTTTTTGGAACACACTATTCCATTCTCTTCTTTTTTTCCTGGTAGGTACTTAATAGTCTTACATTATTCAAATTTCCTTTCCATTATATTTAAAAGTCTTTTTCCTGATTACTTGCAGAACTTGTTTCTAAATTGGATCCTTAAATTTAATCATTATGCGCCTTTGAGTATACAACTTCTTTTTTTCTGGAGGTGAACTGTGAATCCTTTCAATTGGTATTTTGTTTTTTATGTTCAAAAGTTCTGGGCAGTTGTCTTCTGTTATTTCCTGCCTTATGGTGTTAAGGTTTTTTTGTCCCATTATGTTCTGGGAGACCTATGATCATTAAGTTGTTTCTACACATCCTTTCTTTTAGATCAGTACATTTTGCCTGCATAGTGAACATATTTTCTTTTAAATTTATTGGTTTTTGCTTCTCTTTTTCTAGATTGTCCTTCACTTCTATACATTTGAATTCCCAATCTATTGTTCTCTCTTCTGTTTCTTTGAGGAGACTGAACATTGCAGGTTCAATTTTTTTATTCTGCTCATTATTTTCACTGTGTAGAACATAAATTTGGTTATCTTAATTCTCATTTTTCTTTTGAGCTGCTCGAACAGTGTGTTGGGGTTCCATGTTCTTACATTCTCTTGGGTCCTCTGTCTCATTAAGTATTGTATCATTTTCCTTTGTTATGTGATATTCATTCACAGATGTCTAAACTTGTTTACTAGACCTGGAAGCTGTATTTCTTTCTGTTGCTAATGTTTTCCTTGTTGCTTTATCAGTTTGTGTTCAAGGTCTTTGAGTTTTCTTCTTCCTGAGATCTTTTGTAATTTCAGTCTCTTTTCCCCTTTTGATTTCCCCTTGTTCACTTTTGGACTCTGTTTTTTCAGATGATGGTTCCCTTGGGGACTGTATCTCATAGTGTCTCAGTCTCTTTCCACTTTGGGTAATTCATGGTTTACCAGCCTAGGTCTCTGCCTGGTTTGCATTAACCCCAGCTGGATTCTGTGCTGTTTCCCTCAGACTTAGCCAAGACCTGTATAGCTCCTCCCAAACATGGTATGGTCCCACTCCCTCTGGGCAGTCCACAGCTTTGCATAGATGGTGCTATGGGGTTATGGCCCCCAGTAGGCTTTTGTTAGTGAAGGGCTGCTGCCTGCCATGCTGGCTATTTGTTGATGCCCAAGCAAACTTCTGCAGCCTAGAGGTGGGCCTCCACTGTGTTAGAGAGAGGGAGAGGTACCTGGGACATGGGGATGGTTTTTGTTGCAAACCCTGAATCATGTGTTGGATCTTTGGGTCTGGTAATGCAGCTCTGTTGATAGTGGTGGGAGAGGTAAAAGAGGGGACTGAGTGAGCACAAGGTCAGCTTGTGGTTTCCCCCACACATACCTTCTTTTCGATTCTGGGTGTCCAAGATCATAGACACAGTTGACATTTCTTTATCTTTGATGCATTATATGTTTTGCAAAGTTTTGGGATATCGTGTAGAACAGAAAAAATGTCTAGTCCACCATCTTGTTGCTTTCATGATCCAGAAGTCTACATTCAAGCTCAAACACAAAACTGGAGAACCCTCCTTAGTGTTTACATGGCTTAAAGGTATCTGACCCATTAAGTTTTCATGATATTGTCTCGGGATGGCACAAACCAGATTAAATATAAAAAAACAAGTTAAATTCAATTCAACAAACACTGAAACATATCTTTTGCCTCTTTTTGCAGTCTCAGCACTTAGCACAGTACATGATATATAGTATGTGCTTAATAAATGTTTATTGATCAACTGACATTGCTAAATCACCTACTATGTGTCAGGCATTGTGCTAGATGCTAAGGATATAAAGACAAAAATAAAGTACCATGTCCTCAAAGAGCTCATATTCTGCTGGGGTGAGACAATAATAGACATGTATGAATGAACAGAGAATATATATAAAAGCAATTTCAAGAGGAAGTGTGCCTGTAACTGGAAAAATCAGAGAAGGTCTTGAATAAGAGATGGCACTTCAATAGTGCTTTGAAGAAAATTAGGGATCCTACAAGGTGGAGGTAAGGATGTTCAGGCCAGATATTGAGAACCATTTGTGCAAAGGCATGAAGGTGGGAAATGGAATCTTTTTTTAAAAAAAAGGAAATAACTAGTAAATTTCAGGGAGGAAAACTAAGGACTGGGTATGAGGCTAAGTATTGGAGGCAAAGGGCACCTAGGTGGTGCATTGGATAGAGAGCTAGGCCTGGAGTCAGGAAGACCCAAGGTCAAATCTGGTTTCAGATCCTGGACAAATAATTTAACTTGTTTGCCTCAGTTCATCATCTGTAAAATGAGGTGGAAAAGGAAACGGCAAACCCACTTCAGAATTTTTGCCAAGAAAAACCCAAATTAAGTCACAGAGAGTAGTACGTGACTGAAAAACAACTGCATAACAACAACAAAATTGGAGGTAAAGACAAGGTGCTGGGTACATGGATTAATGATAAGGATGGAAAGTAAGTGTCAAGGACAGGGACGAAGCATTAGAAATAGGGGCTGTACTCTTTGTGGTGGCCAATGGAAATCAAGGGGATGCCCATCCATTGGGGAATGGCTGAATAAATTATGGTGTATGAATGTAATGGAGTACTATTGTGCCATAAGAAATGATGAACAGGAAGACTTCAGAGAAACCTGGAAGGACTTATATGATCTGATGCTGAGTGAAAGGAGAAGAACCAGGAGAACTTTGTGCGCAGCAACAACCACAGTGTGTGAGAGTTTTTTCTGGTAGACTTGGAACTTCACTGCAATGCAAGGACTTAAAAAAATTCCCAATGCTCTTTTAAGGCAAAATGCCTTCCACAACCAGAGAAAGAACTATGGAATTCAATCACAGAATGTAGCAGATCATTTTCTTTTGTATTATGTTTTGGTTTGTTTTATGATTTCTCCCATTCATTTTAATTCTTCTACACAGCATGACTATGGTGAAAATGTATTTAATAGGAATGTATGTGTAGAACCTATATAAAATTGTATGCCATCTTGAGGAGGGAGGGGGAAGGTGGGGGTAGGGAAGGGAAAAAAAATCTAACTAAAAAAATCTAATTTTCAGTAGAACACTGAAAATAAATAAAATTAATAAAATAAAAAAGAAATGGGGGCTGTCTGTGAGGAGCTGGGCCAAAATTTTGAAAGTGAGGGTTCAGTGATAGGGATGGGGATTAAGGCCTGGGAATGGGAGTTATCAGGAAGGGCTTTGGAGAACTAGTTTTCCCAGAAAAGCTCAGGAACTCTATGGACAGCAATAGCAGGGAACCAGTGTTTCTTGTACCTGCTGGAGATATCCTGGGACAGGGGAAAGAGTCAACAGCACATGGAATTTCAGTCCTAAAGGAATGGACCTTCTGGTAGGGAGGCTCTCTCAGTCCTAGGGGTAAGCAGCCTCAGGGGAAAGGCTATGAAGTTCAAGGTTTTGTGAGAGGTGGGCTAGAGGGGTGTGTGTGTGTGTGTGTGTGTGTGTGTGTGTGTGTGTGTGTGTGTGTGTGTGTGTGTGTGTGTGTGTGGTGTGTGTGTGTGTGTGTGTGTGTGTGTGTGTGTGTGTGTACCACTGTTTCTCGCTCCCTCCAGGGAAAGGCACAAAGGGAAGGCTCTTTCCACATATCCCCTCTCTCCAATGGGCACCCCCCTCCAGCCCCTAACACACAAGGTTTCTCTGCTATCTGGGCTGTGTTTCTCCATCAACCCTGGCCCTTGGGAGTTCCCAGGCCAACTTGCCTGCTGTGGGGCTCAGTGCCTTTTTGAAGACAGATTGGAGGATTAGCCAGTAAGTAGGTTAAGTCCCCTCCTCACATCAGCTTTGCTGAGTTCCAGGGCCTGGTGCCAGGAAGCCGGATCAGCTCTTCTCTGCCCTCCCTCCTGCTCCAGTCCCAGGCCTCCCACCCTGAGCTCTCAGATCTTAACTGCTGCCTGGAAGGAGAAATCACTGGTTCATCAACTGATGTCTAAGTAGGCAAAGATTCAGTTCCTAGACTCAGAAGAAACCTTTTGAAGTTACCACTGAGGCCTAGATGATTCCTGGCTTTCTTCAGATGGGCCTCAATCTCCATGGTTGATAAATGTCTTGTTTGTTAAATGACTTGTTGATAATTGTCCCTTTCTTTTCTCCTGGTTAGGCCTGTGTATCATGATAGTGACTGGAATGTTTTTGTGGTTGAGTCATTTTTCAGTCCTATCTGACTCTTTGTGATCCCATTTGGGGTTTTCTGGAGTGGTTTACCAGGATCTCCAGCTCATTTATAGATGAGGAAACTGAGGCAAACAGGGTGAAGTGACTTGCCACAGCTAGGAAGTGCTTAAGGCCAGATTCAAACTCAGGAAGATGAATCTTCCTGACTTCAGACCTACCACTCTATCCACTGAGCCACCTAGCTGCCTTTGATTGGTATATGGTTTGTCTTACAAACCTGTGATCATTTTTCTGTCATGAAGGAGGGCTAGGGCAAAATATTCCTTTTTGGGAACTGGGCAGAGCTCTGCTAATGTGGTGGTTTCAATGAACTGTCCTTAAGTAGAATGAGCTTCCCCAGAGGAAATGCGTTTTTCCATCACTGGAGCTCTCCAAGCCCAGAATTGGGTGACTACTTCTTAGTGATGTTGGAGGGAGCATGTTTCAGGCACATTGGCCAAGATGCCCTCTGAGGGTTCCTTCCAACTCTAGGATTCATGAATGAGCCACAGAGGAATGTAGAATGTAAACCCTTGGAGTGAAGTGATGGCTTCATTTTTTCTTGGTTACCCCAGAGCCTACCATAGTGTCTACTATGTACTTAATGGATATTGAATTGAATTGGGAGTGTTGGACTCTGTGTGACCCTAACACTATTCCCCAACTTAGCTAAAGCTTTCTGTCTGACACAGTCATGTCTACCCTCCAAGGAAGAAGATTGGTCAACATGCATAAAAGAACTTTCAAAGATGATGGTTTGAGTCCTGAAGGCGTTTCCAAAAGTAGTTCCCCAAATACTTTGAGCAAGTGTCTATATTGTTGGAGTAAGTACTTAGCCTCCCCAAATGACTACTTTAAAGGGGACAACAATTATTGGGGTGTGGGACTTCTGGCTTGTTTATAAAAAGAAAAGAAAAGAAAAGCAATCCCATTTCTTTCTAGTCACCCTGGCATTACTAATACCTCATAATGCATAGTTACATGCAATAAGCACTAACATTAACATAGCTCTTTACTCTCATTTTGAGCTTCTCTTTGACTCTGTGAGCTAGTTGCTATTTTTATCCCCATTTCACAGATGAAGAAATTGATCCTGAGAGAGGCTACGTAACTTAGCCAGAGTCACACAGTGTCTGAGGCAAGATTTGAATTCAGGTCTTTCTGATTCTAAGACCAATATTATGCCATGTTGCCTCTAATGACAGAATCAACCAATTCATCGACCAACAAACATTTTTTAAACACTTACCATGTGCCAGGAATTGGGATGTCATATGTCCTACAAAGAATGTTTGTTGAATTGAATTGCTGCATAGAGATGACGTTTTCCTTTTACAGGTACTCTGTATGCATTTTCTCATTTGATCCCTCACAATCCTGTGAGGTAGGCAGGGCATATATTACTATCTCCATTTTATAGATGAGGAAACTTAGACTGGGAGAGGTTAAGGGGTGACACTTCATGTTCTAATCCTCAGTTTCCTCACTGGTAAAATGAGGGGTCCAGATAACCTAGCAGGTCAACTCTCAGCCTTCCCTAACTACCTACCTTGTTTTTAACTCCCTTTTATTTATTTGCATTTATTCTTTTGATATTAATTCAGACTATGCTTAGATGTGTACTTATTGTTTCTCAGGGTAGATGTAAACTCTTTGGAGAGGAGAGATTATTTCAGTCTTGGTATTTGCATCCCCAGTACCTTGGCACTTAATAGGCAATTAACAAATACTTGCTGATTGATGGCCTCCAAGGTCCCTTCTGGCCCTAATGTTGAGGGATTCTAAGCTTCTCCGATTCTAGGACATGCGCTGGGTCACATGGTTAGTAAGGGGCAGAACCAGTCTCCTGAGTCTTGTCAAAGATTATTAATGCTACTAATACTACTGCTGTTCCCAAAGCAGTCAGACTTAGAGCAGTGACTGGTCCGCGTAGGATCCAGGAAAATACCAATATCTAAGTGGAAGTGTTGCCACACGTGGCCATTGTGTGTTGTTCCCTCACTGCTCACATAGTTCTGCCAATGTATAACCATAGTTACATTGGAGCATCATTTCCCTCCCCCTGGGGCTCCCAGGTGTCCTTCCAGATGCTGGGAAGTTGCTGAGCAGGAACTGGGATAAGGGTAGGGGAGGAAAATTACAGGAATGCCTCAGACTGGGCAGAGCTATGAGTATTTGCTAGATGCCCTGGGAACTGAGAGGCATCATGACATAGCAGGTGCTGGTGGGCATAATGATGAGATACAGTTATACTGTGAAGTCTCTGATATAGAGAAGGCCCCCTGCCTCCTTCCTCTGGCCCTCTCTGCAGTGGGTTCCCATTCACAGAGGACTCTCTGTTCCTGTTACTGATGGGAGCCCCACTCAGCACTTTAGGAGTCATTGCATCTCTTTTGGTGGAACATTACTGGGGAGCAGGGAGCGGACAATGGGTGGGGACAACTGAAGCTAAAGTCACTGATGGGAGGGTTCACTTGCCTGAGGGAAGGGAGGAAGGAAGGAGAGAGAGGCCTGCCTGCCTGGGGGAGGTGAGCTTAGTCTGGTCTTGACTGATGCCAACTCTAGCAGATGTGAACTCTCTTCTCTGAAACAGGGCTTCGACTCTCCTCAGTGGCTGTAAGGGAGGGTGGGAATATAGGGGTAGAGAACTAGGGAAGGAGTACTGCAAATGAAGGGGAATGATACACATGCAGGGACTTTCTCTTCAGTCCCAGTCTTTCATCCCCCAATGTGTCCTAGCATCTCCTTCGGGACAGTCCACTGTGTAGCTCAAATTCAAAACATCCCAAATCAAACTCATAATCCCCTGCTTCCTCCCCGCATAGATGCCATCAGTATTTTCTAATTTCTCTTGATGGCACCACCATACTCCTGGTTCTTTCCAATTTGGAACCTCAGCCACCCTTGGCTTCTCCCCTTCCCCCATAAAACCCCTCCATCTACAATCCGTAAGTCCTATGAACTTTTCATTTAAATGATTTCTCTGATGGATCTTCTCACTTAAACCCTTGCTGCTACCCTCTCTATCAGGCCCTCCGCTACATTTCTCTGCACTGTTCTAATAATCCTTTAACTCTTCTTTCTGCCTCCACTTCCCTCTTCACTCACCTAACTCATCCCTCAGACTTGTTAGAGTTGTAGGTGTGGATACAATTCAGATCACAACTCTCCCACATTTAGCTGTACAGTTTCATGCGCTGCTCTGGCCAAAAAAATTTTATTATGTGGTAGCAATAGTAACTGATATTCATAGAGCGTTTTTAAGGTTTACAAAATACTTGGCATATGTTATCTCATCTGAGCTTCACAATAACCCATCACAGGTCTCCCCATTCTACAGATGGAGAAACTGATGCTCGCAGAAGTGACTTAACATTGTAATGGTGACATAGCTAATAATCAATTGTTGAAGGTAGGATTTGAGACTAGGTCTCCTTGACTCTTGATCCAGCATCATGTCTGCTATGCCATTCCTTTATAAACTTGGTTATTTTGGTTCTTAAATGACACAGTCTGTCATCTGACCCAGGCTCAAATCCTTTTCATCTTGGTAGAAAATGGCAAAAGTTTAAGCTCCACTGACTGAGGCTTCCAGAACTCAGGGTCACTCCCTCACTGTGATGAGGCATTAGGGCAGAATTTTAAAGAAGACTGCCAGAGTAATCTTCCTAAATCCCTCTGCCATTCACATTGTCTATGCCTGACCTGCTCCCATTCCCCCTGTAATCAGTTAGTGCCAATAGCTCCCCATTGCCTGTGGAATAGAGCCTGGCACTATGCTCCCTCCATAATCTGGCTCCCACCTACCTTAACTATTTTATTTCCTATGACTAAACTCTCCTACATGAATCTTCCTTTCTGGGCAAACTTGCTTATTTATTTCTCCCAGAATTATCACGTATATTCTGATAGATCAGTGATATTCTTCTGTGACTTTGTTCAGGCTCTTTGCACTTCCTCAAATTCCCCCTCCTTTTAGTTGATCACATTTTTACTCATCTTTCCAGGCCTCTCTTAAAGCTCCCTTTCCTTTCTGGGGCTCTGAATAACTCACCACAACACCAGAGACCTACAAAGCATCACAGGGTCATCACCTGTTCTAGCCTAAAAGGAATTTAGTGTCTATCCTGAGGAAATTGAGATCTAAAGATGGGAAATTACTTGAACAAGGATTCTAGTCCTGACTTTGCTGATACCCACTTGTAAAATCTTAAATGGAACATTCTCCCCCCTCCCCAATCTTCTTTGCTTCCTTATCAATACAATCTTTCATTGTTCTAGAAGTCTATGACTCCCTGACATTTGTCCTTATTCCTAATCCAAATCACTTTTGTTTCAGCCTGACCTCCTGTTTCCTTGTTCTATTTTCATGAGAAAGGCCAGAATGGTATTCTTTCTCATCTGCAGAATATTCCTTCTGTGACTTTCTCAGTCTTCTCTTCTCCAATTTGAAATATCCTGTCTCCTCTAACCTTCTTACCCAGAGTAAGTTGTTTTCTATTACCCAGATTTCTTCAGCCTCCCCCTGAGAGTACAGATCTCTGAATTGGGGAGGGCTCTTTGAGCCTAGGAGCATGGGGATTGGACAAAATGATATCCTGAAGTCTTTTTCAGGCTTCCATTGAAAGATTTAGCAGCAGCCGTCTGGCCCCGGCTTCTTCCAACATTACTGTTTGCCCATGAAAACGTTTCATGTGATTAGCCAAGTAATGACATCTTAAAACTGTAGAGCTAATATATTACGTAATAAAACAGGAGAGCAAATCTCTTTGACACACACCCGTGATTTACTCCTCGAGCCATAAAGATAATTACATTTCAGGTTGATATATAAAAGGCAACAGACGCAGCTTATGAAGAATTAACATAGCTTTGTGCCATACCTTGCTGTCCAAACCATCCTGTTCATCATTCTCTTTCCAGCAGGCCAGCAAACATTGACACAAAGAGGGCACCTAGCCGGCCTCAGATCCGAAGGGAGAACTAGTTGGCAGGAGAGGAGGAACAGGTGGCTGAGCCCATGGATGAAGCCCAATACATTCCTTTAGGCTGCATGGTTGTGATGGTGCTTGAGGGGAGGTAGGGGAAGAAGAGTGCTGGACTGAGGCCTCAGGATGGACACCTGGGTGCTAGTTCCTTCCCTCTCACTCACTTGCTTTGTGATTTTGGGCAAGTCATTTCACTTTTCTTTGTAGAAACAAAGAATCTTGGAGTAGGAAGGCACTCTGGAGGCCATCAAAGTCAAGCCCTTTACCACCTGCCTGGTCAGTGGTAATCTTGCCTTTGCTTGAAGACCTCTACTGATGGAGATAAAGGCAGCTATGTGGTGAAGTCAGGAAGACTTAACTTCCCTTAGACCTTTGACACCAGGCAAGTCACATAACCCTGTTTGCCTCAGTTTCCTTATCTATAAAATGATCAGGAGAAGGAAATGCCAAACCAATTCAATATCTTTGCCAAGAAAATCTCAAATAGAGTCGCAAAGAGCTGGACACAACAGAAATGACTGAACAATAAAAACTGATGGAGAAGGCAGAACTCTTTGATACATCTCACTTCACTTTTGGACTGTTTCCTTGTATATAAAATGGGGATAATAATATTGCTTTGTCTACATCAGTAGGTGTTATGGAGAACAAATAAGAGCCTGAATATGAAAGCATAGAATCATAGAATGTCAGAGATAGATGGGACCTCAAAGACTCTTGAGTCTAAATCACTATGTTCTGAGGCTTTCTTTACTTACCAAAGGTGTGAACACAGCCTCTAAGGTTCCATTTACTCATTGGTAAAGTGTATATGTGTGTATGCATATATGTGTGTGTATGTGTGTATGTGTGTGTATGTATGTGTATGTGTGTGTATGTATGTGTATGTGTGTGTATGTGTGTGTTGGGCTTACTAGCATCTCAGGTGCTTTCTTAACCCTAGATTTATGATTTACTCAGATGCTGTCTAGTTCAACTCTCTCATTCTGTAGATAGGGAAACTGAGGCCAGGGGACTAAATGACTTGCCCAAAGGTGTCAGAGGTGGGACTTGAACCCACATCCTTTCACCACAGAACAGTGCTATTTCTTCTCTACTGTAGTGCCCATTTCACTTTTGAACAGCTCGAATTAGCTGTTCAAAGTTTTCCTTACAAGTCAAAATTTGTCTCTATGGGGTTTCCATCCATTTCTCCTGGTTCTGACCTCAGGGGCAAAATGCAAGTCAAATCTTTCTCCTGTCTGATAACCTCTCAAAATTTGCCCATTATATTTAAAGACAGTTATCATATTTAAGTCTACTCTTTGCCAGGCATCCCCCTTTCTTTCAACCAATTCCCACATGGCATATTCTCAAGGTCCTTTACCATCAGTGTTGCCATCCTCTGGGGGTTCTCCAATTTATTAATGTCTGTCCTAAAATGTAAAAGTAGAAGACTTAGTCCTTACCCTGAAGGAGCTTATAATCTAGAATGTGTTGGTAAGATGAAGATTCATCTTGCACTTATTCTAGGAGGCCTTCATGGAACAAGCAAACTCTAAATGGTGCTTAGACACCAGAGCTAATGCAATCAAGTGTTCCCTGAATCTTGTGGAGAGAGTTGTTCTCATTCACATCTCTACCCTTTCTCCTCTTAGCCCAGTAGTCTCAGATTGTTGAGAAACTCCAAGGACCATGGAGTTCAACCCTCTTGGTATATTAGGACTGCTCATATAATAGACAAGTGGGCTGTTGACCCAGAAACTTGCCAAGGACACTTAAAGCTTGGCTATAATAATGCCTGACACTTGCCATTTCCCCAAAATACATTCCCCTGCAAACAAAATTCTGCCAATCCATGTGGAGGGAGAGGAGCAGGGACCTAGAGAGACATAGATTAAGTACGCACAGAAAGAGAAATTGAGGGACATTGAGACAAGTGGTAGAGGCACAGTGGTGTGCAGAGATGGAGATAGGCAGAGAAAGAAACAGAGAGGAAGAAAGAAACAAAGATAGCGATAAAGAGGCAGTGATACAAAAAGCTTGGTAGATGCACATCTAAAGAAATACAGAGTAATGGGCAGAAATAGGCACACAAATGGAGAGATGGAAACAGAGACACAAGGGTAGAAAGAAAGATTGATGGGAACAGAAGCACACCCAGGTAGAAGAACAGAGAGAAGTAAAGAGAGAAACACAAAGAACTAGAAATAGATGAAGAGTTGCATGAAGGAGAGATCTAGCAACTGAGAAATCAACCCATCACTCCCTGTGTCCCTTCAATCTCACCTTCCTCCAGATTTTTCCAAGTAGCTGTCACGAACAAGGTAGTCATCTTTTCCACCTGGAGAGTTAGACAAATAGAGAGACAGAGATAAACCATGTGGGTGTTGCATAAAGGACACTGCACCTGGAATGAGAGGCTTTGATTCCCAGCTCTTCTACTGACTGCTTGTGTAGACCATTACCATGTATGGTCTTAGGTTATAGTCATTTAATATCTCTGAACTTCAATTTTCTCAAGTGTAAAATGAGGGGGTTGAACAAAACCATCTCAAAGGTTCAAAACACTATAGCCCCATGACAAATAAAGACCCACAGAAACAGAAGTTGACAGAAGCAGAGAGCAAGGTGCACATCTTGTTCTTGGGGAGATGGGTTCCCATCTACTATAAAAGCAGTCATGAAAGTAAGCTGGGGACTTAATCCTTCTGAGACTTTGAGGGTGTGATACTGAGGCCCAAGCCAATAGGGACCTGGAAACTGGGGGGGTAAGGATGGGGTTGCTAGATCAGGATGGAAGTGTGTAGTCATGACAGGGTTCCCATGGCTCAAGGGGAGCCTCTTCTGCCCCCAACATCCCAGCCACTCTTGGGACCCTCTCTCTATATTAGCTGTGGTGGTGGTGGTGGCATGTGTCCCAGGTGCCACCATCATACAAAGGCTGGAAACATCCTCAGAAGGAGGGGGCAGAGCAAGGAGAGTTGGCTGGACCCACTCTGATATACCTGCCTACAGGTGTTAGGTGAGGAGGGGGTGTGGGTAGGTAGAGTTTCCCTCAGAGTGCATTGAATCATGTAACTGCTGACCTAGCCTTAAGGTTAGACTAGCTGCTAGTCCTAGGAAGGGCATCTCACCCTGTTATGCCAGGGGATGGGTTCTAGGTCCTTTCCAAAAACTAGAGTAGTAGTAAAAAGAACATGAAGTCTGGAGTCAGAGAATCTGGGTTCAAGCTTTAGCGCTCCTGCTGGTGACCTTGACCTTCTGGTTCTTCCGTTTCCTCACCAGCTGAATACCATCAATGTCATTTACTTGGTTGCTCTTCAGTCATTTCACTTTTGTCTGATTCTCTGTGACCTCATTTGTTTTTGATGTATTTTTTTTTTGCAAAGATACTGGAGTGTTTTGCCATCTCCTTCTCCAGTCCATTTTACAGATGAGAAAACTAAGACAAACAAGGTTAAGTGACTCACCCAAGGTCACACAACTATTATGAGTCTGGATTTGAACTCAGGAAGATAAATCTTCCTGACTTCAGGCCCACTCATTCACTGTCTTCACTGTACCACCTAACTGCCCATAATTTACTTAAATTTGGACAAAGCCTTAGATAATATCTCCCATACTATTCTTGTGGAAAAGATGCACATATGGGGGCTAGGTCATTAGATTATAATACTACAAATCTATAGTTGCAAGGACACCTCGCCCAACCTCCTCATTTAAAGATGAGGAAACAGGCCTGGCAAATTAAGTGATTGACCAAGGTCACAGATCTAGTAAGCATCTGAAGTGGGATTTGAACCCACAAACTGAGGGAGAGGATAGTTGGGCAGATTCCAAACTGTTTGACTGGCTAGATTCAAAGAATAATTTCTAATAGTTTGAGGTCAGCTTGGAAGAGGGTCTCTTGTGGAATTCTCTAGGATCCGTGTTTGACACTGTGCTATTGAAACATTTTTTTTATACTATACTATACTATAGTATAGTAGTATAGATACTATATAGTATAGTATAGTAGTATATACTACCATATAGTATAGATACTATATAACATATCAAATGTTCATATGATACAAAATTAGGAAAGATAGAGAAGATGGTAGATCACACATCCAGGATCCAAAAAGATCCTGGATGGAATGTTGGCCTGAATCTAATAAGGAATCAGTCCACAATCAGCAAACATTGATGTGCTAGGCACTATACTAAATACCAGAGATGCTATGATAAATGAAGTCTGAGAGACATAATTTCTGAGTAATTAATAATCAATTTATTAATTATGGCTAAGAAATAATCAATAAAATGAGGCCAGTGGGATTCTTGGAAGCTAAAGACAACCTTTGGAATTCCCTGAATGCCAAAATAATCAACCTTGGAAAAGTAGGTGTTCCTGACAGGTGGAAATCAACTCTGATTGGTTAAAAATGAATAATAGAACGAATATTATAATGAGAGATGGGCTTATTCTAATGAAAGGTTAGGGGATATGACTTTGATTATGTCACTCTTGGATAAAGAGACTTATCTCTACCCAGACAACCCCTACCTTGGGCAATCTAGACAAAAGGATCTATTCTCCAATCCAGTATTACCTGACTAAAATTACCTGAGTAGTGGGATTATGGTAAGAATTCCCCCCAGTTAAGATGGTCTTTACCCTTTAATCAGAACTAAATTTTCCCACTTGGGGGGGGGGTTCCACCCAAGATTGAAACCAATTTCATCATCTGTCCAGCTTCAGATTTCCATTCCTTGACTTAGAAACTAAACGAGGAAATAGGGGAAAAAACCCTAGGTTTCCCCCCATATTAGCAAATGGTTACTAATAACTGTTTTAACACAAATAAAGGCAAGAACACAGTCCCTGCTCTCAGGAAGGTCACCTTCTAAATGGGGGGACAACATACAAAATAGCCAACTATATACTATGTCAATGGGAGATAATCCCAGAGGGAAGGTCCTAACAGTAGAAGGATAGGGTAAAAAGCCTCTTGGGGAAGTTTGAAATGAATCTTGTAGGAATCTGGGGAAGGCAGGAGGGAGAGCATTCAGGTGCACAGTTTAGAAAAACCCCATTTTGGCAGCTGAGTGAAGGATAAGCTTGAAGGGAGGAGATCCCAGAAAGCCATTGCTGTCCTCCAGGTGGGAGGTGGTGAGCACCTGCACTAGAAGGGTGGTTGTGTGGGTGGAGGGAAGTGGATGTGTGCCAGATGTTATGAAGGGAGAAATGACAAACTAGGTGCCTATATGTAACTTAGTGGGAGAGAAGAGTTGAGGATGGCACTGAGGTTATGAGCCTGGAAGGATATTGGTACCCTCAACAGTATCAGGGAAGTTCAGAAAAGGAGAAGATTTAGGAAGAAACATCCTAAATTCTGATTTGGATAGGTTGAGTTTGGGTTGCCTATAGGACATCTGGTTTAAGATGTCCAAAAGGTAGCTGTTGACATGAAACTGGAACTCAGGAGAGTGGTCAGGGCTGGACATATAGATCTGGCAATTATCCATGCAGAGATGATAATTAAACCTATGGGAACTGGAGATCACCAAGGAAGATAGTACAGAGGGAGAAAAGAAGAGGGCCCAGGACAGAGCCTTGGGTTGTAAGATGAGATTTAATAGAGATGAATGTAAAGTATTATCCTTGGACATGAAAAGTAATTATTCACAGAATAAGATGGGGAAGACTAGAGAGCAAACCATTTGAAAAAACTCAGTCAATTTTTGTCAACTGAGAGTTCAGTATGAGTCAATGGTGTGGACCAAGGAAGTCTTGCTTCCCTGGTCTGACAATATCTGCCTTATGGTGTTCCATTTGGCTTGTTGTTTTTCAGACTTTTCAGTCATATCTGACTCTTTGTGAGCCTATTTGGAGTTTTCTTGGCAAAGATACTGGAGTGGTTTGCCATTTCCTTCTCCAGCTCATTTTACAGATGAGGAAACTAAGGCAAGCTGGGTTAAGTGACTTGCCCAGGGTCACGCAGCTAGTCAGTATCTGAAGTGGGAATTGGAACTCAGGAAATGAGTCTTCCTAATTCTAAGCCCAGTGCTCCATCCACCGCACCACTTAGCTGCCCATTCAATTTGAAGGGGGAAGGCACATTTCAGGAAAGATATTTAATAAGCTGAAGAGCACAGAGAGGGAGAAAACCAAGACGATGAAGAGCCTTGAGGTCATGTCTTATAAGGAGAAATTGAAGAAATGGAGGAGGTGTGAGCTGGAGAATAGAACCCTTCAGGGCAAGGGCTCTATGGTGGCTGTCTTCAAGTGTTCAAAGGAGTGTTATAAAGAAGACCAGATTAGTCCTACTTGGCCCCAGAGGGCAGAGCTAGAGCAGTACTTGGTGGAAAGTGCAGAGGTAGATTTGGGCTTGATATAAGGAATACTTTTGTTACAATTACAGTTGTCTCAAAGTAGAGTGAGGCTGCCTTGGGAAGGAGGGACGTTCCCAGTGGATGACCACATGCCAGTAGAGAATATTGTTGTTCAGGTATGGGTAAATGAGATGGCTTCTGAGGTCTCTTCCATCTTTGACAGTTTATGGTTCTGTTGGCTATAAAATGAGGGGTTTATGTCAGGTGATTTCCAAGGTCCCTTCTAGCTATAAATCTTGTGAAGTTCTGAGCCTAAGCGATGCAGAAAACCCAGGGTCATATGACCCCTCCCCCCACATTCCTTACCAGCTCAGAGGCCAACTCTAAGCCAACTGAAAGATAAAAGGACCCCATATGCAGTAATTAGTTGTTTAGTTTTCCCCAATTAGAAAGGGAGATGGATCTTTGAT
This sequence comes from Notamacropus eugenii, assembly GCF_028372415.1. Taxonomy (NCBI): domain Eukaryota; kingdom Metazoa; phylum Chordata; class Mammalia; order Diprotodontia; family Macropodidae; genus Notamacropus; species Notamacropus eugenii. The sequence goes on along the minus strand of NC_092876.1, from coordinate 279,115,850 downwards.
GTTCTATTGGAAGGGAGTGGTAGGGGCATTTGCTGGCCTTATTAATGCCTCAATCCCTTCTCCATGCCAGGATACTCTCTCCTTCCTTCTCACATCCTGAATCTTTCTCTTCCCTTGGTCCAATCAAGAAGCCCCTGGACTGCTGGTAAGATCCTTTATAAGAAGTGGGTGGAAATACTAATTCTGACTCTGACACCTATTGGCTTTGTGACCACTGGTCAGGTGTGGGGGCTGGGCTATTACACCTGAGTAAGACAGACCCCATACTGTCAAACCATCCATTTTCTACCTTTGATCCCTGAGGCAATACTTGTTCAGAGAATGTAAGATTTGGCTTAAAACATCACTTTCCTAAACAGGCTCCTACCCAAACACACTCTTTCCAAAACCACATGTCCACACCTTGTTCCTCAAACCTGTTCTCTGTTCCTCTTATTACCTGATTGGTGGGCTTGCTGCTGAACCCATATATCCTTGTCAGTAACTGAAACATAAGCCACTACACTATTTACCTGGGGGCTCTCCAGTGTATGAGCCAGCTACCTTGATGCCCATGGGACACTGAAGTCGCTAAAGGGAGTCACCTGATCCCCAAAACTATAAACCTAAAAAATATGTTGCTTGCTCTAATCCCAGCCGTATTGGTGTCAGTTTTTTTGAGGCTCTTTACCACTTGTCAAGTCACCTAGTGTCTCTGGAACTTAGTTTCATTGTCTGTAAAATGGGGATAATTACAACACTTATTTCATATGTGTGTGTGTGTGTGTGTGTGTGTGTGTGTGTGTGTGTGTGTGCTAGAGCACTTTAAAGTTTAGGAAGCACTTTCTTGACAACATCCCTGTAGTGTATTATCATTCCTATTCTTCAGACGAGGAAACTGAGGTTCAGAGAGTCAATAAGTCAAATGAAATCAACAAGCATTTATTAACTACCTGTTATGTGCTAAGTCCTGGGAACACAAAGAAAGGTCAAAGATGGTCCCTGCTCTTAAGGAACTCATAGTCTAATGGGGGAGAAAACATGCAAACAGCTCTTTGCAAACAAAACATCGACAGACAGTGGAGATCATCTCAGAAGGAAGGCATTGAGGTCAAGGAGGACTGGAAAAAGCTTTTTTTTTTTTTTTTTGCTGAAGGCAGAACTTCAGCTGAGTCTTGAAGGAAGCCAAAGAAACCAGGAGGTGGAGATGAGGAGGAAGACAGAGTTCCAAGCCAGAGGATAACAGTGAAAATACCTGGAGTTGGAAGATGCAGTGTCTTGTGTGAGGAGCAGCAAAGGAGTCTTGTGTTACTGGATTGCAGAATATGCAGAGGGAAGAATGTGTAAGTAATGTGTAAGAAGATTGTAAAGGTAGGAGAAGCCAGGTTACCAGAGGTGAAATGTTTTGTTCCAGGTCATGAGGTTAGTAAATTTCAGTTTTCCAACCCCTTGATCGTATATCATAAGATCATACATTTAGAGTTGGAAAGGATCAATCAGTATTTATTAAAAGGGGACAGGGAACAAACATTTATTGAGAGCCTACTGGTAAGCCCAGGTTCTGTGCTAAGTACTTTACAAATATTTTTGCAGTTGATCTTCACAATAACCTTGGGAGATAAATAATGCTGCTATTATTATCTCCATTTTACAATTGAGGAAACTGAGGCAGACAGAGGTTAAGTGACTTTCTCGGTATTAATAGAGCTCATAAGTGTCTGAGGCTGTATGTGAACTTGGGTCTTTAATTAATGGTAGCAGGTAGTTGTCTACCTAGTATGTGCTAGGTATTGTACTTGGCACATAAATGCTTGTTGAATAATTGGGCTGTGAATACAAATACAAAACAACTTGTGTGATCACAGAGACCTGAATTATACAGTCCATGAGACTGTGAGCTCCTTGAGGGCAGGGACTCTCCTTTGCCTCTTTTTGTATCCCTAGCCCTTCCCACAGTGCCTGGCACAGAGTAGGTGCTTAATAAATACTTACTGTTTATTGTCTATGGACTAGTCCTGCTCATTTTATGATGATGGAACCTTGAGGTGTTGAGATTGAGCTTCTCAAAGGTACATAGAATCTTTGATTCTTTCAACTACACCTCAAGCAAGTGGTCCTGGGAGGGAATGGAATTATATTGCTGGTGACAAGTAAAAACACCTGGAATTTCCTACTCAGCTGAACTGCTGGATTCAGTCCTGTGTGGAGGTTAGGCGAGGGGATAGGCTGGATGACCCATGAAGGGACTTGGAAGTGGGAGAACTGCCCAAAGACTTGGATTACATGTTAATTTCAGCAGTAAATCAGATCTTAACTTTAAACACAACAAGGAGAGACATTTCTTGGGCACCTTCTGTGTGGTGAACACTGGGGAAAGTGATGGAGAAATATACAAAGTTTTCCTAGGAGATGATCCCTGCTCTCAAGGAGCTTAGGCTGTGACAATAGCAATGAGGAGCTGTTCTAACCCAGGCAGTATCACTCTGTGCAAAGAAACAGGATGGAGGAAAGGACTAATCCTTGCTACTTGTCCTCTTCACCTCTCTTGACTTTGTCCTCCATTCTTACTTTTATATTATCTCTTCTCACCTGTTAGACTATGAGATTCTTAAGAACAGTGGCTATTTACTTTTTGCCTTCCTTTATAGCTCCAACATGGTGCCCAGAACATAGTAGGGGCTTAATAAATGCTAGTTGACTGCCTTCCCAGTTTCTCTGAAGGTATGAATGAAAGATAAAGACTCAAGTCTTTCTATGCTTCTCCCCCACTTCACCAAACCTCCTTGCTCCCAATATGGGAGCTCTGAGGGATGGGGAGTGGGGTGGGGAGGGGGAGAAGAGGGGAGAAGGGACGAATGCATAGGGAAGAGAGCAATAGTGTGGATAAAGCAAAACATAGGATCATAGATTTAAAACGGGAAGGAACCAGTTAATCCCCAAATCATGTCTACCTAACTTTGGAATGTATTAGGAAGGAGGTTTGTTGGTTTGTTTGCTTCCCTGCCAAGTTCACCCTGTGACCATATTTGACTCAGGCATTTTCTGAGCAGTCACCTACCCATAGAGTGGAGAAGCCTTCGGGACAGCAGGGGTTGGCCAAGCCTCCAGGGGCCTCTGCTTTGCTTTAGTTCGCCCACAGAGTGTGTTGCCATCCTTGCTGTTCTCAGTTTTCAAACACCTCCGAGTCATTTCATGGTTGTACAATGTGGAGGCTGGTCTATATGTCCTCTAAGGTCTCTTTTAGCTATAAATCCAAACTACTACTATGGTGAACGCCCCTCCTGAAATATATAACAGAAAAAGAATGGACTGCCTCCTCCCCGAGTCTGGGCTGTGGGTGGGAAGGGGATGCAAGGCAGAGAGACCCTTCCTGGGCACACTGCCTGGGTCTTTAGAAACCCTTTAAACTGCATCTCCCATTATCTCTTCCCGTGGCTGCTGATCTTCATTGAATTTCTTCTGTGGGTCTGCTTCCAGGGAAGCTGTTTCCAGGGCTGTAGAGTGGAACCCTTTTGTGTGACCATGAGAATGGAAGTGGGGTGGGGGCTGGGGGTGGGAGAGGGATAAGGGAGGGAAACATTTGTTCTCCATCAAGGGGACTGATAAACAGCCCCAGAGCTAACAACCAGATCACAGCATTGGCTTCCCGGAGAGTTATCCCAGCGGAGAAGCCAGAGAAGATGAATTATCCTGAATGGCACTGGACATGGCATATTGGATGTTTAATTTCTGTGTATTATTGGAACACAACTCGACTCTCCTCTCAACTTCCTGGATCCCACTTTACTTTCTCCTGTAGAGAAAACCCGCATCCTTCTAAAGGACTGTGTCAGAGGGAGAAAAACATGCCTTTTGATTTCTTTGATTTAGAAGGGATGCTAGCTTTTCTCCACTCCTCCCTCTCCCCCCAATCCCACCCCCATCCTGGCCCACCACTAAGGAGAAATTCAACAACTTCATTTCATTCCATTCCACAAATGTTTATTAAGCACCTACTGTATGCCTCACACTCTGCTAGGTACTGGAGGAATCCAAAGTTCAGAGAAACTTCTCTAAAGGAATGTACAGAATCTGCAACCTAATAGAAAGGTAATACACATATGCAAATTTTATAATGCATAGTATTGTATGATAAATGAATGTACTGCGGGGTACTCATAAAGTAAGTTGCCATCTGCACTGTTCTTGGTTTCCAAAGGCCAGAGAAATGCAAAACAAAATAGCATGTGGCGTTAGAGGGGGATGTCATTGCCAACAGGAGAAATGCTGGAAGGCTGGGAAGCAGCAGGAGATTGAATAATAAAAATTTTCTTTTTCAGTCCTGTCCAATTCTTTGTGATCCCATTTGGGGTTTTCTTGGCAAAGATACTGGAGAAGTTTTGTCATTTCCTTCTTCAGCTCATTTTACATATGAAGAGCTCAGGTAAACAAGGTTAAATGACTTGCCCAGGGTCACACAGCTAGGAAGTATCTGAGGTCAGATTTGAACTCAAGAAGATGAGGCTTCCTGATTCCAAGCCCAGTGCTATATCCATTGCTCCCCTAAGTAATGATAAAATAATGATGATGATAATAATAATGCCGATAGCTAGTACTTATACTTGACGTTTTGCAAAGAGCTTTACATGTATTATCACATTTGATTTTCCCCACAATCCAGTGAGGTTGGAAATAAAAATATTATTATCTCTTTTTTAAAGAGGAAGAAATTATACTTAGATTGAATGACTTGCTCTTGGTCACACAATAAGTGCTAGAGACAGGATTTGAACCCAGTTGTCAAATGAATCCAAGTCCTGTGCTCTTTCTTTCCACTCTGTCACATTGCTTTAAAGTCTCAGAAATGGATAGAAATTCAAAATACAAAGAGAGAGGCATGGCAGGCATTCCAAGGAGAAGACATAGATACAGATAACTAAGTAGTGTAGTCAACCGTGATAAGTGCTTCAGTGAGGTTCAAAAGACTATATAAGGTCTGAGGGAGAAGATCGTTTCTGTAGTAGTGGGAGGAGGACTGGAGATTAGATACCCTGGAAGTCTTCCTTAATTGGTGGAATGGGGCATTGCTGTACTTGATCTGAGGAGACAATGAAAAGATGAAGTCCTGGGGATGTAGGGATTCCAATTGAACTTACCATGATAATAGCTAGCTTTTACATAGTATTTTAGGGCAGCTAGGTGGTACAATGGATACAGCACTGGGTTTGGGATCTGGAAGACTCATCTTCCTGAGTTTAAATTTGGCTCCACATACTAGCTGTGTGACCCTGGACAAGTCACTTAACCCTGTTTGCCTCAGTTTTTTCATTTGTAAAACAAACTGGAGAAGGAAATGGTAAACCACTCCAGAATCTTTGCCAAGAAGACCCCAAACGGGGTCAGAAGAGTCAGACACATAGAGTTTTAAGGTTTGCTAAGTATTTTATACTTTAAATGAGATAACATAGATCTCATTTGAACCTAAGGACTTGGGTTTTCCTTACTCTGAATCCAGCACACCCACCACTGTGCCATCTAGCTGACTGCCTTGATTTGGACCCTTTTCAGTCCCACAGGCCAGAGAAGGGACAAAAGGATGGTCAGTTACTAAGTAAGGATGCTTGCTCAGAAATAGGAAGAGTGGGGTAGAGTCTAGCATCCTTGTTGTGGAGTCAGGAGCTCTGAGCTGCAGTTCTCATTTAAGGACCAATCATGGAACCTCTCAGAATCTCAGCCTCTTCACCTGTAAAGGGGGACAATCATACGCCACTGATGTGAGACAAAATGCCTCACAAACCTAGAACACCAGGAAGGGGAGGGAGAGGACCAAGCATTTGCCCTATCTAGGCCTCAATTCCTGATGCATAAAACAGGAGTGTTGAATTAGAATCAGGGGTGGGGAACCCAACCCCCTGAGGCTATCTGTGGCCCTCTAGGTCCTCAAGTGCAGGTTCCCCAGCCCTGGATTATCTCAACGACTCTCCAAGTATGGTCAGCAGATCCCTGAGATCAGCAAGACTCTTTTAGGGGGTCAGAAAATTCAAAACTATTTTCATTATAACATGAAGACATTTGAATTTTGAATATGGTAAATACTGATAGACATAAACAAAAAGTTCCAGGAGGGGTGGTCCTCAATATTTTTTAAGGGTGTGAAGGGGTCCGGGACCAAAAAGGTTGAAAACTCACTGGATTAGTTGGTCTTTAAGACTCCTTCCAGATTGCCTTTGGGATAGTCTAAAGAAGTGAAAGTGATAGAGTATGATTCCCCAGTGGAGGTGTCTGCCTAGATTGGAGTGCAGAGTGAAAGAAAACAACGGCTGGCCTGAGAGGAGGAAGGAGATAACAAAGGAGAGCAGACTGATCACAACCTGTCAGTCCCGTTTCCCTTCAGTCCAGCCTTCCTCCACATCTTTCCCAACAAAGTGCGGCAAACAAGGCAATCATCTCCTCCAGCTAGGCAGCAGCTGCCAGCCAGGGCCAGAGGTGGGGAGTGGGGGCGGCGGGGGCTGGGATGGAAGCCACCGAGAAGCTGAGCTCCCGAGGTAGGTAATCCGTGTGACGGGCACAGGAGAAGGGGCGGTGTCAGAATCAGGCAGCTTAAACCCAGGCTCTCCACTCCCTGTTCCCCTGCTCCCCAGCATTCCCCCTCCCCCCAGCCAGAATTTAGGGACATTTCCAAAAGTCGAGCCGTATTCCAGCCTCACCTACCTGAAGAGTTCAGCAAGTGGTCCGGGCTCACAAAAGCACTGGGCTTGAAACCAGAAGATGTGGGCTCCTAGATTGTAGGATGAGGTAAGCGCGATCAGGAAGACGTACATATAATGATTATCACAAGGTAAATGGAAGAATGATTAAAACAAAACAAAACAACACTGCTGATCGAGAAAGAAGGATGCATCTCCCTTTCTTCTTTGCAGAGATGGGAGGCTATGGTTGGGGAACACTTCATATATCCTCAAACATAGGTGAGGTGTGGATTCATTTGGTTGAACTGCTTTTGTAATAAGGGCATAATAAGGGCTCCCTTAGAGCATGCTGATGTTCACCTTTCCTAGGGGGTTATACAGAGAAAGTGTAATATTTTCTGCCAATCTAACATGGGATTTTGGAAGTCAATTTTGGCCAACATGGATTGGGGTTAATGCTGTGTGATGATTAAAAATCTTCTAATTGACTGAGGAGCTGGAAGGTTCTGATGGCTTGGTAGAGACTGAGTCAGAACTGAATGCCCACACAAAATATTCAAGTGAACAATCTCCTCCTTCTCTTAACTGGTGGCATTTGGGTGAGGAATACTTTCAGGGGCTTGCCTGTATTGTATGACACCTCTGTTTTTCTTTTGTTTATTCTTTCCTGGCCTTTGTGAACCAAGTATTTGGAGAGGGGTGTGCCTAGGTGACTTGGAAGATTGGGAGATCCATCAAAAACACCAGAAGACCCTCCTCCTACCAAATGGAGTCAGCAGCAGCTGAGCCTGGAGAGGAACCACGGAAGCATCCAGGTCACTTGCTTGACCCATCAAACGATAGACTGATCCATTAGCCAAGGCATCTCATTCTACAAAGAGTCAGTCTGACTCTTCACTTTAAAGCAAATTTAGTGGAGAAAAGGATTCCCAGGGCCAGGGGTTGCTAGGCACTCTTTACCTTATACATATACATACTCCCTATACATATACATCATTGCATGTGTACTTCATGTTTAGGCCCATTCTCCCTTGCAACACACAGTGGGAAAGTGTACCCCTTTCTATTTCCTCTCCCAAGTCTGGGGATGGGATTGTTGTATAACTCCTGTATTTGCTATAGGCACCTAGGTGGTTCAATAGATGGAGGGCGGGGCTAGGAGTCAGGATGCCCTGGGTTCAAATGTGACTTTAGGCATTTGCTATGTATGTGACCCTGAGCAAGTCACTTAACCACTGCCTGCCCCAGTGTTCTCAGGTATAAAAATGACAGTGACAATGCCACCTGCCTCTCAGGATTGTTGTGAGGACAAAAGGAAAACATATTTGTCAAGTGCTTTCTGAGTCTTAAAGAACTATTATTACCTTTTCAGTAAATATTTTTGTCAAAGTTAATTGATATCACTTGGTTGATTAATATGGGGGACCACGCTGGATAGGGGTTTGTGAGTGACCGTACAGAAATCTTAGCACTTTAGGGTTGTCCCTAGAACTCTGAGGGGGAGAAGGAGTTGACTACTCTCTTAGAACCTAACCTGCTAGACCAGAGCATGTTGGGAAAGTGAGCTTGAATAGGGTGCTAAGCTTCTTCCTTCCTTCCTTCCTTCCTTCCTTCCTTCCTTCCTTCCTTCCTTCCTGCCTGCCTTCCTGCCTGCCTTCCTGCCTTCCTTTCCTTCTTTCTTTTTGTATAAAGGATGGTTTTGTGGGTGAGGAGGAAGGGGTAGGGCTATATGTTGAAATGAAGATGATATGCAAACAAAAGATCCATTTTGTTGTTCAGTCCTTCAGTTGTGTCCAATTCTTCATGACTTCATGATCCACAGCACGCTGGCCACTTCTATCCTCCACTATCTCTTGAAGTCTGTCCAAGTTTGTGTTTGTCGTTTCTATGGCACTATTGATCCGTTTCATCTGGTGCCAACCCCTTCTCCTTTGGCCTTCAATCTTTCCCATCATCAGGGTCTTTTTCAATGAGTCCCATCCTGTCATTATGTGGCCAAAACGTATTTATGCTTCAGCTTCAGTATTTGACCTTCCAACAACATTTTTAACATGAAATGGTTTGGTGGGAGGTAGAGAGGGAATGGGATAAACAAACAATAAACTATATTCTCTGCACATTCAGTCAATTGAGAGACTTTAAAAAAAAAGAAAGAAGGTCTGGTTTCAAGACATGGTTCTGCCATTAGTTGTTACCTTAGGCAAGTCTCTTAGACTTTAGTTTCGTGACTTGTTACGTGAAAGGGTTAGACAAGATAATATCTAAAGGCTTTTCCAGCCCTAAAACTTTTGACTCTTACTCTCCTTATTTGTACCCTCTCCTACCTTCTTTGGACCACACTTTTCAGAGCAGCTACAATTCTTTCCTCTTTCATAGTTTCCTTGGGATATTGATGGTCTTTCTTCATTGGGAATGGGCCTGGGGGAGTCATATTTGATCAAAAAGTTAGCTTTCCATCATCTGTAATAATTAGTGGTGTGAATATTCCAAGTACATTTCCATTTGGCTTCGGGTTATGTTTTGGTCCTTACATTTGAACATCTAACATTCCAAGAACCTAAAATGTTCTTGCCAAACAGTGAACAACATGATCCCTTTTCAACTTCTGCTTTAAGGTTCTCATTCTGTGCTGCTAATGCTCTTGGACAGATGAAGAGCACCCACCTTCTCCCTTTGACTCTACTTGTGGTCTTTCTGGTTTCATCATTTATTGGGTACCACTGAGTATTTTTATTTAAAAGACCTTTAGAACAGTAGAAAGCATTGTGGTGTAGTAGGCAGAGAACTGAGGCCAGAATCAGGAGGACCAGGGTTCCAAATCACACCTATGGCACACAGGTCATGTGACCCTGGTAAAACCACGAGTGTCAGAGCATCTGGGGCCAACTCCAGTCATCTGTTCTCTATGTTGCCACTGGACCCAGATGACTCTGTTGACCTTGCACAGACCTGCCTCACTTAAATCCAATTCACCTGAAAGTCATGGCATCATCTTTCTGATGTCATGTTCCTCTTCGAGAACAATGGACAAATGACAACAAGTGTCAGAATACTTTGCTACTTGGGCAACTGAGGGGCAATGGATAATGTATTAGAGTTAGGAAGACTGGAGTTCAAATCCTACCTCAAACACTTACTAGCCTTGTGACCCTAGATAAGTCACTTGATCTCCCCCCAACCTCAGTTTCCTCACATGGCATCTATCTCATGGGATTGTTGTGAGTGGAAAATAAGACAAGATATGAAAAGTGCTTTGCAAACTTTAAAGCAACATACCAATACTAACTATATTTTCATTGGTAAAGGGAGTTCCCTAGAGCAACAAAATCATAGATCCAACCCCCTGCCCCCAAAAATCAGAAAAAGAGAGTGAACAGGAATGGAACTATTGATCGTGTCAACAAAGAATGTCAATAAGGAGAAAAATCGACAATAGCAAAAAAAATGACAGGTTTGCCCTCGGCAAAGGCAGAAAGTGGATCATTTGCATGTGCAAAATGAAGAGTTGACAAATTTCTGTTAGGGGTCCCTCAGATGCTCAGGTTTCTTCCCAAATCACTAAATTGTCTGGTCGTGACCAACTGCACATTCCCCATGCTCTCTGTATAACACAGTCCTTTTTTATTTGCTCTGGTACCTTCTTGTTAGAAGCAGTGAAAGACTCAGTGAAAATGAATCATCCCATTCTTTAGATCTCTTCAGGGGAATAGGGATACAGAGTTTGGGAGCAAACCTAAAAGTAGGAATATTTTTACCTGGGGGCAAAAATAATTAAATTGGTAGAGGAGAAGACTCGGGTTGTTTCAGTAACTTGGAAGATAATCCAGTAGCAGGTGTAGTCTTGAAATTGCCAATCCCTTCAAGGGCACTTGTGGTCAGATGATTCCCCCACATGCCAAAGTGGGCTGGCAGATGACTGAGGGAAGGTCAGCAGGGCAGTGATTGCTTGAGAGTGAAGTGTCTACCTTTGTTTTTGCTCTGGGGATAAAGCCCTATTTGACTTATGCTAGTTATAGCTTTCCTAGCAAGATGGGGATGAGATATAACAGAGGAACTCTGAGTTGGAGAGTCATGTTCAAATATTCCTTTGACTTGAAATAAGTCATGGGAGTAAAATTTCTAGATTTCACAGGCTATGTCAATAGCAAAGTACTGAAATTTCTCAGTCACAATCTTTTGATAGAATATAAGCTCCTGGAGGGCAGGGAGTGTTTCATGTCTTTTCATTCTCAGTCTCTAGAACAGCATGTATAGGGACTTAATAAATGCTTGTTGATTGACTGATGTGTCCCACTACATCTCAGTTCAGCCTCCTAACAATGAGAATAAGATTAATAGTAATCATAGCAATGTTTAATTCATATTTCAAAATTTTACAAAATATTTTCTTACCACAACCCACTGAAATGAAAGGTGTAGTATAGTAAGGAGTATGCCTTAGAGTCAGCATTGCCTTGGGTTCGACACATACTGACCGCGTGTTGTTCAATTGTGTCTGACTCTCCACGACTCCATCGGGGGTTTTCTTGGAAAAGACATGGAAGTGGTTTGCCAGCTTCCTTCTCCAACTCATTTACAGATGAGGAAACTGAAGCAAACAAAATAAAATGACTTGCCCAGGGTCACATAGCTAGTAGATGTCTGAAGGCCAGATTTGAACTCGTCTTTCTGACTCCAAATCTGGCACTCTATCCAGTGTGCCACTAAATTGCCCTCCTGACACTGACTGTATAACCCTGGGCAAATCATTTAACCACTCAGTTCCCTAGACAATTCTCAAAGTCAATGAAATTGTAACCTAGGCAAATTGGTAGTGGAGCCCTCTACCCCAGAAGTGTCAGACCCATGGCCCTAGGGCTTTATGCAGCCTACAACACTTTTTAGTGCCACCAGAACTAGATTAAAATGTGATTGGGAAATATTTAACAAAATTTTAAAAATGCAACAAAATGAGATAATGTTAACACATGGTTTTCTAAGTCAATATGCACCTGCAGGGATCCTTATGTACAGTTTAGTGGACTGGATTTTCATTTGAGCTTGATACCATTGCCCTCTGTGAATGAAATCATCAATACTGAACCTACCTGTTCCCTCCCCAACAAACTTGTGAGGTAGATAATGTTTCGGATTCCCAAAGGAGGAAACTGAGGTTGAGCTAAGTGAAAGATTTCCTCAGGATCACACAGACAGAAAATAGAGCTAGGTTTAGTTGGATTTAGAACATTTGGGGATGAAGATCATGGCTCTGAGTAGTACATGGCATTCACTACTTTCAGTAGCAGAATGTACTAGTGTATATTTGGGAGAAGACTTAGAAACCCAGCCTTGTCGCAAAATAGCAGCTGTGTGCCCATGGGCAATAAGCCACACCATCTCCCTGAGTCCCAGCATCTTCATCCAAACGTTTGTTACCTATCTGCTGCACTTGTGAGAAGGCTTTGTAAATGATAATACACAAAGGTGTAAAGATTTAAGTTATTATGATTTTATTATATATTTCACCTCTTTCCTTGATAGTTAAAAAAATGATCTAAAATTTCCTTTGGCTGTTAGTAGAAAGGGAAGGGAACAGAAAAGGGGGAGAGGAATGAGGAGGGGAGGGAGAGGATGAATTTGTCCTGAAATTTCTTCTGCTAGCAGCAGTATAGTAGACAGAGAGGCTCAAGAGAGCAGACCCTCCAAAGGCCTGTGGATGTTCTACATCAACAAGAGGGTCATCCACAACCCTTGAAGCAATCAAGATTTAGAGTAAGCCTCCTGGGAGAGCAGCTCTGGGTTTATTTTCTTCATATTTTGGGGACATTTGGGAATAAAGTTTTTTTTAAAAAAAAAAAAGCCTTCTTCTTTGGAGGAGGATACAGGTTAGTCATTCAGTTACCGTTTTTCAGGCTGAGAGCTCTGCACCCAATCCTGACCCCTGCAAATCCCACCTTTCTACCCCTTTACAACCTGTCAATTTATCCTTTGCCTGTGGATTCAAAATCTAGTTCATGCTGTCCCCTGAGCTCATTGACTTAGCTGTACAAATAAGACCCTGTTGCCTGATTTCTATGGCACAAAAGAATGTTTTTGAGGACATAGGTCAAGGTAAAGAGCAAGCCAAAGGACCAACAGAATTTCAAAGCTCATGTGGGAGCTGCTCCTTTCCTCCTGAGGCAGTGCAGTGTAGTGGACAGTCTTGGACTTGGAGTCAGATGACCTGAATTCAAATTCTGCCCCTGTTACTTCTTAGCTATGTCATCTTGGTCAGAGCACACTTCTCTCTGATTTTCTCTTCCCTTATATGTAAAATGGGGTTTAATAGTACTCATGCTGCCCATTTCACAAGGTAATTTTAAGGCTATCTTATGAAATAATATAGGTAAAATGTGTTAAATCCTTAGAAGCCCAAAATAAATGTAGTCAGAGTGTTGAAAAGAGAAATGGGAGAGCTGGTTCAAAACGTGAATGAATTCACTTAAACCTCTGTAGCCACTGGGAGCTTTATTGATACAAAAGCAGGCGGCCGAAGATTTATCAAGGAGCTAAACAAAGGCAGTGATACAGGAAAAGGACCAGACATATAGCATGATTTTAGGGTTTCCTTGTGGGGGATGGAGATGTAGGGTAAGTCTTGCAAGATAAAGGCACAGAGTGAGGACTATGAATGACACAAGATAAGGGAGATAAGGAAATCCCATTCCCCTGGATGAGGGGTGGGGCCAAGGAATTTTATGGTCCAGGATAAGGGGAAGTTTTGTGGTAAGGGGAGACTTTAGGGCACCTTCAGGTTAGAAAATAAACCAGGGGCTTCACAAAGTCAATTCTTAATATGATTTTTAACTCTTAGGGCACTTTCTATCCACGTCAATAGTAATAGTATTTGACAAATTCTATTTCATTTTATTGGGAACATCTGGGAGCTCAGTGGAGACAACCCTGGAGCACTGGACTTGAAGTCAAGGAAAACTTGAATTCAAATTCTGCCTCAGGTACTATTCTGACCAAACCACTTCACTTTTATGCCCTAGTTTCCATATCTATAAGATGGGGATAATAACACCCACCTCCCAGAATTGTAGTGAAGATCAGATGAGACACATGTAAATACATATAAGCCACTTTGCAAAGCCTTAAAGCATACATAAATGCTGCTATTTACACAGAAGAAGGATTGACCTTGTTCTATATTTTCAGAGGGATGGAAGTTATAAAGAGGCAAATTTCTAACATTGGAATAAGCTGCCTTTGGAGGTAATGAGGTCCCTGGAAATAGGAGATTCGACCGCATATTGAAGCATCTATAAAAGAATCTTTGCACTGGGTAGAAAATAGGACTAGATAACCTTATGGGGATGGTGGTTCATTCCAAAACTAAGATTCTGTAAGATCAGAGAAGATTGGAATAGACGGGGAGAGATTGGTGGAGGAGGGGAGACCCTGAGCTAGACTTTGAAGGTGAGTTAGGTTGTGATTAGACTGGGGAGAGGGCTGGGAGTTCTCTGACAGAGGCACTGAATGGGGGAGTGAATAAAAACATACAAATGCTACAGCCAAACATTTGGTTAAACCCTGGGGATACAAATATGAAAAGCAAAGCCAGTCCCTGGCTTTAAGGACCTTACATTCTATTGGGAGACACAACACACAAAAGGGAGGTGTAGGCAGGAAGGGCATTTCGATCTAGAAAGTTAAGGAATGGTAAATAGGGCTGTGGGGGCAGCTAGGTGGCACAACTGATAAAGGGCTGGGTCTGCAGTCAAGAAGACTCATCTGTGTGAGTTCAAATCCAGCCTCAGACACTTACCAGCTGTGTCACCCTGGGAAAATCCTGTTTGCCTCAGTTTCCTCATCTGTAAAATGAGCTGGAGAAGGAAATGGCAAACCACTTCAATATCTTTGCCAAGGGGTCACCAAGGGTCAGACATGACTGAAAAATGACTGAACAAGGAAAAAATAGGGCTGTAAGGCTGTAGGGGACTAGATGAACACATTATATAGTAAGAGTAGTGTGGTTGGTGGGAAGCAAGGGTACCCAAGTATAACCAAGGTGGTTGTCAAGGCTTTGGAATGACCAGCCTGGGAGTTGGGAGTGAAGCAGAGCAGGGCTGAGGCTTTTCCAGATATAGTAATCAGAGAGAGACAGTCACCACAGGGAGGTGGGAGGGAAGGAGGTGGAAGTTTCTTCTGGGTGGGAAGATGATTAAGAATGAATAATAACAGCAAATAGCTAGCTCTTCTATAGCTCTTCGAGGTTTGAAAAATGCTTTAAATATGTTAGCTCATTTGATCCTTACAACCACTCTAGGAGATATGTACTATTATTATGCCTCTTCACCAGAAAGGAAACCTGACTTGCTTAGGGTCTGGCAGCTAAGGACTTTTAGGGGACAAAGAGAATTCTCTGAGGGGCTGAAGGGCTATTTGGAAAGAAACAAGAAAAAAGATTTGAGAAACCATGTGGTGGAGACAGGTGGTGGAGAGCTTTGAAAACTGGGTAAGAAGGACTTGGATTAATTTGAGGAAAATGGGGAGTTATCACTGAAAAGTTGAAAGCAGGAGACAGAGGTGTTGAAAACATCCTTTAGAAAGATTAATCTGGCCTCCATGTATAAAGTGGATTAGATGGAGAAGGGAAAACAGGAGGCTGGAGTAATAACCCTGGCATGCGGTGATAGGGTTCTGGGCTTGGGGGTGGTGGTGGTGCTGTCATTCAAATAGAAAGGAAGGGAAAGAGATGTTTAAGGATGTTTAGATGGTTCAAGAGATAGTTAAAAGATCCTCCATGACAGTAATGTCCTTTCATTGCTACTTTTAAGCTATTTACTCTCAATGAGGTTGAGCTGAACCATACCATAAGTCCCCTTCACCCTGGGATTTTATCTTGTAAAGGAACCTGGCTTGAATTGGATCTCAGTTCCTGATGTCCTCGTCCTCTTCCATTGGGATTCTTGGCATGAAGAGCAAAACAGGCAGAATGAAGTGGTTTTCCTTGCCCCATTTGCTCAGGACCACAGGTGTGTCATGACCAGGCCTTGATACCTCATACTGCCTCCTCCCCTTTTTCTCCTAAAACTTTTTCTTGGTTCTCTTTGGTTGGGAAATCAACTGGACATCCCCCACGGTGTCAGGTTTGCTACCCTATTATCTCAATTAAAAATGCTTAGTTCCTCAACTCATGGCTTTGATTAATTTCAAGACTTGACAATGAATGTCACTGATAAAAACAGAAAGGTCTGGAGGAGTTGATCTGAGGAAAAGGCAATGAATTCAGTTCAGCAAATATTTGCCCAGCACCCACTTGCTATGCTGAGCTCAGCACTTACTCCAGGGACAGAGTAGGATGCAAAGATAAAGGAGACATGGTTCTTGCCCACAAGAAGACTGGGGCAGGATGAATTTGAAGCATCCTATTTAAAATGTTCTGTAGACAGTTGGAAGCGTATGATAGCAGCTTGGGAGAGAGGTCAAGTCTTTAGATACAGATGGGACACTAACTACCCCAGCTTTGCCAAAGTCTGTGCCATAACTATGAGAAGGAAACACTTGAGAAGATGATAATTCACATTTATATTGAGTTTTAAAAACATTTTCCCCAGCCGTGGATGACTCCTGCCATCCACCATCTTCCTTTCTATACATGTACTGCTGAAAGGTAGAGAAAACCACGTAATTGTGTTCCCTGGGTCCACCACTAATTTATGTCATATAGACCCTCACTGCTTCAAGGCAATCCTACTCTACCTTCCTTATCAACTCACTATCCCACTCATCACAATGACTCTTCAAAATCTTTTCATTCCTTCTTACTCCCATGGCTTGTTTCCCAACCCTCTCAGCTGAGAACCTTGCCTCATATTTTACAGAAAAAACTGAGGTCACATGCCAAGGGTTTCCTCTTCTTCTTTCCCCCTTATCTCATATCACTCAGATGCTTTTCATCATCATCTCCTACTTCACTCCTGTCTCACATGTTGAAGTGGGGTGTATGGGTTATCCAGGAGGTCTATCACCTTTGGTGAGGGCTTGCCAAGGCCTTTTCTGGACTGCTCGTCCACTTTTGGTCTCTGCCTGCTACTCAACTCTCCTGTGGCCCCAAGAAGCTATAGCATGAGTGGAGGCCACACCCCTGTAAAACTGTCTTGGCAGACAATTTGAAGGTGACTAATCCAAGATGAAGGTAACTGACAGGCGTCAAAGCTGTCAGTGAGTTAGGGGGATGTCTACCCCAAGAATGTGAAGACTTTCCCCAGAGGAATGGGCAGATGAGAATAATTTGTTCCAACAGCTATGAAGGTGGCTGAAGTAGGTGCTGTGGAGTGTTTAGAGGGGGTCAGGCATCACAGATGCCAAGGCCATCCACTACATCCTGAGCCATCACCAGTTGTCCTGACTTGTGTTTTGCATTGGACTTCAATGACTCTGGAAGAGAGAATGAGGTTGATGACTTTGTGCACCTCTGCCTCACTTAAATCCAATTCACACATGAGTCAAGACATCATCCCATGATCTCCTTGGTGTTCTTTGAAAACAAAGGATGAACAGCAACAATTACATGATGAAGAAGCCCTCATTGCCATGACCAATCCTTCTACACGCACCAAATATCCCATCCTGTCCCCCCTTTACCAGCAGATTGTCCTCTCTCTCATCTCCACTATCTTGCTTATTATCTTCAATCTCTCCCTGCTCCCACAAACATGTCCACATCTCCCATATCCTCAAAAAACCCTCATTTGATCTATCCATATGCCATATGTCTCCTGCCATTTGTGACTAGATTTCTTGAGAAGGCCTTAACTCTCTGTAATCTGACTTTTGACCTCATCATTCAACTGAAGCTGCTCCCTGAAAAGTTTTCAATGATCTAACTGCCAAATTCAATACTCTTTTCTCAATTTTTTTTGACTCCCCCATAGTCTTTGACCCTTTTGATCACTCCCTCCTTGAGACTCTTCTCTTTAAGCTTTCAGGACACTTCTGATATCCAGAGCTTCTCATTCTCCTCCCACTAATGACTGGCCTTGTTCAGTCTTTGATGGATCTTCATTCAGGTCATGCTCACTAATTATGGGTGTCCCATAGGATGTTATCCTGAGCCCTCTGCTTTTTTCTCTCTGTACTATTCATTTGGGGACCTCATCAGCTCCCATGGATTCAAGTATCATCTCTTTGCTAATAATTCTCAAATCTATGTATCCTGTCCTAACCTCTCTGCTGTACCTCTGTAAAGATAATGAGATTAAAGGTCTTCCCCACCCATTACTGGGCCTGCCCATTAAGGGGAGTTTGATTAGGGGAGATTTATAGGAAGGCCCACACCTTTTGTTAATGAGGCACTGGTTCTCTGATAGCAGGCCGTCCTATGTCTGTTGGGTGCTTTTACAACTTCCAACTACATAGTAGACAGCTTGAGCTTAATATCCCATAGATATCTTGAATTCAACATATCCAAAATGAACCTCATTATTTTATATGTGCGCACATGTGTATGCATATGTGTACACACACATACACACATGCATATATATATATTTGTGTCTAGTCGTGGCTATCTCTAGGGCAAGAGGAGGAAAGAAAAAATAGAAAAAAGGAAATTTCTATGATAACTTTATTATATATTTAAAAGGAATAGTAATTTATACACAATAGACTTTCAGTTTCATGTGCAATCATCTTTTTTATGATACTGTGTTATGGGAATGCTTTAGTTCATAAATTAAAAATACAATAAATTTAAAAAAAAAGAAAGCTTTGGGAGGACTTTATTGCTCCATCTTCTAGCCCTCCATTAAGAGGGAAGAGTGAAGGGAGGGAGTTGAGAAGGTGCAGAGAATCAAAAATTGAGTCAATGGTGATGAGGTTTCAAGCATTCAAAGCCCTTCCTAGCCTAGCCACTCCCTGTGTTTCCAGTTGTCCTACATCTTACACTGCCCCGACTCCATCCCCACATACTCTATGATCTGGTGACAGGGCCCTCCTTACTGTTCCTTTCTGTGCCCTCTTGAGGCCCTCAAGGCTGTAGGTTCCCTACCCCTGAACTAGACTCTCCATCTCCTGATTCCAGACGGTTTCACTGTCTGTCCCCCATCCTTGGAATGTTCTCCTTCCTCATCTCCACTTCCTGGCTTTCCTGACTTCCTTCCAGTCCTAGATAAAATTCCACCTTTTAAAGGAAGCCTTTTCCAACACCTCGACTCTCGTGTCTTCCTACTATTGATTATTTATTATTCATCCCGTATGTGGCTTGTTTGTACATAGCTGTTTGCATGTTGTCTCCCCAATTAGACCGTAAGCCAGCAGAGACTTTTTCCCTTTCTTTATATCCGTAGTGAACATAGTATCCCTGGCACATAGTAGGCACTTAATCAATGGTTGTTGACTGACTTCTCACAATGACTCTATAAAAGCAGTAGTCTAAACATTATTATTCACATTTTACAAATGAAGAAACTGAGGCTCTGAGAAGTTAATTGATTCATCCATGAGTCCAGACTCACTCTGGTCCAGACCCTCATCACTGCATATTACAACCATCTCCTAACTGGTATCCCTGCTTCTAGTTTCTCGCTCATCTAATTATTCTATAATATGATGCCAGATTAATCTTTCTAAATACATTTTAAAAATTAGTATCCACATTAAGTATCTGAGGTAAGATCTGAATATAGCTCTCCTATCTCTAAATATTATGATGTATATTCACTACACCATGTTTCTCTGTGGGACCCATCAATCAGCCAAACCTATGGCCCAACATTATCCCAGACAATTCATTTGGTTCTTTTAAGGTTCTTTTTTTCATTTCACTTGCACAATCCCAGGGCAGAAAAGACCAATGAAAATGCCTTAAGGCATTTCCCTACTCTCCTGGGACACAAACACACACACACACACACACACACACACACACACAGAAAACCCACCAAGGGGCTTTACAACCCTAGCAAGAGATTAGTAGGGAAATGGAGCCCAGAACTCACAACCATGGTTGTGAAAGTTGTGCTAAGTATTTAACCACCCCAATTTGTCATCTCTCTGTGACCCAGACAACAATGGGGCTAGTCTGGCAATTGCGAGCATCAGAGAGATTGATCTTTGTCTTAAACTCAGCATTCCTGTCATGAGAGAAAAATTGAAGGGAGTTGTCTTTAGGTTGCCTACATTGTCCTGGGACTTAAGGTGTCATCTCAATCTCTCTGTGACCCTGACTATCCACTTTCATCACATTTAGAAACAGCAGTGTCCTCATCATGGTTTAACAACTGGATTGGAGGGGGAGGGGGATGCACAACATACTTTTACCTTTAATGTGCATCATGAATATTTTCTCCTTCAGTTTAAGCCTAGAAAAAAATAAACAGAACAATAAATCAAACAATAGTTCATAGTATTTGCAGATTTCTGAGGTGTGATACTCACACCCCAAATTTAGCAAATCTGTTCTCTAGAGACTGTTTGAGCTGGCTCCAGCACACCCTTCCTTGCTTGAAGTCATCTGATGGAAGGGACAGTTGAAGGGATGAAAATATATGTGTTATCTCCAACTGCTTTTATTTCACTGTACTCTGCTGAAGCTAGTGAACTAAAAGGAGGGAGAGAGCCTGTTTGCAAGTCACCGTTAGAGGATGGGATGGGATGAGGAGGAGCCAGGGAAGCAGATAGAAGGAGGCTTTACACTGGGGTATATAGGCAGGGATCACATGGACAGAGTAGGCACTGGGTGTCCTGCCTGACATCCTACAAAGGGATCTCCGCTTGAGATACTTTTTAAAGGGATCAGGGCATCACAGAAGGGATCTTAGAGGTCATCTAGTCCAGGGCCTCTCCAACTTTTTCCACTTGCCCCTTTGCTCAGCAGCATTCCTTGACATTGTGTGGCCTGAAAGCAAAGTGCACATGCTTTGTGTTCAGAAGCAGGTCTGAAGTGAAGTCTAGCTATGTAACACAGGCAAGAACTACTAGAAACACCTCAAGTTCATTACGAGTTTGATTTTGAATTAATTTTTGGTCGTCTTACATTCAAAGACCTTTTACTGTTGCCAAATTGTTTTCAACCCCATATGGAATCAAACCCACCATTTAAGAAGCACTGATCTGATCTAATCTCCCCATCTTACGTTTGAGGAAGCTGAGGCCCAAACGGTAGAAAGGAATCACCCAAAGGTGATGGAGCCAGGATTTGAGTCCATGTTCTCATTTTTCACACCTGGGGCTCTTTCCTCTGAACCACTCTTCTGTCCAGTGCCAGGGAGCCACTTTTGCAACATCTGTAACAGGTAAACATCCAACCTTTGCTTGAACACTTCTGGCAACACTTTTTGTCTATGGTTTGTTCTTCTGGGAACGTCAGACAGGCTAATAATAGCTCACATTTATCCAACATTTTGAAGTGTTTGGCATATACTTCCTCGTTTGATCCGCACAGTAACCCTCTGAGGTAGGCCTTATTATTATCTCCATTTTGTAGAAGAAGAAGTTGAGGGTGAGAGAGGTTAGTAACTTGCCCAGGGTCCCACAGCTAGTAAGTTGTCAGAGATAGGATCTGAACTCAGGTTTTCCTGACTCCAAGTCTAGCGTTCTATACACTTTGTCATCTAGCAGTCTCTGAACAGAGTGATCTTGCCTGGGGGGAAATAGGGCCTTTAGAGGGAGGGAAGTGGAAAGGGAATGAGGTAGAGGGTGCAAAGAACTCTAAAAAACCCCAACCTTGTTCTCTTTTGACTGCACTTTGGGATATCCTGACAGCCCCATGCAACTGAAGGAAAACGATGCTTACATCCTTTCAGCTGCCTGTCTGGATGCCAGCAGAGCAGGAGCTAAGCAGAGACAACTGAAATGTGCTTGTTTACACCCAAATACCTTAATAACCAGCAATTTCAGATGGGGCTAGGGTGGGGGAGGGGAGCATTCCACTTGAAGGACACACGATATTAAACTCAATGTGAAAGTGAATTTGTGTGTGGAGGGACCGACCACAGAGCCTGAGATGGATTCCGAAGGCTCCCCAAGAGTTCAGGAACCACATTTCCTTCTTCCTTCCCCTCTCCTTCGCATGCCTTTTAACAGAGGCTTGGAATTCCATTAATTTATCTAATGCGTGCATGCCATAAGTTACTTTTTTAATTATTGTGATCAAAATATTGCTTAGAATTGACGCCAGCTGCATTTGTTTCTGTCGGAGATCATAATTGCAATTGTAAATTGGGGGAACACACAGTGCCGGGGGCTTCCTGAATAACGGCCTGAGACCATTAGGGAGAGGTAGATAAAAATAAACCGGCAGAGCTCGCTATAAAAATAAGCCAACGCAAGTTAAAAGGATAATTAGCTGAGCCGAGAGGGAAGCCGGGATGCTCCAGGATGGGAAATGAGCCCGAGAGCAGAAGAAGTGGGCTGGCTGATGTGCTGGGGGACAAAGGGAAGGGAGTGGGGGTGGGGGAATGAATGGTAAAGGGTGTGTATATGTGTATGGATGACACCCTGGGGAAGGAGGGCGCAGGAAATGTCTGCAGGCGCAAGAACAGTTCCAAAATGTGGTTAACTTTCAATTATCCACATGAATAGAGGGACCCTCTTCAGCTCAGTTAATCTTAAACTGGCACATAATCCAGAACTCGATTTTTAGGGGTTGGGTAGGTATAGGGCACTATGAAAAGTGCTAGACTTGGAGTCAGAAGGCCTGGGTTTGAGTCTCAGCTCTACCAGGGCAAATTACTGGCCTTTCCAAGCCTGTTTCCTCATCTATGAAATGGATGTCTGCCTTGACGACTTCACAGGTTGGTTGTGGTGATTCATTGAAAAAATATCCATGAAGGCATGTTTTAAATATAAATACCTTTACAGAGTTTTGATGTTAATATAATTTGGGTGAGCAGAGGATTTAAAATAGGTCATGGTAGAAGTTGTTTAAGGTTTTATAAGGGGTTTGAAATTCTAGATTAGATCAAATTACTTAAACTCTCAGTTTCCTCATCTGTAAAATGAGGGGATTATATTATGTCAGGGGTTCCCAATCTGTGCAATGAGGAGGAGCTTGTCAAAGGGGTATGGGATATGTTTTAAAAATAATGATATTTATCATACTGGAATTAATTAATCCATTTTATTTCCTATGTGCATATTTGTAGTCAGCTAGAATTTGTTTCCTTTCTTGTTTAACAGAGGATACAGGAAGTCCCCAAAAGCTGTGACCTCCTTGAGGACAGGCATAATCTTTTGTCTTCCTTTGTATCCCCAGTGCTTAGCACAGAGCCTGCCATAGAGTAATCTTTTAATACACATGGGTGGACTAGCTAAAGGGAGGTTTACTGAAAGTCAGGAGGGTATAGGGACTAAGGGAGGTTGGGAACACCTCTACAGAATAACTTTTAACATCTTTCTAGCTCGAAATTTGTGATCCCAAATTCCTATAATCTGGCAGATCAGAAGTGAGTTGGGGGCAGAGGGAAGCATGTGAGGAGTTATATATTTGCCCTGAGTAATCTTTGAGAATTGAATGCATATGAGAAGGGTAATAAAGTCAGAGAGAAAGGAAGGGTTTGATTCTTAGAAAGGTCCCTTGAAACTGAGGACTATTGCTGGGAAAAAGCTGGAAATTCCAATATGGTTCTCCTTGGAAGAGTGAAGATCAGATGTGAGACTTGGTTACCTTTCCTAGCTGAAGCAGAAATGTTTTCTGAAGTAGATTACCACTTTATGTTTCTCATGGCAGGACTTCTACTCCTCTACACACTTTTTATTTATTTATTTTTAGTTTTCAGCATTCACTTTCATAAGATTTTGAGTTCCAAAATTTCTCCCCCTTCCTTCTCTCCCCCTCCCCAAGACAGTATGCAATCTGATACAGTCTATACATATATATTCATATCAAATATTTTCACATTTGTCATGTTGTAAAGAAGAATTAGAAACAACGGGAGAAAGCACAAGAAAGAAGAAACAAAACAAAAAAAAGAAAAAGAAAATCGTATGCTTAGATCTCCATTCAGACTTCATAGTTCTTATTCTGGATGTGGATAGCATTTTCCATCCTGAGTCTTTGGAGTTGTCCTAGATCCTTGCACTGCTCAGAAGAGCTAAGTCTATCAAGGTTAGTCATAGCACAACGTTGCTTTTACTGTGTACAATGTTCTGCTGGTTCTGCTCACTTTACTCCACATCAGTTCATGCAAGTCTTTCCAGGTTTTTCTGAAGTCTGCCTGCTTATCATTTCTTGTGGAACAATACTATTGCATCACATTCACATACCACAACTTGTTCAGCTATTCCCCAATGGATGGACATCACCTCAATTTCCAGTTCTCGGCTACCACAAAAAGAGCTGATATATATTTTATATATGTGAGTCCTTTTCCCATTTTTGTGTGTTCTTTTTGGAATGCAGACCTAGAAGTAGTATTACTGGAAAGAGTAGGCACAGTTTTATAGCCCTTTGGTCATAGTTCCAAATTGCTCTCCAGAATGATTGGATCAGTTCACAACTTCACCAACAATGCATTAGTGTTTCAGTTTTTCCACATCTTCTCCAACAATTGTCATTTTCCTCTTTTGTCATGTTAGCCAGTCTGATAGGTGTGATGTGGTACCTCAGAGTTGTTTTGATTTGCAAAATATGAGTATAGATAGCTTTAATTTCTTCATCTGAAAACTATATGGCAAGAATTCTTAACCTGGAGGCCATAATACCTCCCCCCTCCTCCCCCCCAAGGACCATAGAGTATAGATTTCATAGATTCTGGGATTTAAAAAAAATTTTTTTTGATAACTATATTCTAACATAACTGGTTTTCTTTGTATTCCTAATGTTTTAAAAAATCATTTTCCTGAGAAGGGGTCCCTTAGGCTTCATCAGACTGCCAAAAGTTTCCTTGACACAAAAACATAATTAAGAATGCCTCCATAATGTACAGAACCCCTATGGGATCTTGTCTCTACATGGCCTAGTTACAGAGTGATTCTGAAAACTTGTATTGTTTGGGTTTGGTCATTAGTTTGGTATCTGGATCATATTTTAGTCAGCTAGGAAGTACAGTGATTAGAGTGTGACTTGGAGTCAGGAAGACTTGAGTTTAAATTGTATCTCAGATACGTAATACCTGTGTGATCCTGGGCAAGATACTTGATCTCTGTCTTCATCATCATGAACTGCTTCAGTTTCATCACCTGTGAAATAGAGATAATAATAGCATTCACCTCCCAGGGTTGTTGTGAGAATCAAATGGGATAATATTTGCAAAGCATCTTGAAAATATTAAAGCACTATAGAGAGGTTAGCTATTATTTGTCCAATAAGAGAGGATAGTAGCATAGATAACCTAATAGGTCCCTTCCAGGTCTAACATTCTATGATCATGTGATTGTCCTTGACTGTGAGATATCTTCTATGTCTATATGCAACAGTCATCTGAGGGGAATATGGGAGTCCTTTGTGTCACTTCAAGAAAAGGCTAGAAATCACTGGGTCTAAAGAACACAAATGAACATAGGAGATGCCACCTCCAATTCTGTGTACCACATCTGAGGAAAAATGTTGTTGTTCATCTTTTGTTTCTGAAGAGGACCAATGACATCATGGGGTGATGACTTGCGTGAGAATTGGATTTAGGTGAGGCAGAGTTGCACTCTGAGTCACTGAGGTCCAGTGGCCAAATAAGAGTCAAGATGGCTGGTGATGGCCTGGGATACAGTGGATGATCTTGGTGTCTTCAGTGTCTGACCAAACTCTAAACACTTCACAGTGCCTGCTTTAGTTGTCTTTATGGCCTTTGAAAACAATTATTCTCATCTACCCATTCTGCTGGGGGAAGTCTTCACATGCTTGGGGTAGACATCCCCCTAAGCCATCAACATGTTTGAGGCCTGTCTGTTACCCTTAACCTGGTTTAGACTGTATGCCAAGACAGTTTTACTGGAGTATGGCTGCTGCTTATGCAACAACTTCTTGGAGCTACAGGTGAGTATTGGGTGAAGGTCAACACCAAAGGTAGATGAATAACCTTGAAAAGGGCTTGTCAACCCTCGAATCAGAGGTGCTAGTCCTCCTTGAACACCCCATACACCCTTGAGGAAGAATATTGATAATAAGCTGGAGGCTGGCCAAGTTAGTGAAAGGCCTACAGCCCATGGAGATGAGATGAAGGAAGTGGGAACGTTTACTTTGGAGAAGTGTAGGAGTAATAGTGCTGGTGGTAAGTGGAAGTGGAGGGAGAGGGATATGATGGCTTTCTTCAAGTATTTAAAAGCCTAAAATGCAGAAGGAAGATTAGACTTGCTTTTCTTGACCTCAGTAAACAAAGCTAAGAGAAGTACGTAGAAGCTAGATAGATTTTTGTTGAATACAAAAGAAAACTTACCAACAATAAGAGTTGTCCCAGAGAGGAATGGGATCCTTAAGGAGGTGGTGGGTTCCCTTTCATTGTAGGTCTTCAGGTAGGGGTTGGATAATCACTTGTCAGGTATGTTGCAAAGGGGAATTATTCAGCCCAGTATATGGATTGGACTAGCTGATCTCCAAGCCCCTTCCATTTATGAGATTCTTTTGCTTCTATCATTCTGTAAGGCAATAGTCTGGGCAAGGGGTGGGGAACCTGAGGCTCGAGGCCACATGTGGCTCTCTAGGTTCTCAAGTGTGGCCCTTTGACTGAATCCAAAATTCACTGAACAAATCCCCCTGAACAAATCCCACTGAACAAAATAAAAGGATTTGTTCTGTAAAACTTCGACTCAGTCAAAAGGCTACGCCTAAGGACTTAGAAGGCCACATGTGGCCTTGAAGCCCAAAGGTTTCCCCTGGTCTGGGCAGAACGGACAGTATTGATGAAGGTAGGGAAGAAGGAAGGTAAGAAAAAGAGATTCATTCAGAAGCAATTTGTATTCAAGAAGACATACTTCTCAGATCCCTTCTCTGGGAGGAGGAAGGGTCAAATCAGTTAGAGGGAGAATTGCATAGATTGTTAAAGAAATGAGACAAAAAGGATTTGGAATAGAAAATAGAATAGACTTAGGAAAGTGATGGGAGTCAGTAAATTGTCTCCAAAGATAGACAGAGCTGGACTTTATCCATCGCAATGCCTGGCAAATAGTACATACATTTCTCAGTTTATGTAAGTGGACCATTTGGCAGAGCTCTACATGGTGATTTTTACATAATGTGAATTTGCCTATGGCCCTCAAGGACATGGGCCCATGGATTGAGAAGTGAGTGCAGGAGGAGGAATGTCCAAGGGCCAGGACCAGCTATGTGTGGAGAATGAGAGAGGAGACACGTGGGAGCTATAAACAGACACAAGGGTGGGTGGGCGGAGCAGAACAAACTGGCAGTGTTAAGCCAAGTGCCCTATGTGGCTTCAGCTGGCCATGGTCTCTCTGGTTCTTCTGCTTTCACTTGAGGGTTTTTTTTTTTTTTAATTGGTGGGAGGTGGGCAGCTGTGGAGTATCATGGGACGGGCAGGATCAGAGAGAGAATGAGAGCACAGTACTGTGTAGTAAAGTTATCAGGTTTTTTTTTGTTGTTGTTGTTTTTAATGAGGATTTCTTTCAGAATTCTTTAAGCTGAATTTGTGTAATGTGAATTTGCATAAAGCAAGAACTGTCTGTAAATATTTAATCACTGTGTGTTGTCTTGATTCTATCTCTATCCTATGAACCTTTAGCAGTTCCCTAATGGCCACCTCCCCAGCTCTCATGCACCAGCAGGTTGTATCCCAGAGCACCTACTTCTGCTCTCCATATGCTTCTAGGAGTAATCCTGAGGGTAGTTCCTGAGCTCTCATGGGTATGTTTTTCATTATCACTCAGAATTAGTTGAACTCCATTACCTTTTAGAACAAGGATTTACTGAGGATTTATAAGAATTTAAAAGATTTATAACAATAGTAGCTACAAGAACATTTTCTGCCCCCTCCCAAATTAGGGGCATCCTCTCTGCTTATACATATAAGATCCTTAAGGAGAATGGGCTCAAGGGTAGCTAGGTGGTACAGTGTAGAGAATAGTGGCCCTGGAAGTCAGAAGGACCTGAGTTCAAATCCAGCTTCAGACACTTTACTCTTACTAGCTGTGTGACCCTGGGCAAGTCACTTAACCCCAATTGCTTCTCAAAAAACCCCAATAAAAATGGGCTCAAACTCAAAGCATAATGAGGCAGATATGTAAAGAACATAGGGAACAAAAGATTACTGCCCAACTATTAGCTCTAGGAGACCTTTTTTCCCCCTTCCCTCTGAGTAGTTCTTCTGAAGTTCCCATTTGGCATAGCTCTCCACTGGACTCCAAGTGTTGGTGCTTTACTAGAATCCATATCCAGACTGTCTCTCTTTAAGGGTTACATTCCCTCAAGGTCCCATCATATTTGGGTGAGGATCTCTCCATACTAATCTATAGGCACTTAGCCTTTGTCATGCCCTACTACTCTGGCAAACTCCACTATTCCATTTGATCATTGATTGGACTTCTGATGGCTCTAATGGATCCTCAGGATTTTCCAAATGTGCAAGGTCATCACTTAGACAATTTCATCTTTGGATAGAAACTCACCTAAGATCAGGAAAGAATAAACTTAAAATAAACAGAGGTGCTGTGTGTATCAATATATATGGCACCTGGATGAAGATAGGGAGATTCCCTTTCCCCAAAGTGGGGACATCATTTGCTACCAGGAAGAAAAAAAAGCTGACAGAATGCAGATAATCTTTTTTGTATGTACACTCAGTTCAAGCTTAGCACCTTGTAAGTTATCAAATCTCCCAGCTTTGAAGCCAATGATAAGATTTTTTTAATCACACTCTATCAGACTCTTAATCACTCATGGCCAAAATCAATTTCTCAAAGTTCCAGGCAGAAAATATATGCACATGATTTGTATACCAGGAACAGCAAATCCAGGCATGCTCTAAAGCGATTGGGTATTCATTGGCTAAACTCCCCATTACATATATATGATTACCAAACTTGTAAATTGTACCTGTATTTATAAGTGTAACAATGCCTAAAGAGAATCAGATATGGTATAGTGGATAAAAGATTAGACTTACAGTCAGGAAGACCTGGGTTCAAGTATTGCCTCTGATACATCCTGGCTCTGTGACCTTGGACAAGTCACTTAATTATTAGTGCTTCAGGTGACTCTTTAAAACTTCAAATTGAAGGACGGCTGCAAATTGGCAGAGGGAATTTCCTCACAAAGTTCTTCCATCAATGAAATCAGTGGTATGTGTTCCCCATTTCCCCAAATAAAAGCTTACATTTACTTATATAGTGCCTTTAATTTTTCTAAGAATTCAATATGCTATCTAACTTTGTCCTGACAACAACTTCATAAGGTGATCATTTCCTCATTTTGCAAATGAGGAAACTATTGATACCTGTTCCCCCCTCCCCTTATATAGTACTTGGAGGTTTACAAAGCATTTTTATCACAGCCCTTGCAGGTAGGGAAAAAAATACTATCCTTATTTTTCAGATAAATAAAACTGAGGTCCACAGAAATTGTGATTTTTTTTCCTCAGGGTGACACAGTTAATAAGCTTTGGAATGAAGATTCAAAGTTGAGTCACTCCAGCTCCAACTCTCTTTCCTTACTTAATTCAAGCACTACCCTTTACATTAAGCCTTTCCTGAGCCCTTCAACAACTAATGCCCTCCCTCCCTAGGTACCTTGATCTGGGGTGTATGTGTATTTACTCTGTGTGCTTATCTATGTACACGTAATTTCCCATGATATAAGTTCTTTGAGAGCAGATAATTAATTAAATTTTGCTTTTGTATTTCCAGCACCTAGCACAGTGTCTGGCACAAAGTAGGCTCTTTGTAAATGCTATTGTTTGATTTGTTACTGCAGAGAGAAGTGATTTGTTAAAAGATAGAATGGGCTTCTTTAGAATAAAAATGAGATTTCTGTCAGCCAACATGTTTAAGCAGGTACTGGTAGATAACTTGTTGAGGATATTAGAAAATGGTTACCTGTTCATACAGTGGGTGGTCTGAAACAAGGCCGTAACAAGAAATCCTGGTGCCTGGGACAAATGTAATTGGTTTGATGTTGGGGATAGATATGGAAAGACCTCAGGTCCCAAGATCCTATGAAAGTGTGCATATATTTATACATGTATATTTATATGTATAGAGAAAGAGAGACAGAGACAGAAGAGAGAGATTGAGAAAGAGAGTTAAATGAGAGAGAGTGGGGGAGAGAGAGAGAGAGAGAGAGAGAGAGAGAGAGAGAGAGACAGAGAGAGACAGAGAGAGAGAGACAGAGAGAGAGAGAGAGAGAGAGCCCAGGATTGTCCCAGCGCTGGAAATGCTATGATACTATTGTCTAATGGGTGGGGTGGGGATAGGAGAGACAAAGTCCCAGTCACCCAGTCTAATTTTGGCTCCAGCTCTAGATGATGTTCCTTCCAATTCTAAGGTTCTGTGAAGTTCACTAGCTGATTAGTGGCAGGGATGGGACTGGAACTCAGATGCCCTAGCTGCAAGCTGTTCTCATCAACTTGTATTTTCTCTTGTTTTCTGTAGTAAAGTTTACCCATTCTCCCGTTACTGTGGTGAAGCAGGCTGTTACCACTGTGTAGTGATGACTCACACATTGGTGGAAGGGGAGGGCTGCATGAACTGAGGGAGCCACAACCCCCAAAGAGAGCCTCAAGACCAAAGGTAGCCATTTTCAAGCCTGCAAGCTACCTCCAGAGCTGCCCTGAGCTGCCCTCCTCTGCAGTCCATCCTGTGACAGAAGGACTGTCAGCCCCTGACATCCTCCCCTGTCCCATCTCCACTTCTCCTGGTCCCAGTGTCATTCTGTGTTCCTACAGCCACTTGTTTGCCTTTAGGGGCTCAGATAGCCCCACTTTGCCTGTCTCCCTGTCGTTCAGGGTGACTCCCTAATGACTATAATCAGGCTGAACAGTGAGAGGCGAAGGGAGGACCTGGAGCTGAGAGTGGATATGCCTGACCACCCCAATCCATTAGCAGGGCAGCAAGTCCACCACATCAGCTCCAGGAGGCAAGAGGCAGCTGGGGTGGTGTCTGAGCCAGTCTGGTCTTGGGGTTGGTAGAGAAAGCTAGAATTGGGGTGGGGGGCCTAGTTCCTGTCTCCTCCACTGACACCTTTTCCCACCCCTCACATCCCACCCCCTCTTCAGCCTCCTGCTCACGAGCTCTCTAATTATAAAATGGTTTGACAACTTTGGGTTGGGCCCTGTAATTAAAAATAAAAAGAAAGACAGGCGGCATTGTCTCCTAACGATGCCTTTAATTGCCGGAGTTAATTTTAAGGAGGCCTTGCCTGTGCCATTTGGAAGCCTCCCCAGCTCCCCAGGCCTCCATTGTCCTGGGAAGGGTAGCTGAGTGCCTGGATTCTGCTCCAAGCTCTTGGGTAGTTAAGGCAATGGACGAACCCCGTCACCTCTTCCGGTCAGGCTGTCAAATGCTAAAAAGAGGCCTGGCCGCTGGGACACATTTTATTCCATTTTCTCTCTCTTAAAAATGAGTTTTTATTGATGTCTTTTGTTCCTTTTTTTTTACATTATAGTCATTTCCAGACTACACTACCCCACTCTCCACCCACAATGAATCCTGCCTTGCCACAAAGAAAAAACAGTTGTTCTCAGCTTATTCTTTCTCCCTCTTCTCCTATAAAAGAGATGACATTGCTTCATCATCATCATCGTCGTCATCATCATCATCACATCACATATTTAGATAATACCTTAAGATCTGCAAGAATTTTATATACATGATTTCATTTGCAGATGCAGGTGCCCTGCTGCCCTCCTCACTGCCTAATTAGGTCTGCTGGCTATATGGTGATGACAGTCATCCCCTATATTTGTATAGCGTTTCACTAATTCAGGCTGCTAGCTATAAGGATGGCAGGAATCCCTTATATTCCTAGTGTTTTGCTGCTCTCTTTCATGTCCAAGGAAGCCTTACAACAACCCTGCCAGAAAAGGAGGACAGGTATTTATATCTCCTTATTACAGTTGAAAAAACTAAGGCTCAGAGATGAAAAACTTTACATGGTCTCTTAAAATTCAGTTCATTTGAACAAATATTGATTAAGTGTCTCCCATGCACAAGGATTATAAAGGGTTTGATTTCAGGGATCACTATGGATTTTTCTATCATTAAGGGACTGTGATTCTCTAGTTGAGCATGTTAGGGTATTTCTGGGCAGTCCTTGCCTTTATTGTCCTTAAAATTAGAGAGCCTGTCCCCCTAAGCCTCTGCTTCGCTTTTCAGTTGGTCTTTATTCTGTAGATGCTTATTAGAGAATGTTGGGAGATGGGTTCCTGGAGGCAATGTCTCAATCTCTTGAGAGGTAGGATTCGTACCATCTCTTGGCGTAAACTCTCTCTTACACTAATTTTTCTCTCTGAGTCCAATTTGCCCCTTTGTAAATGAAGAAGCTGGAACACATCACATTTCAGCTTTGACAGTTTATAGTTCTATAAGAGGAAAGGTGCCCAAGATGCCCACTCCCTCCTCCATTGTGCAGAAATCTACACACCTGGAAAGATTGGTTGGTACATTGGTACAGAGGAAAGACAATTGAACTGAGACTCAGAACACCTGGATCTGTTGTTTGTCTCAAAAAGGACCAATGGCATCGAGAGGGTGATGTGTTAACTTGCAAGTAAATTGCAGTTAAATGAGGCAGGTCTGTGCAGTCACCAGCCTCAATCTCTCCTGTGGTCATCGGAGTCCAGTGGCAAGACATAGGTCAAGATGGCTGGGGATGACTCCCAATGCAGTGGGAGACCTTGGCCTTTTCACCTGGATTTGAGTGTTAACTCTGACACTGGCTTGGTGACCCAGGGCAAGTCACAACTGCTCTGGACCTTAGTATCTTTCCCTAGAAAATGGGAATAATACTACTGACCTCCCAGGATTGTTATAATCTGATCACACTATATACATTTAAGCTATTATTATTAAACTTCAAGGAATTAATGATGAAGCATCTTCGCAACCAAGGAACCAATCAGAGAGGCTGCTGATTTGAGATGTTTTCAGCATTTATGCAGAAGGGAAACATGTAAGGTATGGAGATCTGAACCATTGCCTTGAATTGTGCCTCTGTAGATACACTCTGTATATAGATGTTGGACACTTTAGTTTATACCTAGGACTGAGATAAATTCCTCCTCCTCCACAAAAACTTTCCTGATTCCTCTGGTTGGAAAATATATTTTCTTCCTTGGACCATGAGTGGCCCTGTGTCTTTCTTATACACATTTTCTATTTGGTATTACAGTTAACTGTGTATATGTTGTTTCTCTGCACTTGAAGGGGAAAGGGACTGCATCTTATCTGACTATTTATCTTTCTGGGTCCCAACACAGTACTGTGCATATACTTGACCACTTGAGAAACAAGTCCAGTGAAGAGGAATGGGGAAGTTGTCTACAGAGACTGATACAGATGCCCAGGGAACTCATGGACCACTTTAGACTTTTTTTGTTACATCTTATTTTAATGATATCTTCTGCTTTTATATCACCTTGGTTTCTGAATATATCCTTCCTACCTCCCCTCCTTAGTGATTCAGGCTGAACTAATGATTCAGATCTGAAACTTGTAGACCATCTAACAGTTAGCAAGAGGAAGTTTACTTAACCATAGCATGGAAAGCATACTCATAAAAGGTATAGCATTGATTCACCTGAACACAGCTTTCTTGTCCCTGGGTTGGCCATGCTGGCTTGCCAGTTAAGCCTGAGGAAGAGTAATCCTTCCTTGTGGACTTTTTTACTTAGGTCACAAGGAAACCACACCTACAGACCCACAAACAAATTAATTCTCAAGGATTAATTCTCGACCTTTTGCAGAAATATTATTACCTACCCTTCTTGCTGGATATTTTTCTTACCAGGCTTAGTAAGTAACAAAAAATAAGAAAGAGGAAAAAAAGATTAGCAAAAATGACCAAAATACCAACCACATTTAAAAATACTTACAATACTCCACACCCACAAGTCTTTCCAAATTGCTTTACAGTGAAGGGAAAGAGATGTGTTTTCTGAATTCTTCTCTGGAGTCAAAGTTAGTCATTATAATTATAAAGTGTTCAGTTTCATTTTTTTATTTTTTCCATTTACATTGTTGCAATCATATGCTGTTTCCCTCATTCTGCTTACTTTCCTCTGTATCTGTTCATATATCTTCCCATGACTCTCTTTTTCATATTTGTCATTTCTTCAGGTGCAATAATATTCATGTGCTAGAATTTGTTTAGCTAGTCTCTGGTTGATGGGTATCTACTTTATTTCCAATTCTTTGTTACCACAGAAAGGGCTTCTGTGAATGTTTTGGTGTGTATAGAGCCTTTCTTTCTTTACTTGACCTCTTTGGAGTATAAACCTAGCGGGAGGAGTCTCTGGATCAAAAGATATGTACATTTTTGTCAATAGTTTGGCATAATTCTAAATTGCTTTTCAGGATGTTTGGACCAATTCACAACTGCATCAATAGGGTATCGGTGTGCCTAATTTTTGAAAAGCTCTCCATTATTTCTATCTTTTGTCATCTTTGCCAATTTTCTGTATGATACAAAATTTTGGTTGATTTATATTTCTATTATTATTAGTGATTTGGAACGATTTTTAATATTATTGCTAATTGTTTGCAATTCTTTTTTTGTTTTTCTTTAAATTTTTTCCAATTACATGTAAAATTTTCTTAAGATTTGTTTTTTAAAGTTTTGAGTTCCAAATTCTCTCTCTCCTTTTCCTACCCCCTTATCAAGAAGGAAAGCAACTTGATATAGGTTATACATGGGCTGTCATACCAAACATATTTCCATTGCAACTGTACTTTTGAGAACTATTTGTTCACCCTTTGACTGCTTATCCTTTGAGGAATGAGTCTTCCAACTTGAGAATTATAAAATATTTGTATGTTAAATGGAAAGAAGGGAAGGTAATAAGGTAAATGCAAAGAATTGACATGGACCTGAAAGTGTCAAATGAACTTTTTTTTAAGGAAAACTAAAGGCAACTAAAAGGGGCATTTCCTCTAATGACACTGAGTAAAAGAGGAAGATCAAAGAAGAGCCTGAATTTCTGCTTAGGGTGGATATGCTGAGAATATTGGACAGTTGAGGAAGGACTAAGCTTCTGGGTTTGGTTTTTTTCTGCCAAGGAGAATGGTTTTTGGACTGGAAAGGATAGAGCAAAGACAGCTAATAGAGAGTTAATGTTCAAGAGATGTAAGGAGGTAGGAAGAGATTACTTCCCTGCTCAGCTGCCCTTGATGAGTTTGAGTCATCAGACCCAGATGAATTACATCCCTAATTTCTGAAAGATGTGATGAGATATTTAAGTGATCTTGGAAAGGTCCTAGAGAGTGAGAGAGGTACTGGAGAATGTTGTCTAGATTTTCAAGAGAATTATATAAAGCAAATTAAAAGCCAGTGAGTTTGACTTTGATTCTGGAATTCATTATTATAGGAATGGCTAATGAACATATAGAAAAGGAAGGAGTGATCATAAAGAGACAGAGATGACTTCATCATGAATCACTTATTTCCATTCTACCTCATTCCCCCCTCTCTTCCCCTCTCTCTCCTTGGCTAGTTCAACTAGGGACTTTCAGCTTTTAACACGTTAACAGAACAATCAAGCAAGAACTAAATGGGAAAGGAACTTTCATTTAAATAGTAAGAACATTTAGTTAAGACTGAAACAAATAGTAAAACAATAGGAAGATAGTCTCACACATATTCCGGAGTGAGTACAAGCTTCCTTCTCTTGGTTTGGCTTGCCCAGATTCCATTGGAGTGCTCTGGTGGGAACTCCACCAGTGGGGGCCTTTTTGCTTTAACCTTCCTGCCCCAACTGAAAAAAAAAATGACTTCTACATCCTTATTGCTGAAGGAAAGAATCCAGAATCCCTGCTCAACTCAGTCCCAATGATGGTAGGCCAGGAGGCTCCATCTTCCCTTCCTCCCCTCACCAAATCTGCAGAGCAAACATGTTTCTTCACAAAACTTGGAAGAACAGGGAGTCACTGGTTACAGTACTTTTGGTGAGATGGAGAACTGCCAGGGCATACAATTTGCCCAGACACTGCATCCTACGGTACTCTAAATCTTATCATCTAGCTTGTCACTATTCTATCCAAATCCTCAGGCTCTGCCATTTGACCTGCTAGTGCACCCTAAGGACTTCTGGGCCTTGCCATCTACCCTTTTGCTACAACACTTCTATGTGGACTATTTGTGCCTGATCCATGGTAGAGACTTATGAGCTCAGGTTGGTCTGATCAGCCATAGTACCTTGACCCTGATGTGGTGATGTCATTTCAGTCTTCACTGAGAATGAAGAACAACCAGAACACTACCAAAGATTTCTGGGTTTGCAGCGAACTCTCTCCTATATGTTGTCTTCCTCCTTTGGAGTATGAGTTCTTTTGGAACAGGGACTGTCATCTTGATTTTTCTGTTTGAATCCTGAGCACTTAGCACTGTGCTTGGCACATATAATTACTTAATGAATGCTTTTTCATTCATTCATTCTTTCATCTCTTTCTCCAGGAGTATTTAGGAAATAATTGCCTCTAAGACACTCTCTAGTATGGGGATGGGTTTTAGGTTTCAACCTAGACAACCTTGACTCTATGTCCTCCTGAATCTCCATCCAGTCCTTGACTCAGCTAATCCCAGGTGTTGCCCACCTATTGTTACCTCAGTGCTCCTTGGCTGACATAGGCACAATTCATAAAGTTTTAAGGTTTAGAGTTAGAAGGGCCCTTTGAGACTATCTTATCCTCTCATTTGACAAAGGATACTAATGCAACTAAGCCATATGAAGATGGGGAGGGTCCTGGGAGAAATAGACAACACCCCCTCAGAGACTGTGGTGAGGATCAGAAGATGAAAAGTCTGGGAAAGCTTTAACACCTGCAAAGCTCTTTGAAAGGCAAGGGGTTTGTATTATAATTGTGAGGGGGCAGCCTAGGGACTTTCTGAGATAAAACCCATAGAAATACAGTGAATCTCTAATTATCTTGACTTTGTGACCAGAGCTATCCCTAAGTAGCTGGGTGACATTTGATAAATCACTTTACCCTTTGTCACCTAGAAATGAGGGGATTGGACAAAGAGAGAACATGCAAAGAGCATAAGACTATGAGTCAGGAGACTTAGATTCTCAGCTGTACCAGTAACTAGCTGCATGACCTACAGAAAGTCACTGCCCTTCTCTGGGTCTCTAAGGTATTTTTCCAGCTAAAAATCTATCATTCTCTGATCCTTGGTAAAATGAGTACCTCACGCTAAACATTCTCCAAAGGCTCTTCCAGGTCTAACATTTTGTGACTCTTGGAATCCAAGGCCTAGGGTAAGTCATACCATGTATTGCAATCCTTTTGCCTTCAGCACTGGTATCTAGAGCCAGACTGAGGGAGTGGAAAAACAGGAAGCATAGTGGAAAGGCTATTGGATTTGGCTTCAGGGCATGTGGGTTTGGAATCCCAGTTCAGTTGTTGTGTGGCCTAAGCAAGTCAATTAACCTTCTTCATTTACAAATTGAGAGGGTTACACTAGATCATCTCCAAGATCTTTCTAACTCCAAGTCCATGAACCTAGGCATTCATGGATATAAAAAACAGGACATTTTGAGCACAGACTGACATAACCATCTCTTATCCCCTTCTCCCCTGCCTCCCTTAATTATTGCCCAAATATCTCAGTCAGAGAGTTCCCCCATTGAAGTTTGGGGCCCAGAGGGATTGCTCCAGTTTGCCTCCTCTTTGTGGTAATGATGCAGCTAAACCCACATTCCTCAGACAAGTCTGGATTCCTAATGCCAATCAGCACAATCTGGGGTTATTGACACCCATCACTCATTAGTGGGAGCTTATATAATAACACTGATGATAATAGTAACAAAAATAGCTCACATTTCTATAGCCCTGAAGATTTTGGTAAGCGTGGGGCTGTAGATAATCTGTCTGGAAGCTAGGAAGACCTGGGGTCAAATCTTGCCTGTAACATATATTAACTACGTGACCCTGAGCAAGTCACTTAAGCTCTCAGTGTTCTAGGCAACTCTCCAGGTGCTGACCTAGATTCACAGAAGGAGTTTCCTTACCTGAGACTTTCCTACACAAATGAAATCACAGATTCAGTCCCAATTCCTAAGTACTTTCCTTGCAAAGACCCTGTGAATTAGGTAGGGCAGGTTGGTATTACCCTAGTTTGACAGATAGTGAAACTGAGGCTCAGAGAATTAAGTGACTTGCTTATACAATAGCGTAATCTGCTTACACAGGTAGTGAAAGCAGAGCATCCTGGAGATAAACTCAGGCTCAAAATCCAGTGCTCTTTCTACCTTCTCACTGCTTTCCTATTATCCTGAAGACCAAGGTATTCCAAAGCCATCTGCCACTCTGGATGAACTGTATCATTGCTTCCCTTTCTAGTGTGGTTTATATGATTATATTATTTAGAGTATGAAAGCCATCAAGTTTGATCTCTACATTTTTCATTTTTCTTAAGGGGAAATGACTTGCCCAAAGTCACACAAATAGAGCAAGGGTTAGAACCCAGGTCCTTTTACTCCAAAACCACTTATGTTTCTGCTATGCTATGCTATCCTGGGTAGACCAGAGCTGATTTAATATACCTCCCTGACCCTCTTTCCATAGGATTGTTATAGGGATTAGAGGAGGGGCAAGATTGTACTTTCCACATCCTATGCAACAGTCATATGCCTGTCCATTGAAGAATTACATTTCTTATAAGGCCCCAAGCCACAAGAATTGGTCCTGGTAGCAGAGTATTGATACTTTGAGTACTTGTCCTGTGAGATGCTGTGCTGTCAAAGTGGAAATAGGTAGGATTTTGATAACAGTTCTACCGAGATGGAAAACCTTCAGGTACAATCCTGGCAGATTATGTCTGCTTTCCAAGAATCTGCCTGGAAATACTGAGAGGCTCACATAGCTCGGCCACTTGGGAATTAATGCTTTGGCCATGGCAACCCATGAAATAAATGAAAGGCTACAACAGCCCTCAGTCCTATGTGCATCCTTCCCCCACATCCCATTCTGCTTCTACAGATGGTGGCCCAGTGATAGAAAGGGGAGAAGAGGTGATAAGAATCACATTGTTTTTAGATGACTTACAAACATTACTTAGCTATAATAATAATCATCTCACATAACTGGGAGCTGGTTCACTGATCAAGAAGTGGTTCTGCTGCAGGAGGAATTAATCCTATGACTCCTGACAGTCTTGCTATAAACAAAACCAGAAGATAAAATGAAGTTACATCTAAACAGAAAGAAGACTCACAGGTTCTTCTTGGAAGACAAACATTGATGAGACCCCAGAGCCATTTGGATGTTAAATTCACTTTGATATTTAATAGTTTCAATGCAAAGATGGGCATAGGGGAGGGTGGCAAAAATATATTGGAAAACATGGCTCAGGAGTACAAAATAAAAGGGCAAAGAATTGAAAATGATATGGAATCATAAAGACTTTCTAGAAAACACTAGGGACATAGAATATTATGAGCATAAAGAACATAATTTTAACTTTTTGGTCTAATCCCACGTTTTCATCTATGTGGAGGAGCTCTTGGTGTGGAATATCCCTTCTTTGTTGCAGATTGGAAACTCATTTGCAATTTATAGCCTTAGTAAATTGTCTGGAT
Source organism: Notamacropus eugenii (assembly GCF_028372415.1). NCBI lineage: Eukaryota > Metazoa > Chordata > Mammalia > Diprotodontia > Macropodidae > Notamacropus > Notamacropus eugenii. The sequence continues at coordinate 279,076,561 of NC_092876.1, read as the reverse complement.
CACTGAAAGGTTAAATAACTTTCCTACATTCACAAGCAAGTGTATGTCAGGGGCAGGAAGAGAACACAGGTCTTCCTGATTCCAAGGGTAGTCCTCTATCCAACCTCTATACAGCCCCCAAAATAACATCCTATAAATGGAATTGATTATATTTTAACAGACAGGAAATGACTGGTTACCAAAGTGGGAATCATTTCCAAAACAGCTGTGTACCATCAGACTGTGAACTTGTTATTGCAAAAATTAAAATCAATATCAAAGTAGAAGAATAAAAATGAGAAGATATAGCATGTAAATGATGCCATTTCAACCTGACTCATTTAAATGAGTTGGAGATACTGACAAATAAGAAGTGGAGAGACATCCACCATTATTACCATTTCCTAAAGAAGTTTAGCAGGAATGAACCAATCACCACAGCACGAAGACCAAGAACCTAAAAACTACTGCAGTCAGCAGACATACTTTGTCTCCTCACAAAATGTAGAGAGATGGTAGCCAAGGGAAATGGTGGCTTAGAACAGAGACTTGTAACATCTTATGGAGTAGAAATGGTTGAAGGTTACGAGCACCTTCCTTAAGAATAAGTCTTTTTTTAAAATTATTATTATTTTTGTTTTTTTTTATTTAAATTAATTTATTTAACTTTTAACATTCATTTTCACAAAATTCTGGGTTCCAAATTTTCTCCCCATTTGTCCCCTCCCCCCACCCCAAAACACTGAGCATTCTAATTGCTCCTTTCACCAATATGCCCTCTCTTCTATCATCCCTTCCTTCCCTTGTCCCCATCTTCTCTTTTGGCCTGTAAGGCCAGATGACTTTCTATACCCCTTTACCTGTATTTCTTATTTCCTAGTAGCAAGAACAGTACTCAACAGTTGTTCCTAAAACTTTGAGTTCCAACTTCTCTTCATCCCTCCCTCCCCACCCATTCCCTTTGGAAGGCAAGCAATTCAATATAGGCCATATCTGTGTAGTTTTGCAAATGACTTCCATAATAGTCGTGTTGTGTAAGACTAACTATATTTCCCTCCATCCTATCCTGGCCCCCATTGCTTCTATTCTCTTTTTGGATCCTGTCCCTCCCCAAGAGTATGGACTTCAAATTTCTCCCTCCTTCCACTGCCCTCCCTTCTATCATCCCCTCCACCCTGCTTATCCCCTTCTCCCCCACTTTCCTGTATTGTAAGATAGGTTTTCATACCAAAATGAGTGTGCATTTTATTCTTTCCTTTAGTGGAATGTGATGAGAGTAAACTTCATGTTTTTCTCTCAACTCCCTTCTTTTTCCCTCCACTAAAAAGTCATTTGCTTGCCTCTTTTATGAGAGATAATTTGCCCCATTCCATTTCTCCCTTTCTCCTCCCAATATATTTCTCTCTCACCGCTTAATTTCATTTTTTTAAGATATGATCCCATCCTATTCAATTCACTCTGTGCTCTCTGTCTCTGTGTGTGTGTACGTGTGTGTGTAATCCCACCCACTACCCAGATACTGAAAAGTTTCAAGAGTTACAAATATTTTCTTTCCATGTAGTAATGTAAACAGTTCAAATTCAGTAAGTCCCTTATGACTTCTCTTTGCTGTTTACCTTTTCATGCTTCTCTTCATTCTTGTGTTTGAAAGTCAAATTTTCTTTTCAGCTCTTGTCTTTTCATCAAGAATGCTTGAAAGTCCCCAATTTCATTGAAAGACCATTTTTTTCCTCTGAAGTATTATACTCAGTTTTGCTGGGTAGGTGATTCTTGGTTTTAGCCCTAGTTCCTTTGACTTCTGGAATATCCTATTCCACACCCTTTGATCCCTTAATGTAGAAGCTGCTAGATCTTGTGTTATCGTGATTGTATTTCCACAGTACTTGAATTGTTTCTTTCTAGCTGCTTGCAATATTTTCTCCTTAACCTGGGAACTCTGGAATTTGGCCACAATGTTCCTAGGAGTTTCTCTTTTTGGATCTCTTTCAGGTGGTGATCAGTGGATTCCTTGAGTACTTACTTTGCCCTCTGTTTCTAGAATCTCAGGGCAGTTTTCCTTAATAATTTCATGAAAGATGATGTCTAGGCTCTTTTTTTGATCATGGCTTTCAGGTAGTCCCATAATTTTTAAATTGTCTCTCCTGGATCTATTTTTCAGGTCAGTTGTTTTTCCAATGAGATATTTCACATTATCTTCCATTTTTTCATTGTTTCGGTTTTGTTTTGTGATTTCTTGGTTTCTCATAAAGTCATTAGCCTCCATCTGTTCCATTCTAATTTTGAAAGAACTATTTTCTTCAGTGAGCTTTTGAACCTCCTTTTCCATTTGGCTAATTCTGCTTTTGAAAGCATTCTTCTCCTCATTGGCTTTTTGAACCTCTTTTGCCAGTTGAGTTAGACTATTTTTCAAGGTGTTATTTTCTTCAGCATTTTTTTGGGTCTCCTTTAGCAAGGTGTTGACCTGCTTTTCATGCTTTTCTTTCATCTCTCTCATTTCTCTTCCCAGTTTTTCCTCCACCTCTCTTACTTGATTTTCGAAATCCTTTTTGAGCTCTTCCATGGCCTGAGCCCATGGTGTATTTATTTTGGAAGTGTGGGATACAGAAGCCTTGACTTCTGTGTCTTTCCCTGATAGTAAGCATTGTTCTTCCTCATCAGAAAGGAAGGGAGGAAATATCTGTTCACCAAGAAAGTAACCTTCTATGGTCTTATTTTTTCCCCCTTTTCTGGGCTTTTTCCCAGCCAGTGACTTGACTTCTGAGTTTTCTTTCCACACCCACCATGCCTCCAGATCTGCCCAGCCAGTGCTTGGGGTCTGAGATTCAAATGCTGCTTCCTAGCCTCAGGGCTTTGGGCAGGGGTGGGGCTGCTATTTAGTGTGAGATTAAGTTCAGCTGCTCAGGTGGGTGCAGGGCCGCTCATGGGGCTCAGTTCCCTCAGGGGGTTTATGCAGAGACCTTCAACAATGGATCTGGGCTCCTGCCTGCTTGGGGGAGCCCCTGTCGCTTCTGCCTGCGCTGCTGCCTCCCAAGGCAGTCCGAGTTATGGAGACACCCTGCTCCCCTCTCGGTGAGCCAAAAAGACTCTCTCACTCACCCCCAGTGCCCATGGGTGGAGGGACCTGTGAGGCCACTGGAGATTCTGTCCCTGAAGCCTGCTTGGATCCACTCCTCTCGGTGCTGCGTGGCCAAAGCAGGGCTGGGCTCCGCTCCAGGTCCGGTGTGCGACGGACCTTTCGAGTCAGGTTTTCAGGTCTCTCTGGAACAGAAATCTCATCTGTTCTGTTGTTCTGTGGCTTCTGCTGCTCCAGAATTTGTTGGGAGTTCTTCTTTACAGATATTTTATGGGCTGTGGGTTTCAGAGTTAGCATATGTGTATCTTTCTACTCCACCATCTTGGCTCCTCCCCCCAAGAATAAGTCTTAAGAAGTAAAAAACAAGTTTGCAGCAAGTTTGGAGAAAAGCAAAGTGATCCTGAGGGCATTTAAAGATGAGACTAGAAATAAGACAATAAGCAGATGAAAAATAGATCTATAAAGTTTGGTGTTATTTTTTTAACTGTGACAAACTTTTTTCCCTATCAATGATAGTTGAGCCACCATATTTAAATTCTAATGTCACAGATCTCAATGTCCTACCTGAGGAGGTATGACTGACACTTTAAAAAGCAACAACAGAGATTACAAGAGCAGCTAGGGTAGATCAAAGAAACATAGAGGAGGTTCACATTGAATATGGTACAAGTATGAAGGCATCAACAGATTTATTCTCAAGTATACCAAATACTTGGACTTTATTGTTACTCACTCCCCCACCATAAGTGACAAAGGTCATGAATAACTACTGACCTATATGTATATTTTTTCCATCTCTGCAAAGGTTTTGTGAGAACACTCTGTACATGCAACAAGGACATCCTTGATGGAAGTATGAGAGTAGAACAGGCAAGCTTTTGCAAATGAGACTCTACAACAGACCATGTCTTCTGAGTTACACAATTTATTGAGAAGTGCAGAGAATATAAGATCCCACTGAACTTACTGTTTGTTGACTAAAAAAAATTGTCTCCTCAACAAAGAAAAACATAGCCTTAATATCTTCTCCAATGAGGTATTTCTTATGTGTGTGTAAAAACTCTGAAAGATTCCTTGAAAGAGGTAAGACAGAGGTAGCTTTCTTTGATAACCCTCTGATGATGAATATAAAGGGAGGTATAAAACATGGAGACTCAATGCTCAATGAAGGTGTTTTTGCCATTCTTGTAGAGAATGTCCAGGACAGGTCCAAACAGAAGAGGGATTCCCTACAGATGATGGAGTCCTGCCAGTGCTCTGATTTGTAGTTAACATTGAGTCTCAGGAAATTGCAGAACCTCCTACGTGAAATTTAAAATTATTCAAAGATGTTCATTCTAACTACTGAGAGAGAAAAAAATCAAAGAGATAAAAAATGATAAGCAATTAGATGGGTGTCCTATAGAGCTGGTCAATTGCTATTATCACATGGGTCCAGAAGGAGAAGAGTGGGTTACATTGCGTTTGGGAAATTATATACTGCTTGGTAAATGACCCCAAGGTCCTCCCTGAAACAAAAGCCTATATTTTTAACTACAATAGTCTTTTGGTGATGCTATATGACCATGAGTCATTAACTATTGCAGGCTCCAAGAATTTGAAGTTGACAGTTAAGCAAAGAAAAGGATGGGCGTGGGTAGACTGTGGTGGTGGTGGTGGTTGTCCTTCATTCTCAAAGAGGACCACAATGATATCACTATGTTGGAGTCAAGGTACAGTGTGTCTAACTGTGGCTGATCAGGCCTGTGCCACAGGTCAGGCACAAATCATCCACATGAAAATTTGGACTGGAAATGTCTAAATTTGTACGTGTCACTTTTTTTGAGCCACTGCAATTCTGTTTCACTCATAGAGCACAGAACTTTCTTTGATGTGGGCATGTCATGCTGTGTGGTCCTTTGCCAGTGTCTCCCATGTCATGCAATCGATTCTAGAGTTCTTTGGAAAATGAATAGGCTCTAGCATGTTGCTAAAGAAGAACTGTAGAAGAGAAATATCATGAAGAAGTTACTAGAGAGACGTGTGACTAGGAAAAAAGAGTAAGGGACAACTAATGGACAGCTACATTGGTAGCCACTCAAAGTCAAGAGAACATTGGGCCCAGCCTGCTAAATGGATACCCACGAAGATAAGATCATCAATACATTGTATGACATTGCTTGCTTAGGTTTCTGTTCATTTGGCATCATTTGATTATCTAGGGAAGAACTTATATATCTAGAGAAGACATATAACATATGGTCATCATCAAATAACCCCATATACACCAACCCATGTCCCCAAAGGGCTAATACCACCTAGCCCAAGGGCTACAGAAACAAAGAACATTAGAGCTGGAAGGAGGAACCTTAGAAATGGACATTTTTCTTCCTTGGCTCTCAGCCTGCTCATCTATAAAAGAGAGTGGGACCAAGTGATCCTTAAATTCTCTTCTAGCTCTCAAACCTGCATCTACAGAGTGTCTAGTCATAGAGTCACAGAATTAGAATCAGAAGGGACTTCATACAACATTGAGTCCATCATATAGATGAAAAAACTGAGCCCCAGAGAGCTCAAGTGACTTATCCAGAGTTGCACTGCTAGTAATTACTTGAGGGGTGATTGAACCCAAATTTTCCTGGCTCTAATTAGTATACCCTAGCCACTATACCATACTGCTTCGACAACCTTCTTATTTTTTAAATTTTCTACAAAAGAGGTCTAAAGAGGTAGCTCCAAGAATGATGGAGCCTTGGCTAGGGATGAAATGCAATTAATAAAGGCAAAGAAGAAAATACTTACTTAAAGATGTGTAAGTCTAATCCAGATGGCTTTATATGGAAAATGGAGTGGGGAGGAGAAAACTGCTCACCTATAACCACTAGACCAGATATCACAGAGACTGAAAGAAGAACTGCAGTTCTGAAGATGCCCAGCAATTCACAGGAGACGGATAAGGTCTAGGAAGAGAGCCAGTAATAATACCCTCAGCCTCAGATGTCTAAATACAAATGTGTAGCATATGGATAAAAATGAAGTGAATGAGAGAACATAACTCAAGGAGGTAAATGTGACCTCCATGGTAACAATTAGCTAGCTCTATCTTGAGCATTGAGCTCAATTTTTTTCGGTGACTTGAAGGAAGGCAAAGAGTGTAGGCTTATTAGTTTTGTGGATCACAGGAGGCAGGTAGGGACAACTAAGTCAGATGACAGAGCCAGGATCCCCAAAGATCTTGACAAGATAGGGCAATGGGCCGAATCTAATAAGATGAAATTTAATAAGGATAAAGTTGTACACTTGGGTTAAGAAAAAAATCAACTCCCAAGTTCAGGACGGGGGAGGCACGAATAGGTATCAGCTCATGTGGAAAAAAACAGGGGTTTTAGTGGCCTTACTGTAAACTTAATGAGCCAACTGTACAGATAGTAACGTCCCTGCAAAGGCTGCCAGGGAGGTGGAGAAGATTGCTCCTCCCAAAGGCAATCTCTGGTCTCCCTTCAACTCTGACACATTATGAAATGTCAGTAATTGCTTAATTGAATTGGGTAGAACAGCTTGAGACATTCAGGGAGAGAGATGCAAGATTTCATGGAGTAGGTGGCACATGAGCTCAGCCTTGAAGAAAGGGAAGGATGTCAAAAGGGCAAATCAGAGATGGAACTCCATCTGCTCCAGTCAATAGGAATGGTCTCTTGAAAGGCACAGATCAGGGCACAGGATTCATTTAGTCTGGCTGTAAAGTAAGCCTGGAGAGCCAGATTGGGGAGGAACTCCTTGGGGGCAGGGACACTTTGGCTTTGGTCTTTATGTTGCCAATGTCTACCACAGTACCTAGAACGAAGTAAAACTTTACTAAATTTTGTTGATTGCCCTTAAATATCACATTAATGAGTTGGTATTTTATATAGTAAACAATGGAGAGCCCCTGAAGGGTTTTTAGAAAGGGATGTGATTATAGTGGTATATTAGAAGATTAATTTGGGAGTGATAGGAAGACCTGGAGAAGGGAAAGATTGAAGGGAGGTGGGGAGTGATTAGGGCCTAAACCAGGTAGTGACCATGTTAGTGGAGAGAAAAGGACACATAGGAGAGACATTTTAGAAGTAGAATCAGCTGTTTGTGTGTTATCTTCTTCCCTCTTCAGACTGGAAGCTTCCTGGGGGCAGGACACTTGGGACACTGGGCTCTGGATGCTTTTCTCTGGACAGACTAATTGAATGACTGACATATATCTCAGGAAAGATTTGAAGAGAAAGAAATCACTATTGTATGGAGGGTATTGGTGGAGGGTAGGGGGTAGGGGAGAGAGGGAGAAAGAGAGATTAGGGAAGGTGAATTTGGGCTCCTTCAGGTCTGTCCCACTGGACAAAGGTTCAAATAGCATGGGGAAGCTAGGCCTTTGTCTCAAGAGCCCTGAGAAGAGGAAGCACATTACTCTATCATACCTCACTCAGTTCAAGGACTGCCACCCCTTGAAGGAAAAATCACTCTTCTATTCCTACTTCCCCACCACCACTGCCCCTCCCCCCCACGACTGTTTATCACCAGGACAGATTGTCTGCCTGCCTGCCCTCAGGCCTGGGGAGCCACATCATGAGAGCTGTCCTAGATCAAAGGAGATGAGGGGCCTGTGCTGGCTTTGGGGTAGCTCAGAGCTTCCGTCTCCCTAATATCCTGCTAATTTGTCCCAGGGATCCCCAGTTAGCACTCTGTTTCTAGAGATAATGACCTGCTGGCACTCAACTCAGGTTCTAATTCGTATGAGGGTCACCTTTTTGACTTCTCACACATCACTAGGATTTTCCATATCCTGGCTCCCACCACTAAAGCTCTGAATCCTTTAATTCGTTGTCATTGATTAGGGCTGGTCTTTGGAAGAATCTCTGTGGTGGGCTTCATCTGAGCTGCAGAAAACCTGTTGTGTCTTTTTTCTAGACTGGCATGGGGGCCCCTAGGTAGCCCTGAATCTTATTTCTTGGAGTCAGAGGCAAAGAATCCAACAATTCTATCTCATGGTGGCTGGGAAAAAGAGATCTTTTCAAAGTTCTTAGCATACCTTCCTTCTTAACTCCTTCTGCACAAGTACATTCACTTTCAGACCTGAAGAATGCACCTCATTCTGCCCACCAACTTCCTCCCTGACCCTATCCCTAACAGAGCAGCCCAAACTGTCCCCCTCCAGGAATTCAGCCCACATTACCTCCCCCCAGTTCCCTATGATGCCTATATTCCATGCCCACTCTGCACTTGTGCAGCTAGCTTGTAATATAAGCTCTGAATCTCAACTTGTTAGTGTGTTGCTCTGTAGGTGTCCTTGAATATTTTCCGTAGACTTATTTGTCTTGTTTCCTCTCTTAAATCAGGAGTAAGGTCCTTGAGGGCACTGTTCATGTCTTGTGCTAATAAAGGACTGCTATATTAGTGTGTGACTATTATTACAGTTACTATTTTCTCCCCACTTAAAAATGAATAATACAGTCAGTATACATTGTGTGCTCCATCAGTGTTGAATGACTGCATTTCCTGACATTCAAAGCCCTTTATACATTTCTAATCGTATCATTCCTCTCCTCAGCACTTTCCTGTGGATCCTTGTTGCTTGCCAAATGAAATTCATACTCATCCTTGCATTCAAAGTTCTCCATAACTTGTCATGGACCTGAACCTTTGCATGCTTAGCTCACACTGCTCCCCTCCTTATGTTCTATGTGACTCCAGTCAAACTGGACTATTCTCTGCATTCTGCACATATGCCATACCTTCCTGCCCTTGGGAATTTACTCAAATTTCCTAATCCGAGACTAACAATAACTCCTGTTTTACAGAATGGTAAGTTTCAAAAAACATTTCTTTACAAAGATAGTCAGTGGTATTAACTCCATTTTATAAATGGGGACTTGGACACAAAGAGGTCAAATAATGTTCCAAAGGTCACACAAATAACAAGGTATAAAACCTCAAGTCCAATTCAGTCTCTTGAGTCTAAGAACAGTACTTTTGCCACTATACCTCCTGCTTACTGAAATTACACATAAACTGGAAATCCAGATCAAATGCACACTCCTGAAATTTTTCTTGGCTCACTCCGTTAGGAAAATCTCCCCCAAACCTTTCCCCATCATGGTCTGACCGAGCACTTTGTTCACCACTCCTTGACCCCCACCTCCTCCAAATCTACCAGTCATTCATTGTGGCTGTCATTCGGTTGTTCCAGTTATGTCCAACTCTTCCCATTTCAGATTTTCTTGGCAGACATACTGGACTGGTTTGCCATTTCCTTCTCTAGTTCATTTTCCACATAAGGAAACTGAGGCAAACAGGGTTAAGGGAACTGCCTAAGATTATACAGCTAGTAAGTGTCTGAGGTTAGATTTGAACACAAGAAGATGAGTCTTCCTAATCCAAAGCTTGACATTTTATCCACTGCACCACTTAGCTTATATTATAGACTGACCAATAGGAATCTAATCCTCTTTGGGACTCTTGTCTACTACCAACTCTTGTGGGAGGTTTGTTGAGCCTACTTCTCGAAGTACATAATGACATGTAATGGAAAGCTGGAGCCTCTGATTCACAGCATGCCCAGGTATTCTGTGACTGTTTCATGTATATTTAATGTGTGTTAAAAAAGAAAGATCTTGTAATTGGTTGCTAAACTTGGAACTGAGGGCTCATATCAAAAGCTCTTGATGAAAGAATTTGATTTCTCTTTTCCTTGGTGAGGAAGCAAAGCAGGAACTACTGTCAGCCTCAGGTTTGGGGAGGGTTGATTCCTTATCTTCTGACTAGGAGTTACTATGAAGCTGAAACCATCAGGCACCATGGTTCTTCTGTCTGTATGGCACTGAATTCTGCCCTGTTCTCAGGTAAATAAGTGAGTATAGGAGACAGAATGGACAAGGCTATGGCCTTGTGAGTGTAGAAGGATTTGAAGAGCCACCAGAATTCCAGCAGCTGAGCCTGGGAAGGAGCTAGCCCCAAAGAATGACCTACTTGATACAGTCCAGCAGTGAATCTACCAAGCTGCTCAGATGGTGTCCTGCAAAGCAAGGGCATTGTGCACAGTTAAAATAAGGTAAACTGAAGCACAAAGTTCCAAGCACAACCAATTTATTGGTAAAGAGGTAATCTACCAATAAGTAGGATCTCAGCTTCCTGAGACCGCAAATGAGGGGATAGTTTTATGGGTGTTGGGAAGTACAAAGAACAGAACAGGATAGGTGACATCATGGGGTTGAGGACAGCATGATTGCTTACATAGCTGGGGCAGAGAGAGCAATATAACTGGTTGGAAGTTTGATAATGAAGGACTGGCTACGACCCTCTTTTTCCTCCTGTGACTAAGAAGTGTTCATTGTTTGAAGTCACCTGCAAGATAGTGGCCCAGAGGTTTTGGACAGCAATTAGAAATCCTTGAAGGATAGCTTTGTGGTGTAAAGATATTAGGCCCAACTCCCTTATGGCAAACCCCATCCCCTAAGGTCAGCTAAATTCTTTGAGGCAACAAATAGAACAGTGATTAGAAAGAGAACTGGATTTCTAAACTTAACCCAATTACAAGTCAGCTGAATCCTGAGCTAAGTTCAGACCCCTTGAAGAATCATGACTTAAGCAGTTACAAGACAAAATCAATTAATTGTAAATAGGACCAATAAAATGATACAGAATCAATCTTAATCATTTCAGAGGCATTCATACATGGGCTGACCATGCTCACACCAAATAGGTATTGCATGGCCCCTTCGGAGGAAAAAAAAATAACTTGTTGGTGGGAAGAATGTTGGGAGATATCATTGAAAGTTTGAACGTACTTTCCCAGGGACTAAGATGATAGAAGTGAGAGTGTACGCCTGGTTTGCAGGAGATGTGTTTAATATTTTGATTCTTGTTACATCTTCTCAGTCAAAACCCATTTGTAAAAGGTAATTGATATTACTTACCAAGGATGTTGAGGAGACAACAACCATTTAAATAATTCTGTGGAGATACTAACTGGCACTGGTCAATGATATTGGGAAGTTATCATGGGTGACTGATGCTGTTGAGAACACACAGAAGAAGAACTTGAGCTAATAGCATCAGAAGAACCTAAGTGTCCCAACAGAGGGTATTGCTAGAACCCTGAAGAGGGGAGATATAGCCAATGACACTCTAGGGAGAGTAAATCCAGCATCTCACTCCTTGTTTATCTGCTTTATCCCCAAGTAAATCGTAAATTCCATGAAGGCAGGCATCATATTTTATCCAAATTTTGTTCCTTCCCTAATGTTTAGCACAGTGATCTGTGCATAATAAATATTTGTTGATTTTTTTCCCTCCCTCCTCCCTTATACCAACATTCCCCTTTAGCCAAGTATATTTATTTTTCCTTGAGCAAGATAAAACACTCCTGCCTTTTCACAGTCTCTCACATCATTCCTTCTGCCTGCAAAGTCCTACCAACTTTTCTTATCCAGGTTCCAACATGCTTGAAAGACCAGCTCTCCATGAAATCTTCCCTAACTCTCAGAAAGACATCTTTCTGCTCCTTAGAATTCCCATACTCTATTGGAGTGTGTTGGAGCCAACTTAGACCAGCTTGTGAGAGTCAATTGTTAAATTTTCAGTGTGAGCCTTTACACCTTAGAAACTGTAAAACAAAACAAATCAGAGATAGATTTATTATCTTATTGATTGTCTAGACTTGAGGAACTGATGGAGAAAATGTCAATAATGTGAATTAAACATAAAAGTGTTCTGTGTAAACATTTCTTTTTTTTTTTTTGGAGAGCCTTTTGTTAAACATTTATCAGTATACTCCCACCTATAAATATGATTTATTGACTGTGCCACTCATGAATTGCTTATTATACACTGCCTTTGCTATGAGTTCTATATATTTTTGCATAAGATGTGTGGTTATTAAGGAACGTGATTTTTCCTTAAGCTTATTTATGGGAATCAGTCTCTTACTTTCATGTTATAGATCATTAGAGCTGGAAGGGCCTTGAGAGACCATCTCATCTAATCTCTTTCATTTTATAGATGAGGAGACTTATGATGACTTCATGGTAACATGCACATATATATATATTTACTACATAAATGTATTTGGCGTTTTTTTCCCCCAGAGTTGTAATTTTATGGCAATAAGGAATTCTTGGGGGGTGGCCAGCATCGTATTTGCAATTTATAGTCCTAGAGAATTACCTTGAGCTCTGAGAGAGCCCTAACTTGCCCAGGTTCATCCATTCAGAGACCACGCTTGACCTAGATCTTCCCAACTTGGAGACCAACTCTCTAGTTACTGTCATGCTATCTCACAGTTGTATGGATGTATGTATGCATTATATAGTTTATTGTCTATATGTCTGTTATTACCTTGCAGATATATCTTTCATGTCCTATCCTCCCTTAGAGTTAACTAATTTAATTATACACTATCCTATGCAATTGATTTTCTTGTCCCCTTGTCCTACTGCTGCTCGTGACTTGTTGAACCCCAATTCTAGGATGCCTTCTTTGATCCTACTCATCCACTGTTCTCCTCCTGGGTATCTTGCCTTGTCATGGGGGAAGAGTTTGCATAGCTCAGTGAAACTATGCATGCAGGATTACCCAACTTGGACAAATCGTAGTAGAGACTTCTTACAAAAGGTGATCCACTGGAGAAAGAAATGGCAAATCGTTCCTGTATCATTGCCAAGAAAACTTCATGGCCATATTAAAATGATTTTTAAAAATCAGTCAATAACTTAGAGAAATAAATTCAGGGAACTATGCCTAAAGGGCTCTAAAACTGTGCTTACCCTTTGAGCCAGCAATACCACTTCTAGGTCTGTATCCCAAAGAAGTCATAAAAATGATAAAAGGACCCACATGTACAAAAATTTTTCTAGAAGCTCTTTTTGTGGTGGTCAAGAATTGGAAATTGAGGGGATGCCCATCAACTGGGGAATGGCTGAATGAGTTGTGGTATATGAATGTATTGGAATACTGTTGTTCCATAAGAAATGATGAGCAGGCGAACTTCAGAAAAAACCTGAAAATTCTTACATGAACTGATACTAAGTGAAGTGAGCAGAACCAGGAGTTGTAGCAGTCATTGTATTATTATTAAATATTTAGTATTTAATAAACTGGAGAAAGATCTTTTCCAAGATTTGCTCATTTTTCTCTATATATCCAATTCCCAGTCCCCTAACTCAAACAATTTTGTTGTTGTTGAATCATGTCTGACTTTCTGTGACCCCATTTTGGGGTTTTCTCTTGGCAAAGTACTGGAGTGGTGTGCCATTTCCTTTTCCAGCTCATTGTACAGATGAGGTAAACAAGGTTATGTGACTTGCCCAGGATCACACAGCTAGTGAATGTCTGAGTTCAAAATTGAATTCAGGTCTTCCTGATTCCAGGGCCAGCTGCCAAAGTATGCCATTGTACCAGTCTTTTTTGTTCATTCACATGGTGCCATGAAACCACGCTGGCTGGGTCACTCAGTTTATGTGAGCTCATCTCATTTGGGCCCTCAGAGCTGCATGACAATCCTTTGGTCTTTTCTGAATGACTTACTACTCTCTCCACCACAGCTGTTCCAGAGCTTCTCCTCTCCCCCCAGGATTCTCTCAGCAGAGGTCCTTACCCCCATTCCACATCTCAAAACCCTGCTTTGTTATTCCCTGTTCTTTCTTTGATCTAGACTTGTAAAAGACACTCAGTTCTCGGCATTTTCATTGGCTGTCTCCCATGTCTGGAATTCTTTCCCTCTTTATCTCTACCTCCTGGCTTCTCTGGATTCCTTCAGGTCCCTGCTAAAATCATATAAGGGGCAGCTAGGTGGTGTAGTGGATAGAGCACCAGTGCAGGAGTCAGGAGGACCTGAGTTCAAATCTCACCTCAGACACTTTACACTCACTAGCTGGGTGACCTTGGGCAAGTCACTTAACTCCAGTTGCCTCATCCTGGGTCATCTCCAGTCGTCCTGATGACTATCTGGTCACTGGATTCAGATGGCTCTGGAGGAGAAGTGAGGCTGGTGACCTGCACAGCCCTCCCTCACTCAAAGCAAAGTCAAGTGCAAGTCATGTCATTATTTCTCTGATGGTATGGTCTTCTTCGGCAATGAAGGATGAACACACACACAAAACCCTACGAAGCCTTTTCTGATCCCCCTTAACGCTCATCCCTTACTTCTCCATTTTACATATCTTGTTTATTGTTATTTGCATTACATTTCCTTCTTTAGGCTGAGTTTCTAGAAAATAGCTTTTTTTGTTTTTGTTTTTGCTTTGGTTTGTATCCGTAGTGCTTAGCACAGTACCTTGCACACAGTAGGTGCTTAATAAACGCTTATTGACTATTGATGAAGAGATAGGCCTTCTCCTTGCTAAGACTAGATAGACCCTCCACTCGTGCTCTTGATCTCTTCTCTTTTTTTCTTTTCTAGAACCTTGCACTCTTAATCATTTTTACTCTATCAGCAGCAGCAGCAGCATTTAAATAGTCCTTTAAGGTTTGTAAAGCACTTTACAAACATCTCACTTATCATTACATCCTTGGGAGACTTCACTGCCTACATAAATATTCAGGTTCCCCCCAATCCTTTAAGAAAAAATACTCTTCATGTGACCCTGTCATTCCCTCAAGTTACTGTCCTACGTCTGATCTCTACTTCTTTTCGTAGCTGTTCTCCAAGAAAGGGTTATCTACACTCATTGCTCCCATTTTTTCATCCCTCTATCCTTTGTATTTTGACTTCTAACTCAACCGAAACAGTCCTCTTCTCCTGGTCACTGTTCCTTCCCTTTGTGTTTGTGATACTAGTCTCTCTTGCTTCTCTTTCTACCTGTCTGATACTCTGGGCTCAGTCTCTTTTGCTGGATTGTCATCCTTCTACCCATGGAGCATGGGCACCCCCAGTGCTCCAACCTGAGCCTTCTTATTTTCTCTTTCCATACTTTTTCATCGATTTCGTCACTTTCCATGGGTTTAGTTACCATTTCTATGCAATATGTCTTCCAAATCTATATCTAGCCCTGAAGTCTTTCCTGAAGGCTAGTCTTGCATTTTTAAACACTTGCTGGATATCTCCATCTGGATGACCCATAGACATCCCAAACTCCAGAACAGAACTCTTTTTCCCTGTAGAAACTCATCCTTACTCCAAACTTCCCTAGTTTTCTGTAGCACACTGTTATTGTTCCAGTCTCCCAGCTTTGTTTGCCTTCTCAGAATCAGCTTTGACTTTTTAACCTCCCCCTAAGCTCCCATATCTAACTCATTGCCAAGCTTTGTAAATTCTACATGAATCAATCAAGAATCATTTATCAAGTGCATAGTATGTACCAAGCATTGAGGATACATAAACAAAAATAAAAGACCCTACCTTTAAGGAGTTTATTTTCTATTGGGGGAGATAACATGCACATATAATAGCTTCAGTAGCTTCTCCCACAGAGACTGTAGCTAGTGTTACTGTATCTTTAAGAGGCGATGAACTCTTGGAGAGAACTGCTATTCCATGAAGAATCTGTGAGGTGACTCAGAGTTTACCTGTCATTCCGGAGAGTCTATTTACTGTTATGGCTGAAGAGAGGATGGAGAAAAACAACATTTTTGTCAGAAATCTGAGTTTAACCCTTACCTTAAAAAAGAAACATGAAGAAAATCCTTAAGAAGAAACTTTAATTGGTATCCAGAGAGAATTGAATGGTAGGATTATGTTTCCAGAACTGAGAAGTCAGCATTGTAGTGATGGTTAAAGGTAACTTTAGCTATGATATTTCTCATAGCTGATATAGTGTAAATAATTATTCATGCCTTTGTTTTATTTTTTGAAATACTGTTAATAAATAGTGTAGCCAATAGCCTTGATGTTTGTTTAAGCACAGTAGATAGAGCCCAGCCCCAGCCCTGGAGTCAGGAAGACCTGAATTCAATTTTGAACTCAGACATTCACTAGCTGTGTGATCCTGGGCAAGTCACTTAACCTTGTTTACCTCATCTGTAAAATGAGCTGGAAAAGGAAATGGCATACCACTCCAGTACTCTGCCAAGAAAACCCCAAAATGGAGTCACAGAGAGTCAGACATGATTCAGCAACAACAAAATTGTTTAAGTTAGGGGACTGGGAATTGGATATATAGAGAAAAATGAGCAAATCTTGGAAAAGAGCTTTCTCCAGTTTATTAATTACTAAGTATTTAATAAACTGGGATGAGGCCTAAGAGTTAATTGATTAATTAATGAGAGAAATGTTGCAATTTTAGTAATCATTGTGGAAATATCAGAACACACTCCTTGATTACATTAGAACTTGGAATAGGAATGAATAAAGAAAATGAGCTAATAGCAGTTAGAAAAAAAGGTGATCATCCTCCTTAGGCTGTATATGTGTGTGGGTTGACCTTGGAACCTTGACGCATGCACATGAAAGTACATGTAAAATATATCTCTTCTTCTCCATGCTTATGGTCACTGTCTTAATTCAGGTACACATCAACTCTTGCCCAGAGAGGCAACAAATTGTCTCCTATTTGATCCTCTTGTTTCCAGTATCTCCCTTTTCCAATCCATCTTTCACACAGTGCCAAATGAATATTTCTAAAATACGGGTCTTACCATGTTACTTTCCTGCTTTAAAATCTTCAGCGGTCCCTCTTTGTGTCTATGAATGAAGTAGAAAGTTCCCAGTCTGACATTGAAAGACCTCCGCAATGTGACTTCAACTTACCCTTCCAAACATTTCATATCTTCCCCTTATAGATTCTGTGTGTAAAATGGCCCGTGGTCATCACCAGTATCCCCCAAACTCAGCATTCCATCTTTTGTCTATCCTCCATGCCTTTGAACAGGTTATCCTTTTTGCCTGGCCATCATCCTTCTCAACTCTACTCTTAAATTCTGAGCTTTCTTTAAAGCTCAGCCCAGGAAATCTTTTCTAATGTCCCTTAGTTGTTACTGCACTCTCTTTCCTGGAACTGTGTATGTATTTAATTGTGTACATGTATTCTCAGTGGAATATAAACTCTTTCATATTTGTCCCCTAATCCCCAAGTATGAGGGAGGTGGGGAAGCTGCTGGAGTTCCTAGGGGTTTAGGATTAGGTCTCCACTAGGGAGAGGAAGCAGAATTTCCTAAGGCGAGAACCAATTTAGGCCATGGAGAGCATAGATTCCAAGGGAGGATGCTTTTTTGTTTATTTTATTGATGTGCCAGTCCTAGTCTCTTCTAGGGGTCAATACTGCAGGGACAAGGTGAGGAAACATCTCACTGACTCTCATGGAGTTCCTTCCTCCCCAAGTACTCTTACTTATACTATCTTTTTATTTATAGGCCTTTGGATAATAAGGGAGTAGATTCTAATAAGACTTTTGGTGGTAGGGAGGGTTGACTCTTGGCTCATATTTCAGTCTCTGCCCCAATTCACAGGGCCTCTTTAGGATAATATATCCAAAGTAGAATCAAAGAGTTGGGAGGGAACTTTAGAAGTCACTTAGTCTAACCTCCCACTCAACAAAGGCTTTCTCCTTGAGAGACAGTTAGTGCTTAGATAGTGACAGGGAATTCGCTATAAATATGTGGCTAGGTAATGTGTAGATAGAGTATTGCATTGAGAGTAGGAAAGTAATGAGTTCAAACACTTACTACCTGTGTGAACCTGGGCAAGGAACTTAATTTTCATGTGCCTCAGTTTCTTTATCTGTAAAATGGGGATAATGATAATAGCACCTATCTCCCAAGGTTGTTATGAGGATAAAACGCGAAAATGTTTGTCAAGCACTTTGTAAATGTATGTATATATGTATGTATGTGTATACACACACACATATATGTATGCATACATACCTGTATATACACACACACACATATATGTATGCACACACATATATATACATATAGGTATATAGTATATAAAAATGCTAGTTGTCATCATTATTAATATAACAATAATTATTATTTCACAATGGTAGCTCAGCCCTTTTCTGAACAGTTCTTCCTTATTAAGTTACTAATTTTGGAGAGCTGACCTTCCTATAACCATCATTAACAATGCAGAATCTGAGCCTCACCCTTCTTCTTTAGGATAGCCCTTCAGATTTTGGAGGATATCTTTCATGTCTTCCAATAGCTATTTGGGATCACTCCAGTGCCTTCAACTTTTCCATATATCATAAGGGCAGCTAGGTGGCACAATGGGTAGAGTGCTGGGCCTGGAAGACCTGAGTTCTAATCCTGCCTCAGAATTTACTAGCTGCTTGACTATTGTCTCCCTCAGTTGTCTTATCTGTAAAAATATGGAGATGATAATAAGCATCTACCATGCAGGATTATATATGAATCAAATGAGATTCATATGCATACATTCATATATGTACAAATGAGATTCATAAATGTATAAAATGTTTAGTAATCCTTAAAGCAATGGTTCTCATGGTTTTGGGGCTCAGAACCCCAACTCTTTACTGAAGAGCTCAAAGAACTTTTGCTTATATGGAGTGAATCTATCAATATTTACCACATCAGAAATAAAAATATTTTAGTATTATTATGTATTATTTAGTATTATTATGGAGCTTTTTACCTCCTGGACCTCCTGAAAGGGTCTTTAGGACCCCCAGATCACATTTAGAAACATTGCATTAAAATACTGTATAAATGCTAGGTATCGTAATTATCAGTCTATCAATTAATAAGGCTTCATTTAGTGCCTACCGTGCACACAATCAAGCATTGTGTTTATCTCTGCGGATATGGAGACAAAAGTGAAACAGTCCCTCCCCTCCATCCTCCTGGCCACATTCCTCTGGATATGCTGCAGTTTATTGGTGTCTCTTTGGAAATGTGTTGTCCAGAATTGGATATTCCAGATGTGGTCAGTTACATGCAAAGTAGAGCTATGACCTCCTGTGAACTCTTAACACAACCTAAGATAAAATTCACTTTTCTTCTTCTTTTTCTTTTTTTTTTTAGGAAGCATGTTGACTCATACTGAGCTGATGACCTCAAAAGCTCCAATTGGCTTGATTTTCATCTCTATGGAGATGTTTCCCACATCTTAGCCCCAGCTATCCTCCAGAGCTCTAGTGGTGCATCTCCAATTGCCAATTGGACATTTTGAACTGGATGTTCCCCAGACACCTCAAACTCATCATTCCCAAAATAGAACTCATCACTTTTCCTCCCCAAACCTGCCCTTCTTCAGAACTTCCTTATTCTGCTACAAACAATATCATCCTTCCAGTCACCAGTTTCGTTAACTCTGATATCACCCTTGACTCCTCCTTCTCAGTCTCCCTACATAACCCCTCAGTTGCCAAATTTTGTCTTTTCTGTTTTCACAATATTTCTCTCATCTATCCCCCTTTCTCTTTACTCACACACAGTCCCCACCCTACTTCAGGCCCATATCACCTCTTGCCTAGTCGATTACAATACTTTCTCATTAGTCTCTTTGCCCTGAGCCTCTTGCTACTCCGATCTGTGCTGCACATAGCTGCTGAAATGATTTTCCTAAAGTATAGGTCTGACCATGTCACATTATACATACTACTCTTCTCTCCGCATTTAACAAACTCCAGTGGTTTCCAACATTTGCTAGGACCAAATATAAACTCCTCCATTTGGTAGTTAAAACTCTTCCAAACCTGATGCCAACTTTATTATACATTATTCTCCTTACATACTCTGAGGTCCAGCCAGCCTGGTCTTTGTGCTGTTCCAAACATAGGATCCTCCTCCCATCTCTGTGTCTTAACTATAGAGGTTCCCATGCTTGGAAAGCGCGCCCTTCTCACCTCTGCCTCTTGGAATTCCTGATTTCCTTTAAGACTCAGCCTTTGTGTGTGTGTGTGTGTGTGTGTATGTTCATCCTTCGTTGCTGAAGAAGACCATGCCATCAGAGAAATAATGACATGACTTGCACTTGACTTTGTTTTGAGTGAGGGAAGGCTATGCAGGTCACCAGCCTCACTTCTCCTCCAGAACCATCTGAATCCAGTGACCAGATATTCATCAGGATGACTGGAGATGACCCAAGATGAGGGGATTGAGATTAAGTGACTTGCCCAGGGTCACACAGCTAGTGAGTGTCAAGTGTCTGAGGTGAGATTTGAACTCAGGTCCTCCTGACTCCTGCACCGGTGCTCTATCCACTGCACCACCTAGCTGTCCCAAGACTCAGCTTAATGGGGGAGCAGCTAGGTGGTGCAGTCAATGCTCTGCCCTGGTGGTGGTGTACTGGCCCTGGAGTCAGGAGGACATGAGTTTTCAAATCCAGACTAAGACATATTTACTAGCTGTGTGACCTTGGGCAAGTCACTAAACCTGAATGCCTTGACTCTCCCCTCCAAAAAAAAAATGTAAAAAAGAAAAAGACTCAGTTTAATGACCACTTTCTGCATGAGGCCTTCCCCAGTCCTCCCAGCTGGTAGTGCTTCTATCATCACTCCCAAGTTTGCCTTGAATCTGTTTTGTATTTACATGTTTAGATGTATGGGCAGCTGGGTGGTGCAGCAAAGAGAGCGCCAGGAAGTCAGGAGCGCTTGGAGTCAGGAAGACCCATCATCCTGAGTTCACATTTGACCCCAGATACTTACCAGCTGTGACTCTGGGCAAGTCACTTAACCTTGTTTGCCTCAGTTTCTTCCTTTATAAAATGAGCTGGAGAAGGAAATAGAATACCACTCAGTCTTTGCCCCAAGAAAATCCCAAATGGATCACAGAGTCAGATATGACTGAAAAATGACAACAACAACTAACTTAGATATACGCATTTTTGTTTTGAATATCCAGTTATCCATTCCACATCGACTCCCCATTGTGGTTTTGAAAGAAAATAAGAAATTAAATGGGAATTTTAAGGGAAGTCACAGATGACATGCAAAGGCCCACAGATGACACAGAAAAAGATTAGAAACTCAGAAATGCATAAAATATATGTATAGCATTGTATAATATCAACATATTTTATCTTTTAATGCCATAATAATTCAGACTTCTTCTCTGGTCTGAAGGTAGTGCCAAAAATGTTAAGTGGGTTTTCCAGATTGTGGAGGTATCATTGCCCTAACCCCCAAGATGTGGAAGAGATAACTGTACTTAGTAATGTACACGTCTCCCCTGTGCATCCGAAGACACAGTTTTGACTTTATTTTTATATTCCTATTACCTATCATTGAGCCTGGCACATAGTAGGTAGCTGATTGATTATTGATGGATTGTGGTAAGTTAAAACCCTAGTTAGTTTGTTTTTTTCACATGAACTATCAAGTCGACCTCCCTGGTCTGTATTTATGTAATTGATTTAAAAAAAAAAAAACCCAGAAATGTAGATCATTACAATGATTTCAGTTAAATTTCATTTTTATTAAATGTGGTTCATTGTTCCAACCTATCAAAATCTTTTTTGACTTCCAACAGTTTGTCACCCAACAGTTACCATCAACATGGGCGTCATAGTACTGTAGGAAGAGATCTCTCATGTGCCATTCCCTAGAACACCAGCATTCCACATTCCTTTAAAAACTCTGGGGCCAACTAATTTGGAAAACACAGGTATCTGTCATTACCTGTCATTAAAGGGCAAAGCTTTGGGGAGACATGTTGAGTCAGACATACAATTAGCTCATTTGCTGCATTCCCTACACCTTGCCTCCTGATCTGGCTCTGTTTGCTCCCCACTCACCCTAGAATCCCTTGCCACCCTAACAGTCTGCCATTCTGGAGCCCCTTGGAATTTATGTTCCACAGAAACCCAGTTTCCTGACCTGGCCCAGTTTGTGCTCCCTGGTTCTCATTCAGAATCCTTCCTTCAGATTCATGTACTTCCCTGTGGGGATACACCATCATGCCTCAGTTAATGGTTACTCTTTCAAAGTCCGTGTAATCTATTTTATACTGCTTTCTCTCTAATGTCGTTGCAATTATCTACTAATCTGAAGTCATTCCCTCCTTGCTCAAATGACCAGGTATCATCTTCTGAAAACTTAATATTCATATGGATGATCACTGCAACACCTTGATTCCGGTATTCTTCATCTTTCTTGGTTCCAATGCCTTCTTTCCTTTTTCACTTAAACCAGCACTAGTATATTCCTATCTTGGACCTCACTAAACTAAAGGAACACTCTTTATGGCAATACCAATCACTCAGTCTCCTTCTGTTGAAATCTTGGCATTATCTTTGACCATTCCTTCTCTTTCACCTTTCATAACCAATGAATTACTGATTCCTTTCAATTTTGCATCCTCATCATGCTCATTCCTCATGTCCTTTCTTCCCTAATTCTACTGCTTCTCTACAAGTAGAGACCTTCTTTATTATACATCTATACTCTCCCCTAGACTCTCAACAAACCTTCCTTCTATCAGAATTATCTTTCCTCAAAAACTTTAGTGGCTGCCTAAGTAAAGTTCCACTCCTTTGCTTGATATTCAGAGCCCCACACAAGCTAGCATCTCCTTTATGCATTCGCAAAACACAATCTTGTCTTTGCCATCTAAGTTTTATGTTGCCCCTATGACCTAGCTGACTCATCAATGGAGCAGGGATTGCAAGAATTGAGTTTACAGAGGGAGAGTATGCACTGCAAATGGTAGGTACTTGATAAACATTTGTTGAATCAAATCAACACATGAGCTATTTCTCCTAACTTTGTCACAGGGAAACTTGATAAGCATCCTCCATGTCTTCCTTGTATTTCTTCATTAAAATAACTGATTAAAAATGTTGAACAAGATGGGACCAAAGTCAGAGTTCTTCTGGGCTGACATCAGTCTGTTAGCAAAAACTTTTAGTCTAGGCATTCAACCAGTTGCTAATTCATGTAAGCGTCCTATCACCCAGTTCACATTTTTCTATGTTATTCAAAATGATATGGTGAGAAACTTTGTCAAATGTCTTGCTGAAGTCTAGCTATATATATTGCATCTGTGGTATTCCCTGGGTCTATTAGTAATGCTAACAAAACTCTAATAAAAAAAGAAGTGAGGTTAGCCTGACATGACTTCATCTTAGTGAAACCTTACAGGTTCCTAGTAATCATCTCTTTTCATATGTTCCTAAGGTAAGTGACAGGGGATCCCAGGGTTAAATCTCTCTTTTTAGGGATTTTCACTTGCTTCTGTAAACCTCTCTTTTCAAAGGTTCACTTACATATATACTAGTAATAGAAGGGTAGAAGGAAATTGGTAGAGATAATATCCCTCTCTGGTGTCCATCTTGTGTAAAGAACAAGGCCCTTTTCCATACTATACATTGTTGGACTTAGGGATTAGAATGGAGATCTGATAAGCAGAGTGGCAAGGATGTAGACCCAAGGATTGTGGGAATGGGTTCCAGGTCTCTATGTGGGAGAGAGAAGCATTCACCTCTACCTCAGCTCCTCTTGAACTCTATGAGTCCCTCTATTTGCTGTGGCCAAGGTCTCTACTTCAGGCCACTTGCTCCCAAGCCTTGGTTCCCATCTTGGGTTAGATCATGGGGTCCCAGTCTCCTCTAAGTCATCTTGGAAAAGTGGTCCACCTGCATTGTGGAAGACACCTCAGTTTTGAACATTCACCCTTCTAGAGACCCAGAAATTTTCCTGAGCTGATATCACACCTCCATCACACACACAACCACTACCTCCCCTGCCACTGTCTGTGTTTGATGTTGCTACATTTTTCTCACTGACTTAGAGATTCATCTAATGAGCACTGCCATTCTACAGAGAGGGAGACTGATGAATGAAGTGATTTGTCCAAAGTTGCACAGCCAGTCAGTAGCAGAGCTGAGACTAGGACCCGGCTTCTCCTGACTCCCAGTTAGATGCTCTTTCCATCCCACCAGGCTTCTGAGGACTGTCTAGCACCACTCTGCCTTGTGCTTTGTCTTTTATCCAGAGATGGGCAGAGGTGCTAGGCACTCTATGTGGAAGTTTTGGACACTGTACTGGCTAGTTTGCACTGATGGCCCGTTAGAGAGTCTGCCAGCTTCCTGAAGACAGAGCTGAGGTAGTGTGAATAAGAACTCTTGATGGTGGAGAATGGGGGTTGGGGGTAGAGAAAGGAGGACAGGAATACTGATGGAACCAGAAGCTTCTTGGCTCTAGCTTTTCTTGGTGCTTTTTGACAATGTCTGGTGATCCTCTGAGACATATCAAGGGCTAGGCCTGTGGATTTGGGGTCCTCAGAAGGTGGGTACTCTCAGAGTTAAAAGACATCCTTTGTTCAATAGGCCTGACAGCAAAAGGCCTTGGTACCATGGCAGATGGTGACTGAAGTTGTTCCTGGTGGCCCCAGCTCCTCTATCCATTGGTTTCTTCCTAATCTGAGGAGGAGATAGGAAATTTTTACATGTAACAAACAGTAGGTCTGCAGGAACACACTGGGAGCCCCCTCTAGGCATCTTGGGATGCCCTGTGCTGAACAGCAGCTGACATCCAGTTAGTAGAACTCTGGCTTTGAGAAATGAACAGAGATCACAAATCCCTTACAGGCTGAATCTGGGTCCCTGCACCAGAGGCCTGGTGTACCCAATGAAGCCTCTTGAGGTTTGGGCCTGAAGATAGCTCAAAGTCCTGCAGCTGTTCCTTCTCAAGGCTGGTCTGCCTCTCGGGAAGAGAAAGTTCTCTTGTGTTATAACTGATCCAGAGGGCTGAGGTCTGGGCTTCTCCCTTGCTCTGCTTCCAGGGCAGGAAAGGAGTGTCTTGTTGACTGAGGTCTACTCCCTTCATTGTGGTTGTTTTCTGAGCAGAAAAATGAGACCTCAGTGGCCTAGCAGAAGAGGTCTGGAGAATCCCCAGGGAGCCAGGCAGAAGTTTCTGGTGAAGATGGTGATCTGTGCTCTGTCAGGAGTCAGCAGTAAGGTGACAGAAAAGAGACAGTTCAGACGTCCCTCAGCAGTGATTCAGGGGCTGGGCCCTCATTCAAACATGCTCTCACACACCGCTATCCACATATACCCACAGACTTACACATACATGCTCACCTGATTACCCACACTCTTGTAATCTCACATGTGTCCACAGGGGAAGAGAAGGAAATTTAAGAGATCCTTCAGGGGTTGAGACAGGAATGGAGATATATCCTGAGGGACCTGGAAGAGCACTGAAGTATGGGAATGCTGAGAAGGGTGGATGGAAGCAATATGAAAGACCCACTTGGTCGGAGTGGGAAGGGGGAGTGATGAGTTTGTTTCAGATATCTTGCTCCTTAAGACAAATAGAAGGAACCTGAGATGCTGAGGGCCAGGAGTAAACAGAAAAGCTGTGGGGGTTCAGCCAGAAGGTGGTCCAGTGAGGGAGACAGGTGGAGAATATGTCCCAGAGACTGGCCTCCATAAGCAGCTCAGCTTTTCCCTGGGGACCAGGATGACAGGCAGGTTCATCCCAGAATCCTGTGAGGAAGAGAAGAGGTTAGGAATCAGGTGCAAACGTGCCAGGGAGTAAAAGGGGGAGACAGTAAATATCATGTAAGGGAAAGTGTTCTGGTCCCAAGTATTCTTGGGACCAGAAGGACCATATTCGAATTGTGGCTCTGTTACTTACAATCTGTGACTTTAATTAAGCAAAGTAATTAAATTAAACAAACAGTAAACAAGTAGTTTAACTTCCTTCAGCCTCAGTTTCTCAGTTTATAAAATGAGAAGATTGGACTAAATGATTCCTAAAGTGCCTTCCAGATTTGAATCCTAGCATTGTTAAGAAAAAGAAAAAAAAACTATTTCCTTTGGAGTCTCAGTCAGGTCTATAAGAGTTTTCAAATGGATCAAGGTGGTCTCTCCACAGATGGAATAGCCCCCAACAGGTCCTTTGCTCTGCCCCTGAGCATGAGCCTAGAATGTGGGTATCTCTGGGTCAGTTGCTGCTGCTCTGCTCAGACTGAGATCCCTCGATGCCCAGCTCTGAATGTGTCCCCCAAAGAACCAACAAGTCAGGTTGAAGCTTCACCTGTGTTGTTTCAATGATGCCCACCAGGGGGAGACGCTGCTCTGATTAGTTCTGAGCCCATGTGGGCAGGGGTATAGCCATTTTGATATTGCTACTCACCCCAGAGTCCTCCTCCCTCCTATAGCCCACCCCCATCCCCCCTTCCCCAAGCCCACACTTCTTAAAAGAAGGGTGGGGCAGGTCTCTGGCAAACTGGTGAAGGATGGAGAAAGAGCCTGCTCTGAGCTCCTAGAGCCCCACTTCAGATTACTGGTGGCAATCTGCAGAAGGTTCACAGCATCCCAGGGCTGCAAAGGAATTTAGAGATCACTCAGTCCAGCCCCTTCACTTCTGAGATAAGAAAAACAAAGTACAGTGGAGAGGACATTGAAGGACCCAAGTTCAAATCTCACTATGGTGGGCTGACATTGAGAAAATCACTCCCCCTCCTCTGCCTTATTTTCTTCACTTGTAAAATTAGGGTGTTGGACTAAATGATCCTCTGTAGACCCTTCCAGCTCTAAGATCTTATGACAAATATGAAATGACTTGCCCAGGGCCACATGGGCGACAAATGACAACATAGAGGTTCGAACTCCCAATATGGTGGCCAGAGCCAGCAGGCATTTTATAATACCATGCTTCCTTTGCAGTACCACACCTTCTCCCTGAAAAACCACCTGCCCTCCTTTGCCTTTGGCTCTCTGACACTGTGACCTCCCCTCCATGGGGCTCGAGGCTGGGGCAGATGCAACTCCAGAGGCTTGGAGACAATCTGGAGGCAAAAGCCTTCCTTGAATCCAGAAGGGAAATCAAAGGCCCCTTGGATGTGGTGATGAGAAAGGCCTGGCACCGTCTTCGAGCTGCTCAGCTCTTTTAAGAATCACACTCTCCCTATTACATTTTTGATGTTGTTTGTTTCTCCTGGCTACCCAAGGGAGGTTTGTCTTCTGTTCCCATCCCCTCACCTATCTCCCTCCTGGTCTGGGCCAAAGGCACTTTACTCGTGCACAGGGGCTCCTTTGGCCCAATGGCAGGGGAGTGTGGGATGCTGACACCCTCCCCAAGCTTGCCCACTTTAGGACCTTTTCTCTACACCAATAAATATTGTAAAGCAAGGCTTTAAAAATATCAAAAGCAAAATGTAGCCAATGATTTATTGATACAGAGGAGAAAGCAACTGAGACTGGCACAGGAAAGGGAGGGGGAGGGCAGACCTGTCCTGGGTGAGCACTGCCTGTTTTTCCCTGTGCCTAGAATGTGGCAAGCAGGGTCTCATGCAGAGATAATGGGGACTGGGGGTTGGGAGTGCTGTTACTTCCATCTAACAATCCCCAGATGATGAGGAAAGGACCTATGAAAGACCACTGAACTTGAATTCAGAAGACCTGGATTTGGGGTTCAGACCCTCAGTCATTTATTAGCAGTGTGACCTAGGGTAAGTCAATTAACCTCTACTGAGTCCCAGTTCCTATCTGTAAAGTGGGGAAGTTCATATAGTATCTACCGTGCAGGGTTGTTAGGAGAGTCAAACCTTAAAATGCCGTATAAATGCCTATCACGATCATCATCATTCTGTGGGGCTGGGAGTCAGAAAACCTGGGTTCTTGTCTCAGCCCTAAACCTGATTAGCTGATATGACTTTGTTCAGATTTGTTGACCTCTCTGGGCTCCTGTTTTTCCATTTATAACCTGGGAAGGGGTGAATAATTGCTCCCTCCTCCTTTGGGGCAAGGATGAAAGGAGATGATAGATGTGAAGGTAAGCACCTTCTGGAAGGAAAAATGCTGTAAGAATGAAAGAAATGGCTATTAATAGTCCCTGCTCACTCAGGGACACAGCAGGACAATCCTCCAGAGGTGCTCAAATTAACCCAAATTCCAGCGTGGCTAGGCCTCTGCAGAGGGTGGGGTTATCTTCCAGAGACTCCCTGTCTCCACCCAGCTTCCAGGTTCCTGAGGCAGGGATTGGGGGAGGGGGTTGGTTCTCTAGATCTTATTTAAAAGGGTGAGACACTTCCCTACTCCCCTTCCGCCCTCACCCCACATCCTAATTCTCTGGAGACAACTCCAGAGTTTCCTCAAAAGGACTTCCACCCTCTTTCCAGGTCTGTGAAACATAGTCTTACAGCACTAGAGCAGAACAAGATCATCACATCTATTCCCCTCATTTTTCCGATGAGGAAACTGAGGCATAGGGAGGCTAAATGCTCAAAAATTACAAATGTGGCCCTGTTCAAGGTCATAAAGTTAGTGTCAAATTTGGGGCTCAAACCCAAGACCTCTGCCTCCAGAAGACTCTTTCCAATATATTAGGGAAAAAAGCTAGGGTTTGGGATGGGTGTGGACAAGTATGGAACTATGTGGTTGAGTTTTTACTGATGGAGTTTTTAAAATAGAAACCTCAGGAACAGAGCTTCCTGACCAAGCTGATTTGTCTCTCATCTGTTTACCTCAGTTTCCTCATCTGTAAAATGAGGGGATTGGATTTTCAGAGGTATCAGATTTGCAGCCTGCAAAACTCAATTAAAACGTAATTGGGAAACTAAAAACAATATGACAGCCCAGATAATGTTCATTGGTGATTTTCTAAGTCAATGTGTGGGCAGCTAGGTGTCTCAGTAGATAGAAAGCCAGGGCTGGAGTCAGAGAGACTCATCTTCCTGAGTTTACTTCTGACCTCAGATATTAGCTGTGTGACCCCGAGCTTAAATTAACCCTGTTTGCCTCAGTTTCTTCATCTGTAAAATGAGCTGGAGAAGGAAACAGCAAACCATTCTAGGTTCCTTGCCGAGAAAGCTCCAAATGGGGTCATGGAGAGTTGCAAAGGACTAAACACCAACAAATGAAGTCAATACACAGCCTGCAGGGATACATTGCTATCTGAGTCTAACACCACCGGATTAGATGATGTCTTAAGGTCTATTCCAAAAATTCTGTGACTCTGAGTTTGGGCTGGAAGAGTGAAGTGACTTTTCCCACTGCTTTGTCTCCTTCTTTTCTGGCCCTATTGGCCTAGAAATGGGCTCCAACGGGCATTGGAAAGAAGGACCATTGGGCTGTCTGGGAGAATTATGTGTCTGGCCTAGGGGATGGAGTGGGGGAGGGGCTGCTCCTGGCAGAGCAGGGGTCTTTGATGGGGAAGCCTAGGCTTTGATCTTCTTTTGAAGTCTTAGCTTCTGCAAACCCAGGACTTCAATGGGTAGAGCAGAGCAGCCAGGGGGAGGGGAATAGGAAGGTGGAGAGGAATAAAGGGCACTGAGGCAGATGGTGATGGGAGAGAGGGGCAAAGGGGGAGGGAGAGGAGATTGGGAATGAAGAGGGATGAGAAGAGAAAGTAGAAAGTGAAAGGGGGAAAGAGAAAAGGGAGAGAAAAAGGGACAAAGAAAGATTTAGAAAAAGAGAGAATGAGAAAAGGAGAGATAGGGAGAGAAAGAAAGAAAAAGAGAGATTGGGAAGAGAGCGAGAAAGAGAGAGAAGAGTGAGAGAGAATAAAAGAGAAAGAGAAAGAAAAAGGAAAACAGGATTATGGATGATGGAAATGAGAAGGGGTTATGAGTGAAAAGGAGAGAAAAGAAAGGGGGTGGGGGAAGACCTATTAGGCCAAAAAGGAAGGTAAATGTATAGAGTGTGACAGAGGTGTGGGAGTAGAGGGAAGTATAGAAAAACAGAACAGTAACAGTAAAAAGAGGGCAGGATAAAGGATAAAATGAGAATAGCCAGAGAAAGGGAAAGGAGAAAACCCCCTGTGGCTATGATTGTGGGAGTTTCTATGGATTCCCAGCCCTAGCCCCCAGATCTCCCTTGATTCTGCTCAATTCTCTTTGCCCCTGTTCCATCTAAAGAAGAAGCAGAAAATGGAGTTCAGGGCATATGACATGGCTACAGAGTTGGAGTCTCTTTTCCCAGGCAGCTGGCCAACGCTCTCTACTTTCCCCTAACCTTCCCTGGGATAGCTCCTACCCAATCTTCTTGCTTCCAGCCTCATTATCCACCTTCTTGTGGGCTGTGACTACTCACTTTGCCCACTTCCTTCCTTAGGCAGTTTTTATAATCATAGGTTTAGACCTGGAAGGAGCTCTAGAGCCCATCGACTCCAATCTGACCTAAAGGTAAGCATGGGGGGTAAGCAGCAGAACTAGGACTTGAACCCACATCCAGCACTTTTCCCACCACACTAGGCTGTCTCTTTTTCCAGAAACCAGTAAGGACATGATGGGTCTATTTATCCCCACTGCAGGGACCCAGTAATATGGAGGTTATAACACCTGCTTTAGGGTAAAGGCTCATGGAAGATATCAAATCACCCAGGAAGGTGGTTTTTTCAGGGGTAAACAGTGAAGAGTCAGGAGATGAGGTGAGGCTCTCACAGGCTGTGACCTCCTCTTAGATTTAGGGAACCTCAGAGTCGTAAGGGACTGCAGAGACTCTAATTTATACATCCTCTCTAGCATCCTGACATGAAGTCACCCTTGCCTTCAGTCTTTCTACCTACAGACTGCTCTCATCATTAGGAAGCTTTTCCTTGTAAGAATCAGTTTATAGAATTGTTGAGCATTAGAATTGGGAGGAATCTGATATTTTTTTCTTGACCCTGTGACAGCGTGTTGTCTTTCCTTTCCCCCAGTACCCTAGACCCTGGGTTGGGAGGGGATCTGGGTGGTAGAGGCCAGAGAGGGGTAACAGGCCAGCACCTGTTCCTGTCTGACAGCCGTGTCCAGCCGTGACAGGCGAGCAAGTAAAAACACGTGGTGGGGAGGGGGCCCAAAGAGTTGGCTGATTAAGCTGTTTAGCAGGAGAAGCAACAATTCTCAGATCAGCAACTTCCCCTCCTCCCTCTTACCTCGGCCTTTTTCCTTGAGGCTACCCCTCACTCCCAAAGTAGAAAATCGGGTCCCAGGACACTGAGGAGGGGTCCTACGCCACATGTACTCAATCCCTGAAAACTCTCGACCTTCTACTTCCTGGGCTAGAGTTTCTGAGTATACAGGCCAATTTGTAATAGAAATAAAAGATGATTGATTTTAGATATAGACTACACACAGAATCTCACTGTAGGAAGGGAAGTTAAAGGTCACCTAGTCCGACTGTGAATACCTGAACCTCCTCTTTGACAACACCAACAAGTGGTCATCTTGCCTTTTTGAAAACTTCCAGGGCTAGAAATGTCAAGTCTTGTCAAAGCAGCCCAGTCCACTTTTGGACAGCTCTCCTAGTGGGGAGATTCTCTTTTGATTGAGCCTAAATCTGCTCTTACCATTTATGCCCATTTCATTCTGCTTCTGCTTTCTCAGATCAAGCAGAATGTCTCTGATTCTCTCACAAAATCACTTCTCACATAACAGCTCTTTAAATACTGGAAGATACCTATCATGTCCCTCCTAACTCTCTTCTCCATTCTTTTGACTGATCCCCTCATGGCATAGTTTGGGGTCCTGTTACCATCCTGGGTGCCTTTCTCTGGACAGTCTCCGATTTTGGAAGTGTTCTTAAGATGTACCCCAAACTCAACATAGTATTCTGGAGGTGGTTCAACAACTCCAGATGTGGTTTGGTAAGAGTAGGGCACTGCAGAATTGTTCCTGTTCTTGTTTGAAGTTCTGTTCTTTCCTTAATACAATCTAAAACCATATTAGCTCTTTTGGCTAGCGAGGGCACACTGTACTATCCATTAGCCCTTCCTTCCCCAGGCTTTCCTTTATAAACTACTGTCTAGTCCTCCATGGATTTATCCCTAGCTGACATTAGATCCAGAAGGTTTCCCTCATCCTACCAGGGATGTTGGTTCTCAGCCCATTTGAGGGTAGGAATGTCTGGGAAAGGGGAGAGTGGGCAAGGTAAGATTGGTGTTTCAGTCAGGCACTCCCAGTTTTATGTTGGCTCAGTTCCCTGTGACCAATGGGATACTGTAGTGAGAGTGGGAGGGCTTCCAAATGAGAATTTATGGGATTAATGGTCTTTCCTTGGCAGGAAAATCTGTGCCCATTCCTGTCTTTCTTTTCTACAGTGTCTATCTCTGGAGCCCAGCTCTCCCAAGAAGGCTTTGGAACATCTAGTGGGGTCCTGATCAGTTCTGAAGGAAAAGTAGGAACTTTGGGATCGATCTTGTCTGCCTCCAGTCATCTTCCTAACCCTTTGAGGACTATTGTGAACCAGCTTGGAGGATGGCATATTGTAAAGGAAAGACCATTGAACTTGAAGTTAGAAAGCCTGGGCTCTTGTATTGGCTTTCAAATTGACTCACCATAGAACTTCCCCATCAGTTTATTGGGATTGACGCTTTCTGCCCTACACAACAACATTTTGAGGAGTGAATGAAATAATAGCTGAAAGTAGCTTGAAATACCACTGTACAAATATCAGGTATTATTATGAAGGGATGAGCAGAGGAAAAAGTTCATCAGGAAAAGGGGTAAATAAGGTGAATGCTGGCCCATTAGGAACTGAGATATCATACCTACAGCTGATTGGTAGAAGGCTTACTCCAAGTTCCACCTAGGACTGTCCTGTGCATTTCTTTGGTCCAATGCCTTACGTGGCTCTCTATGTACAACTCAGCCTCCTGCACAACCTCTTGCTCATGACCCCCCATTTGGTGACCCAGAGAGATGCCATATCTTTTTTGGTTGGTCTTTCTCTCCACTTGCCTTCCATTTTCTATTTTTCTCCCCTACCCTTTCACCTGGTCCACTAGAAGGAAAAAAAAAGAACCTGGAATCAGGCTATTTTAATTATAATGTCAACTCTTCTCCTTACTACCTGAATGCCTGTGAGAAAGTCACTAAATCTCTCTGGCCCTCAGTTTTCTCATCTGTACAATGAGAAGGTGAACTGGGTGATCTCTAAGGTCCTTTCTAGGTGTAAGTCCTGTGATTCTATGCTCTTCTTCCCCCAGATCCAATTTAAGACCAAAAGGTTTAGCACTGCCTGGAAGAGGCTGTGTACTTAGGTGAAACATTTAACATCTCTAGGGTTTATTCCTAATTTGTAAAATGAGTATCTCGCTGCTATCTAAGTTTCCTTCCAGCACTAAAATTAATCAGCAAGGATTTTGAAGTGCCTACTATGTGCCAGGTACTGAGTTACATAATGGGAAATAGACAAGAAATAAAATAGTTCCTGCTTTTAAGGACCTTGTAGTCTCTTGGGGGAGAAAAGGAATACATATATAAATATACAAAAACAAACACCAGGTCATTTTTTAGGGTGAAGACAGTAACAAATGGGAAGCAGAAAGAACCAGAAAAAGATTCACATCGAGGACAGATCTTGGGGGAAGTGAGAGCAGAGTTAAGGAGACTGTGCATTCCAGGTATGGTCACTGTTAAGACATGGGATAGGAGATAGAGTATCCTGTGAGACGAATTGTGGGAATGTCAGCTTGGGTGAGCCACCAAATGTGGGAAGAAGAGTAATGCATAGCAAAACTCAGCAGTAAAAGACTTTAAAAACCGTAAGGAGGAGTTTATATTTGATCCTGGAGCCAATAGGAAGTCATTAGTCATTACTGAATAGAGGAGTGACACGGCCAGACCTACCCCCTAGAACAATCATTTTTGCTGCTCTATGGAGGATGGATTGGAATGAGGAGAGACTGAGGCAGGGAGACCAATTAGGAGGCTATTTCTGAAATCAAGGTAAGAGGTGATGAAGGTCTGAGGTAGGATGGTGGTAGTGTGAGTAGAGAGAAGGAGACTGATGCAAACGATGCTGCCAAGGGAGAACTGATGAGACTGGCAACAGCTTGGATATGTGGTGACTGAAAGAAGACTCAAGGATCAGACTGAGGTTGCAAGACTGGGTGATTAGAAGGGTGGTGTTGCCTTTGACAGAAACAGGACAGGTTAGAAGACAGGTGGTTTGGGGTAAAAGATAATGAGTTCCATTTTGGAAATATTAATTTTGAGGTGTTTATGGGACATTCATTTTGACATGTCTGATAAGGTTTTGGAGCTCATGTGAGAGACCAGACATATAGATCTGGGGGTCATCTGCATGGAGATGATAATTAAACCCATGGGAGCTGTTTGGATTCAGTCAAAGGGCCACAGTTGGGGACCCAGAGGGCCACATGTAGCCTCAAGGCTACAGGTTCCCCACCCCATCTAAGAATGAAATGAATGGAAGGGGTGAGTTGTGGTATACCAGGAGGTAAACCTATTATAATTTGGAGACTTAAGGAGAATGAAAGTTCTAAGGGTGACTTAGATATTGGGGTACCTTTCCTCGTGCTGACTTCTCTGTAGTAACGGACTCAGAACTCATGAATCATCTCCCATGACTCAGAAAATATTGACGAGAAGGACCCTGGTCACACTATTTCCTTCAGGCACTGGGTACATACATTCATTGGGCACAGAAGACATGCCCATCTAGACTAGGAGTAGTCATCTTCTACCTGTCCATCCAACAAAACCACTAAACTTATACTTTCCTATTGGGCCTTTGGAGATTGCTTACCTTTCCTTCCAGGTTCCCACTTCCCAGTTTGTCTATCACCCAGGCAAAAACCTCTGAAAGAAACTGACCTGCCTATACTTTTCTCAGTATAAGAAGGGAATCTGATTCCATGGGAATTCTGGGTAATGACTTGATGTTCTAAGGGTACCCACAGGTAGCTTCTTGGAAGTCAGACTATCTGTGGTCAGGGTCACTGAACATAACAGTGTCAAGTTGCCTCTCTTGGATTGTGTGGCTTTGAGTAAATCACTTCAGTTTTCTTCATCTATTTCCTCAAAAAAGAAAAAGAAGAAGAAGAAGAGGAAGAAGAGGAAGAAGAGGAAGGAGGAGGAGGAGAAGGAGAAGAAGAAAAGGAAGAAGAGAAAGAAGATGAAGAAGGAGAAGATGAAGAAGAAGGAGGAGGAAGAAGGAGAAGGAGGAGAAAAAGAAGGAAAAGGAGAAGGAAGAGAAGATGATAAAGGAAAAGAAGACAAAGATGATGAAGAAAAAGGAGGAGGAGGAAAGGATTATGATGATGAAGAAGAAGATGATGATGAAGAAAGAGAAGAAGAAGAAAAAGGAGATGATGAAGAAGAAGAAAAGGAGAAGAAGGACAAGAAGAAGAAAAAGAAGTAGTAGTAGTAGTAGTAGTAGTAGTAGTAGTAGTAGTAGTAGTAGTAGTAGTAGTAGTAGTAGTGGTAGTGGTAGTAGTAGTATGATCTGGGTGAACTCCAAGATCCCTGCCAGTTCCCACATTGTGCTTTTTACCTTCTTCCCATTGCCAAGTTCACCTCCTGTTCCAGGTAGATTGCCAAGTCATGGCAACATTCAATCCCCTCAAAGCCTCCACGAACAAGGGAGAACAGGCAGAGTACAGGCATTGGGAGCTCGGGCGCAAAGGGGAGAAGGCATCATTCAGGAGCTGAATGATGAGGGCAGGGGGAGCAGATGAAACAGGCAGGACGGTGGTACTGTGTTTGGGTACCTGTTAGCCAGTCTGAGGGGGGAGGCCTACAGGGACATGAATTAGCCTGAGTGTGACTGGATGATGGCATACTCCACCAGCTCTCCAGGCATAGGAGTCCTTGTCCCAGGTGAGGACTCCAGGGCGATGGTATCCAGCTCTGCATAGTGAAGGTCTGTTTCCTCAAGGTCTGAAAGCTAGAGACAAGGTGTGGGATAGGGAATGGGATGAGGGTGCCAGGGGAGGAGGAGGAGGAAGGCAGAGTAGATATGATGGTGATGGGGAGGGGAGGCAGAAGCAGATGGGAAGGAGAAGGGGCAGTTGGTGAGGACCAGCGAGGAGATGAAGAGCATGAAAAGGAGAAGGAAGAGGGTGTTGGTAGGGGTTGGGGAAGAGAGAGAAAGAGAGAGAGAGAGAAGATCCATCAGTGATACTGTAAAGGTGGGAAGTTTAGAAAAGGTTATTTATTCTTCTAGATGTGTTGGTAGCAAGGTGATCAAATCTTGGGTTTGCTTGTGTCCAGCCTCTTAAGTAGCTTTATGCTTATTTCCTACTGTCTTTCTTGGGGAAATGAGTGTGGGAAGTAGAATGCCCCCTTCCACTGGCACCAGGGAAAGGCAGCTACTGGTGTTGGTGGTAGTAGTAATAATAGTAGTAGTAGCAATAGTCGTAGTAGTAGCAGTAGTAGTAGTAGTAGTGGAAGTAGTAGCGGTAGTAGTATTAGTAGAAATGATTATGGTGGTAGCAGTGGTGGCAGTAATAATATTTATGTAACACTTTAAGATTTGCAAAGTGCTTTACATATATTATCTCCTTTGTTCTTCATAACAATCCTGTAGGATAGGTGTGGTTATTATCATCTTGCTATTATTATTATAATAATTCAGAGAAGGTGGGCAACTGACTTGCAGTCACATAGCTGGTGAGTGTCTGAACCCAGGCATCTCTGCTTCCAAGTCCAGTGCACTATCCACAATACTACAAAGCCTCTGGATAAAGAAAGACCCGTCCTTTGTTCAGTGTTAAGTGCAAAGTTGGTATTGTATTCATAACTGGGGAATGTCAAAACTGGAAGCAAGCTTAAAAATTACCCGGTCCAACCTCCTCATTTAATGCATACTGAGTCCAGTGACTCCTCCGAGGTCACAGTGCTGGAAGTGATGACCCCAAGGTCACATGAGAAATCATCATCAAAGCCAGGACTGGAACTCAGCTCTCTTGACTCCTGGGCCCCTGTACTACACCATCTTCCCATTCATTTTGATTCCTTCTTGCCTTTAGAAGTCTTGGTGGCATAGCTTCTCTATCAGATTAGGAGTTCTCTGAGGGAAGGAATCACTGTACTATCGGGTCTGGAGAAAGGAGTCCTACATTATAGTCCCATCTATGTTACTAATCAGGCATGTGACTTTGAGTATATTTTCTTATCTCTGAAAAGAACTCATTAAATTAAATGGCCCTGTCTAGCTCTAACTTCCTCTTATTCAGTGATCCCATTCTTTTGCGTGCTAGATTTTCCTTTGACACACTCCCAATTCCCTTTCCTACCCTCATGCCCTTCCCTAGCCTCTTACTCCCATCCCTCAACATCCAGGCCAGTGCTTATCACAGGCAGCTGACAGACAAGAGGACACATATACTGGTCTCCCCAAAGTTCATTCACATTCCACTAGTAGAGCAGAGTCTGGACCCTGGGGATTGAGGACAGTGGAAAAAGACAGGGATCCATAGTGGCATAGGAATGAGGGTAGGAGTACATGCCAACCGGAGAAGATCTCCACAGTGGGCAGATGCCCCAGGTTGAGCTCTTGGGTCCAAGTCACAGGGCACAGATTGTCTGTCATTCCTGAACTTGGCAGTGGACACTCCCTCCTCTCCCTACCCCAAATAGTAAGAAGGCCTTCCACATATTGCTACAGAATCAGAAAGAAAACCTTAGAGGTCATTTAGCCCAGCCCAAACTTGAGTGGAGACCTTCTCTATAATACCTCTGACAGATGATCATCCAGCCTCTGATAATCTACTTCTAACAGTGAGAACACATGCTTTCCAAAGGCAGGTCATTCGTGGCAGGGCAGTTCTAATACTAAGAAATTCCTGCTTATATTAATCCAGAATCTGCCCTTCTACAGCTTCCTCCTATGTGAAGTATCCAAGTGCCCTGCTTTGCTCTACTCTTTTTACCCTAATGCTGAAGTCTTCCCCTCCCCCCACCCCCAGCACCCTTATCCCCACCTTCCTGCTCACAGTGATGACCGGGAGACATTGCAGGGCTAAGTTTAGAGCAATTAACAACACTGATTCCCTAGGAGAGAAAATCACACCTCGGACACCTTCTCCTCCAGCAGCTCCCATCTGCCGTGTACAACCCCTTGGGACATTTATTTTTCCAAAGAGAGGAAAAAGGAAGACGTCATTGGTGGAAGAAGGTGGGAGTTAGAGGCCAGAGGACTCAGAGGTAGAGGAAGAACATAAATGAAAAGAATTATGGCATTTCAGGGGCAGAAAAGACCTCAGAGAAAATCTAACCCGGCTCATACCTGAATAAGAATCTCGTCCTGCAAACTCTAGCACATCCTGACCACTGCCCATCTGGTCTTGAAGACTCAGTGAGCTCACTAACTCCAAGGGTTGACCCATTCCACTTTGGGATGGTTCTTACGGATAACAGGTTTATCCTTGTATTGAAACCAAATTTGTTTCTCTGCAGCATCTCCCTGTTTCTCCTTGTTCTGTCTTCTGAGGCCAGGCAGAACAGTCTTTCTGCAGGACAGATGCCATCTTACCCCTGAGCCTTTTCTTATTCAGGCTGAGTATCCACGCTGATCATAACTGATCCCTACATGGCCTGATCTTAAGGCCTTCAGCTATTCTCTGGATACTCCCCAGCTTGCAAAGCTAACATGTGGCGCAGACCTGAGCCCAACACTCCAGGTGTGGTCCGATCAGGACAGAATACTGCAGCCCTATCAGCTTGTACCACATAAGAGGACCTTAGCTATTTTTGATTTTCACCAATGCCAGGGGCTCCCTATTGACTGTAGAATCAAATATGACATCCTCTTTGTATTTTTAAAGCCCTCTACAACCTGATCCCATCCTATCTTTCCAGTCTTCTTACATCTTTCACCTTACCATGTACTTTGTGACCCGGGGATACTGGCCTTCATGCTGTGTCTTGATCTAGACACTCCATCCCTCAACTCCTTGCATTTTTATTGGCTATTTCCCATGCCCAGAACTCTCTCCTCATCTCTGCCCTCCAATTTCCCTGGAACTTCTTCAAGTCCCAGCAACAATATCCTTTCTTCAAGAAGCCTTTCCCAATTTCTCTTAATGTTAGTAGCTTTCCCCTGTCATCTGCCATTTACCCTGGATGTATCTTGTTTGTTCATAATTGTTTGCATGTTGTTTCCCCAATAAAACAGTGAGCTACTTAAGAGGAGGGACTGTCTTAACTTTCTTTGTATCCCCAGTGCCTGGAAAATAGTAGGAGCTTAATAAATACTTGTTGACTGCTGAATCATACTGAATGTAAAATCCACTAAAAATCCAGATGTTTTTCAGATCAATGTGTCTCGCTTATACAGCCTTCTTTTTGTACTTGTGAAGCTGATTCTTTGAACCCACATATGGCACTTTACATTTATCTTCCCTGCCCCCCACCATAAAATTTCATTTTATCAGAGCAGAAAGCCTAACGTGTAATTAAGAAGAGAGAAGATTCTGGAGAACAGTGGCAAAGTGAAATGAGATATTGAACTCATTAGATAATTGGGTTTCACCTCTTGTCCTTTTGTCTTATCTGCCTCAATCGGTTAGGTAAAATAAGACTCACCTCAGAAACCAGGTCAGAGAGTGGAGGAT
Source organism: Notamacropus eugenii (assembly GCF_028372415.1). NCBI lineage: Eukaryota > Metazoa > Chordata > Mammalia > Diprotodontia > Macropodidae > Notamacropus > Notamacropus eugenii. The sequence continues at coordinate 279,037,372 of NC_092876.1, read as the reverse complement.
TCAGAGAAGTAGGGGAAGATATCTAGAGATTAGCAACAAGGTAAAATTAAGTGGGTCGGCTCATTATACTTGCACCTCTGGTCTCCAGTCTTTCAGATTGTTGGTTGGTTGGGATTTAATCACAAGGGCTGACTAAGAAATCTACTAAAAAGAAAACAAAAGATTGTGGAACTGACTTCAAGGACATAGAGGACAAAGAGAATTTTGCTGTCACCTTTGTGTTTCTATGTACATACAGATGTGTCATTGTTGTTCAGTAGCTTCAGTCATGTTTGACTCTTCATGATCCCATCTGGAGTTTTCTTGGCAAAGATGTGAGGTAGTTTGTCATTTTCTTCTCCAGTTTCATTTACAGAGGAAACAGAGGCAAATGAGATTAAGTGACTTGTCCAAGGTCACATAGCTAGGAAGTGTCTGAGGCCAGACTCTGGACTCCAGTCTTGGTGCTTTATCCACTGTGTCCCTAGCTGCTCTACATACAAATCTACTGTGTACTTTGTATGTATATATAGGTGTAACATGGTACTAGAAGAAGCAAGGTGTTCTTTGTCCTAAAGGAGAAAGGGGAAAGATTGAGGAAATGCATTTCTGTGCTACAGATTATGGAAAGTGGCATTTCTTGAGAGAATGGAAGACAGGGTTTTATAAGGACATGAAGAAGAAAAAAGGACATAGGGAGGCAGAGGGGAAGTTGGGGTGTGACTCAGTGAAGGAAAGAAAGAAGGAAGACCACCAAACTTTTGGAGCTATACTCTGGGGCTCTTCCAGCTATCAGAGCTGAAGCCTATTGGAAGAGGCAGCTTTTTTGTGCCCCAGGAAGTGATGTGGATCTTCAGGCACTGCCCAATGAGAAGTAATCAAGTAACGGTGAGAGAAAGCAGCATATTGGTGATGGTTACGTTCAGGGATACTGAGGCAAACCTGATATCAACAACCTGCCTTCTTCACAGGGCATCTATCAGGGATGTAGCTAGGAACTGTCACATTTGATGATTGCCCCTCTATTTCTAGTGCTTCATGTGGGGACCAATGATCCCACTAGAAAGAACCTAGAATATATGATTTTGAAGTCCAGGGCCAAAAACAAACAAATAAAAACAAAACCCAGAGGATCTCAGGGACATGGGAGATCTTTTCATCACTCTAAGTTAAGAAAAAAGATAGAAGAGAAGGACTTTGGAAGTGAATAAATAGCTAAGAGGAAGGTATCTGAGAATGAGATTTAGATTTCTGGACCATAGCTTAAATATAATAATGATGGGCTCTTGGTAAGGGCAGGAGCACTTGACCAGGGCTAATTTTTGTATGAATGAAAGGGAGCAATCTAAAAGATTCTAATGCAATAAAGCAAATTTTAACTCTTAAATATTGCCGAGACTTGGTGGAATAGTAAGCTTAAAATTTAAATAAATGCACTAATCAAAAGAAATGACATCAATAAAAATAAGGATGTGGAGAATACATATTCATGTAAGAAATCCAGAAGCCTAAGGAGAGAAGCATGGTGGAGAGTGTTTGTGTGAGCATCAACAGATATAGAAACAGAAGCAATGTTTTTGTGGGGGATCTACTTGGACTAAAGGAAGAATTAGATAAAGATTTTTGGGATCTTATAGTCCTATGGCTTCAGTTTTCATTTTTATGCAGATGATTCTGGCTCTGGAGTCAGAGGACCTGGGTTTGAATTACCATGTCAAGCTCTGTGTTATCTGTGTGACTTTGAGTAGATTAGTTAACCTTCCTGAATCTCAATCTCAATCTCCTATAAAATGGACTAGATGGTCTCCAAGATCCCTTTTAGTTTGATGATCCTGTGATTTGATATATCCAGCCCCTTTCTCTCTCCTGAGCTACAGTCTTGTATCTCCAACTGCTTATTAGACATCTCCACCTGGATGCCCCATAAACATTTAAATGTCAACATGTCCAAAACAGAACTCATCATTTTTTTCTCCAAAACCCAGCCCTCTTGCTAACTACTCATTTCTATTTCTGTTGTGCGCACCATCATTCTTTTAGCCATCTAGGTTTATACTTTTAGTCATCCTCATCTACTTATTCTCCTCTCATGCCTCATCTCCAATCAGTTGCCAAGGTTTGAAGATTTTCCTTCTAAAACATCTCTTGCTTCTGTCCCCTTCTCTTTACTCACATAACCTGCAAGACCTCCTCATCACTTCTAACCTGAATTATTGTAACAGCTTCCCAATGAGTCTACCAATATCCAGCATCTCCCCTCTTCATTCCATTCTTCACAAAGCTTTCAAATGTATAATTCTAAAACACAGCTCTGACCACATGATCATCCTTCTCAAGAAACTCCAATAACATGATATTGTCACTAGGATAAAACACGAAATCTTCTGGTATTTAAAACTTTTCACATTTGCCCCCTGCTTCCATTCTCAGGCTTGCATATCACTCCCCTTTTTATTCAGACCAAACTGAAATATACATTACATTTCCTCTCCTGTCTCTGTAGTTTTGGACCAGCAATCTCCTTTGCCTGAAATGGGCTCCTTCCTTACCTTTGCCCCTTAGAATCTTTTGGTAGTTCATTTGTTTATAGTTGTGTCTAACTCTTCATGACCCCATCTGGGGTTTTCTTGACAAAGGTACTAGAATAGTTTGCCATTTCTTTCTCCAGCTCATTTTACAGATGAGGAAACTGAGGTTAATAGGGTTAAGTGACTTGCCCAGGGTTACACAGCTAGTAAAGTGTCTGAGGTCTAGCATACTTCTGATCTCAACTCAATGTCAACTTCTACACAAAGAATTTCCTGATTCCTCCTGGTTATAAGTGCTGAAATTCATCTGTGCATATTTTGTATTTACCTACATCTAGACACATTATTTTTCCCCAATAGAATATAAACTCCCTGATGGCAAGGACTATTTCATTTTTGTCTCTGTTTCTAATGCTAAACACATAGTAGGAGCTTGATAAATGCTTGCTGATTGATTGATCAAGATTACTGAATACAAGCAGGGTGTAGTAGTGATGATACATAATTTTGACTATCTGCACATCTGGTGCTTTCTCTCTATCAAAAGAAAGGTGATTGATAACATTTGTTATCAGTGATAATGATATTAATGATAATCTCATCCTTCAAAAATAAGGAAATGTTGAAGGGAAATGCTGTTATGGATTGGGTTCTGAACAACAAGGAAGAGCCTTTTGCCGAAATGAAAATGATGGAAACCTTGGGAGCAAGTGACTATTGCATCACAGAATTCATGACAGAGTGCATCCTGGAATTTGAGTGAGAAGATTCCAAAGGATTCCAAGAAAGCACAAGTAGGATCTGATGGGATAAAGCTTTAAAGGAGGAAGGTAGTAGAAGAGGAATGAGGAACTCTCAAGAAGAAAATTCTGAAGAAACAAGGAGAAATTATTTTAATGAGGGGAAAACTGATTAAAGAGTGATATAGACACACACGGGAATTTATTGGTAAACTCAGATTTTAAAAAGACAAGTATAGAAGATGGAAGCAAGGGCATTTGAAGATGAAAACAGAAGAGTCCTATGATCTTTAAAGAATACTGTCAAGAGCCTTAAAACCCAGAATGAGCTTCCCTAGCTTCCTTTTAAGGCCCAGCTAAAACCCCCCTTTTTACTGGAAGCCTTTTCTAACCCCTGTTAATCTCAGTGCCTTCCCTCTGTTAATTATTTCCCATCTATTCTATACATAGCTTGTTTGCATCTATTTGTTTGCATGTTGTCCTTCCCAATAGATTGTGAGCTCCTTGATTTCAGGGATTATCTTTTGGCCTCTTTTTGTATTCCCAGTGTTTAGCACAGTGTTTGGTTCAAGTAACCACTTAATAAATGTTGATTGATTGATTGATTGAGCCTGGCAGTGAATCCTAGGCCCAACAAAACAGGCAGTCCTCCATACCTGGAACTCTCCCTCCTCAACTCCCTCTCCTCCCTTCCTAGGCTTCCTTCAAGTGGCAGTTAAAGTCTGACCTTCATGAAGCCTTGCCCGGTCCTCCTTAATCTTAGTGCCTTCCCTCCAAAATTACTCCCAATTTATCCTGTCTAAATCTTGTTTGTGTGTAACTGTTTGCAGGTTGTTCCCCCCTTATCCTGTGAGCTCCTTAAGAAAGAGAACTGTTTGTTTTCAAATTATGTTTTGACTTTTCTTTGTATCTCCAGGGCTTAGCACAGTGCCTGGAACATAGTAGGTCCTTAATAAATAAATACTAGTTGATTTGACTTTTTTTTTTTTTAAAGAAAGCTATACTGGAGCAAGTGGAAGAAAAAAGAACTATTTTTCAAGATGTATGAAATAATAATAACGAATGATGTTGAGAAGGCTAAACTGCTTAACTCTTCTTTGATTCTCCTTTCTCCTCCCAAAAGAATGACCTTTGGATTGGGAAGGACAGAAGAAAAAATGGTTACCAAGGAGTGGAAGTCTAAGATAAAGGAAGAAACAGACAGCCAAATAGCATCTAGCTGTTCTTAATGATTTCAAGTCACTAGTCCCAGATGAACTACATGCCAGAGTACTGAAACATCGTTCCTAATCTTTGAAAGATCTTGGATGATGGGAGAAGTGCCATAGAAATGGAGAAGGGTAAATGTTCCAATTTTCAAAAATGGGAAAAGGGCAGGGTCCACAAACTGTAGACTGATGAGCTTCCAGCTCTAATTCCTGATAGAATTTTAGGATACATTATTAATAATTAGGAGAGTGTATGAACACTTGGAAATGGAAGCAGCGATCACTCAAAGCCAACATGGCTTCATCAAGAACAGGTTGTGCCAGACTAACCTCATTTCCCTTTTTTGATAGGGTAACTAGAGTGGGAGATCAGGAAAATGTTGTTGACATAGCATACTTAGATTTCCCCCTTCCCTTTTTTTAAAAAAGGAAATCAAGGTTAAGTGACTTATCCAAGGTCACACAGCAAGTAAGTTTCTGAATACAAATTTGAACTCAGGTCCTCCTAACTCAAGGGCTGGTGTTCTATCCACTGAACCATCTAGCTGCCTTTTCTCATGCTATCCTTATAGAGAAGACAGTTAAGTGTAGGCTAGATGATATTATATTTGGATGGATATGGAACCCACTGAATAGTCATGTCTAAAGAGAAGTCATTAAAATGGGTTGAAGTCACCTGAGAGGAATGTGCCTGTGCTATTTAATATTTTATCAATCACTTGGATTGCATGCTTGTCAAATCTGCAGATGGCATGAGGTTTGAAGGAATTGCTAATACAGTGAATAAAAGAAGGCAGCTGTGCAAAGTTCTCAGTAGGTTATATGATGGACTGAATCAAATAAGATGAAACTTAAAAGGGATAAATGTAAAGTAGGTTTCAAAAATATAGGATAGGGGACTGTTGCCCAGACAAAAATTACTATGAAAAAGATCTGGGAATTTTAATGGACCACAAGCTCAATATAATGAACAGTATGATGTATCAGCCAAAAAATGTTATGTAAAAGCTATATTAACTGCTATTTAAAGCTATAGTAAAAGAGATATAGGGTCCAGAACCAGGTATGTGAGAGTTCTACTAAACTTTACCCTGTCAGATCACACCTAGAGAACTATATTCAGTTCTGAGAAAGACATTTTAAGGTAATTATAGGTGGGGCAACTAGGTAGTACAATAGATAGATCACCAGTCCTAAAGTCAGAAGGACCTCAGTTCAAACTTGGCCTCAGACACTTACTAGCTATGTTATCCTGGGTAAGTCACTTAACCCTGATTGCTTAAAAGAAAAAAGATAATTATAGGCAAACTCTAGATGAGAGAACTGGAAAACATTTCATATGAAAACTGGTTGAAATAATTGGAGTGGTGTAGACTGGAGACAGGACAGTGCTGATAATTGTTTAACAACTGGGCTTTCAGGGGAAAAAAAAGTATGCAAATATACTTTTAAGTTTACTTGATGTTATTAATACTTTCTTAAGTCTAGACAATCAACAAAAAAGTAAAACAAGCTCTAATGTGTAGCAATTGCCAATTTCTGAGACGCAAATACTTACAGTGAAAATTTAACCAATGGGCTTTTACAAACCGGGTAGTACTGGCTCTAGTACACCTTAACTAGAGAAGAGAAAATTTAGAAGGGGAATCCTTTACAATTAGAATGGGAATTCTATTGCCTATATCCTCAACCCCTAAGGAATAGAGAAGGAGGAGAAAATAAAAGTTACCTGAAAAGTTTGGGGGGAACTCTACTCCCAGGCAACAAGTGGCAAGGGGTGAGTAGTCTGCCTTATAATCTGAACCTCTCTTTTGACTTTCATCACCCATTCTACCTTGAAGAATTCTTCTTTATTCAATTTCTTTCCCTCTTATTGTAGAATTTTGGGGTCATTCTATTACGAGTTAAGCAGGGACCTTAGAGGTCCAACTACTTCATTTTACAGATAAAGAAATGGAGGTCCAAAGGATGGAGCAAGATGACTTGCCAAAAGCCACTCAGTTATAGACAACAGAGCCTAGGCTTGAATGTAGGCCTTCTGACTCTGAATTCAATGCTCATCAGACCGTAATCTCCTTCAATGTAAGAACCACATATTTTTTAAAATCATTAAATCACCAATACCTAAGTGTTGTATCTTTAAAAAAAATTTTTTTCACTTAACAAGTATCAATTTTCTCTTCCTCCTATAGCCAGCCCTTCATTAGACAAATAAAAACATAACCCTTGGGACAAATATGTCACTCAAGCAAACAAAACAAATTCTCTCATTGGCCAAATTCAAAAAGTATGTCTAATTCAGCATCTCACCTCAACTAGCCTAGAGTTTTGCATACAGTAGGCACTTAATAAGTGGATTAGATTATAAATACTACTACTACTACTAATATATAAATGATATATTTATGAAATATAAAAATAAAATAGATAAATAAGAAAAATTAACAAATGAAATTGGATTGAATATTCGTAGTCAGAATTTTCAAGCTACAAGATGCCTTAGAGACCCTAGTCCTACCCACTTTGCAGGAGGAGGCAGCTGAGGACCCCAGCTAAATTACACAAATGAGTAGTAAGTCCAGAGCCAGGAGTCACACCTCTGTCTTCAGACTCCTGGTGCAGGGTATGCTTTACCACACCACGCCACCACTGAGGTCTTAGATGGCTTTCAATCTAGCAGGAGGTCAGACATGTACTTTGGCATCTGACTTTGGGTGAGTATGTTCCCAATGTCAAGGATGCTCTAGGGGAGGCTCATCCCAAATTCTCCCCTAAGAGAAAACAATTCTGTGTCTCCTGAAGAGGAGCCCTCCCTGTAGCTCCTGCCCCCTGCTGCTGTCTGATCATTGACATATTACTAGGCTCTTCCAGAGTAGGCTGCCTTCAGCCTCTAACTTCTAGATCAGGCTACCCTTCTCATAGCTGCTCTACTCAAGTGAAGGAGGTTCAGCCTTATTTAGGTCAGTCAATCAGTCAGTCAACAAGCATTATTAAACCCTTACTATATGCTAGACTTCCAGGGGCAGCTAGGTGGTGCAGTGGTTAGAACACCAGGCTTAGTGACAGGAAGATCTGAGGACAAAGCTGACCTCAGACACTCACTGTCTGTGGCACCTCAGGCAACTCACTTAGCCCCTATTTGCCTTAGTTCCTCATCTGTAAAATGGGGACATACTAGAGAAGAAAATGGCAAGAAAATTACCAAGGAATCCCCCTGGGGTCACAGAGGCAGCTGTGATTGAACAACAACCAAGTGCTAGACACTGTGCTAAATCCTGGGGATACAAAAGAAAGGCAAAAATAATCCTCAAGGAAAATATGCAAACAGCTGAATATATATAGCAGGATAAATGAGAGATAACCCTGGAGAGAAAGGACTGACATTAAGGAGGCCTGGAAAAGGCTTCTTGCACTAGGATAGATTTTAGCTGAGACTTGAAGGAAACAAGGAAACCAGAACACAGATGTAAGGAGGGAGAGAACTCTCAGCCTGGGAACTTAGTTTGTTCTTCTTAGAACAGTTAGTGTGGTGGCATCAAAAGAGCAAGTGCTCTGAAGTCATGGAACCCAGGTTCAAATTCTATCTCTAAAGTAGTGGTTAAGAATATTGAGTCTGGAGTCAGGAAGACTTGAGTTCAAATCTGGTCTCAGACACTAGCTATGTGACCTTGGGAAAGTCATTTTACCTCTGCTTGCCTCAGTTTCCTCATCTGTAAGATGGGGATAATAATAGCACCTACCTCCCATGGTTGTTGTAAGGGTCAAATGAGATAACAGTTGTAAAGTGCTTAGTATCTAGTAAACGCTTAATAAATGTTTGTTCCCTGTCTATGTGATTATGGATACTTTCCCTCCCAGCGTCTATGTATTAAATAAGAACTTCTGAGGTTTCTTTAACTTTAGATCTATGGTCCTAGAACTTCCCTTGGAAAACACTGCCTTGTAAGTAGGTGTAGAATGAAAAGAGAGGTGATTTTGGAGTCACAGGCCCTGCATTTAAATCGCAGCTCTGCTCTTTGCTACCTGGGAAACCATGGACAAAGTGCCTCACTTATCTAAGCCTCAGTTTCCTCTTGTGTAAAATGAGGGAGGGGGGTTAAAACCGATGATCCTCCCAGCTGTATAAATGGCAGCTTCCCTTTAGCTCACAGGGGAAGGAGGAGTGGGGACTGGGTAGAAGTGTGCATGCACCTGCTTCCCCCTAGTGCAGGAGCTAAGGGAACATCTTCTCTGACAGGGAATCCACCTAGCTAGGTCCAGATTCCGGGGGAAGATGTCCCACAATCCCCTGCCCCTGCCTCCTGTTGGCTTGTGCCTCCAACCTTCCCAGGCCTAGCCAGGCTGAGTCGTGCTGGGTTTCAGCCTGGCTCACTCTCTCTGCTTGTTGGGAAGGAGAATTGATGACAACATCAGTAATACGTCTTGTATACAAGCTACACTGCCAACAAGCCCAAGTGTTGCGGATAAATCATCAGTTCCCAGGCCCGGTAATTGCTCTGTAAACCAAAAGGAATTACATTTCTTTCGACAACGCTGGTGCTTCCTTTCTCACTTCCCTTCCCCAGACAGCTGATGGGAAGTTGGGGGATGTCCCTTCTAGTCCTTATTTTGCCACCAACCAGCTACTCTGCAGGTGAAAAAGCCCTAGAGTGGGACTCCCTGGGCCTGAATTCAAATCTTGCCTCAGTCAGTAATACTATGTGACCTTGAGTGAGTCATTTCCCCTCTTGGGACCTCAGTCTCCTCACCTGTAAAAAGAGGGGGTAGTTCTGGATGACTCCTAGTGTTCTTTCCAGCTCAGACATTCTAGGATGCTATGATACCAGCCTTTCCCCTTTATTCATCAGCATTGCTTCTCAGATACACACTACAGCTTACCTCATACTGCCATCTTTTTTTTTTCCTTTTTAAAAACAGTTTTCTTTTTTTATTACGAATTTAACAATCGTCAGCAAACGCAAACAGTTCAATTATACAAAGAAGAACAATGGAGAGGATTGTATGTGAAGCTATCAACTTCTCTTATGTATAGTTTGTTTTTCAAAAAAGTGACTATTCCATTTTATGAACTGATGAAAGGCAATTGCCCTGTTTATTTCATATACATGCCCCATTCATACACATACTACTTACAAAGAACTAGAGCCTTCCCAGTCTCATAGATTTAGATCTGAAAGGGCGCATAATGAGCATTGACTTTGGACCCAGGTTCTCCAACACTAGATCCTTAGGACCAGAAGTATCAAACATGTGACCCCATAGCACTGCAGAGCTCAGCCCGAATACAATTAAACTGTAGTTCCTAACCAATTTTAGTGTGTTGATGCATTAATAAAAGAAGTATATGAATGTGATTTTTCTAAGTCCTGTTCTGTTAAGCGACCCCCATTTTGATTTGAGTTTGACACTGCTACCCTGGACCATGATGCCTCAATTTACCCAGGGAAAGGTGGTCCACTGAAATTCACTCCAACGTGGAGTTCAGGTCTTCCCCATACAAAGTTATTGAGTTCTGATATTCCATAAGTACCAGCATACAGTATATATATCCAGGTAGATGGCTCAGCGGATAGAGTGCTAGACTTGAAGTCAGGATAGATCCGAGTTCAAATCCATCCTCAGACACTTACTAGGTATGTGGCCCTGAGCAAGTCATTTAATCCTGTTTGCCTCAGTTTCCTCATCTGTAAAATGAGCTGGAGAAGGAAATGGCAAACCACTCCAGTGTCTGTGCCAAGAAAACCCCAAATGGAGTCATGAAGAGTCAGAAATGACTGAAATGACTCAACAACAAAAACAATGGTTAGAAGCTACAAGAGAACATCAACTAGGCTAGGGTGGGAATGAGGACGAAAATAGGGATGTGTTCCAGGTTGTTGTGAATTGTTAATTCACTTCTGATCTTTGGATCCTTCTTGGGCCCTTCCATCTGCCTGGCAAAAATAATTTAAAGCCTTGAATCAGGAAAGAAGTTCTAGCTCCCTTCTCTCTGGGGTGAAGTAATTCCTGGTGTACACAGGGGAACAGGGTAGCTTACACTCAGGACAAGGAGCAACACAATCTAGGCTGCTATATTTATTGTGAGACAGTATGGCATAATGGGTAGGGCACTGGACTTGAAGTCAGGAAACGCTGGAGTCAAATTCTGTCTCAGACACTTATTATCTGTGTGACCCTGGACAAGTCACCACTGTGTGCCTCAGGTGTCTCATCTGCCAAAATTAGTGACTTCCAAGGTTTCTTTCAGCTCCAAAAGCATATAACCCTGTAAAATTAAGACTTTAGAGGGACTGGCTAGTTGTGGAGATGGCAAGGGATAGAACAGGGCTTCTTAATGAGCAGTGTGGTACAGGCATCTCAGTCAAAGAGAATTTAAACTCATTTCCAACTTACTAGGAGAGGAGAATGGTCAGTGGTATGGCTTCCCCCTGAAGTAGAGATGGATTATGGATTATGAGCTCATCTGTCTGAGTTCAATGCCCTAGGAACAAGATAAAGACTCCCTGAAGGAAGGCAGGCAGGCAGGACCTGGCATCTCAGGATGTGTAGAAGTTGGCACCTTGGGGCAGAGATGGACAGATGTGCCATTATCAGGGACACGAAAGCCTATCTTGCCTACTATTGCCAGGAGAGGATACATTATCTCTGGGCCCAGGCAGCTTGGCTGGGGCCTCAGTGCTGGCATCATGTGGCTACCATCCCCACATCCTGAAAGGAGAGGGAGATGGGCAAGCATGGCAGTCATTCAGCTGGGCCTGGGCCTGCTCAGCCTCTGGGGAGCCGGGCCAGGTGAAAAGAAGGCCATGGCTAAATTGCCAGGAGCCTGCTGGCTTAACTGTTGGGAGGTGGGAGGGTGAGGACACAGTGCAGGGAGATAGTGAGAATGGAGGAAAGCAGATTGTGGGAGCCATTGACCTGGGGCAGTCCCAGGCTGGAGCCACGGTCTTCCAGCTTCTTCAAGGTCATTTGCAGCTCTAGGGTCTATGCTTCTATGAGATTTTCACCTCTCTCTAATAAAAGTCCCTGTACTCCATAAATAGTCTGGGATTTCCTGCCAATTGCAATCATTGCCACAACCAGCCCCTGGTATAGGTGCCTTCTCCCTTCATCCCTTAGTCAGCCAAAACAAATGGTTGGATTTTTCAAGAAGAACTTTACTAGGTGGCAATGGGAAGTAGCTAACATTTATATAGCACTTACTATGTGCCAGGTACATATGTACTATCATTATCCCCATTTTACAGTTGAGGAAACTGAGGCAGACCGAAGTGAAGTGACTTGCCCAGGGTCACATAGCTAATAAGTCCCTGAGATTGGATTTGAACTCAGGTCTTCCAGACTCCAGGTTCAGCACCCTACCCACAAACCTTTTCTAGCAGATCTCTTCACTGGTTTCTTCTATTGCTCTTGCCCTCCCCCCCAACCTGGGGTGAATGAATGAGAATAATAGGTGGGTGTGGTAACTGACAGAATATGAACCCAGAAATGAAAAAGAAAGGGAGAGAAAGCCCTTAGTGCTTCAGGAGAGGAAGAGGAGCCAGTAGCTTTTGTCCAATTCTTGCTGCCAGCCCAGGGGCAATGAGGAGGGGTCTTTCTCCTGCTTCCCATGGCTCTCCCCCAATACATGCAGCTTTTCAGGAGAGGCAAGAATGAGGATTCTACAGTCTGTCGGCGCCATCTCCCTTGTGCTGAGGGCAGAGGAGGCAGAACTCAGGAGGTGGGGTGTGTCTTTACCATATCCGCTCCACATATTAGGGACCCTAAGTGACTTGGGATGTTTACATACATCTTTGCAATTAAGAGTCTCTCATTTGGGACCTTGGTTTTGTTCTCTTTTGCCCCTATTTTTATTTTAATAGAACTTTCCTCTGCAATATTATAAAGTGAGTTCTTGCCTGTGGCAATCCTGGGGTTGAGGTTCAGGATATTCGAGGGATGGGAAAGCTGTGGTCTCTGGTCCACATGTGGCCTTCTAGGTCCTTGAGTGTGGCCTTTTGACTGAGTATCCAAGTTTTACAGAACAAATCCTTTTATTAAAAGGATTTGTTCTGTGAAATTTGGATTCCATCAAAGGGTGGCCCTTGAGGACCTAAAGAGCCACATGTAGCCTCAAGGTCTCAGGTTCCCCACCCTGGGACATACATTTTCCCTGGTTTCCTGGGGTAGGGGCCATAAGCCAAGAAGAATGAGAAAATCTTGTTAGTATGCACTGTATACTAGGGAAGCAGAGGAGAGAAAGGCTCATGGTTTCTTTGAGGAATTCTCAGACCTGGGAGAAGAGAGACTGGGCCCCTTCAAACACACTGACATGTGTACATGCTAGGTCCTCTAATATGCTGCACGCATCTTGAGGAAGGGACTGTTTCATTTTTGGTGAGAGGGTGCTTAATAATTTGTGGATGGATTGCCTTATCTCTCCTTTCATTTTATAGAAAGAAACTAAGGTCCAGGGGAGAAATGACTTGTCTAATGTCCCAAAGCTCATCAGTAGCAAAACTGGCACTTGATCCCAGCATTCTTGACTCTCAGTTCAGGATCCTTGCCATTATATCATGTTGCCTTCCTAAGATACTCAACCAGCAAGGTGTTCCCAGGGGAGTGGTTTCATTCAAAATCTTGTGTTTCAATTGAATAAGGACACAAACACTCTAGACCAACAGTCCTTAACTTGGGTCCATGAATAGATTCCAGGGGGCTCTTGAATGTCAATAGGGAGAAGATATTACATCTTTATTATCACTAACCTCTAACTGAAATTTAGCATTTCTTTCAATTATGAATATAGATAATGAATCATTATTATTCTGAGGAGGGATCCGCTAACTTCATCAAACTCCAAAGGGGTTGACGCAAAAAAGGTTAAGAACCTCTGATCTAGATCCATCATGACAACACAAATAATACTCACCCTCAGGAAGAGATAGGTACTTTTTTTTTCCCAAGCTGTCCTTTGGGCCTTCTCTGACAGCAGATATTATTTTCATTTCTTGCCTTAAGAGATCTAGGGAGCTGGGCTGAGGACCCACTTCAAGGAGTAGGATCATCCTGTAGGTTCTTTATGGGGGTGGATGGGGGATTGCCCTGGGGCCTGCCTCTCCTTACCAGTTCTTGGGAGAAAATCAAGGTGTCAGGGCCAGCCAGGTCATAATAGGGGGTCTACAGGGGGCAGTTTCTGTTCCATCTCTGGCCGTTCTTGTCCTACATGATCTAGGTGGAGAATTTGGAGAGAAAATGGGGAATGTGATGGGACCGAGCATACATGGATATGGATGGAGGATATCCTCCCCCATCCCCCATCCCAGGGTTCTGTGCTTTTCCTGTGGAGGGGGAGGGTGGGGGTAATACATGGGGCAGCAGTGGCCTGAGCGAGCCCCTGGCAAGTCACTGACCTGTGGCCATAATTCTGAGAATAGGATTACCTTCCCAGGAAGATCTCCAATACAGTCCTAGGCAGGGAAGTCGCTACCCTGAAGTTGCCCTCTCTAATCTCATCAGCTTTAGGATGGATACCAACACTCTCACCTCTCCTCTTCCAGAAAACACACCTGGATATCGTTTGTTGTCACATGATTCTTCGTGTCTTGGTCCCTGTTGGTGGGTGGTGAAGCCCTGTGGGAGGTGGGCGGGTCTGATCTGTGGGCATGAAAATAAAGTGTTAGCCTTGCTTGCTGAACCTGTTCAGTACTTGTCTCCCTCCTCTGACTCCAGGGCAACATGACAACCAGCAGGGCCTAGGGAAGGGTTCCATGCACTTCTACTGATGGTGGATGGGACCCTAGAGTCCTGACTCCCATGGGAGATGTGTGCTGCCTGTTCATATAGGTCCAAAGTCCACCCCTGCCCCTACAGTACTTCCCAAGAACCCATGGGCAATGAGCAGGTCAGGTGCCTGGCCAGTGAGCAGGGGGTTTACTGGCCCTATGGGGGACCAGAGGCTGGAGAAGTGTGCTAGAAGATACCTCCTCAGGCTACTAAATCTTTGTAGAGCTCAGTTACCTCACCTGTGAAATGGGGACAATAATACCTACCATGCCAAATTATTCTGAGCTAAAATAAGCTAACAGATGTGAAATATACATGGAAAGCTTAAAAAAATTATTCAAGCCTGAACTGTTATGACTATCTTCAATCCTGTCAACGAGGGCTCTCCTGGCACTTAGGAGGAGACAGTGTCCAGGCTGAGGAGGAGGTGGACAGGAGGAGGGTAGAAGGGGCAGGCTTTGGGGGGCAGGGCACTGATTTGGAGGCTGAGCAGAACTTACAGGTCACTGTCCATGTCTGGGTGACTCTTGGGCTGGAGCCGGTAGAACATGAAGAGTGCCACAGCGGCTGATAAGGACACCAAAGTCCCCAGGATAACAGCCAGGCCTCCCGGCCCCCCGAGGGGCTTATCTGAAACCGAGATAGAGACATAAAGAAGAGGGGGGAAAACTCCCAGAGGCAAAGAGGCAGAGACAGTAAGTGAAACAGAGAGACAGAGGGACATGGGGTTGGAGAAAAAGGGAAACAACACAGGGCCAGTGTGTGAGTCAGGCATCAGACAGAGAACAAGACAGAGAAAGGGAGAGAGAAACAGAGTCAGAAGCAGCCAAGACTGGAGGGTGAGGGAGCAGAGGAAGGAGGAGAAATTTGACTAAATTCTTTTCCATCGTGCTCCAGTTCTCAGAGGCCCAGAGTACTCGTGCTAATTGGGTCCAAGGGATCATGGAATCCTAATGGTTGCTATCCCTGCCTCAATCCTCGGGCCTGGGACCCAGTTGCATGAGGGCCAAGGAGTGAGGGGCAAGAACAGGGAAGCCATGACTCAGACCTGGCTGGCTTCCCTACCCCCTCACCTTATTCCTGACTCGGCAGGGAAGCTCTGGAGTAAAGGAATATAATTTCCTTACCTTCCTACCTAATTAAACTGGCAAATGAACTAATTGGTACTTTGTCCTCCCAGCTCTGGAAAGGAGCAGAAGTAGACATAAGAAGTAGAGATAAGGAACAACAATGTGGAGGCAGATATCTGGGACAAGCTCCCCGAAAAGGGTAAGGCCGAGTCTGGGAAACACCCTTGGACAATGAACTGGAGAAAGGTCAGAGAGACCAGCCTTAGGCAGCAGACAGCAGACGACCCAACCAGGAATTTCTCTTTCAACAAATCTGGTCCTTGCCAGAGACTACCCAGAAACACACATGCCCAGGGCTTTAACTAGCACAGGGTGAGCCCTGCTTTATCCCAGGCTTCTAATGTCATTCCTCCAAACAACAACTCTACAACACAAAGTATAAGGAATACACGTTATTCCTGCTATTCTGTACCCTCTTGCCTTCTCCCACAAGTCCGGAGGAAACAAAGAGCAGGTCACTCTCTCTCTTGACGCAACTATACCCAGAGTCAGATTGTCTTCTGCCTGGGATCCCAGGAAGAGAAATCATGTTGTTTGTTTCTACTCAGGCCAATCAGGATGTGGGAAAGTGAAAGGTGATGGTGGGGTGGGAGCTATGACTTGTGGTGAGATTTAGGGCAGGTCCCTCAGCTCTCTGGGCCTCATGCCAGGAAACACCCAAAAGGCTTGTTAGGACTGCGTTTGGGGATTTTTTTTCACTCCATGGTCAGATTAAACACATTTACCCACTAGTCCCAACTAAGACTTCTCTCCTCCCCAATAGCAGTAGAACACTCAGTCTGAAGAACATCCTATAAAAACTATTGCTAGCTGTGATCTTGTCTCATGAGCCCAGATCACCCCACCAAGTCACAAACTCCTTTCAGGCTAGGATTGTGCATTGTTCACTTTTGTGCCCCCCCCCCCCCCACTCAAGGCCTTCAGTTGGTGCTTGATGAATGGATGTGTCGGTGGCATCATTGGAGGCAGGTAGCAACCCTGTTCCCGTCTTCGTTCCGTGACCTTCAGAAAATCCCTTTTGAAAGTGCCAAGGGAGAAAATCACCCCCTTCTACCTCTCTCTCTCTCTCTCTCTCTCATACACACACACCTACATACACACATATAGAATTAATCCTAAAGTGCACCTGAATTGAGATGCATAATTACAGTTTGCAACAAACATCATGGAACTCAATTTTCCAACATGGAATGCAGAATTTGCCTTCACTTGCATCTCATTTTGCTTCCTCCCTCCCTCCTTCCCAACCCTACTGACTGAGCAGCAATCTGCAGCCGCCTTGATTCCTTTTGATTCAGAAACTGAGATAATTTTTACCTGAAGTTTCCCTCCTACTGGCCTCTCTGGTCCTGGGTGATACCTGAAATACCAACCATCCAGGAATGTTCTGTTCTCCATCCCCTTCCAAGCAAAGGATGATTTGGTCCATAGGGACTGAGTTTTCAAACTTTTCAAAATGGGAGAAAGAGGCAGTGGAGAAAGTGCCCTTCATCACTCATACCAGATCTAAACTCCTCATCAACTAAGCTCCCCATCTCCCCACCCTCCCATCCAGTTTGATGAATACATTTGTAGATTAGAAGAATGGCAAAAGAGAGACCTTCTTCTTGCACTCTGCTCTTTATAATTGGAGATATCTGCTCATCAAAGGTACTTTTTACTGTCATATAGGATATCCAATGTAGAGTCAAGAATCAATGAAATAATCCTTTCAGAGTAGATAATTCCAGTCAAACTGGTCTACGTGCTGCTGCCAACCCCAGATCTAGACTTATCCTATCCAGATATCTCATCAGAACCTTGCCAGGGCAGGCATCTTGCCATCTTGTCAACTACCACCCTCTATACTAGAAGCAGCAAACCTCCAGACAAATGGTGTTGGAAGTGGAGGATTGTGAGCCCTGGTGGGTTTTGGAATGGCACCAAAGTAACAGAAGCATGACTCGAAGAGTTGTGTTGAATACCACACTCCCTGCAATAGCCAGTTGTAGGGTTTATCTCCAATACAATCATATCTATACTTCTTTTATCAACTCAAACTGTCTCCTTCATCTTCAATTATCTGTCCCTGACATCAGCCACTAAAGGCAGTTATAACTTACCTAACCACTACCTGCATACTCATACTGGCAACTGCATAGGTACCAAGGGGAAAATTCTCACACATCCTTCCCCCAAGCGTACCTGCCTCCTGCCTCCAGATCTTGTGGCTGTGGCAAGCAATCTTTGGAGGGTGGGCTCTGTGCTCAGGGTGATGACTGGTGAGGAAGAGCCTAAACCCTAAAGAGTAACCCCAAATTCATGAGTTCTTCTGCCCTCTTGGTCCTTTCTTGTTTTGCACTGGACCAAGTGAGTCACATAGTAGTATATGCATATAATTCATAAATAAATAAACGAATGAAGAAAACTAAATGTGTGTATATTGAAGATCAACTTTTTTTTTTTTTTTGTAGCTCATAGGGTTGTGGGACCAAAAAACTTTGGCGTTCTCTGCTCTAGACCTCCAAGTCAGGACAGATATTAATCCACTCATCTTTCCCTGGAGCAGAGCTGCTAGTCATCTGGCTACCTGCCCAGCCCACACCCTCCTATGGCTTCCCTTCTCTTCCCTTTCCCTTCCAGCCCTAACCCTCCTAAGTTCTTATGCAACTCCACCTTATACTTCCATTGTGCCCTATGGAACCTTCATTATATTTTTAACAACCTTCCACATTAGAACTCATCCTCTTCTGCTCCTTCTGTCTCCTTGAAGTCACAAAAAAATGGCTCTTCCCAGAAGACATTGCATCCCTAGCCATCCTCCACTACCTTTTCTCAGGTCCCATGACAAAATGGATGAGGAGAGGCATGCATACTTATTACTTCTCACTGCCCCTTCCAATCACTTTTACCAAGAAACTTGTCTCTGGTTTTTTTTTTTTTTTTGAAGTTCACTCTACCCAGATTTATTGGCCTTTCCAGATTCAAGTGCCTCTACTCTACTGACTCCCAGGACGTTCTCTCACCTTTTCATAGAGCTCAGCACCTGGCTCATAGTCTTGATCATATCCTGATCATACTCAATCCCATTGTCAACAAATGTTCAACCAGCCTCCACCATCTATAATTCTCAGGTTCCTTTTTCTCCTTATCACCTCTTGTGGTGATACTGGTTCTCCTGATGCCTCCCTCTTCCTAAATCTATCCTCTGACCTTACAGGAACTTCTAATCTTTCTACTCTTCTTCCTTACTTTCCCAAGTCATCTCCCCTGTTCTGGACTCTCTTCTTCATAATCTTGTCTGTTTAGTTAACTAAATCAACTTTTCACCGTCCTCAACCCTTGAATCCCTTGCCCTTTGTCTGGCTGGCCACTGGACCCAGATGTCTCTGGAGGAGAAAGTGAGGCTGGTGAATTTGCACAGCCCTCTCTCACTGTAATCCAATTCTCTTGCAAGTCATTGCAAGATGTCATTGATTCTCTTCCAAATGAGGGACAAAACCACACAATATTTCCCATTGTCTTATAGTTACTTCTTTCTTCTCCCCTTCTTGGATTATTTTCTCCATCCTCTCCAACTCAAGTGCTTCTAAATGACAACCATGCTACCTGCATTCACTACAAATTTATTATTTTATGCAATCTCCTCTTGACCCATCATCACTGCCACATGCCCGTCCTTTCACTCTTTCTTCCATGACAACTGAAGTCTTCATATTGGCAGGGCCAAATCTTCTCTTCTCTTCTCAAACCACCTACACCATCACCTCAGAGAAACCTCATTTCACACTTCACTGAAAAAACTTAGGCTACCCATCTCAAGTGATGTGTCTTTCCCATTTCCATACTTTTGAATTGCCTCAGTATCATCCCCAATATTGTCCTCTTCTGCTCCAGTCTCAGAATATGAGGTGACCCTTCTTGAAAATGACAACTCTTCTTAATCCCATTGCCCCCTTTAAGCTTGATCCTTCAATCATCTCCTTCTCTCTAATTTAGAGCCTTTCTTTGTCTACTAGCTCCTTCTCTGCTGCCTTCAAACCTATCCAGATCTCCATCCTTAAAACCACCCCTTCACTTGACCGTACTGTCCCCTAAAGCTAACATCCTACATATCTTCTCTCTTTCACATCCAGACTCCTCAAAAAAAGTCATATGCACTCATAACCACAGATTTCTCACCTCCCACTCACTTCTCAACCCTTTGTAATTTGGCGTATTTCCCATCACTTGATTGAACCTGCTCTTTCCATGGTTACCAATGGTCTCTTTATTGTTAAATTTAATGGCGTTTTCTTAGTTCTCATCTTCCTTGATCCGTTTGCAGTGTTAAACTCTGTTGACAACCTCCTCTCCCTCCTTCCAGAGACTCTCACCTCTCTAGGTTTTTGTGACATTTCCCTATCATGATCCTCTTCCTACTTGTTTAACCAAATTTTCTTTGTCTTCTTTGAATGATCATTATTCATTTCCTGTACCCCATCTCCCAAGAGGATGTACCCTAGAACTCTGTCCTGGGTTCTCTCCTTCTCTCGCTGTCTCTCTCTGTGATATTATGAACTCCCATAGAATTAACTAGCCTCTCTATGTATATGACTCCAAAATCTACGTATCTGGCCTTTGTTTATCTCCTGGGTTCTGTTCTTGCATTTTCACCTAGATATCTCATAAACATTTCAAATTCAACATATCCAAAGTAGAATTTTTTGTCATTTCTCCTGGACTTCCTCCTAATTTTCCTATTTTTGCTAAGGGTACCACCATTCTTTCAATCATCTAACTATGCAATTCAGGAGTTGTTGATTTTTCATTTTCACTCACCCCTGATAACTGGTAAGTTACCAAATCTTATCAATTCCATCAAATTCACCCCTTTAGTATCTCTTCAACCATTCCTCTTCTTTCTACTCATACAACCACAATCCTCATTTAGGTACTCATCACCTGGACATTACTTTAGTCTCCTAATTAGTCTCCCTGCACTTAGTCTCTCTAATCCATTCATAGCTGCCAAATTGATTTTCTTAAAATGCAGGTCTAACCCAAGTAACTTCCCACTCCAAAAGCCTCAGTTACTCCTTATAAAGTACAAGTACCTCTGTTTGGAATTTAAAATCAATCAATCAACCAGCATTTATTAAGCAGCTAATATGCGCCAGGCACTGGGAATGCAAATACAAAGAATAAAACAACCCCAACTTGTAAGGAACTTACATTTTAACAAGGGAAACATCTGTATAAATACAGACAGAAGGGGAAGAGTCTTTCAAATTTGACTAACTTTGCTCATTGAAAGGGACATAAAAAACAACAAAAATTGGTATTTGAGAACTACCAAGAAATCTGATTGCAAAGATAAGGCACTTAGGGTAAAGGCTGCTGAAAGTCTAGTTTCCTAAAATCTAATTTACATGTGACTGATAGGAATAGTTTAGAGTTGATAACTGGGAAGTCATCAAGTTTAGAACTGTTTTGTGATTGTTTGACAAATATACCTTGCCTGGTCATGGCTTGCTTGATGGAAAGGAAGATTTTGCTTATCACCACAAGTTAGAAGTGAGATTTCCCTCTGAAGGGACGCTTTTTTTGGATCAATTAGTTGGTCTGTAAAAAGATCTCAGAGGTGATTAGGTCTTTGCCACCTTTCTCTGCATTGTAACCTACCTCCAGGGAGTTAGGAACCCTTCAATGCCTAAGGAAGGGACCAGAACTAGAAAAATATGTAAATCCAAGGCTAAGGATTTTCTCTGTTTCTGAAAGAGCATGTCAATATCTTGGCAACAAAGAGAAGTGGGCCTCATCCAACAGTGGAGCAAAATAGTCTAGAAGAACTCAACCAGAGAAACTGTATATTGAACACCAACACCGTGCCCATCAAGGAACTTCTATGTAGACTGTTCCTAAGGAAAAGAAGGACTGTCTTGGCCTGTAGTGCCAGAATCTGGAATTGCCCTAGGCAGTTGTATTGCCTATACGTGTGCTTTATATGCACCACTATAATGATATTTTGTCTGCATCCATTCTTCTCCAAGGAGACTACATACATTGGTGGGAAAGTGTTCTCTAAGCTTCTGGCTAAGACTGCTATGTGGATGGGAGGAAGACATCCCAGTTTCTACATATCTACTCCAGAAATTCATGCCACCCTGACCAATGAATCTAATGAGAAACTCCAGCAAGTAAGTTCTTCTCCTTTAGAGAGCCACAGGAAAGGAAGTTCACAGAAAAACCAAAAAGAATAGCCTCCAAACACAACTAGGGAAAGCATCACAGTGATGGCTGAGGACCTTGAAAGCCTGATTTAGCAGGAGAGGGCAATGACCAGTTTTCACAGCAGGCCCTGAGGGAAGGGGGAGGGAACAAACATATATTAAGTACCTACTATGACCAGCTACTATGTTAAGTGCTTTACACATAGTATTTAATTTGATCCTCACAACAACACTGGGAGGCAGGTGCTATTGTTGTCCCCATTTTATAATTAAGGAAGGTGAGGCAGATAGAAGTTAAGTGACTTGACCAGAGTCACACACCTAGTCAGTGTTTGAGGCTGGATTTGAATTCTGGTCTTCCTGATACCACATCCAGCGTGCCAGCTAGTGTCAAAATAAAGATATTTTAAAAATCTACTCATCATCTCCTGAAAGGAATACCGAAAGGAAAAGCCCCAAAAACATCAGTCAAAATTCATAACTTCCATATCCAAGAAAAAATATTGCAAGTATCCAGAAAGAAACAGTTCAAATATAAGTCTATAAGCAGGATTACATAAGACCTGACAATTTCTATAATAAATGAGAGGAGATCTTGGAACACAATATTACAAAAGGCAACAGATATAGACTTACAATCAAGAATAATTAAAGTTGAGTGCAATCCTAGAGGGGGAAAATGGACTTTCAAGCAATTATTATGAAAAGAAAAGAGCTTGGTAAGAACTTTGAAATGCAAACACAAGTCAAGAGAAACCTAGGAAGGTAAAGTTAAGGAGATATATGATGATACAGGGTTAACATTCTAATAGAAGAGATAAAAACATGTTCTTTTCATTCAATAAATATTATTAAGTACTACCATTATGTCCTAGACACTTCTCTAAATGCTAGGGATACAAAAAGAGGCAAAAGACAGTCCTTGCCCTTAACAAGTTTACAATGTTAATATCTTTAATGAATATTGAAGGAGTTAAATAAGAAAACAGAGATTCTAGAAGGGTGTTTGCAGATCAGTTCTGTTCTGAAAGTTTTAAGAGGGGAAAGAGAAGGGAGAGACACATTGTACTGAAAAGAGGAAGAAGGTAGAATTTACTATTTCTCATACTTGGGGAGTGTGAGAAGACATGTACAAACATGGAGAGGAAGGAATAGGCATCAGTGGAATCTTTTTGTTCTAAAAGGGACAAAAGAGGGTTACATATACACCACACAATAGTTGGTGTAGAAATACATCAAAATTAACAAGAAAACAAATGGTTACGTGGAAAGAGTGTCAAGAAGGGGAATAAATATTAAGGAGGGAATAGTTGTGAGGAAAACAAACTTTCTGATCTTAAAGAGGAGATTAAAAAGGGTGGGGAGAGAAAATTAAATAATTGGAATCTAAAGAGAGACCTTAGATTGTCTCAGACAACTGGGAAATTGCTGAACAAATTGTGACGTGGATGTAATTGAATATTATTAGACCATACAAACAATGAAAGAGACAATTTCAGAGAATTATGAGTAATATGTACTGATGCAGAGAGAAATGAGTAGAACCAGAAGAATACTTTATGTAAGAACAGAACCATTTTTAAAAAAACATAACTTTGAAGAAGTTAAGAACACGGATCAATGCAAATGACCAACAAGTCTCTAGAGGATCTACAATGAGGCGTATTACTCACCTCCTAATAGAGAGGCTGATGGATTCAAAGGATAGAAAGAGACATATTTTTGGACACAGCCATTGTATGGATTTTTTGTTTGACTTTGCTTGTTGTCACAAGGGTTTTCTCCCCTTTTCTATCTGTTTTTGATTGCGTAGTAGCATTTGGAGTTGGGAAGGAGTATTAGTAGTAATGATGTCAAAAATAATCAGGGTCATTTAAACAGTTTTTAAAGATGTAACAAAAGAGAACCCAAAGGAAGGTCAGAAGGAAGTATAGAGGATTAGGACAGTTTTAGAAGTAATGTACAGAATTATATGCTTTTTAAAAAATAAAGTGATATAAAATGAAGCCATGGTTTCATATAGATTTTTCTGTCTCTTGCTGTGTGCTTGGAAATGCTTTTGTTGTGTTTAAGTTCAAGATTTAAAAAAAAAGAAAGAATTATCCCCAGGTTTATGGCTGGAATGTTGTAATTGTTCTTGCTTTGCTTTCTGTTTAGCAAATATTTTTATTAAAAGTTAATGGGAAAAAAAGTTAATGGAATCAGCTGACCAATTTGTTAAATGAGAGCTCAGAAATGAAAGGGTAGCAGGAGAATAGCCAGGGTTATTCTTAGAACAGAGAGAGAGGCACAAAGAGAGAGAAACAGAGAGAGAGAGAGAGAGAGAGAGAGAGAGAGAGAGAGAGAGAGAGAGAGAGAGAGAGAGAGAGAGAGAAACAGAGAGAGAGAGAGAGAAACAGAGAGAGAGAGAGAGGGAGGGAGGGAGGAAGAGAGAGAGAGAGAGAGAGAGAGAGAGAGAGAGAGAGAGAGAGAGAGAGAGAGAGAGAGAGAGAGAGAGAATGAGTTAATTGTAGCTGTGTCCATCCCATGGGAATCATGCAACCTGCCATTGGGGTAAGTGAGCCAACTGAGAGAAAGAGAAGGGATGGAGTGGGTTCATATACTTCCTACATAAGAATATAAAGAGAGCAAATGAAAATGAATATAAAGTAGTTAAATACAAGGCAGTTGAGGGATCATGAAAAGCTTTGTCTAGGTTCTTAACCTGGGATACATGAACTTGTTTTTCTTTTTAAAAACATTTTAATAACTGTATTTCAACATGATAAGTTTCCTTTGTAATTCTATGGATCTCATTTTATGCATTTAACAACATTATTCTGAGAAGGGGTCCATAGACTTCACCGGACTGGCAAGCAGCTCCAGACCCTCTGGTAACTCTAGAAGGTGGTGCTTGAGTAGGATCTTGAAGGACAATAGGAATTCTATGAGGCAACAGCGAATGAATGAAGGACAGACAATGCAAAGGAGATGGAGAGTCCTATATGAGGAAGAGAGAGAAGGCTAACTTGGATTTAAGGATTTAAAAGCTAAATAAGTTAATAACCATTTGTTAAGCCCCTATTATGTGCCAGGCACTGTGCAAACTACTAGGCATATAAAGAAAGGCACCCTTCCCTTCAAATCTCCAGTCCCTGTTCTCAAGGAGCTCACAGTCTGATGGGGGAGACAACATGCCAAGAACTATGCATAAAGAAGATATCTACAGAATTAATTGTGGGTAGGCACTAAGAGCAAGGAGGACTGGGAAAGACTTGCAGATGGTGACCTTGAAGGATGCCAGAAGACTGAGATGAGAAAGGTGAGAATCCCAGGCAAGGGAGACCACCAGGGAAAAGTCTCACACTCTAGAGAAGGAGTGCTGTGTGGAAGAAACAGCAAGGAAGCTGTATCAATGAGTATATGAAAGGGAGTTTAAAAGACTGCAAATATAGAAAGGGGCCAGGTTATAAAGGGATTTAAAAGCCAGAGAGGTGATTTTGTATTTGATCCTGGTGGTAATAGTGAGTCAATGGAGTTTATTGAATTAAGGTGCAATATAGTAAAGTATAGGTTATAGGAAGATCAATTTGACAGCTGATTTGAGGATGAATTGGAATAGGGAGAGACTTGACATAGAGAAAGCTCATCCTATTGCAATGGTGTGAGGTGATGCACCAGGATGATAGCAGTGTCAGAGGAGGGAAAGGGGACATATACAAGAGACAGTATGAAAGTAGAAACAGCAAGACTTGACAACTGATTGGATGGGGAGTGTGAGAGAATGAGGAGGCAAGGATCATGCTGTCTAGCTTGGAGACTGGGAGGATGGTGGTACTCTTGACAGTAATCAGGAAATTAGAAAGAGAGAAGGGTGTTAGGGGAAAGACAATGATTTCAATTTTGGACATGAGCTTAAGATATCTAAAAGGCAGTAAGGAGAGACTGGAGGTCGGGAGAGCAGTTAATGCAATTTCTTAGCGGCAAAAGGGAGCCAGTAGAGTTTATTAGGTAGGGAGGTGAGTGACATGGTTAGATCTATGCAAAAGGAAAATTACATTGGCAGCAGTGTGGAGGTGGATTGGAGTGGGAAGAGACTTGAGTGAGACCAATTAGGAGGCTGCTGTAACAATCCAGGTGAGAGGCAAGCTAAGCCTGAGTGAAGTCCTTCTCAATTTGACTTCAGTCTATCATTCCACAGCAACCCACTCTTTCCACTTATGCACTCCATTCATCAGCCATATCTGCCTACTTGCAGTTCCTCGTAGGAGACATTTCATTTCCTACTAGCATACTTTTGCTCAGGCTGTCCCTCATGCCTGGAACGTTTCCTTCTTCACCTCTGCCTCGAGTCTTCTGGCTCCCTTCAAGACATCTTCAAGAAGCCTTCCTTGATTCTCTCGGTTGTTACAGCCACCTCCAAATAACTATTTACTTATTTGTTTATTCATCTGTCTATCTGTCTATTCACCCATTCCTTTATTTGTTTATCTGTCTGTCTATTCATCCATCCATTTATTTATTTATCTGCCTGTCTATTCATCCATTCATTTGTTTATCCATTCATCCATTCATTTATCTATCTGCCTGTCTATTCATCCATTCATTTGTTTATTCATCTGTCTGTCTGTCTGTCTATCTGTCTGTCTGTCTGTCTGTGTCTGTATGTCTATTTATCCATTCATTTGTTTTTTTCTATCTTCCTATCCATTTATTCATTTATTTATGTCCTTTATGAATTCCCCCAGCAAAATGTAAGGTTCTTGAAGAGAGTGAATATCTCTTTTGCATCCTCAGCACCTAGCACAGTATCTGGCCCCTGGTAGACTCTTAATAAATGCCTATTGATTGATAATTCTGAGTTCTCTCTTTACCCTCCATGCCCTAGCATAAACTATCCTCAGATCTGTGACGGCGCACTCCTTTCTCACCACCTTTGGTGATCTTTCTCTTCTTCTCAAATTGCCATGCATATGCTAATCTATTTATACATTGTAGCACCCCAAACAGATCCTCACCTTCTGGGAGGGCAGGGAGTATTTTCGTTCTGTTTCGTGTCCCTAGCACCTAGCAGACTTCTTTAAACGTGGTATGTATAGAATAAATGATTATTGGATTTGGATTACATTCATAGGATTTAGAGCTGGAAAGGACCTTAGATTCACCTAAGTCTCCCCTCTCCTCCATTTTACAGATGAGGAAACTGAGGCCCAGAGAGATTAAAGTGACTTGTCTAGGGTCACATGAGTATTAAATGGCAAACTGGGATTTTAACCCCAATTCTTTAATTCCAAATCCAATGCTCTTTTCGTTATATTTGTATATCACTGCTTCTCAATTTAAGGTAATATATTACACATTTATTAAGAGACTATTGTGTACAAGAACAATGTATAAAGTCATAGAGGTGATAAAAATTTAGATAATACAGTCTTTGTCCTCACCGAGTTTATAGTCTAGTAGGGAACTAAGACACACAGATATTTTATCTATAATGCATGTTGTTTGTCCTTTGTTCTGGAAGAAGACCAGTGACACCATGGATGTCGACTTACCTATGAATTGGATTTAAGTGAGGCAGAGTTGCACAACTTCACCTGCCTCACTCTCTCCTAGAGTATCGAGGTCTAGAGGCAAGACAAAAGTCAAGACAAGTGGCAATGGCCCAGGATGCAAAGGATGACCTTAGCATCTTTGAGGCCTGATTGCTTGATCTAAGCACTCCACAGTGCCTGCTTCAGCTTCCTTCATGGACTTTGGCACAAATTATTCCCATCTGCCCGTTCTTCTGAGGAAAGTCTTCCAATTCTTGGGGTAGACATTTTCCTAACTCACTAACAAGGTTGAGGCTTGTTGGTTACTCTCAACCTGCTTTAGCCCATCTGCCAAGATAATTTTACTGGAATATGGCTGCTGTGTGTGATACTGCTTCTGGAGTCACAGGTGAGAGCTGGGTGAAGGAGGATACCAAAGGTGGATGAGCAGCCTTGAAAAGGGCTAGGCAACCCTCACACCACAGGTGCTAGCCCTCCCTGAATACCCAATGCACCCATATATCCTTATCTATACATCTATAGCACATACAAGTGTATTGAAGGAGCAGAAACAAATAATTTTGTGTGGTCCGGGGTAATCTACTTCTTAACCTTTATTGGTGCACATCAGCAAACCAACCCCATCCTGGGGTCATCCTCCTCCTCCATCCAGCTAAGCTGCCCCATTTTTTAGTTTGCTTTCCTTGACAAGGCAGATAGGGTAAGAAAATCTGTTTTCCTTCAGTGGGAAGTTTCTGCCAGATGGCCATCTCAACCATCTCCCTGCCTGTACCACAAGCTGGTACTCACTCCCACAGGCCCAGAGATGGATTAATCATTGTGCTGATAAATATTTAACAACCAGCTCTCCAGAATGATACAATAAATATATATACATATACATATGTATATATGTAAGCAAGATATATTTTTAGGTTTAATCTGTATTGCTACATTTTTTCCTCATCATTTTCTTAAGTCTAGGTCAGAGGTATTAAACATACTGTCCACAACGCTCCTGAGGGCAGCTGGAAACCAGATTAAAATATAATTGGGAAATATTGAAGAAAATAAATAAAAATACAGTGAGACATAGGTAATATTACATTTTCAAATGAACTCAGTATGCAGTCCACAGGAATCCTTGCATGGTTTAGAGGCCTGTTTCTGTTAGAGTCTGACACCTCTGGTTGAGGTGATCGACTAGGTAATAGATCTGGTCCTGGTTTGTAGCATTTTGTGATTTCTGGGGTGTTTATGCTCACACTGAAAATTTAACAAGTAGCTCTCCAGAACTAGGTGGAGTTGGCTTTCACATGTTCCTGGATGCCTTAGGTCTGGGCTTCCTTCACTACACCTAGTCTTTCAATCTTTTCAGATACTTTATCCTCCTTCCTGCTGCAGCCAGTATCTAACAGTTAATGAGCGAAATAGGCAGTCTGGGGTGGGGAAGGAATAGTGATGAAGCGAAAGTCTTCTGGGGAGGGAAGGGATTTGAACTGGAAACCCAATCAATTTCCCAGTCAGCACAGTCCAATCCCAGTCCAGTGGACCATGGGCTCCATGTTTAACCCTAATCATAACCTTCTGCTGTCTAGAAGTCTTCCTCCTTAAGTTCCTTTGCAATATCTTCCCTCATCCTCCATCCCTCACCCCAACCCCAGTTTGTAGGAAATTCCTTCTGGAGCATTCATTAACTCCCTGAGGGAGGTCACCATGGGGAAGGCTCAAGCACTGAGTCCTGGGAAGAAGTTCTACCCCACTCCCTTGCCTGATCTTCCCTTCCAGAAACTCTTCTCAAGCCTGTAAATAATCCGGCTCCCTTTTGAGTCAGGAATGGGCAGGGCTGATTGGTGATGACCGTGGTGGTGGCTGGGACTTCAGCCTGGTAGAGTCAGTGACAGTGGAGAACTGGGCAGCAGGCTCCCAATAATTCTGATGAATTGACTTCCAAAGATCCCATCTCTAATGGGAAGTCTGAGTTTGCATGTCCAACTGCCGCCTTCAGTGGTCTCAGCTTTGGCTAAGCTCTGAGGCTGGAGGAGAGAAGGGATGGATGGGGAGAGCTGCCTTGGCTTGGAGCTCTCATTAGTGGGAGCAAGAGAAGGGGAGGATAAGGGATCCTCCCTTAGGGAAAAGCTAAGAGGAGAAAGGGAAGAGAATCAAGGTTGAAGTGGGGAAAAAGGAGACCAGAAAGGAGGAAAGGGTGATGTGTGGGTTTGCATGCTTCCCCAGGGCAGGCAGGACACAGCATCAGGCTGGGGTGGGGGTGGGGGACAGAGAGGGCTGGAGTTTCAACACAACTACCTGCCCCAACTTCTCAAAGTTTGGACAAAGTCACCATTAAGCTACTGGGCACAAGCCTGACCACTTTCTGGGGGAGGGCAGCAAGTCTGATAATAAAAGATGGAAAGACAATTGAGAAAGGAAGGGAGAGGGATTGTTTTCAGTTCTCAGTTTCATTGCATAGCAGAAACCGTGAGCTTTATCTCCCCTCCCCCTCTACTTGGTGGTTCCCTCTCAACAGCTGTGGAGAAGATTGGCTTTGGCCCCAGCTGGAACCCTGGCATCCGGGCCCCCAGCCACTCTCTGGTTACCACCATGACTAATCCCTGTTCCCGACATGTTCCATGTCCACCGCCTTCCCCGGTGAAGCCACCCCTGTGGGCCTCTGGGGTCTTGGCTAGTGAGAAGGGGCCTTTAACAAGACCCATCCAGGGTCTCCCTGGATCCCCCATAAGGAAGTCTAGGTTAATAAATGGCAGTTGGATTTGTATAGCATTTTCCTAACAATAACAGCTTGGGGTAATCCCAGTGGAGGGAAGTGACTTGTCTAGGGTCACTTTGGTCTGGCCTTAGTTTCCTCATCTGCAAAACGAGGAGGTTGGACTAGCTAGCTGATAATGTCCCTTAACCTTCTACTCTAAATTCTATGACTCTATGACCTCTCCTTATTTCTTCCTCCCTCCAAGGCTACAGAGAACACAACAAGAAGAGATTACTATAGTAATTTCTCAGCAATAGGTGGCTCAGTTGATAGAGTACTGGGCCTGAGGTCAGGAAGACCTGGGTTCAACTCTGGCCTCAGACAATTACTAGCTGTGTGACCTTGGGCAAGTCACTTAACCCTGGTTGCCTCAGTTTCCTTATCTATAAAAAGAGCTGGAGAAGGAAATGGTAAACTATTTTAGGATCTCTGCCAAGAAAACCCCAAATAGGGTCACAAAGAGTCAGACACAATTGAACACCAAAAGTAGAATGCAGAGTGATGTAGGCTCCATTGAGAGGAAAGTAGAGACAATGTGGGTAGTAGGTAAAGAAGCTGGTTTGGAAGCCAGGAAGACCTGGTTTCTAACCCCAGCTCTGATGCATGCTGACTGTGTGAACCTGAGAAGTCTCAGCTCCTCCAGGGCTCTAGGAAACTCTTTAAGACTCTCCAATTACAAAGAAGGTGCTGATTTGCATTGGTGGAAGGAGATTGAAAGTTCCCTATAACAATGAAGGCATAAGTCCAGTCCCTTTTCCTTTTACCTCAAGAACAAGAGAGAGCTCTAGCCCAGCCATCCTCTGCCACTCACTGTGGGGTGAAGAATTTGGATAGTTCTGGCCTCAAGTCCAAAGAACTGAAATCTATAATCATGCTTAACCCTGCTTAGACAATCTTCCAGACCAACCCCCCAGTCCCCTAGGATCTTTCCTTGGCAATTAGACCATTCCTCTGGCTCTTTTTTCCTGCTGGAAATGGAATACAGGTATTCTATTTCCCAGCTTCCTCATGAAGTTGATCCATTCATACTATGTGGATGTTTAGAAACTTTTCAGTTGTCTCTCTTTCTCTCCACACACCCAATTTGAGAGAGGAGGGAGGGAGGAAGGAGTCTAGAAGGTTCCAATGCTCTTCTAAAATAGCCTCCCCCACACCTGAATGGGGATGCTTGCCTGGCATCTCTGCCCAAGAGCAGAAGGTGCAGTGGAAAGAGGTTTGGCTACAGACTCAAAAGACCTAGATTCCAATCCTACTTCTGATGCTTATTCTTTGTGTGACCCTAATAGCCTGGTGGCACAGTGGAGAGAGCACATTGGACTTGCAGTTAGAGAGACCTGACTTAAAATCCTGCCCCAGACACTTACTAGCTATGTGACTTTGAGTAAGTTAATTAACCCGTGCCTCAGTTTCCTCAGATGTAAAATGGAAATAATAGCACCTAGCTCC
The DNA here is from genome assembly GCF_028372415.1 of Notamacropus eugenii. Lineage (NCBI taxonomy): Eukaryota > Metazoa > Chordata > Mammalia > Diprotodontia > Macropodidae > Notamacropus > Notamacropus eugenii. The sequence goes on along the minus strand of NC_092876.1, from coordinate 279,006,108 downwards.
CAGGGTTGTGAGGACCAAATGAGATAATAGTTGTAAAATGCTCAGCTTGGTGCCTGGCACATGGTAGGCACTTAATAGATGCTCATTTCCTTCCTTCATTCCTTAGGTAAGGCACAATCCTCCTTGGCCTCAGTTTTCTCATTTGGAAAATGGTGGTGGTGGCGGTAGTGGTGGGAGATTTGGAGAAGATGGCCTCCAAGTTCCATTCCAGCTTCAGATAACGAGCTCATTTATGTAAAAAGAAGTCAGAGCTAAAAGTGACCTTATAGATGATTTAACCCAATTCTTTTGGTTTCACAAATTAGAACAATGAAGCTTTGAAAGGCAAAGCTTACATTCAGCAGAATATAAATTACTTGCGGACAGAAGTGATTTCATTTTTGTCTTTCTATGTGCATGTAGCACAGTGTCTGGAACACAACAGATATTTAATAAGTACTTGTTGGACGATTGAAAGTTGCTTAGGCCGAGGATCATACAATATAGGTTTAGAACAAGAAGGGACCTCAGGGGCCATCCAAGTAGTTTTCCTCCTTACCCCCATTCTGTGGTTAAGGACACTGAAGCCCAGAGAAGAAGACTGAAATTCAAATCTGGCCTCAAACACGCGCTAGCTCTCACTTAACCTGTGTCTACCTCAGTTCTCTCAACTGTAAAATGGAATCATAATCATATTTACTCCCAGGGTTGTTGTGAGGATCAAATGAGATAATATTTGTAAAGTACTTAGCACAGTGCCTAATACATAGGAGGCATTTAATAGATGTTTATCCCATTCTATTGCAGAGAAGTAATATGATTTGTCCAATAAGAATCAGGATTCGAATCCAGGTCCACTGACCCCCAAATCCAGCACTCTCTCAGCTGTACCATTCTCCCAAAGTCATGTACCTTGGTCTCTTTTCCTAAAAGTCTTCTGTAGAGGAATTTATATTTATCACCCAGTTTGAGAGAATGGGAGTGGTGGAGTAGGGAGGATGCTTCACCTTTTAGAAGGACACTGCATCAGAGGCACAGGTGATGTTTGTCATGACCCCTGTTTATTGGAGGTACTCAGAGCAGATGACTCTGGGGGCACCATTAATGAGACTCTAGAGGAGACAGCTATTAGAACTTGGCATGGGTTCTCAGGTTAGGTATTGGCTTTGGGAGAGGTGGGGGTTGGTTTTGCTAAATTTCTTTCTCCTCTCTTTTTTATTCTCTATCCTAAGGGATAGTTTTCTGGGAGGGTTTGGGGAAAAGATATGCAATAGGAAATGTCAATGATATAAAAACAAAATATATCAATACAAAATTTAAAAAGGAAAAAGGACAGTGATAGAGGATCCTGAGTCCCTGTATTACACAGCAGCATCCAGATGTTTGGAAGCTTGGGTACAGAAACTGGAAACACTTTCTGTTTGTCCTTTCCTTTCCTTTCCTTTCCTTTCCTTTCCTTTCCTTTCCTTTCCTTTCCTTTCCTTTCCTTTCCTTTCCTTTCCTTTCCTTTCCTTTCCTTTCCTTTCCTTTCCTTTCCTTTCCTTTCCTTTCCTTTCCTTCCCTTCCCTTCCCTTCCCTTCCCTTCCCTTTCCTTCCCTTCCCTTCCCTTCCCTTCCCTTCCTTTCCCTTCCCTTCCCTTCCTTTCCCTTCCCTTCCCTTTCCCCGTCCCACTTTGTGGTTTAAAGAGGTCCTTGAGAGGTCTAATTTATATAGGCAGTCTTAGGCTAGCCTCTTTTTTATAGTATTTAATGCTGGAAGAAAACTTACACATTATCTTGTCCAATTCTTCCATTTTACAGATGAGAAAACAGAGGTCCAGAGAAAAGTGATTTGCCCATGATCACACTGACTCTATATCTAGCCCCACTACACTACATCATATCCTCTCTCATCTCTCTAGTTTTGCCTTCCTTTCCTCTTTGAAGCCAAAGCTGTATCTATTTCTACCTCCCAGTCTTGGCTTTGTAAGAACCATGGGGCCCCAGGACAAGGAGGGAAGGTATGTGTACATGAGGATGATAACTTTGAAGTTATGGAATCTGGGTACTCCACATACTTATGCCTGCTCTCTTATGGCAGTGTGGGCAGCCTTTGCCAACTCTGCAGCTGTCCTCTCTCCATGGAGTTTCTCCCAGAGTGATGGACTCCAGATGCCCCCACATGAGGCCCAGCTGCTTAGGGTTATGAGGATTTCACGCACATTCCTAGGGGCTGAGAGGAAAGAGGAAACACAGAGGTGCTATCTTCCACTATAGAACCTTCAAGCTGACCCCCACATCTGCCCCTAAGGTCCTTCCCAGGTGGAGAGGAGGAGAGCTTTTGAATGGGTCTCTCCCTTACAAGGAACCTATCCCCAACTGTTGGAATGAGTACTTGAAGTGGCCATTCTACACTGCCTCCCACCCCTTGACTGTCTCTGGCCAGAGAAGGGCTATTTTGCTATGATAATGCCCCGTCTCCTGCTGGGCACTGAGGTTTTCCACATGGCTTTGCAGACTGCCAGACTCCTGCTGTCCCTCTGGTGTGCCTCCACCTTCTTCCCTTTCCATGCTTTTTCTCCTGTGCTTTTGTCATAGAGAATCAAAATGATACAGTGGGCAAAGCGCTGAATTCAAAGATAGGGGTCAAATCCCATTTCTGTCTCTCACTAGCTGTGTGATCTTGAACAATTTACTCGACCACTATGGGCCATAGATTTCTCATCTATAAAAAAAGTTTCACTATACTAGATGATCTTTAATGTTCCTTTTGACTCTAAAACCCTGGGATCATTATTTTCCCTCCTTCCTCAGGGCATAATATGGGATGTATAATTCTGTGACCATCTCCCTCACCCTCCCAAAAATACTATTAAGGTGATAATTGGTTAAAAGTGGACTGAAGGAGAAATATTTCTCCTTTCATGCAGGTCACAACTTATCCATGTGCTCTCATGCCTCTATATGTGTCTTGCCCGTATCCTCCCACGTGTTCTTCATGGAGGTCCTCTGAATGTTCTGGGGCCCTCTTGTTCTCTTGACACAGAGTGGATGCCAATAGAGTGGGAGGACTGTCCATTACTTATCCCTTGCCCAAAGATCCCAAGATAAAGCCTTTTATACTGTGGAATTCTTGATCAGTAATATGTTGTAGTTTGCTTACATGCACTGTCCACCTTTCCATTACTCTTTGAGTGACCTTGGACTTTAATTCTTCAGGAGACTATCATATCCTTCAATAGTCACACATTACCACTGGAAGATTATTGTTGTTCAAAAAACAGGCCTTTTTTATTTCAGGGAGAAGTTTGAGATCATTAAAATTTCTGTATAATATCTCCAAGGCAGTTCAAGTCACTCCTTTCTTCCTGTTAATTTTTGGGTCCATATAACTGTTCTTGCACAATCTGTTCTAGGTATGTGCACTGATGAAGCAGTTCAATGGGTTGTCCCTCTAGGTACATCCCATAGTCTGAAATACATATATACATGTGTGCATGTACATATATGTGTATATACACAAGGACAGACATTGCTATAGATAGATATAGATATATACTTATAGAGGGATATAGAGATATAATTTTCATTTGCTTGATTTTTTCCAGTGTAGATGGTTAGACATAATGTGCTAGAGTGCTTCAGGATCTCCTTTTAGGAATCTTCTTAATTTTTTGTAGTTACATATAATCAGCACAATGTCATCCACAAACAAGAGCATCTGGAGAAAGTCTTCATTTATGGTGAATCTATCTTCCATTTGTACTAGACATCCTTCATAGAAGAGTATATAGTGAGGTAGTTCAGTGGATAGAACATTGGGCTTGGAATCAGGAAGACCTGAGTTCAAATCAGGCCTCAGACACTTACTAGCTGTGTGACTCTGGGCAAGCCACTTAATCCCATTTGCCTCAGTTTCCTCATTTATAAAATGGAGACACACTAGAGAAAGAAATGTTAAACCATTTCGGTATCTTTGTCAAGAAAATCTCATGGACAAAGTCCATGTGGTCATGTAGAATCCAATCCAACTGAATGACCAAACAACCACAGTAGAAGAGTACATTTTCCTGTTATAGGGAACAAAATATAAGACCGAAAGCCCCTCCCTGATGGACATGTAGTTCAAGGACATGAATAAAGTCTTCAAAAAGAAGATTGAAAACTATTAACAACTTTAGGAAAGTTTGGTCCAAATCACAAATAAGAAAAGAGCAAGTGAAAACAACTCTGGGGTTTTACCTCACACACAGCAAATTGGCAAAAATGACAAAAAAGATGGGGAGGATTAACAATGGAAGGGTTATGAAAGCTAGGCACACTAATGTGATGATGTTAAAGCCATGAATTGATTCAGTCAATCTAGAAATCGACTTGAAATTATGCTAAGAAAGCTCTGTTTGGCCAAAGATCCTACTGCTAGGCATACAGAGAGAGGGGGCGGGGGGGCGGAGACGGGGGCGGAGACGGAGACAGAGAGAGACAGAGACAGAGCCAGAGACAGCGAGAGACAGAGAGACACAGAGACACAGAGACACAGAGACAGAGAGAGACACAGAGAGAGACAGAGAGAGAGAGACAGAGAGAGAGAGAGAGAGAAGAAAAAGAAAAAAAGAAAGAAAACAAAGATAGCCCATATACAACAAAATCTTCTTAACAGTACTTTTTGTACCACATTGGTACATTAAATGAAATGGAACATGACTGCAATGTAAGAATGAATATGAAGAACCTGGAAAAGCATGGAAAGATTTATTTGGATTAGTGACAAGTAAAATAAACAGAATCAGGGAAACAATATACAAGCTACAACAATGTAAAAGAACAAAAACAAAATTAATTATAATCACCAAACTTGACACTGAAGGATCAATGAGAAAATGCACCTCCCCCCTCCTTCCCTCTTCCCTCCCTCCCTCTCTCCCTGTCTCGTCTCCCTCCCTCCCTCCCTCCCTCCCTCCTTCTCTCCCTCTCTCCCTGTCTCGTCTCCCTTCCTCTCTTCCTCCACCCCTCCCCTTCCCTCTTTTGCTGGGTATGAATACTGCATAAACTGTCAGACTTGGCTGGTGTGTTTTTCAGTTTTACTCAACTGCTTTTCTTTATTATTCTTTGTTTTAGGAGACAGCTCTGAGTTGGGAAGAGGAATGACCAGGGATTCTTTGAAATGGAGGGATGTCATAACAAAATAAATGAATCAAAAATTTAAAAAGTGAATACATTGCTCTAACTTATGCCTTCCTTGATACTAATAATCTGAGGGTTGTTGAACACAGTTATTTCTGTCATATCCTTCCAGGAATCTTATATGATTCTGATATATGTGTGGAAAACCCTTGTGGGAAAGGAACCTTTACAGCAGCATTTTCCTCTACCAAATCAAATACTTTAGAAAAAAAAATAATCGACAAACAATAAGTGTGGTCAGTGTATTCTCTATACCTTTCAGTTAATTGTATGGTGGTGATGTGTAGATTATTCTCTGCAAAAGCCTGTTCCCATCTCATGCTTTAATCAAGGATTCAGATTTCAAGTCAGACTCTTTCTCCACTACATCGTTCTCCTCTTCATCCTGCCTCTTATAAGGACAGAGGGCTGGGTTGTGTGATTTGGGCTCATCTAGGAACTGGGGAGGTGGCCCTGGAGCAGGCAAGGAGGGAGAGCCTTGGACCAGAACCTCCTGGCCTTTATATATCCATTGAATTAATATGTCTAAGGTCTCTAGTAGGTGGAACGCTAGAAACCAAACTTCCTCCGCTCTGGAGGTCAGACCAAAGAGTCTTTCCTTCTTTTGCCTCAACAAACTTCTCAGACCCCTCCATGATACGGCAGTTAGGTCTGGGATGATGGATGGGGAAACCACAATGACTGAATTTTACAGGACTAGAGAGGTTGGAGGAGGGGGCAAAGAAGAAGCAGATCGTTAGACAATCTGCTCTGGGTTTCTGGCCTCCTGCATGGGGATGGCATGTCTGTGAGCTTATGTGGTTCTCTTCTTATTTCTAGAACCCCTTGGAACTCAGAGAGGTCCCTGGAGAAGAATCATGTATTAAAGGGATATGGGGGAAAAGATAGGGATTAGACCTGTGATGTCATTAGCATAGGGAATCTAGGGTGAGGGAATTCCCTCTACTAATACAGTTCAACACTTCTCTGGAACTTCTGGTCACAGTAAGTTGCCTACAGCATTGAGAGGATAAGCAACTTATCCAGGGTCACACAGTCGGTCTGTGTGGGAGACAGGATTTGAACCAACTCCTCTTTGCTTTGATGCTAGCTTTCTATTCACCAAACTAGGCTGCTTAAGAAAAAGAGGGAGTCCTTCATGTACCTTGGGGATAAACAGAATGTCCGATTCTGGGTGATGAGCAAAAGCATGAAATCATCTTTTCTGTGTTCTTCCTCTCGTCCTTCCCTTTTAGGGAGAGGAATAGGGAGGTATCTGATCCTCGGTGATTAAGGAGGAATATTAGCAGTATGAGATGCCAGTCTTTTATTTTCTTCATTGGCTGAAAATCAATCTGGAATTGTAAACCCAGAACATGGAGGACCCAGATGTATAAATCCCAACCAGGCAAAGTGTTAAGTTGGGGAGGGAGTCTGGGGTGAGAAGTATCATTCTGTGGTAGGATAGAATAGGGACAGCATCCCTTGACTTGGGCTCTGGATATGGAGAATCCTAGGGCTAAACTGGGATCAAGGGAACTTTAATATTTTTAATCTTATTTTACCAGTATCTTTGTTTTCACATCACCTTCATTTACAAATATATTCCTTTCCACTTGCCTACCCAGAGGACAATCCCTTTAATAAAAATTTTAAAAGAAAGAGAAAAAAAATAGTAGTTCGACAAAACCAACCAACATGTCACTCATATTTGACGGGTTATGCAACATTCTGTGAGTCCTGGGAACTTTAGGAAGAGCATGGCTCAGCAGGGTCCCAACCCCCCAATCTGTATTGGGCATTTTTCCTCTCACTGTTCTTTCCCCTCCTGAATAAGAATTAGAAAAAACATGTTTATGGTCTAGAGTATGTGAAGATACAGGGAGGGTGAGAAATAAAAAAAAAGGAAAGGAGGAATGGATACTTGAGCCAAGTATCCAGTTTCAGTGACAGGAGCTGTTGATGGGAGGAAGGTGACCAGGGACTGGGCCAAGCAGACCTCAAAGTCCAGGGTGCCAAGGGAGTTCAGGGGCCAGAGATAACAGAGGACCCATGTCTTCTAAGCTAGTCTATATATTGTATCTCCCAAGAGAATATAAAAACCTTTAGGAGGGCCAATTCCTGGCATGGTACTTGTCACATAGTGGCTGCTTTAAAAATGTTTATTGGATTAAATTGAATTCCAGCCAGGGACTAGAGATCATTAAATGGTTAAACAATGATAAAAGAGTAAGCCCTCCCCCCCATACTACCTCTCACTCCCTTTTTTTTCTTTCTGATAACTTTTATTTTTTTAAATCTTTTTCTTCAATGAGCAAAAATCCATTCTTCCCTACTCACTGATCCTGTCCAATTAAAAAAAGAAAGAAAGAAAAAAGAAGAGCACAACCCTTGTAACAAGCAATCACAATCAAAACAAATTCACTGATTGGCCATATCCAAAAACTCACTATACTTTTTGAATCTGATACCTCTCTGCCAGGATTAGGTAGTATGTTTCCTCATTGATTGGTCCTCTAGAATCATGAATGGTCACTGAGTTGATCACAGTTATTCAAATTCAAAATTGTTTGCCTTTACAATGTTGTTGTTATTGTATACATTGGTCTTCAGGTTCTCACTTTCTTCTGGATCAGTTCATACAGGTCTTTGAAGATTCCTCTGAAACTGCCCTTTATCATTTCTTACAGTATAATAATTTTCCATTTTTATTTGTATACTATACTTTGTTCAGCCATTTCCCTTACTTTATAGTTCTTGGTCATCACAAAAAGAGATACTAAAAATATTTTTGTATTTAAAGGTTTTTTCCCCCTCTTTCTTTGATCTCTTTGGGGCATAGCCTGTACTCAAGCCAAAATGACAACTGCTGCCACCATTTCCTCACCTGTTCAGTCCTCCTCATGCCTCCCTGTCCCCCCTCTCAGTTGAGGACATAATTTAAAAATTGAGGCATTTGTAGAGAGTTTCCTCTTCTCCTCATCTTGTATCACTCAGACATCTTTCCCATTACCTCCTTCTTCACCGCTGTCTCTCCTGAAGAGTTAGACATTCTCATTGACACAGCAAACCCCTCTATGTGAACCCTTGATCCTGTCACCTCCAGTTCTCTCTGAGAGATTGCCCCCACTGTCATCCCTACTCTCTAACCTTCGATTGATCCCATTCTACAGACTTTTCCTCTCTTGCCTACAAACATGCTTATGTCACTCCAATTCTTAAAAACTTTTACTTAATCTGCCCAATATCCCTGTTCAACATTTCTCTCATTCTCTGCTTAACTCCTTGAGAAAGCCCTCTTCATTAGGTCATTAGGTGCCTCCACTATAGTTTGATTTCTTCATTGTTCAAATGAAATCAATCTCTCCAAAGTTATGAATGATCTGATTGCCCAATCTAATGCCTTCTTCTTCTTCTTCCTCTTCTTCTTCTTCCTCTTCTTCTTCTTCCTCTTCTTTCTCTTCTTCCTCTTCTTCTTCTTTTTCTTCTTCTTCTTCTTCTTCTTCTTCTTCTTCTTCTTCTTCTTCTTCTTCTTCTTCTTCTTCTCTCCTCAGTCTTCTTTGCCAGATCTTTATCCATGTGATACCCACTAACTGTGGATGTACTCCATGGCTCTGTCTTGGGATATCACACTAGGTGAACTCATCAGCTCCCGTTAGTTCAATGATCATCTCTATGCATATGATTCCCAGATCTAGATATCTGGGAATTAGTCTCTCTCCTGAGCTCTGGTCCCACATCCCCAACTATTTTTTGGACATCTCGAGCTGAACTTCCCACAGGAATCTTACATTTAACACCACCATACAGAACCCTTTATCTTTGCCTTTAAACCCTCCTATCTTTCCAATTTTCTTATTGTTGTTGTCATTGTCATTGTTTATCCTTCATTTTCAAAGAGGATCAATGACATCATGGAGGGATGTCTTGACTCATGCGTGAATTGGATTTAAGTGAGCCAGAGCTGCACAGAGTTGTCAGCCTCACTGTCTCTTCCAGAGTATTGAAGTCGAAGGGCAGAGCAAAAGTCAAGATGACTGGCAATAGTCCTGGATGCTGTGGATAACATTGGTGTCTTCAATATTTGACAAAGCTCTAAGCTCTCCATGGTACCTGCTTCAGTCACCTTCGTGACTATTGGGACAAATTGATCTCATTTGTCCATTCTTCTAGGGGAAGTCTTCGCATGCTTAGGATAGACATCCCCCCTCTCTTTGCCCTCAACTCACAGACAGGTTTGAGTCTTATTGGTTACTCTCAACCTGGTTTAGCTTGTCTGCTAAGATGGTTTGCCAAGGTGTGGCTACTGCACATGCTATAGCTTCTTGGAGTCACATGTGACAGTTGAGTGCCAGATGGACACCAAAGGTGGATGAGCAGCCCTGATAAGGTCTCAGCAAGCCCTCACTCCAGAGGTGCTGGTCCTTCTTGAATACCCATTATACCCCAACTATCCTTTCCTATCATTGCCAAGGGGGCCATCATTTTCCTAGCTACCCAGGCTCAAAATCTGGGTGCCATCCTAAACTTCTCATTTGCACTCATCCTTAAAATCCAATTGATTGTCAGTTCTTGTCATCTGTATCTTCACATGTTCCCTTCTCTCTACTCACATGGTTACCACCCTACTATAGGCTATCAAAACCTCTTTTCCGAACTATTACAAAAGTCTTCTGCTTCATTTCTCTTCCTCCAGTCTCTCCGCACTCATCTGACAAAGTCATCTTCCTAAAGTGCAGGTCTGATTATTCCATACCCCTTACTCAATAAATTCCACCTGCTCCCTATTAAATCTAGGATCAGCTATAAAGTTCTTTGTTTCAAATTTAAAACCTTTCACAGCCTGGCATCTTCCTACCTTTCCAGTCCTCTAAAGACTTTATTCCTTCCCACCCCTACACTGGTCCACCCCCACCTTGCCAGTGCTAATACCTTCCCTCTCATCCAACATAAACGCATATACATTATGGCCATATACGTGTATGTGTATACAATTGTGTATACAAATATGTGTATGTATATATAAAGGTATTTGTATCTATGTACATATACATAAGTGTACACACATAATATATACGTATACATGTATATATCTTATATCATATTATATATTGTATATTTATTATTATGTTATTACCATATAATTATATATAATAATATAATATAATCAATTATTTATTACATATAATATATTGTAACATTATATATTTTCCCTACCATTAGAATGTGAACTCCCTGAGGGTGGGGAAGAGACAGCATTTTTACCTCTCACTTCTTAATATAGTGCCTGGCACTAATAAATACTCAATAAATAGTTATTGACTGTTTGACTCCTCAAATCCTTTATAATCTGGCTTCCACTCCTACTACTCCCAAATCCCCAAAGAACTATTGTTTAGCAAATCCAGTCACCTCTTCTCCATCTTCACATCTCCCTGCCCTTTCTGCACCATTTGACCTTGCTATGACTTACCCCCTCCTTCCGTATAATGTAATCGTTCGCTATTGAAACATCACACCCTTCTAGTTATCTTCCGGCCTCCCTAATCACTTTCTCATCTTCTCCCATGGCTCTTCTTGCTCCATAAATACGGGTGTCCTCCTGAGCTCTGTCCTCTTTTGTTCTCTTGCTATGCTCTCTCCCTCAGTAAGCATAGCCATATCCAGAGCCATGCACAGATGATTCCAAAATCTTTCTCTTGAGCTTTGACCTCTTTCTCAGGCTCTGCCTCTGGATCATCAGCTTCCTACATGTCCTACCAATAACCTCAAGAACAGCACATTAAAAAAGGAACTCATCATCTTCTCTTCATACTCTCATTTCTGTCCATGGTACCACCATCTTCCTATTTCCCAAGCCACAAGTCCCATTCTATCAGTGACCACACTGAACCACTTTCTAAGGCCTGTTCATTTTATTTTTTTAAATGTTATTTTTTATTCTGGACTTTAGCAACACTAAATAAAATAATCATTTTTATAACTGAAAACTTTTGATTTTTTTCTTAATAAGAACTTTCTTTTCAGCATGTTATTCCCACTAAAGCCAAAATGAGCATGTCAAAAATAAATTTCATTTCTCACAGTCTGGAATGTATGGTCCAGTAGACACAGTCTAACCCCAGCCTATCCAGGGACTATCTTGCCCACAGACCAGGAGGAGCCCAGTTCCCAGGAGGTCTGTCTCTGGGTTCCCTTTCTCCCTTCCCTATCATCTTTTAGTTGAACAAAAACCTGTAATCCTTATCTGTTGGTTAACCATGGATAGGAATATTCAATATGATATGACTTTGTAGATTCCCTAGAATATATATATATATTTTTTTGCAAAATAAGAAATAAACAATCACCTAAAGATAAGGTGGGAGGGAGAGAGGAATTTTTTTTTCTGGGAGGGAGGCAAAAGGGATGCCACACTTGGGATAGGATGAGATAAACTCGTGCAAGGAGGGACTCCAAGATAGAATTGACCCACTGCCTGCCTTCTTTACTTCCCTTCACCCTGCAAGATCATTCCTGGGAACCATCTAATGCTCCCATGGGCCTGGCTGCACTGCAGGTGACAAGAAGTGCCTCATTCTGCAGGGAGTGAGGAGCAAAGGATGCCAGACCAGCCAGACCTTGCTTAGCACTGGATGACCTATGAATTTTGAGTCTACATCCTTTAAAGTTGTTTTCATTGAAAAACAAATATATAAAAAGAAGCCTCCTCTCTCCCCACTCCCAGTGCTGGGCTAGATCTGCCCTGGCATTGATGGCCTGCAATTTCCCCTTCCTCTCCAGCACTGTTTAGAGGCAGAACATGCTGCCAAGGGTCCATCGCTTGACACATTGTCTGAGATGTCTGTGTGTGCTGAAGAGTGCTCAGAAAACACATGGAATAGACACAGAACTCTCCTGAGTGTCAAAATTAATTACCTGAAATAAAAAGAAACTGAGGCACAAAATTTCTAACTATTTATGATTTAATTTACATAATTTACATTTTACATTTGCATATCAAAGCAGGTCATCTGATTCCTCAGATGTCAGACACAAGGAATGATTTACAGAACTGATTTTTATGAGAGAGGAATAAAAAAATACAGAAACTTGTTTTAACATTATTCAATTGGACAAGGCAAGTCATCTGACTAGTTAGCTTCTCCCAGTTTCTCTTAATTCAGATCTGTATTGTTGGCAACATTTAGATGTCAAAGTGAGATTAACTCAGAAGTCCTTGGCCTTGGTGACTGATGAGATAAACACTTTCAGGGAGGGGACTCTAAGCTAGACTGACCCATTGCCTGCGGTCCTTGCTTCCCTTCATCCTACCAGACCTTTTGATACATTGTTTAAGATGTGATGCCTTTTGTAACCAGAAAGCTTACTGAGAAAGAGGAACTGTGGTTTGTAGTTAGCAGTCACCCCCCCCACTCCCACAACTACAGAAGATTCCATTTAGACTTAACTCTAGCTAAAGACTGGAAAGAGATACTTGGTTGCTATCCTTTGTTCTTGAAAAGGACCAAAATGACATCACTATATTAGAGTCAAGTTACAGTGTGACTGACTATGGCTGATCAGACCAACATGAGCTTGGAATGTTCTGTCACAGGTTGGGCACAAATAGTCCATGTGAACATTTGGGGAAGATTTTCTATATTTGCACATCTTCAGCCACCCCTCCCCCCCAATCCAAAGCTATCCAGAAGACTAAGACATGATTTTTTTTTAAATCTGGAAGAAAAAATACATAATTTCCCCTGATCATTGCTTCTACACTGTTAGAACATTCTTGAACTTTGTTATTTTTTCATAACACAATTTGGTCTTCGGGAGAAAGGTGGTGGTCACCTAGCTACCATGCCCTTACACAATACTATTCAATAGTCCTGTAACTTTCTTCTCTCCTTAATGAATAAAGCTCTTTTTCCTGCAGATCTTTTAATCTTTCCTGCTAGTTCTTTTTTCTTCCAATCTCTTCATCACCACCACTGTGTGTATCCTTTTTATGCTTCTCTGGAGTCTTGTACTTGAATGTCAGATTTTCTATTCAGATCTCATCTTTTCATCAGAAATGCTTTAAAGTACTCTATTTCATTAAGCATACATTTCCCCGCTGAAGGATCATACTCAGTTTTGCCAGGTAGGTTATTCTTGATTGTAATTCTAGTTCCTTTGGAATTCCTTCTGGAATGTCTTATTCTAAGCCTTATGGTCCTCTAATAGGGAAGCTGCTAAATCTTGTGTGATCCTGACTGTGGCTCCAAAGTATTTGAATTGTTTCTTTCAATTTGCTGCTTGAAGTACTTTCTCTGTGACCTGGAACTCTGGAATTTGACTATAATATTCATTTTGGGATCTCTTTCAGGAGATGACTAGTAGATTTTTTCAATGTCTTTTTTACTCTCTAGATCTAAGAAATCAGGGTCATTTTCCTTTATAATTTCTTGAAATATGATGTGTAATGTCTTTCTTTGATCATTGCTTTTAGGTAGTCCAGTAATTCTTAAATTGTCTTTCATCAATCTATTTTCCAGGTCAATTGTTTTTTCCAATGAGATATTTCACATTTTCTTCTAATTTTTCATTCTTTTGACTTTGTTTTATTGTTTCTTGATGTCTCATGGAATCATTAACTTCCACTTGCTGAATTCTAATTTTTAAAGAATGATTTTCTTCAGTGAGCTTTTGTACCTTTTTCAATCTGGCCAATTCTGTTTTATAAAGATATTTTTCTACAGTGAATTTGCCCCCCGCCAAAAAAAAAAAATTGGCCTAGTCTGCTTTTGAAAGAGTTCTTTTCTTCAGTGAATTTTTGGGCTTCTTTTACCATTATGTCAATTCTGTTTTTTAAGGTGTTATTATCTTCTACATGTTTTAATGTCTCTTTTACCATGCTGTCAATTCTCCTGTTCCTTGAGGCTTTCTTTGCAGCTGTTTTCACATTGTTGTCTTCTGAGTTAATAGCTTGGTCTTTCCTGACAGCTTACTAGCTTTTTATGTCAAAGTTCTTTTTGTTGTTGTTTGCTCATTTTCCCAGACTATTTCTTGATTTTGAACTTTATATTAAGGTTGGGTTCTACTCCCCTGGGGGTGGGGAGACACTGTCCCAAGTTTCAATCTTTTCTGTGCAGCTCTTTTCAGAGCTAGTTCTGGGGTCTGCAAGTTTTTGGATGCTTCCAAGGTGCTATGACGTGAGCAGAGGTGTAGTCACTGCTGTTCTGGTCTGCCCTCTGTTCTTTACCCAGGACGGGTCCTGGTCCCCTGCAGCCACAAATGCTAGCGTTCCTCTTTGCCTGGGAACTATGAGTAGGGTCCCTGCTCCCTTCTGATTGGCCCCTAATTCTTCTCTTCACCCTTTAACTGTGACCCAGAACTATGTAGGGACAATATGGACACTCACTCTACCTAGTGCCAACAAAGGATTCCCTGTAATCGGTTTCTGACCCTCTTACCATCTCTGGACTGAGAGCTCCCAAAGCTGCTGCCCATATGGCAACAGAGTTACAAACAAACCTCCACCCTGGTGCACAAACTTCTTTTGACCTCCTAAGCTTTTTTAGGCCTGAAAAATGTCTTACCCTGACCTTTTTTCTCACTCCACTGTTCCAAAGTTATCATTTCCATATGTATAATAGCACAAAATTTTTTTACATGAAATGGAATCTCTGTAATAAATAGCTTGCTTTTCTTTTTCAAATATATTACAAATTCAACATTTTACTTTCAAAGCTGTCCCACTTATCTATGATTCTCTCTAGGCTTGTTCATTTTACCTTGAAAATTTCTCTCCATCCCTCCTCTCTCTTTTCACTTTCACTGTTATTACTTTAGTTCCAGCTCCTATTATCTCTTGTCTAAATTGTTGTAATAGCCTCTGAACTAGTTTCCTAGATTCTAATCTATCCTCTCTACAATTTGTCCTTCATACATCTGCCCAATGCATTTCTAATGCATAGCTACATCACAGTATTCTCTTCCTCAACAATTCTCTGTGAGATCCAGTTGACTGGTGAACAAAATAAAAATACTTTATTCTGGAATTCAAGGCTCTCCAAAATCTTTTTAAGCCTTTTTTTCATGTTAATCACTTTGCATCATTTTCATGCTACTCAAGCTGGGTTCTGACTGTGGAACTGTCAACTTTAGGGGATTACCTTTCTGATTCTGTGTATTATTTTATACATCTGAAAATATTATCCTGACAAAAAGGTCTCTAGGCTTCAACAGACTGCCAGCAGAGGTGGGGAACCTGTGGCCTTCTAGGTGCTTGAGTGTGGTAACCTTTTGACTGAGTCCAAATTTTACAGAATAAATTCTTTTATTAAGGGAATTTGCTCTGTGAAATTTGGACTCAGTCAAAGGGCTATGCTTGAGGGCCTAGAAGGTCACATGTGGCCTCAAAGCCATAAGTTCCCCACCCCTGGAAGGGATTCAGGATATAAAGAAGTTTAAGAACCCCCTTCATTAAAAGAACTGTTGCAGTAAAGTACCATGTGACATTGGAGGAAAGGGGGGAGACAGAAGAGGAGAATGTTAAGTATGAGCTCCAATCCCCACAGAGCTGTGTTATCCTGAAACTTAGTGGGTTGGTGAGTAAGACCTTGCTCAATCCTCCTCAGTACCCTGAAATCTCTGTTCTCCTGGCTTGGTGACTGTCACCCCTGGTATCTGGTCCTTGCATCAGAGGCAATAAATGGAAGAGGTGGGCTCCAGTCATAATGATTCATCACTGTCAGTAGCTTCAGGAGCAAATGGAGGAGACTCCTGTGACCTTGTCATTCCCTTCCAAATCTAGCTGTTCCTTGTCTGAGAGATGCCTGGAAGAGGCTGACAGCTCCTATCTCCAAATCTCCAAGACTCTTTGCTTTGGCACAGTGTAACAGGGTGGGGGCAGGGTCTTCTGGCAGCCTCAATCCATTCTTCTGTTCAGTCCTCAACTCTGCCTGTTTCCTAGAATCTTAGAGACTTTAAAGATCTTTAGTCCAACCCATAATTAAATAGGAATTATCAGTACAACATTGTCAAGTAGTCATTCAGCCTTTGCACCATCTCCTGAGGTAGACCATTCCACTTTTAGATAGCTCAGTTAGGGAGTTTTTTCTTCTAATGAACTCAAATCTGCCTCTCTGGAATCATGAATCTAGAATCAGAACAAACCTCAAAGGCTATTGGTCATTTTACCAATGGGGAACCTGAGGGCCAGCTCAAATGTCATTTCCTCCTCAATGAATGACCTTGCCTCCTACTCTAATGAGGAGATTGAAGGTATACTCTGAGGTTCTTTATCTGCCTTTCTCCACCCCTCACAACCTCTCTATAGATTCAGCATCCTCTCCTCCTTTCTCCAGTCTCAGATGATAAGGCAAACCCTTCTGCTTGCTAAAGCCAACTATTCTTGTGCATTTGATTCCACCTTTTCTTCTGAAAGTTGGCCAGAAAGATCATTCTTTTTCTGTCACTCATTTTTGTTTTCTCTCTACTGGCTTCTTTCATGATGTCTACAAACTCTACTATCATTAAACATAGACGTGGATTTTTTCTATATATCATCCATTGACCTTGAAATTCCTTTAATTATTACCCAATGTCTCTTCCCCCACCTTACGCTACTAAAAAAAAAAAAAAAAGGATAGCATCCAGTTAATGCACCCATTTCCTCACGACCCATTCAATCTGGCTTCAAATTTCGTCACTTGATTGAAAATGTTCTCTTTGCCCATAGATCAGAGAAGTGCTAAAGAAGGTGAAGTGTATCTTTATTCTAATGTAAGAAACAATGGGTATGAACAATATGGAAGTATGAGAAGACTTACATGAACCAATGCAAAGTAAAGAAGTAAGCAGAACCAGGAAAAATACAGGCACAAGAACTACAAAAATGGAAATGGAAGGAACAATTAGATCCAGATGCTGCAAAAGTATAATTACTGAATTTGGCCCCAAAGAAGAGAAATGAGAAGGAGACTATGGGTATCATCAATGTATAGAATTTTGGAATTACTTCAGTGTGTTTGTAAGTTTTGCTGAGTTGTTTTTTTTTTCCTTCTCTTTTTCCTTCTTTGTTTTAAGGGCTGACTCTCTGGGAAGGAAAAGGAGAGATAAGGGAAATGTAGGTAATATAGAAACAAAAGATATCAATAAAAAAAAATTTAAAGAAACTCTTCTCTGTATGATTACCCACTGTTACATCACAGAATTATAGATTTAGAGCTTAGAGGCCATTTAATTCAACCCCTTCATTGTACAGCTGAGAAAATTGTGACACAGAGGTTGAGGTCACACAGGTAAGAAGTAGCAGAGCTGAAATTTGAGCCCACATGCTCTGAATCCAAATCCAGCCCACTTGTCACTGCAGCATACTAGCAATAACTTTGTTCATTTTCCTTCTTGGATTTTCCGAAGCTTTTAACATTGTGAACGCTCTAAAAACTCTGCTCCTTCTTCTTCCGGAAATGCTTTTCTTCCTAAGATTCTTTGACACAGGTTTTGATAGCTTCCATGTATCTGATGGGATAGCTAGGTAGCAAAGTGGTTGGAGTGCTGGGTTTGGAGTCAGGAAGACCTGAGTTCAAATTTGGACTCAGATATTTACTAATTGTGTGACCCTGTGCAAGTCACTTAACCCTGTTTGCCTCAGTTTCCTCATCTATACTATCAACTAGAGAAGGAAATGGTAAACTATTCCAGTATCTCTGCCAGGGAAACCCTCCCAAAATGGGGCCACAAAGAGTCAGACACAACTGAAAATAACTAAACAACAACACACCTTGTCTGATAGCTCCTTTTCCATCTCCTTTGTTGTCTCATTGTGTTGTTTCCACCCTTTAAATGTGGATGTCCCTCAAGGTTCTGTCCTATGCTTTTTTCCTCTTACCTTTCTATACTCTCTCTCTCCCTTAGGTTCAATAACAACTTCTATGCAGATAACTCCTGAATCTGCATATTCATCCTGAAGATCTCACAATTCCCATCCTCCATCTTCAATTGCCTGCTGGACACATTCATCTAGATATCTTATTGATCCCTCAGACTTAACACGTCCAAAACTGTATTCATTCTTTTCCTCTAAGCTTACCTAGCTTCTCACATCTCTTATTTTCCATTGATGGTATATACTGCTATTCTCCAAGTCCCAGGATTTGGAGTCCCAATGTAGCACAAGTTGAAATACTTAGCATGTTCAGATTGGTAAAGATGATAAAAACCCTAGCAAATTTGGTCCAGCCATTCTGGAAAGCATGGGACTATGTCCCCAAAAAGTCGCTAAACTCTGTATACTTTTTGACTCAGAGATATCCCTGTTAGGTACATACCCCAAGAAAATCAAAGAATGAGGAAAGAGACACATATGTATAATATTATTTATAGCAGTTCTTTTTGCAGTAGCAAAGTGCATGAAGAGGTTGTCCATCTCTAAAGGAATGGCCAAACAAATTACGAGGTTTAAATTCAATGGAATATTAAAGCACCCCAAGAAATGATGAAATCAACAGTTTAGAAGAAACCTAGGAAGGAGAATTTACAGAAGTACAATGTTACACATATGTACAAACATATATATGTATACATACATATATACATACACATATATGTACTCTGATCAATGTAATGACCAATTATGACTCAGGGACTGATAAGAAGCCTACTGACCATCTCTTGACGGAGAGGTGATGAATTCACGATGAAGAAAAAAACGTATTTTCTGACATAGTCAATGTTTGACTTGTAACAAGGACTCCACTTTTCTATTTCCCAGTAGAGGTAGATGGGACAGTGAGGGAGGATAGATATGGGGAAGAAAAAAATAAAACAGAGTCATTGAGTAATTTTTTAATACAGAAAAAGGAGACAATATGCCAAGTCAACAAGCATTTATTAAACACCTAGGGGCACCTGAGTGGTTTCATGGCTAGAGCACTGGGCCTGGAATCAAGAAGACCTGCATTCAATCTGTTCTCAGGCACTTACTAGCTATTGCAACAGTGGACAAGTAATTTGACTGCAATTTGCCTCAGTTTCTTCATCTGCAAAATGATGATAATAGTAGTACCTACTTCCCAGGGTCATTGTGAGGATCAAAGGAGATAATTGTTAAGAGCACAGCATGGCATCTGGAATGTTATTGTTCAATCATTCAGTTGTGTCTGACTTCTTGGTGACCCCATGGACCTTCTATCTTCTGCTATCTCTTGAAGTCTTCCAAATTCATGTTCATTTTTCCATGACACTATCTATCCATCCCATTTTCTGCCATTTCCTTTTCCTTTTGCCTTCAATCTTTCCCAACATCAGGGTCTTTCCCAATGAGTCCTGTCTTCTCATTATGTGGCCAAAGTATTAAAACATCAGCTTCAGTATTTGACCTTGCAGTGAATGGTATGAATGAATTTCTTTAAGTATTGACTGATTTGATCTCCTTGCTCTTCAAGGGACTCTCAAAAATCTTCTCCAGCACCACAATTCAAAAATGTTGATTCTGAGTCAATGGGAACATAGTCTGGAATATAGTACATGCTATGTAAATATTATCTATTATTTTTTACCCTATGTGCCACCAACTGTGCTAAACACTGAGTATACAAAGAAAGAAAAAAAAAATAGTCCCTGCCCTCAATCTAATAGAAGCTTACAATCTAATGGAGGCCGTAAAGAAGCACAGACAAGTAGGACAGCTTTGAAAAGTGCAGATTGAACTTCTTTATTACTTAAAAAGAAAAGCAAGTTGTACATAATAGAGATCTGCAATTTCATGTATAATTCTCTTTTTCGGGTCTACTATGTATAAGAAATGGCAGACTACTCCAGTATCTTTGCTAAGAAAACCCCAAATGGGTCCCAAAGAGTCAGACAGGACTGAAATGATTGAACGACAAATGTATAAGAAAATGACCTTTTTATTTGACATTGCTAAATTTAGAGTTAAATCAAATGTTAAAAGTAGGGGAAAAGCTTGGAGTTACGTTTGATTCTTCCTTGTCTTCTGTTCCCTACATGTTGCCTAGTATAGTGGAAAGAGTGCTGAATTTCCCTGTGTGACCTGACCTAATCACTTTAACCTCACTGGGCCTCATTTTCTTCAAATAAATGGGTCAGATTGCAAAATGTCTAAGCTCCCTTCTAGCTCTAAACTAATGATCTTCTAATCCAGTTCATTACCAAATTCTGCCAATTCTACTTCTCCAACATGTGTTCCATAGGTCTTTTTCTCTCTACTTTCAATTTCATTACTCTAATTCAGGCTCTCGGTACCTCTTACCTAGACCATCAACATCCATCTTTTGCCTGGTTTCTCTGCCTCCAGGATCTCCCTTTTCCAATCAACACTACAGCTAACATAATCATCCTAAGGCGTGGATCTAACCTCTCCTTGGCTCAAAAATCTTCATTGACTTCCTGTTGCCTCTAGATAAAATACAAATTCCTCAGCCTGGCCTTTAAGGCCCTCCACAATGTAGCTTCAACCTACCTTTCTAAGTTTTATAATACTCATTCCTCCCTACATTCTATGTTCCAGTCAGACTTAATGACTGTTTTCCCCCACAGTTTACCATCCCATTACATGACTGTATTTTTGCCTAGGTCTACATTCCCTCCTCAGTCTGTATCTTCCTTCAAGATTCAGCTCAAGCATGACTCTATCCATGAAGTTTTCCAAGATCTCTCTAGTTGCAAGTATTTTTCCTCCTTAGATGTTCCTAGTGCATCTTGCACTCCAATACACTATAAGCTCCTTGAGGGTAGGACATGTTTCATCCTTGCACAGGCCTTAGACATTGTAGGCACTTAATAGATACTTGTTGAATCCAAATGAATGTCTGCTTTGCTCCTATAATATCCTATCTTGTTCATATTAATCTGTGCACACACAATAAGCCTGTCTATCTGAAGATAGTGACCATGTCCCCCCACCAAGTCTTCTCTTCTCTAGGTTAACAGCCCCAGTTCCTTCAATGATTTTTCTATGATAAGGTATCCAGGCCTTCTCCAATAGTATATCCTCACAGGTATAATTTAATCTGTTTATAGTTCTGAGATTCCTCTCAAAAATAAAACAAAGTGAGGTTAAAATCCATGAGAAAAACACTGTATCCAATGTTCCCTTCCTCTGAGAAGACTTGCCTGTTTTAACCCACCCTGTTTGGACACCATGTGGCTCAGCATCCCTCTTATCAATTATGTACCATAGTTTGCATTAGAGGATATTAATTTGTATTCTATAGTATGTATCATTAATTTTTTTATGTGTGTTTCTCACCTCTCCTAATCATCTGGGAGCTCCCACAAAGCAGGTCATGTGTATGTTCATTTCTTTCCTTTGGTTCTCCCTCACCCCTGTTCCCTCTTACCCAGGACAAAGTTCCTGTTCACATTTCAAGGAAAGGGTCTGACTAACTTTGCATTTTTCTTTTCACTACTACACAAAGGGAGCGCAATGGGTCTGCATGGATTACTACGAGGGCAAGTGTTTTGGGCCTTGGGACCCAAAGCAGCATTTCTAAATTGCGTCCATATGGATGTTCTAGACAGCTAATTCAGCCAGCATTCCGGTCCCTACAGAACTTACGGCCACTTTCTTTTTTTACTCCTTCCTTCCCTTGTCACCTGCTGTGCCCACCTGGGTTTTCTAAGCTAGTGGAACAGGAAGACACAAAGTTTGGAGGAATAACAAGCACACTGGATGAAAGAATGAAAATTTTAAAAGATCTCTGCAGCGGAACTGTGAATGCTCCAGCCATTCTGGAAAACAGTTTGGAATTATGTCCCCCAAATCACTAAACTGTGCATACAGTTTGATCTAGCAGTAACAGAACTGGGCCTTTATTCCAAAGAGATCAAAGAAAAAGGAAGAAGACCCATATGTACAAAAAAGAAAAAAAAATAGTGCTTTTCTTAGAAGGAGCTAATAATGGGAACAGGAAGAGTTGGGGGACAGAGGGAGAGAGGCAGGCTGTTCCTGGCTGCCTTCCCTCACTCTCCCCAGTGTTATATTTGAGAGGAAAGGGAACAAGATTGTGAGATTATATAAGTTGTGGACACAGGAAAACTCAAGGTTTGAAACACCAGGGAACGACATAGAAAAATGGTTTTAGCAAGAGCCTGAGTCCAGCATGGTGGGGGCCAATTTCCAGCTTTGACCATTCTTCTAAAAGTAGAGGCTAGCCTCCTCCATATTTTCCCACAGGATATCCTCCACCCCTCCTCTATGTCTTTAAATGTTTTTTTCCTTTCTCTTTACTGATCCACATCCCTCTTATTCCTCTAAAACTTTAATAAGACTCATATCTTCCAGGAATTTGATCTGGATTCTGACCCCTTAACTCTGGCTCACCTAAACACTAATGCACTGGTTGCTTTGAGGACATTCTGAACTTTGTGACCAGTCTCCCACATTCAAATGGGGGCACTCTGAAAGGCAAGGACTGGGTCTTTTCTAGTTCCATGCCTATCTCCTACTTTCAGTAACCAGGATAGAGTAAGAAAGACTTGGGTGCCTCTCCTTTCTCCAGCCTGGGTTAATTCTGATTCTAGACACCTCAAAGAACCTATCACGTCCCTTTTGTATAACACCTTGGGGATACTCTTTTCCTGCCTTGGCATAAGTCAGTGGTTTCTCTCTTTCTCTCTCATCTCATTTTTCTATCTTATCATCTCTATCTCATCTCTTTCTTTCATCCCCATCTCATCTCTATCTTATCTTTCATCTGTTTTTTTGTCTGCTTCTCTCTCTTCCCCCCCCCATCCCCCCAAACACACACACACACACACACACACACACACACACACACACACACAACTGAATTTGGAATCTGAAAGGCTTGGGTTCAAATCCTCTCTCTCCACACTTACCAGCTATGTGACAATGGGCAAGTCATTTAACCTCTGTGAACTTCAGTTTCTTCATCCATTAAATGGGGATGATAATAGCACCCTACCCCAGAGTTATCGTGAGGTTCAAATGAGAAAATATATGGAAAATGCTTTGTAAACCTTAAAGTAATAGACACACACACACATACACACACACACACACATACACACACATCAGCTACTATGATTTCTCTTAGCAATCCTTGTTCATCCATCATCAGTTAAGGTGGGACAACCTCCCTGGAATAGAAGAGCATATTCTAAAGACGCTAAGCTCCTGGGCTCTATCTAGGTGGACATTAAGTGTCCTGAGGATTAAGCTACTATAACTGTGGGATAACAAACAGGAAAAACTGTCCCATAAGTCACTCCCCATGGCTTTCTGGTACAATTGCTTACCTACCCTTTATAAGGAGGCCACATGCCTAGAGGCCTCCTTCTCAATGTCCTGGGGTCAGATGCCCTTGTTAAGTGAGAGTTTTCTCCACAGGGACATCAGGCCATGTGCAGACCATAACAGTGTCCTGGTGCTTGAGTCTGAAGGGAGAGACTTAGGTCGGGAGTACCCCTGCCCTAAGCTCTGCCTGGAGAAGCTAGGGAGAACGTCTCAGCATGGGGGACTAATTGGGATGTTCTCCTCCTGCTGCCTGAGAAAAGCTCAGCTAATTTGCCAGAACGATCTAGTTAAATGCCAATTAGAGTGCTCCGTCCACTGCTCCACTCCAATATATTAATAATGTAATTAAGCATTTATTGCCAGCACAAATTAAAAATTAACTTAATCGGATGGCCAGGAAAACCTGGGAAGTGACCATATAAACGGACAATTTGCATCTCATTAGCATACCGTATCCAAACAACACTCTTTTTTACACACACCCTCAAGCTTGCCTCACTCAAATCTGCTAGTTTGGCTCACAGATACTGGGTCCTTCCAGCTGCCCACAGCTGGGGAAGATCTTCCCCCATCCCCCCTTTGCCTTATGTCTGGCTCTTCTTTCAAGCACTAGCCCTAATGTCATAGATACGTCAGTATCTATGTCTGGAGAAGGAGGCCCACCTCCTCCATCCCCTTTCCCCCCAGGCTAACAGTAGTACCATCCCCTAATTGGACACCATGATTTACTACAGCAACATGGCAAAGTGGAAGCACCATTGAACCCAGCGTCAGAAGATAAGGGGTTGAGTTTCAGCTTTCCAACTTACTAGCTGTGTGACCTTGAACAAGTCTTTTCCTCTTGGTTTCGTCATCTGTAAAATGAGGGAGTTGGATTAGATGATCTCTAAGGTTGCTTTCAGTTCTAACTTTCTATCATTCCACCCAAACCCACTTCTTCTCTTCTACAGCCCTCTTTCCCCATGATGCAGCCTGATCCCCTGGTGTTGATTTCAGTGAAAGGAGAAACTATTTGGAGGTGGGGTAGCTACTGGAACAGCCACTGCCACCCCCTTCCTTGGAGAGGATCGATTTGTACTGCATTCCAGACCTGGAGATGGGAAGCAGATGGTGGGTGGAGGGGTGAGGGTGGATCAGGATGAGGGCTAGTAACTATGGGGCAACCTGAGGATGACTTTGTAAAGCCTTCTGGGAGGAAGTTATGGAATCCTTTAGGAGGCAAAAGGGTGCTTTGTGGGGGAGGCTCCTTCAGGGTCCTCGGTGTAAGGTCAGAGGGCAAAGCTGACCTTCCTCTGTCCTGCACCCATCCATCCTCCTGGGGAGCAGTTCAATTTGACAAGTGTAAACCTGGTGGATTTCTCTTAAGGATTTGGCAGGAGTAAAGGAGAAAACAGGAAGGAAGCAGGGAGGGTGAATTGAAGTTTAGATGGAAGTTCAGTACAATGGAAAGGCCCCTTGAATTAGGAGACATAGGTTCTAGGGAATGTTAGCACTAACTTTTGATGTGACTTTGGGCAAGTCATTCACCTGTTTCCTCATCTATAAAATAAGGGGGTTAGACAGATGATGTCTGGGCTCTCTTTGAGCTTTAGATCTATTTATTAACTTGCTTTGTGACTTTGAAAAAGTAGCATTTCCCACTAGACTTATCAATCTGTAAAATGAATGGGTTGAACTAAATGAGAAGTACTTAACCTGGGGTCCTTGAACTTAAAAAACTTCGATATAGTTGATTTCTTTCGTAATCCTATGTGTTTATGATTTTAAAAATATTTTTCTGAGCAAGTGTTCATAAAAAAAGGTTAAGAATCTCTGGATTAGATGTTCTCATTAATACTTCTTCTAATTCCACTATTCATGAAACTGATAGAAACTGGGGAACCTTTGTACAATGGTCCAAACTCTGAAGTTTTGGGGAAGAAAGTGAATAGAGGGCTCTGGGGAGACAGAGACCATTTGGAGTTGGTCCCGACTGCTCCTAGAATTCCCTTTAGCTTTGGCTACCAGACACTGCTAGTTAAGTTCTTTTGCTTCTCCTGCCTGTATCTGTCCAGCAGCTTCCTATCAGATAGTGAAGCCCAATTACCTTCCTATTACAATGTAAGTTTCTTCAGGGTAGGGACTATTTCACTTTAGCCTCTGTATGCCTAGTGCTTATGGTGCCTGGCACACTGTAAGACAGGTTAATAAATGTCTTTTGATTGAAATATACACATTTGCTGCAACTGTCAAATGTAAACTAAGACGAAAGTCATAGATCACCCCTTTCCCTGATCCATTTGGAGTGATTTCTTCACCACCCCAACCCCCACCTTCAGAAACTGGACCAATGCCCTTGTTCTCATTATCACCAAATGAGCTACTGAGTTTAGTTTAGGTAACTTTCACCCTGAGTCTGGATGATATCAATTTGTATTCATTTCTATGACTACTAGTCACTTGAAGTCTGAGAGAAGACTGCTCTGCTCCTGCCTGTGCCTCCCCACGGTGCCAAGCTTGGGAATCTGCCCAAAGTTAGTACTAAGCCCATGGTATTGTATTGGGCACCCCCTGAAGTCTTGGCACTCACTGTTCACAAGCTGGAATCTCTCTTGGGCATGAAGCTGACTTACAGCTCATTTGTGAAGGACTCTGCCAAGATATCATGCCCTAGTCACTGATAGGATAAACTTGGGGAAAAAAGACTTGGGTCCTAGACTCCTAGAAGGCACAGTCCAGGTGAACATAAGTCATCACATGAAATGAATGGCAGATTTAGTCAGAGGAACTGCTTCAAATACTGATTTTTACCACAGACTTTGTGCACGAGCCAAGTTATGCTTAACAAAGTCAGGCTAAGTCATCTTAGCAAAGACTTTGTTTCATCTCTGTCATCATCTCTTAGTTTCTTCATTTGTAAAACAAGCTGATTGGTCTAGACATATGACAGGCCTCTTAAAATCCCTTCTAGATTTAAAGCTATGTTCCTATGAGGAACCATGTGCTCTAGAAGACCAAGAGTGGGAGAACTATGCTAGGAAACCTTCTGCGACTCAGGTCCTGACAACAGGAAGGCTAAAATCCAATTTTTCTTGGTCTCAGCCAGAGACATCTAAAGCACGAAGGAGAGATTCTAATGCCAAGCAGCTGCCAGAGTCCTCAGAAGACAGCTTGCCCTGGGCCAATGACAGCCCAAACCAAATCACTATGTTTTTGGGAGATTAATCCTGGAAACGTAGATGGGAAAAAAATGGTACGCACAAGACAACAGAATTTGTTTTAAACTCTTTATTTATAAAAAAGTACATTTTTTTTCCTCAGTACATTTTTACCCATAATTTTTTTTTATACAAAGGGGGAACAAACACCCCGCTCAATAGTCAGAATTGGGAATCTGGCGGGCCCATCCCCTGGTAACGCTTCACTCAACCAAAGAAATATGGGGGAGAAGGGCGGGAAGGAAAGGCAGCTCATGACAATCTTGGGCAAGGAGGGGCCTTCTCCTTGATTTTTTCTTTTAAAAAAAAAAAGCAACAGTAACATCAACAACACAACAACTCCACTTAAAACATGTCCTCACTCGACTCTCCTGGGCTTCCCATTGGAGCCATCAAAAGCATCAAACTTTGGCTCATTGAGTCCAACTTGCTACTCAGCTCCTAGATGCTGGGGAGTGGAGGGAGGGATTGGGGGTGGGAAGGAAGAAGATACCTTCTCCCTATTGGTTCCATGGGCCAGGAAAGACTGACTAGCTACCCAGACCTCATTCACATGCAAATGTCCTTACTCTGATTGGATGGGATATCAGGGGAAGCTGGACTGGAGATGACATGAAGGATTCCCAGGATCATCAAACCAAAGGGGCTTCCCACATCCCTCACCTCTCTCTCCAGCCCCTGACAATGCTTTGAGAAAAGGTCAGGATCTGACCATCCTCCCTCCTTTCCATGCATTCTTAGGACACGGTTGTCTCACTGGGAGCGTCCATCTGACCCCTTTGCTACTCTTGGTCCTCGGCCCACCCCTCTTCTTCCCCAGCAATAGCATTATTAGCAACCTGGTTCCCAGTTGGGACAATTATTGCACATGTGACTTGGGCAGGGTAGGGGGAAGCAGAGAGTAGCAGTGACTGGGCTATTGGGACCCCTTTTTCTCCCACTGCCCCTGTGGAACTTGGTCACTTTTTGACTTAAAATCAGAAAGGCACTCCCCCTACAGTGCTTCATTCAAGCAAGATCAAGCCCACCCCTCTTGGGGTGTGTGTGTGTGTGTGTGTGTGTGTGTGTGTGTGTGTGTGTGTGTGTGTGTGTGTGTGTGTGTGTGTGTGTATGTGCACGCATGTACGTGTGTGTGAAAGCTGCGCCTGTCTGAGCATGTATACAACTGATCATGTGTCTATCTACACATGTGACGTGGATGTGTATATCTACATGTGTCTGTGTATGGCGTGTCTTAACACAAGTATTAGGTGTCCACCTATGTTTGTACGTAGCTGCTTTGGGGTCTGACGAAGGGGAGGGAGGTTCAGATGGGCTTTGTGGTGGAATGAGACTGAAATCAAAATCTGCTAATTAAATACAGTAAGGAAGAGCAATGGACAGCATGGGGATGCCACTGCAAGAGGCCAGAAGGAAACAGCTAGGGTGGCTGTTGTACCAGTCAAACCCAATTCACTTCACTTCCTGCAAAGCCAGCCTTGGCTGAAGCACAGCTCACTTTGTGGGGATGGGGGAAAAGCCCCAGCAGCTGGCTAACAAGCCCAGTTCTCACTGTATTTCTGTTGTCTATCCTTCCTGATCGGCTAGGTGCATACAGTGGCATTGGGCACCTCTCCTGTGAAGTGGCATAGCCTACCATAACAGCCAAAGAGTGTACCAGAAGGGGAGCTGGTCTCACCCTAGCACCCTGCCTGGTCCTTGTCCATCTGAGAATAACCACAGAAACAACGCCAATCTTCATATCTACTGAGGAGTTCCTGGCATAGAGAGCCAAGGAGGACTCAAGGAGATGACCACCCCAATATCCTGTCCTCTTGAAGGCTGTAGCAGTGGACCACCTGGGGAACAGCTCCTGGGTCCAGGGGATGGGGATGCCTATTAGACACACCCCTTATGTGCTCTGTTCTGTGTGCTTTACTTTGGGAGAGGGAGGGACAGAGGAAGGGGGTGGAAATAAAGTGAGAAACACCAGGGTTTGGTGGGACACTGTATATCAGTGGGTAGAAAGGGCAAGGAGAGTCATTTGACTCTAGAATTCCAGACTCCAGATTGGGAAAACAGGGCTGAGAGCAGACTGGGGTGGAGGAATTAAGGGCAAAGGAATACTTCTAGCAGGTCACTGGCCCTGGCTCCTCTCTGGGTAGAACAAACAGACAAAGATGGTCAGTGAAGAGGATGTGAAGTGAGGTGGGCCAAGGGTGGCAGGGTATAATAAAGAAAGAATCCCCTGCTCTTTGCAGGGTAGGAGTGGAGAGGAGGGGAAAGAGAGTACTACTAATACTGCTGGGGAGACAGCATCTGGGTGGGACTCTCTAGATCCAGTTCCAGAACTGTTCCTGACCTTGCCATGGTTGAAGAGGTCTCAGGATTGCCCTGACCCATCTTCCCCAATACCAGGCTTGCAAGAGAAGGAAGGGCCAGCCATGGGGTTGGCATGGCTTGAGACTTCTGCTACATGGCTACTGGGCTGCCCACTGGGAGGGTTAGGACAGGGGTCTAGTGGTCAAGGGCTTTGGGCTAGGATCACTGCTCAGGTACCTGCAGACTGGTTGAGGGGATCAGAAGTTGGCTGGGAAGCTCACCCATGTTCAGAGGTGGAGGGATGAGAGCAGGGCCAGGGCAAAGAGGGTAAAGGGAGTCTCTGTCAAACAGCAGCACCTGGGTGAGAGGACGGTTTTCTGGGTAGTATCATAGGATCCTAAGATTTAGAGCAAGAAGAATTCATCTAGTTTTTTTACAGGTGAGGAATCTAAGGCCCAGCTAGAGGTTACCTGGGTCTCTACAGTGGCCTCTGGTGTAGGAGAAGTAAGCAAATGGTAAGGGGTTTCCTGAATGCATGGTCTCCAGGATGCCACCCTCCAAAACCCCCACAATTGCCTATCATTCCATAGAACCACTCTCTCTAGTTATGTCCCTTACTTGGATCAAGTGGGACCCAGAACTCTGACTAGGAGTGGGAATTGTTGGTCACACAGCATTTTCAATCTTCACCCGCTGACACCTGTCTCTGGTGCCCTTTGTGAGAAGGGACATGACTGTCAGAAGCATGGGGGAAGAGCCAGGTCTCTACTGGGTTTTCTCTTCCCATGCTCATCACTCCAAATTTAGAGACAGGGCAGGCTGCTGAGAAGTTCCCCTTAACTGTGAGGGCTGAGGGGATTGAGGCACTTTGAACTTGGAGGGGAAACAGAGGAAGGAGGGAATTCCCTCTGTGCTGAGCCCTTTCTTTCTTTCCATTTACAGGTAGGAAAACCAGGGAGCCAGGGACCAAGAGAAGCCCTGCATCAATCTGGATACCTTCTCCATGGTCCTCCTTTGATAGAAGGACATGATGAAGTCTGAGTAGGGCAGGAAGGAGGACAGTGGAGGTGCTGAACAGAAGAGGAACTCTCTAGGATTCAAACTCAAGGAGCCACTTGTTCCCTTGCTCTTTTTATTAAACTTTGCTACTTCATTGGTATAGACTTGCAGATTGTATATCATCAGTCTATACTCTTCTGAGTTTCATATAGTGCCCTATATAAGAGTTTTTGATAATTATTCTCTCCACTTGCTACACACACATACATGTATGCACGCACACAGCCTTTCTTCACTTTTAACTCCCTAAATAATTTCATTCCATACTGAAAGACCCTGGGGGGCTGCGGCCTCTGAAGATCTGAGGAGCTGGAGTTGGGCTTGGCTGTATGTGGGGGACAGCAAGAGAGAAAACCAAGATAAATCAGCACCTTAGACAGCAGGATGGGCTGGGAGCAAGACACAAAGGTCTTGGAATTTGAGTGTAGGCTGGACTAGACAGGTGGCCCCAGATAAAGGTATTATCTGATCTGATCATGTTCAGATATTGGTTTCCCTGAGAGGCTCTTTTCCCCAACTCATGCAGCTGGGGAAAATCCTCAGTTTTTTGGGGGAAGAAACAGAGAAGTGGCCACACCCTGGGCAGTGCCCACCTGGAGTGAAGCTCATGGCTGAGGGTAATAGATATGGCGCTCCTGTAAAGAACAGGGGACCTCAGAGAAGAAATCACAAGGGTAGGTGTGTGTGTGTGTGTGTGTGTGTGTGTGTGTGTGTGTGTGTGTGTGTGTGTGTGTGCGCGTGCTGGAGTCTAAGAGAGGAATCAAATCATGGCTAACCTAACCCTTCGTTAGGCAGTGAGGAAAAAAATGCAAAATATACTGTGAACAGTGTAGGCATCATCAGGCCTAGAAGTCAACAACCCACATCTTTTCTTACTTAATCGGTATTCCTTGACGCAACTGTACAATCCCATCACTTTGCTTCTGTTAATCCTTCATCCCTTCCGTCTGGGATGAATTAGGGTGGTCTATAATCATCCAATCACTCTAGCTAAATCATGGTAGGTTTACCTAACCAAGGAAGAGGGAACAGCATTGGGGAGGGAGGGGTGGATTTGGTTTCCTCCAGGGCAGCCCTCCCCCTCCATAAAGAAAAAAAAATGAAGACAACATATAAACAAATTCCAGTGTTTGGGGACAGGGGATGAGGGGGGAGGGAGATGGCTGGATACCATTGCCCCCTCATATCCCAGGGTCAAGAAACACAACAAGACATGAACAGGCTCCATATACACGGGGCAGATAGTAGTCAAAGGAAAGTACAGGAACACCAAAGCCACAGTCGAACACAACACCACAGGAAGTGGGGGTAAGGGGTGAAGGAGGGGGCAGGAAGCGGAAGGCAGTCATCCAGGAAAGAGATAAAAAATAAAGTAGCCCCCTGCCCCAGCTTGATCCTTCCCCCCATGTACCTTGAGAGTGTAGGGGGCTTCAAAGTGGGGCACTTGAGTCTCTGTTGAGCTCCTTGGGGACCTGGGGGCTGGGGTCGTGCGGGTGAAGGGGGAAAGGAGTGGGCATAGAGGTGGGGCTACACATACCACTCTTTCTTGGAAATGAAAGACCCGTCATTCTGAGAAACCATGTTCTCAGCCAAGTCCAGCTGCTCAGGGTCATACTGGTAGCCAAGAGTCCGGTCCCCATAACCGTCAGATCGGGCCTCAGCCTCGTCCACGGTGAAGTAGGGCCGCTTGACGTCCTCATCAAACTTGGGATGTGGGGGCCCGACCTTCCTCTCCCCTCCACCCACATCCTCCTCTTCTTCCTCATAGCTGCTCCCCCCCAGTGGCCCAGCCTTCTTCTCATCATCTGAGTCGTCAGGGTACTGGAGGTTCTGGGCCATGGGTGGGTGGTGTTGTGGAATGCCCGCCTTGCTATAACCATTGCCGTAGACATGCTTCTTGGTACTGTAGTCCCCCTTGAAGGTGTGTCGGCGCCGGCGGAAGTAGACCACAAGCACCAACGCCACAAACAGCACCAGGATGATGCCCCCCACCACGCCCCCAATGATGGGCGTGGGGACGCTGGACCCAGATCGCTTGTCGTGTTCGGTTGGAGACGGGGTGTAGGGGAACTCTGGGTAAGGAAAAGACATGGAAGGGGGACAGAGTCAGTCTCTTTTTGCCTCTCAGGGCTGCTGGGGGAAGGACTGGGGTAGGAGGTGGGAGCATAGGTGAGGGAAAAGCCAGGAAGGGAGTGGGAGCTGGGGTGGGGAAAAAGTACCCCAAGAATGTGGCTTCCCATAGCTTAGCCTGGTGACCCTGTGTTTCCCATATTCCTGAAATGGAGGGATCTTGGGGTTCTAACACCTGTTAACTTCCTGTCCTCCACCAAATCCCAAGTCCTACTGGGTAATTTATAACCACAGTAGGAGAGATGCCTACAGCATCTTTGAGCAACCCTGGCTAATTCCTCAGAAACAATGCCAGCTCAATTCCCTAGCCTGAGCCTCACCTACAAACCCAAATTCCTATTTTCTCAGAACCTGATGTGTTTTAGAGAATGCTCCTTCCTCCCATGTGTATATTTTTATATAACTGTCTTTGTGAGAACAGACTGTGTGCCAGACACTGTGGCTAGCCCTTTCCATGGCTATGAAGAGGACTGGTCCAGAGAGGCACTAGCAGGTGCCAGGCCACTCTCTGGGTCAGGGGAGAAGGGATCCTCGGGTGTTAAGACATCAGACTGATGCTGTACCCATGCCAATGACCTGGGAAAGAAGGTAGGGTAGGAGTGAGGGCAATAGATGCCAATGTACAGAAGCCCAAGCTGGACACCTCTGGCTCTCTTGATGAAGGTTTGCCCAGATCAGATGGTGTTGAGCAACCAAGCAGTTATAATAGACAAGTGTGGTTTTGGAGCAGAGATAGACAAGGCAAGAAAGGAGTTTGCATTAGAAGGTGGAAAGAGGTGCTTGTGCACAGAAAGAAGTATGTCTGGTCACAGGGCATGCATGGGGATATTAGTTCAGGCATCAGCTACCTGAATAGAAGAAGCTGCACCCTAGATCAGAACTCCTTGAAAGAAAGAAAACATGGAAAAGTGACACCAATTGAGTGTTGGGCACATTGAAGTTTCACAGAAATCTAGGACAGCCTAGATCTGGACCAATATGGCACATGTCTAACACATGTACATGTATAAAAACATATTTGTACATGTACTCACATAGGACAATCTCAGAGATAGTGGGGAAGTAGAGTGTCAAACTCACCTTATCATAGTATTTCAAGCTTCTAGCACCTGGAGATCACCTAACCTACTTATCTTTCAGGGGATTTTTCAGGCACAGAGATGCCATGTTGTGTGACTATGGACAAATCTAGCCTTCTTTTTTGGCCACAGTTTCTCAATTGGAAATTGAGGGGGTTGGATTGGACAAGCTCTATGGTTCATGACCTTACATACTAACTTATCTTAGAGGTGGAAGGAACCTCATGAGTCATCTAGTCAAAAGTTCTCCTTTTATAGATGAGAAACCTGAAGCCCATAGATGTTAAGTCACTTGCCCAGGGTCAGACAGTTCATTCAAAGCAGAGATGAGGTTGGAACAGACACACTTTGGGTCCAAATGCAGTATTCTTTCCATTATCATGACCTGATTGCATAGTTCAGCACACTTATAAGGCAGCTTACGTGTTGGAAAATGGGAATTTCTGGTAGCCAAACATCCCTGGGGAGTTCATATGTTTATTTATATGTTTATTTTTCCCATGTTGGTCAAAGTGGTAAGGAAGAGGGCATAGATGTGTATGGGAACAAGAAAATACTCGAGATGAAGACAGGGACGATGTGTGTATTGCAAAAATACACTGGTCCTCAGGACAAAAATACCAACAAAAACCGGCATGCACCACCTTGGCCCCAAGACATTCCTTTCTATTCGTAGGCTGAACATATTATAAGAGAGGTCATAAGAAGGAGAAGGAACAGAGATAGGTGGAGCTAGTCCACTGAGAGGGATGTCTGCTATAGGGCAAATGGAGGCCCAATAGCCAGCTATTTACAGGCAATGTCCAAACACAGAGGACCTCCCCAGCCCCACCCTGCAATTCCCCTTCCCTCATCCCAACCCTACTCTGCTTAGCTTGTTCCTCTCTAGTTGAGGCTGAGGGAGGGTTACACTCTAACAGATGGAAACAGCTGGTGTCTTTGGTTCGCTGGGGTTGAGGATGGGGGAAGGAAAACTCACAGAATCCCGGAGGGAGAGTGTCTGTACTGAAGGTCTAGGCAGAGTGATGGGAAGAGGCTGAAGGAGGAGGGAGAGAGAGAGAGAGGTAGAAGGGGAAACTGGAGAGAGGGAGGGAAAAACTGGGGAAAGGGAGAGATAGCAGGATGAGGGAGGGAGAGAGGAAGGGAAGAAGGGAAGGGATAAGGAAGAAAGAGAAAAAGAAAGATGAGGTAATGAGCAGTGATGGAGTCACCAGCTCATGCCCAGGATGTAGAGCAGCAGTTGATTGCAGAGTTGCATTACATAGGATAGCAAACAAAGCTGGTGACAAATGCTCCTTAATTCCTCTTCCCCAACCCTTTACTGGGTCATCCTTTGATATGGTTCCATTGTGGACAAGTGACTGAATATGCTAATATTTAAAGTTAGACAGGCCTTTCTTAGAGACTTTTCAGTCTGACCTTCTCACCAAGCCCCATTTACAGATGAATTCCCCAAGACACGAAGATAATACATAGACAAGAGTCAGGTCTTGAACCCAGGCCCCCTGACTCCAATGCTTTTTCCCCATTGTGCCACAGAAGGTGTAGGGACAATAAGGTTCAAAGAAAAATGAAGGGTGAGAGAGAAAACTGGGGGGAGAAGGCATTCAAGAGGGACAGGGTCAAAGGCTGCAGGTCTAAGAAGGGGTCACAGCAAGGTAGACCTAGTGGACATTCCTAGCACCACCACTGGGTGGCTCCTGAGACCAGTGCTGGCCTCAGTAGGCCTCGTGCAGAGTAAAGAGAAAACCCAGGTCATTGGGGGCTAAGTTAGCAGGTCTTAAGCTTTGAGGGTAGAGAGAGAGAAGAGGTATCTATATCCAGGTTTCAGGCCACTAGCACATCTGTCACCTTTCACTATCATACAGAACAGAGCAGGTACCACTGCAGACTCTAGGTGCCTCTGGCCCCTGAGGTAGGGGTGATGGGTATTGGAAGCAGCCTTTCACTCTCCTTTGCCTTCCCAGCGTTACACTAAGGTTACACATACATTTCCCATATAACCTGGTCTTACTGACTCTTCTCATAGCAGAGAGAGAAACAGGGAAGATGAAATTCCTTGCCCCCGCTCAGTCTCAATAGTAGAAAAGGCACCAGTCAGAAGACCCGAGTTTTAGCCTCAACCTGTGCTAATGTTAGCTGAGCAGCCTTGGGAAAGTTGATTAACCTCTCTGAAACTGGTTCCTTGTCTGTAAAATGTGGGAATAGCATCCGTTGGTCCTTCCTAGCTCTAACACCTTAATTCTATTTCCCGATGAGTTCTTACCATGTGGGAATGACTTCAGACATTCTGTAGATCAAACAATAATCTCCTAGAAAGCATCTCTGATGAGGAAAGGCAGTGGTGACAGGAGCCCCACTTATATGACCTACTATTCTCAAGGAAAACTGCTAACACTTGAGATGTAGCTGTCCCTCTGCTTGGAACCCTACAGTCAGCTCCTTGGAACACTAGTCTGTCTGTCCTCTGTTCTGGTCTCATGCCTCTCTCCTAGTTTCCCCTAGCTTCCTTCATCCAGCTTAGTTCCCCATCCCATTTATAACCCTAACTGTTTTATCAGATTGTACACCTGCTCACCACCTGGAAGGGGAGGACTTTTTATGTGGGGCCACGGAGGCAGGTGACAGTAATCCTAGCTCCTCCTAGACTAACCTCCAGAACCCCTTTTCTGCCTGGACCGCCACCATTTTCCCTCTTAACATCTGAATTTCCTCCTCCTCATTCATTCATTCATTCATTTATTCAAGAAACATCTACTGAGTGCTTACTGTGTTATGTGAAGGGCATAGCACTAGAAACTATGAGTGAAGGCAAGAAATAAAAGATGGTCCCTGATCTTAGGCTGCTTACAGTCTAGTGAAGGAGACATGACCTACATATATTGCTGCTGAAATCCTGTACCCAAACTCATGGCCTTCTGACTCCATGTGCAGAGCTCTTTCTACACCATGCTGGGTAGAGATACAGACAAATCACTTCCCCTCTCTGGGCCTCAATTTCCTCATTTGTGAAATGCAGGGATCGATCCGGAGGAGCTTCAAGTCCTTTGAGAACAAATCTATGAGCATACCACAGGCCCAGTGAATGCTGCAGACAATGAGTTCAGAGGCAGGAGAGGTCTCTGTGGTTTTGGGGTATCCAAGGAATTCTTTGGGAGGGAGGTAGCCCTTGAGCTGGGCCTTGAAGGATGTGGAGGACTTGTAGAGTCAAAAGATGGACAAATTCCAGGTGTAGGACATCAACCATCATTCCACTGGGAAAACTCTACTGTCCTGCTGAGGTCTTGGAAACATGAGATGTCTTGGGGGGGTTTTCCCTGCCTTTGTATCCTTCCTGTTTCTACTGGTGGCTCCTTTCTTTCTTCCTGTTCATGCACTTGCTTTAGCCCTTGGTCCTCCGTTCCTCATGGTCTCTCTCCTTTCCCTTAGCAAACTGTTTCAACTAGTATGTTTATCCGCCAGTTGTGCGGCCCTTCATCCCTTACTTCTTAGCCAAGCTCCCACCCTGCCTCTGCCGTCGCCTGGATGCTACAGAGACTGATAATGCCTTACTGTACCCCCAAACCCTATGTATCCAAAGGCTCATGGTCTTCCCTCAGAAATTAGCTTCTCCTATCAGCTCCTCCCTTTTCCAGTATTACCATCTATCTCAGAGGAGGCTCAAAATTACAACGATTCTTAAGAATGGATGGACAGGATTTCACATCAAAGATTTTGGGTTTAAAACCTGCTTTGGGGGCAGCTAGGTGACAGAGAACTCTGAGCCTGGAGTCAAGAGTTTAAATTCAGCCTCAGACACTTAAGTAGCGGTGTGACCCTGGGCAAGTCACTTAACTCCAATCACCTCTCCCTTCTCCCTCCCCCCCCCCCCCCCAAAACAAAAGAAACCTGCTTCAGTTACTTACTGCCTGTGTTGCTTTGGCAAACAAAGTCCCCTTTTCTCTTTAGGTTGGAAGAGATGGAAGGTCCCAGTTCTAGATCACATGACTTCAGCTCCTATACACTACCTGTCACCCAGTCCTGTTGATTCTTTCTTTGTAATAACTCTCCTTTTGGTGTCTCTTACTCAAGTCTTCTCCCTACCCCCAACCCCAACCCCAACCCTAACCCCAAGGTGTGCTGGAGTTAAGGCTTCAGTTTGATTACTTGCTAGCTGTACAATCAAATTGTTTAAATAACCTCCCTGAATGTCATTTTTTCTTATGTATAGAATGGTGACAATAATGCAGGTTTTATCTATCTCAAAGGACTGTGGTGAGGAAACCACTTTATAGAAACCCCAAATAGCTTCATCAATGTGACTGCTGCCAGATTCACCTCACTCATGGGGCAATTTTGGTTTACCGTTCCTTTGCTTGAAAACCTTCAGTGGCTTGAAAATGCCTATAAGAAAAAGTCAGCCTGGCATTCAAAGTCCTGCATAATTCAATTCAACAAACATTTATTGTTTATTACTAAGTGCAAGGCACTGGTACCACCTTAGCTACCCAGCTGCCATCTCCCCAAATCCCAAATATAAACCTTTGGCCATAGACAGGTCAGTATCCTCATTGTCCACAAAATAGGCCAAACTTTCACTCCTCTACTCCCCACCAAGAATGCCCTTTCCCCTCTTCTTTACCTTTTGAGATCCCCATTATCCTCCAAGGTTTCTTTGGACCCCACCTCCTTTATGTACTATTTCCCTAATCATCCCAGCCTACAATGACTCCCCTTTCTTGGAACTCCATTAGAAGGTGATCTCTTTGAGGACAGGGACCCTATTTCTGCCTTTCTTACTCATCCTAGTGCCAGGCATATAGTAGGTGCTTAATACATGCTTATTATTAATGATGTTCATGAAAATCATTAGTACTCTCTTTGGTGCTAAACTATGGCTTCCCTGAATGGAGTGTAACTGTATCCCACGTGGATATCTAGTCCATATGGGAGAGGGACAGTAATAAAGCCTTGATATCTACAATGGAAATTTATAATCACAAGAAAATATGCTGGAAGAGATCCTTAGAGATCTTACCATCCAAGCTCCTTTTGAGATAAGGTCATTGAGACTAAGAAAATGAAGAAACCAGTCTAAGGTCACATAGGTGTAGACAGGAAGAACAAGGTGGGTAGTGCTACACTATAAAATGCTTCAGCCTTCTCCAGGCCTCTTTGCTAAGGATCTTTCAGGCTAAGGAAGGTGGGCCCCTGGTCTAGTCAGATGAACAGCCAGCCTGGAGGCAGGGGGATGGTTTGAATGGCTTTTCAGTGAAAGTGTTCTGATACTAGGGATCAGAAAGGGGGGAGGAGGAATGAGGGGGGGATCTGGCTATGCAGGGAGTATGGCTTCCTCCATTCCCTCCTAAACAGAGAAGGCTGTATGCTCAGGAATGAGGCATCCGCCTTTGCTGCTGCCTGACCCGACCCCCACCCGCTCCAGCCCTGCCAGCTGTCACATTCATCCAGTAGTTCCTGTATCAATGCCAGGAGCAAAGCCCGGGGTTGGGGGAGGAGGGGCAGCAGCTGGGAGCAGCTACAGCAGGAACTGAGCTGAGGAAGTATTCCTGTTGGCTGGCCAGAACCCAGGTTACTGCCTCCCTTGATAGAGCCTACAAAGAGGAATCAAAATCTGACTGACAGCTGGAGTGTTGTTGGGTTTTTTTTTGGGGGGGGGGGGAGGGAGCAGCGCATGGTTGAAGCATGGGTGGGAAAAGAGCTGGGTTTATAGCTCAAGGTAGATGGTCTAAGCTTCGTAGTTGAGCTAAGTCCAGTGTCAAAAGAAGTATTGGGCTTATTTCTTGGATCCAGTGATGGAAATGTTATGCTAGAAAGCTAGAGGCTAGCTAGAGTGAACTAGGGAGAAACTACATTTCCCAGCATGCAATGGTGATATAGGGCTCACTCTCAGAAGTCATTCCCACCATCCAGTTGTTGCAGCTGTGGTGCCCGTGTCCTGCCATCAGGAGGAAAGTGGGAGGGACGCAGAGCCCAGCCAAACCAGTGGTGAGAATTAAGCCACCCTCTAAGTACTCTATACACATTTTCAAATATAAACTCTCCCACAGGACCTGCACATGTTTACAGACTCCCATTTGTTCACACCCAAACTCACAATTACTAGCACACATGGATGCACAGACAAGTCATGATCATACACATACTTCTCACCAAGCAGAACCAGTAGTGCTTTTCTTGAAGAGTTCAAAACCTCATATACCTTATTTTCTCTTAACCCCCAGTAGAATATTTTCCATTTGGAAAATATCCGTTAATTTAAATTTTTTAAAAAGTCTTCTAGAATTCTTCTATGCAACACTACTAATGTGAAAATGTGTTCAATAGGAATGTATGCATAGAGCCCATGTAAGATTGCATGTCATCTTGGGGAGGGAAGGGGAGAAAATTTGGAACTTATGGAAGTGATTGTTGAAAACTGAAAACAAATAAATGGATAAATATGGGAAAAAATAAAGAGAAGGAAAATAAGTTTGTTTTTATTTTTAAAAAGCCTTCTGAATGGGGAAAGAGACTTAATGTGTGGAGGAAGTGGGGGGAATTACTCCTTAGGTGACAGATCTGGGGTCATGGGATGGGCCTCTCTGGATATCAGTGGTCTCTTAGCCTTGTTGGTTAAGAAATATATGACAGGGGAAGTGAAAAAGCTGGAGAATACTCTCCCTTCCTCACCTTCAGCCCTCTGTTTGCTAAGACCTTGTATCTTTCACTAGTTTTACTTTAGGCTGATCAGATCCAAAAGATCCCATACAATTGTGACCCTCATTCATATTTCCAGCTGGGGAAGGAGAATGTAGAATTAAAGTGGGGGCAGAACATTTATGATTGCTCTGGGACCACTTAGGCATGAAAGTCTTAGAATAACCATCTGTCACCCACTAGGGTCTCTGAGATAAGATTTCCCCTAAAGTCCATTGCAAGGAATTTAGCTCTTCGTGTCTTTTTCCAGGTGCCAAGAGAGGACTAGCCAATTTACCTGGGGGTAGAGGCATCACTGGGCCTGAGTTCCTTCTTATCAGTTAAAATGAGGGAGTTGCAGTGTCTGTGGTCCCACCAGCTCTACCCAATAAGTCTTTGATCTATGTTCTAGCCTGAATAAATATAATCCCCACTGTCCATCCATACAACCTTGCTATGTGCTTCACCTTCTATGTCTTATCTTCTGCAATTTTATGTCATTAACCACAAGCCTTGACAGGAGAAGGGAGCATGTATGTGTCTCTGTATATGTTCTTGGCCACAAGGACACATATTCAGATTCCAGGGTGGGGAGAAACTGGGTACAGGGCCATTAAGTGGAAGCATGTTGGCATGTGCTCACACATGCTAATGTGTAGCATCTGTGCCTGTGAACATGCTATGGTTATCTATGCTTTTTCATACATGTTTCCTTCAGCCTGATTTACCACATGCAATCTCTTCTCCCCTTCCACTATTCTAGCCATATCACGGTTCCCCGTACAGACTTACACCACCCACCTCCCCAGGAGAGGCAGGCAAAGCTGTTACCAAGATGGATGGCCAGAATCAAATATTAAATTTCCACTTAGCCATCTCCTTCTGGCCAACTCCCCAGCCCAAGAGTGTGGCCAGGGCCCCCTAGCCATAGAGAATGAATGTCCAGGTCACTGGGTAGGGGTTAGAGTGAGTGACTTTCCTTAGAGGGGGAGCTGGCTTTTGTCCACCTAGGGTGGCCAGTATGGCAGGTGCAGTCCTGTTTGTGGCAAATGGCTCTGGGAAGAGGTTTTTGTGGTCGGCTGACAATCCTGAAATTGCTTTCGAGCCCAGGAACAAATGTCCCTGTAATGGCTCAGCATGACCGGCTGAGTCCTCTTGAGTAGGGGCCTAATCAGCCCTCGGGGAGAGCTGGATAAACAGATCCTGAGCTCATGAATGATTCAGTGAGCTTCAGCTTCCCCTCAGCTTGGCCTAACTAGGCAGCCAACAATCCTGTCACCCTTCACTAAGTCCCCAGACTGCACCCTTGGGGGCCGGGGGAAGAGATCTGCCTTGTTTACCCCTCCCCACCATGATGCCTTCAAAGCACCCCATTTCCCATTAGTGTCAGGGAAGTTGTGTTGTCCCCTGGCCAACTTTCCCCCTGAAAGCAGCTGTCTGGCATCAGTGACCCAATTATGGGCATACCCCTCTTCATCAGGATCACCAACAGTATTGTCATTACCATGATCAAGGCTATTATCTCCTCTGCCATCAACCAACACAATCATTACTTCCATCATCTCTGTGAACGGTGAGATGTTTCTCCTCTTCTTCCCCCACCCAAGTGCCACAAACCATTCACCCCTCCCCCTGCCAACTCCCACTCCAGCAAAGCACCATCAGTCCCCCTACAACCACCACCACCAAGACAACCAACACAATTCCCAACTTTATTCCATTAACTGACATCTGGTCAGGTGGTGCTCTACTTATAGT
This sequence comes from Notamacropus eugenii, assembly GCF_028372415.1. Taxonomy (NCBI): domain Eukaryota; kingdom Metazoa; phylum Chordata; class Mammalia; order Diprotodontia; family Macropodidae; genus Notamacropus; species Notamacropus eugenii. The sequence continues at coordinate 278,964,536 of NC_092876.1, read as the reverse complement.
TCCTCCCTATTGTCCTCCTTGTTCCCTTTTCTCTCATCCGTTCAAAGCCAAAGCCTTTTATCCTGACTTTAGGACCCTTTCCCTATTTCTCTTTTCTCTAGGTCCAGGGTTAAATTTTGCAGGTAATACACCAACTTATATAAGCCTCCATGGACCCCTTGCATCCTTGAGAGAAGCAAGAAACCAAATACTCCCCTAAGCTTCTGAAGTTGTACAGTCAAAGCTACATCCATGAGACTTGTGGGTCCTGATATTGTATTTATCCCATGGTGAAGGGAAAATGGAGTGATAGGGAAATAAGAAGTGGGTCTTAGCTCAAGTCACAGGACTGTTGGGTCTCCTCTATTCACTTCAACCATGCTCACTGATCTCCGCGTAGGCAGTTTCTCCAGAGGTACCAACAGAAGATTAACTAGAAAGGAAAAATCTCTCCTTTGGAAATTAAGGACAGGAGTCTCCCTATCGCCAGGAGAAAAGATCTCTTGTTGGAAAAAGTCCTTACTGATCTCATCAGAAGTCCCTCTTTTCCAGGGATAAGTACTTCTTCACCTTCCAGACCTAGTCACACATAGCACTTGACCTCTTGTTTGGAGATAAAGGAAAGTGAGGTTTTGCCCTGTCCCTTCTGTCCTCTCTGTAGCTGGGAACAGTATCCACTAAGGTCCTAGACTTCTCTTGCTTCTACCTCCCATTTCTCTAGGGTCAAACAGCCTGATGTAGGCATGCGGCAGTGATTTCTCTGGTGCAGGAGGATAGAAAGATACTCATGGGGATAAAGGAGAGAGAGAAGGCCCCAAGGGCAGGGCAGGTCTCTGATCACACTGGGGATAGTTCCAGGGGTTCTTTTGTTGCCTGTGAAACAGATCTGCCCATAAAGAAGCTCCCCACCAAATGCTGACAACATAGCATCACAGCTCAGAGATAATTAGCCCTTGAGGTATCACTGCCAGAGTATATCTTTGCCCCATCACTCTGTATTAAAAAATTTTATCTACCAAAATCCCCAGGGACAATCCTGTTTTGGGATGATTTGCTGGATCACTTCTTCTAACTGCACTAAAACCATCCTAGTGCAGCCTTTCTTATCTGTGACCACTGCATCCTTTTTATTCCATCAACTCAAGACAAAACTTGCTTTCTTGATTAGCAACTGTGTGGCATCACTTCCTGCATAGAACACAAACTTTCTGATGTCCCTTCTATGCTAATTATTACTTATATAACTCTGGGCAAGTCATTTAACTAGGACCTGAGTTTTCTCCTCTGTAAAATTACTAGATTATAGACTAGGTGATCTCCAAGGCTATAATCCTATGCTCTTTGCTTTCTCTCAACTGACCATGCATAGCCTAACCATCTGATCAAAACAACCAAAGCCAGATACTACCATTCACCTGGTAGCAGCTGCCAGAATTATGGACATGCTGCCAAGAAGGAAAAGGACCCTTTATAAGTCTGGCTGTGCAGACCAGAACTAGCTAAGAGGGTGGCTGACATCACACGTAGGCTTTCTCTCAGCAAGACCTATATGGAAATTCCAAATACCAGAACTTTGCCCTAATAACTCATCCCAAAAGAACAAATGATTCTTCTCCTTCCCCTGTCCTTCCTCCTCCAGTCTCCTTCATTGTGCTTGATACTTCCTCTCCCATCACTGACCCCAATCAAGCATAGAAGAAAGACAGCAGAGTGGGATTCATCAGAGCCCAGGGTTCAAGAGAGAGAGAGAGAGAGAGAGAGAGAGAGAGAGAGCGCATAAGCAAAGATAGACAATAACCCCATGTGTAGCTCCAGTTGAGAGACAAGATCCAAGGTTCTAAGGCTCAGGCCAAGCCTAGGGAATAAGTCATGCTGTCTTACAAAGAGGGCCAGAAGAGGAGAGAGGTAGGAATGGGGATGGTGGGGGTGGGGAACAGTTATAAGCTTCCTACCTGTGATATTGACCTCTACCATGCCTGAACGTGTGCCAATGGGATTGGTAGCTTCACATATGTAGGTCCCAGACAGACTATAGGTCACAGGCCCCTTGAAGAACAGGGTCTTGTTTTGAGTGTCCATACTTGAGGGGAGAGTGCCATTCAAGCTGCAAGGGAAGGGATAAAGCAATCATTCCTCCACCCTCCCATCATGAGAAATGTTTTCTTTCTATCCCCTTGTCAGATCACGTCATATCTTTCCCTCAACCCTAATTAATCTCACTTGGTTCCAGCTGAGAATAGAGGATGGCCCACAGAAGACACTCAATAAGTGCCTGTAGAATTAAATTGTTGTATCATCCCACTATACACCTACAATCAGCTATGTCCCTGTTAATGAGTTTTCCAGTTTTTTGCTTTTTTACATGTTGATTTGTCCTATGTCTCAGAGGGTGCCTCCCAAGGACAAGGATGATGTTTCTTCCAGTCCTCTAGGTCATGATGCAGAGTGAAGCTGGGGATGCTTGGTTACAGAGATGATTTGGGGAAGCATGAGAAGCATGACAAGCTTATCCAGGGTGAAATGGTACTATTACGTATCATTTTCCTTGAGATGATTTAACATGACTGCTTTTGTGCCTTTTTATATTTCCTCTTTTAGTCATCTCTGACAGGACTGTGTTCACCCTTCTACTTACTTCTAACTACACCCTTCTAGCTTTTCTCTCCCACTAGCTTGACCCTATTTCTCAGCCTTGATCCCTCAGGGATTTCTACAACTGAATCTGAGGTTGGGATTGCCAGAACCTTGGGATGAAGTGGGAGAGTTCAGACTATGAAGAGCCTGAACCCAGGTATCTCCTGACCATATCTGTCTCCTTGCACTGCACATCATGAAGACCAGAAATGAGGTGGTAGGGTAATTAATCTGGGGAGAGTTGAAGGTTGGGAGTGAAATCCCAGAGAACCCACAAAGTCCGGGTCATCCATCTTTCCTCTACCCTTTCCTCCTTCTGTCAGCCTAGGAAAAGTAGTAAGCCCAGGAAAATGCAGCATTCTGACCACTTTTCAAGGCCAGCTTTCCTAGGGATGACTCAAAAAGAAATATTGGGGGTTAGGGCAGTCTGAGTCAAGTTGAATCACTGAACAAAAATGAAAACACATTTAGTATCAAGCAGCAGGGAAACATGATAAAGGAAGCCTATTACAGGATGACTGACTTCACTGGAACAAAAGAGAAAAGCATGAGGTCTCTCTAAGTGGTCATCCCTTCTCTGACCTACACCAGGATGATGCTTCTGACTTTTCTTTGAGGGTATGGGGTGGAATAGTGGTGAGAGTATAGATCTGGAGTCAGGAAAGATCTGAGTTTGAATTCAATCTCCAACGCACACTTGCTGCATAACCATAAACAGAGACTTTTCTCTGAGTCTCTGTTTTCTCATCCCCAGCTCAGAAGGCATTTTCAGGTTGGAGTGGATGGTCTTATCAGTCTCCTGCAACTCTTGAAATACTGTGATTCTGGGAAATCCAATAATATGGGCAAAGCACTTTGTAAACCTTAAAGTACTCTATCCTTGTCAGCTATCTTTAGTATTAATTACTCCTGCCTCCCTCCATTCCATGGAGTTCAGACAGAAACATTATTATTATCATCATTGCTGCTGGCTCCTTCTCCTCATCTTTTCTGATGGAGTTCAGGTAGAAATGGTTCGAGGACAGATCACCACTTTGCAACTATTCTCTTCTGCTTAATGTTCTGTAGACAATTGTACCAGTGCCTAAAATGACTCCTTTTGGTAACTAAACTAGTGTATGAGGATAAAGGCTCATCCTCTACAGGTTCACAGAAAACATCTTTGGGACATCTCTAAGTAGCACAGAAGGATGGCCTGTACTCCTTATCCTGTTCTCACCTGGTTGAAATTTCTTCTACTTGGTCTCTGTTTTTAAGAGTTTTCTTCTTTGTGGTTTGGAGATTATGAGTATTTGGCATGCCAAGCTTTCTTAATAACATTGTTCTTCAAGTATGGTCCCAAAGAAGAAATAGGAGAAGACACACACCTCTGTAGCTGGAGAGGTTCATGGGTGTAGTATATCACATGTTTTCAGATCTTCTCAATGTATGAATTGATTTTGCTTTTTCTTTCCTCTCTTGTTTCTTTAAAAAATATTATTTGTTATACAGGAGGGATCTCCGGGAAGGAGTAGGGAGAAGGATACTGGGAGTTATTTTAGCAAATCCTCATCCAGCTGTTTATGTTTATATTACTGATGTTGTTACTAAGACGCTACCTGTAGTGATGTGCAGGTAAACTATAATATGGCCACAATCCACTAAGTTTAATCTGCATTATCATTTTCTCCATCTTTTTCTTAAGTCTAGACAGTCAGAAAAACAATAAATGAAACCTTGATTTGTGGTGCTTGCCCATTTCCAAGGTGTAAATGCTCACACTGAAAATTAGTCCAGAGCACCCGTGGCTATCTGTATGACCTGGGCAGGTAGGTGCTGGTATAGGGAATATAATAAGTATGTGTGGATAGTGTGGAGGGTTAGACATATTTGTTCCCTATAGATTGGAAAGAAAACATCCCTACCTAGGAGCTGGATCAGGCAAACCATATCAAGCTTCCTGGGCAGAGAAGGAGGAGATTCAGATGGGAGGTCCAGGTTAAAATGGAGGGGGTCTACCACAGAGAGGGGGCAGGAATCAAGTCTCCATTACATGGAGACTTTTATGTTGGGTTGTTAAAGTTAGAAATACTGGACAATATTTCTGTCAATGGATTCTGCTTTTGATACTTTATAGCACAACACTCTTTTGTATGTGCTTGTAGATTATTTTCCATAATTAATAAGCCCTTACTCATCCTCAAATGAATTTCCTACCCAATGGGAAGAACTATAAATCTGGGGGTAGTGGTTTTAGTGCTGGCCCAAGGCTGAGGAAAGAAAAATGGGAAATACTTACAGTTTCCATTGGTAGTGGGTGACTGGAGGATTGGCATCACACTGGCAAGTGAGTTTTACATCCATTCGTTTCAGGTACCAGTTTCCATCAAAGCCCTCAATGGTCACCTCAGGTTCATCTGTGGGTTGGGATGGGGGAGGATGGAGAATGATGGGAGAGTCAGGGAGGATGTGTTGGGGAAAAGGGCATAGTGAAAAGAGGCAAAATTGAAGGGAACAGGAATGTAGTACAGGAGAGGGAAAGGGGGATGAGAAATGTGGGGAGAGAAATGACATAGACACAATAAGTATAGATAAGGAAATAACAGGTTGATGGGGAGGAAGAGGAATGAGAGAAGACAAGAGGAGAGAAGGGAGGAGTGTAGAAGGAAAAAGGAGAGAGCATGTGTACGTATACACACATACAGAAAGAGAGGACAAAAAGAAAAAGAGAAAGAAGGAAAAGAGGGAAGGCAAAAAAAGTCAAGAGGAGAGAAAAGAGAAGATGGGGAACAAAAAGAAGGAAAGGAGAAAAGTCAAGCACAATGGTGGGGACGGAATTTGGAGTTAAGGAGAAGAGGCAGCAGTTGGTCATTCAAGATCATTTTCACCCATCAGCCTGGAGACTTCTTCCCCGCAAAGCCCCTGCCTCCCTTTGTCCCACTCCTTTCCCTTCCTCTGGCTCACACTGCACATTGAGGATGACAGTCTCACTGAACCGGTCCAGTTGGTAGTTGACGACGCAAGCCAGAGGCTGGCGATGGGCTTCTCGACTGGGCACTAGGCGGTATCGGCTGATGACTGTCACTGTGCCATTGGGGTGCCGGATCTCCTGGAATTCAGCTTCACCCTTCAGCCGAGTGTCCCATGAAACAGTACTGGGTGGTTTCCCATTGGCTGAGGTACAAGTGGCCACCAGGACCTTTTCTGTCTGTCCACTCCTGGCTGTGAGGGTTTTCTTTGTGCCTTCCATCCAGTTTGTTGGCTTGGCTGTCAGGAAATAAGACAGAACGTGATAAAAGCCTCCAGTCCCTCTCTTTTCTATCCTTTACCCCACTCTGATTATTCCCCCCACTAATCAGGTAGAGGACATGGAAGAGACAATGTAAGTACAAAGGAAGAAATAATCCCTACTCTTAAGGACTTTTCAATAGGAATCACAACTAGGGGACAAATGTGTCTGCACAAAATAAAGATAAAGTGATTAAATACAAAGTGAATACAAAGTAAGATCAATAGAACGATGTTTGGGAGGGAAAGCATGCATCAGATAGGGGAAGTGGAGAAGCTTCATGTGAAACTTCTTGATCTGTAACTTGAAGGAAGAGAGGAATTCTCTGAGGCAGAGGTGAGGAATAGGAGCATCCCAGAAACAAAGGATAGTAAGTACAAAGGCATGGAGGTGGGAGAAACTGAGGGAAGGACAGCTTGGCTGGATCATAGTGTTTAGGAGGGGAGTAATATCCAACAGTGCAAGAGAGATGGGCTAGGTTCAGTCTTGTGAAAGGCCTTAAAAGCTCAAGAGAAAGGTTTACATTTGATTTTAGAGGCCACAGAATGCTACTAGAGTTGACTGAGTAGGGAAGTGACATGGTCAGATGTGCCCTTAAGAAAAATCACTTTGACTCAAGATGGAAAATGCCATCTACATCCGGAGAAAGAACTAGGGAGTCTGAATGCAGGGCAAAGCAGAACATTTTCACTTTTTTTTCTTTCTTGTGGTTTTTGCCTTTTATTCTGATTCTTCCTTCACAACATGACTAATGTGGAAATGTTCTTTAAAAAACAGAAAATCACTTTGGCAGAAGTGTGCAGGATGGACTCGAATGGGGAGAGACTTGAGGCAGGGAGAAGCTGTTGCTCAGATCTAGGTGAGAGGGGATGAGGGATGGAAATAAGGTGGTAGCTGGCTGAGCAGAGAGAAGGAGGTGGATGGAAGAGGCGTTGTGGAAGCAGAAAGGTCAAGATTTGGCAAGTGACTGGATGTGAGAGAACAAGCTCAGGACAATGCCAAGGTTAGGATCCTGGGAGACTGGAGAGTTGGGAGTGCCTTAGACAGAAATAGAGAAGTTTGGGAGAGAGAAGTATTTAAGGAATGGGGGAAAAGAAAATAAGTTTAATTTGGGACATGATGAATGTGAGGTGTCTTCAGAATATCCAATTTGAAATATCCTGCAGGAAACGACTGATGCAACAGTTAAATTCAGGGGAGAGGATACAGATACACACAAAGAGACACACACTCACACACACACACACACACACACAGAGATAGAGATATAGATACCGATATATAGATGGGGGAGTCAACTACAGGGAACTGATATTTAAAATCATGGGAGAGAGGAATGGCAGCCAGAGAGAGCACTGGCCCTGGAGTCAGGAGAACTTGAGTTCACATCTCACCTCAGACATTAGCTGTGTGACCCTGGGCAAGTCACTTAGCCCTGACTGTCTCCAAAAAAATAAAGTGATAGGGGACAGATGAAACTGCCCCCATTGAGAGAGTATAGAGACGAAGGTCCATCACTGAGAGAGTGTAGAGACGAAGGTCTAGGACAGAACATTTATACTTGCATAACTGTGCCTAAGCAATGTTTGGGCTGTAGCAAGCACTTAATATATGCTTGTTGATTGACTGATTGATTGGTGGTGTGTGTCAGGCCCTCCAAAGGTCAGGATCTGTTACCTTTGTCTCCTAGTTGTTTTTGCTGTAACTCATACAGAGAAGGCTGACAATAGATCATCATAAATTTAGAATTGGAAGGGTCTTAGGAATTTTACACTTGAGGGTAACTGAGGCCCAGAGAGGTTACTTGCCTAAAGTCACAGAGGTATTGTGTCAGAGCTAGAATTTGAACTTTGGGTTCTCAGATAATGTTATGTAAAGCATTTCATAATTCTTAAAACTCTATACAAATAAATATTCTTGTGGTTTTTGGTAATAAAAATGGTTCTTTTTGTTTCAGTTGTACCTGGTACACCGCTTCCTTCTAAAAGATTCCCAAACCTCGCTTGACCTTCTGGTCCAAGGCTTTGCCCCCATCCTAATATGCAGGCCCTTCTGCTCTGCCTCCTAATGTTCCCTACATGCTCCAGGAGCAGGTCTCTTGACCTTCAAAAACTCTCTGACATGGCTCACTGTGGCATTCCCAGGGAGCACTTCAGGGTCAGAACAATAGTTCACTAAATTCTATCGCTTAATTGTTCCAGAGCTAACTAGGTCCCTCATCCTTGTCCAGAGATACCATGGAAACAGTTTGACCAAGCCTTAAACATAGGTAAACCTCAGTACTTAGGCCTAGGACTGTATCTAGTGGTATGGGATGGCATCTATCAGGTTGGTGCAATCAATCCTCATGAGGCCTGGCTAAGATTACTGTGGTCTAGAGGAAAAGTAGAGTCTCCTAGTGTTCCAGTCAAAGCTGCTTCTCCATCCCTACCCCCTAATAAATGGAAGCAATGTAGGATCTCCTGTAGGCTATTGATCAGGAGACCCATCGTTGGAGAACATGAGGTGAACTTACCTAGAACAGTGAGGTTGAGCTGACTCTCTCTGTTCCCTGTGGGGAAAGTAGCAAACTCGCAAATGTAGACACCTTCATCCTCTAGCTGGAGACGGGAGAGTCGGATGGTACCATCAGTGAAGGATGGCTGGAGAAAGGTCACACGCTCACGGTAGGGAGCCAGCACAGAGACTCCCATATTTGGATTGTAGATGGCCACATTCTGCTTGGAGCCATTGGTGGCTTTTTGCCATGTCATCTGGGTGATCCTCACTGTGGGTAAGGGGTTCGAAAAGCTACAGTGGAGAACCACATCTGTGCCGATGAAGCCGGATACAGTGTCATTCACTTGTACCACTTGAGCCTGCAGACCTGAGAAGGACAAAGAGAGATGGGATCAGGGACACCTAGACAATTCTTCTACTACTCCCTGAATCTTCTTCTAAAGAATAAAAAATTCAAAGAGGAAAGGACTAAAAGTTAGATACCTAAAGTTTCTAGTCCTGGCTGTCATTAACTTACTGCCAGACCTTGTAGATAAAATGATCTAATGGATGTGAAAACACGTTAGAGGAAAAAAAACCCAGGCATCTTCCAAGCATCAGGAATTCTCATGATGGCTCCTTACCTTCAACCTTACCCTAGCCCCAATTTTCTCTGTATCTATTTAATTTACCCTTATGTCCTATGAATCTTCAACTTGGACCAGTTTTTAGTTCGGTCTCTACTTTGACATAGCTTGTCTTTGTCTCATCTTGGAGCTGCCACATATAAATTTTTCTAAAGTAGGAGGACTCCCTTCCATCACCACATCACCACTTATGAAATCAAAGCCCTTCTCTTATTTGGAGGTCCACTCACACCTCTCCCTCTCCAGGAAATGTTTCCTATTGCCCAGGACAACATGCTGGGGCAGGGGGGGGGGGGGGGGGGGGGAAGAGGCTGAATGGTGATGTAGCTAGAAAACTTTCAATTCAGAAAATCTGCGTTCAAGGCCCCCTCTGGCACATACTGGTTGTGTGACTCCAGCCAAGTCATTTAATGCCCCCAAGCAACTCTCTGAAGGAGAGAGTTCTGAGTATAAAACTGTGGAAGTGGCAGAGTAGTTATACATTGGCATTAGTAGAGATAGTTCCCACTGGGAGTTTTCAAAACCAAAGAAATCACAGATCTGGACCAAACAAACCAAAAAACCCTTGTGAACTAGTTTAACTCTACATATCTGTAACAGCTTTCTTACATATTTGAGATTAGCATCAGGATTAGTGATTTAGAGCATTGTAATGGGAACAGATGCAGAGAACCAAGTGGAGAAAGAAGAATGTGGAGCAGGAGGAGGCGGGTCAGGCTATGTCTCTTCCAGCCAAGTAGAGCTGATGTATCCTGTGTCTGAGGTTGGATCCAGAGGGGTCAGTTTGACAGGTCCAAGTGGATCCTTGGGTAAGTTTGTTGGCTCTGGACTAGGTTGCTTTTTGATGTGTTTGGAGTACTCTTTAAACTTCTCTACCATTTCTACATACTTGCAGATTTTTTGCCCTTCTTTTGTAATTTACTTGTAGGTTTTTACCCTTCCTTTGCAATGAATAAACCCTGGCTAAAAATCACTTGAGACTTGTAGGAGCACAGATTTAGAACTGGAAGGAATCATGGAGAGAGGAAGGAAGGAGATATATATTTATTAATCACACTATGTGCCATAGGGTACCTAGGTGGCACAGTGGATAGAGCCAGGAGTCAGGAAGACTCATTTTCTTGAGTTCAAATCTGGTCTCAGACACTTCCTAGCTATGTGACCTCAGGCAAGTCACTGAACCCTGTTTTCCACAGTTTCCTCATTTACAAAATGAGCTGAAGAAGGAAAAGGCAATTGTCAAGAAAACCCCAAATGGGGTCCTCAAGAGTCTGGCATGAATGAAGAATGAGTGCACAAACAGGTGCCATGTGCTAACCACTTCACAGATATCTCCTTTGATTCTCATAACAATGGGAGGAGGGGAGAAGAGAGAAAAGTTATTATTATTCCCATTTTATAGATGAGGAAACTGAGGCAGAGGTGATTAAGTGACTTGCCCAGAGTCACAGCTGCTGAGGAATCTTCTTGACTCTAGGCTCACTGCACCATCTAGCTGTCACTGAGTCCAACTTCTCAGATGAAGATACTGGCAGATAGAAAGGTTATAGGACTTGCCCTCAGCTAGCTCAGATAGAGGTTAATGGTCTCAGGCAAATAATATTGAGAGGGGGGTGGGGGTGGGGGGGTAGGAATGGGGAATAGTAAGAGGAGGAGAATCTCAAATGTGGTGGGGCTTTCCTTGCTAGGATTTGGTTGGATTGTTTGTCGTCTGCAAACACCCCTGAGGAGATTTGGGACAGGATTTGCTTCTGCTAGGTACTTTGGCCTTGGCAAATTCCAGTTATTTTTTTTAATTACCACATCCTGGTTCTGCCCTCTCCTGACTTATCTAGCTTTATAAAGTCATTCTCCATTAGGTCCCCAACTATGTGTCCTCTTATCCGTATTGTTCTCCTTGTGCAGCTGTAGGCTCACATTTAGGTCTTGTCCAAAGTATGGGAGTGGTTTTGATGACCTCCGGTGTGCACTGTCTTCAGTAACTGGGTTTGGGAAATCAGGGGCCACAGGGAGATTATAGTGTTTAGAGGTTGAACTGGCTTAGGAGATCAAATTTACCCCCTTAAAAGAGCAGAGGAGGATTCATTTTCGGTGGCACCATGTCCACTGAGAGAATCATTAAGACATACTTCATTTTTCATAGGCTCACAGAACGGAGCTCTGTTCAGTACAATTCTCTTTTCTCATTTACAAATGAGGAAACTGAGGTCTAGAATGGTAATTTGCTTGAGAAAAAATGGCATTCCTTCTTGAGATTGTTTAGGAAGTAGAGATACTTAGTCTGATGAAGATAATCTGGAAGTTGGGGGCAGGATGGAACATAGTAACATCTTCAACTATTTGACGGGCTGTCTCATGGAAAAGAGATTAGACTTATCTTGTTGGCCCCAGAGGGCAGAACTGGGTGGAAGATGCAGAGACATATTTTGATTTGATGTAAGGATAAACTCCCTAATAATTAAAGCTATCTAAAAGTATAGTGGTCTGTGTCTCAGGAGGACATCTTTAAGTGGAGACTAGAATACCAGGGAGGTTATACAAGGAATTCACTTTTAGGTAGGGCTTCTCACAGCTGCTCCTCTGAGATTCAGATTTCAGGGGCAGCTAGGTGGTGCAGTAGATGGACATTGACCCTCGGGTCAGGAGAACTTGAGTTCAAATCTGGCCTCAGATGTTTACTAGCTAGCAGTGTGGTGCCTGGGTGAGTTAACCCGAATTACCAACAACAACAGCACAAAAAAGAGATTATATGATTTCTTATTAAGATCACACCAATATTTAGTAGCAAAATGGGGACCAGAACACAGGAATCCACGTACAAAACATGTACTTCGCTCTTATGATTCTCCAACACAGGCCGGCCTGTTTCTGCAAGGTTAAGCTTCTCACATTTTTTTCAGAAGACTATGCAATGCCTTTCACCCTTCCATCTTGTTACCCTTTAAAGTCTACCCAAGGTCCTTCCTCCATATAACCTTATCAGACTATTCTAGCCCTGTAATGGGGAAGGAACATTTTCTCTTTCTTTGAAGTCACAATTTGATTGGAAAACCAGTAATAAAAAGCAAATTCCTTGATGGTAGGTAGCATTTCACTTTTGTCTTGGTATCTCTAGTGCCTGGTATGAAACTTTTGTTACTGAATTGTTTTGGCTGTGTCTAAGTTTTTGTCAAGAAAACCCTATGTGGGGTTTTCTTGACAGAGACACTGGAGTAGTTTGCCATTTCCTTCTCTAGCTCATTTTACATGTGAGAAAACAGAAGCAAACGGGGTTGGTTAAGTGACTTGCCCAGGGTCACACAGTTAGTAAGTGACTGAATCCAGATTTGAACTCAGGAAGATAAGTCTTCCTGACTCCAGACGTAGCACTGTGCCACCTAAATGTCCCTGGCATAGATTATAGAAACTCTTGCTTAATTTAATTGAATTTATATCCTGTAATTCAGAATTTTGATTTTACTGTACTGACTGTAGGAGTCTTGCCTTCCCATATTCTCTAAGACCTGGCCCAGAATAAACACTGAATCAGTACCTAAGCTGAAGAATATCCCCACAGTCTATCCATTTCTGAAGGCAATTTGGAACTGTACCCCCAAAGCTGATAAGCTGTCTATGCCTTCTGACCTACCACTAGGGACCTATCCCAAAGAGATTCCAAAGAGGAAAACGGTATTTAGAGTAGTCTTTTCTGTGGTGGCAAAGAAGTAGCTACTAAGGGGGTGTGTATCATTTGGGGAAGTCAAATTTTGGTAGGATTGTAAAGAAATACTATTGTGAGGTAAATAATGATGAGGGGGACAGGTTCAAAGAAACCTAGGAAGACTTGTTTGAACTGAGTTGAGTGAGCGAAATGAGCAGAGCCAGTGGTACGATTCATACAATAACAACACTGCAGAGATAAGCTTGCCACCTTTAGGTTCAGGATGCAGAGCAAGGGATTTATTTTTTGGACGTGGCCAATTCCAGAATTTATTGTTTGGCGATGTGCATTTGTTACAAGGGTTGTTTTTATTTATTTCTTTCCTATAGACAGTGGGGAAGAGAAAATAAATTTGTGCTAACTGAAAAAAATTAAATTCAAAAGAGAATCCAGCTCCCTGGCTCTGTTTTAGAAGTAGATGCTCCCCAAGGCCAGGGGGCCTTAAACACCTTTTCAGGATTAAGTCCTCAGTCATTCCTCCGGGAAAAAAGGAAGCTGTGCCTGGGTCTCAAACCAGGAAGAGGAGGTATCGACCACCATCACACAAATTGGTTTCAGTTCCTCTTTTTCCCTGGCCTATCATCCCTTTCCTAAGTGGGCTGGAGATAACATTGCAATAGCTGCTGAACATTCAACACAAAGCAGAGAACAGGAAAAGCCAGTCTGGAAGGCTTAGGGACAAAGGGTGAGAGCTGGGGGTGGGGGCAGGGGCGTGGGCATGATCAAGAGAAGCGGCTTCAGAAAGGGTGCAGGGGCACAGCCCTTTGCTAAGTCCAGCCTGCTCCCCACCCCATTTCACTTCAAGCTTTCCTCCCATTCGTTACTCTCTGCCTCCTCCCCAAGGAGAGTGCCCACAAAAGGTACGGGGCCCCCAACTCTGGAGTCCATGGAATTCTGGGATTTGGTTGAGGTTGGCAAATTGTAGGAGTTGGAAGAGCTGCCCCATACCTTCACCCCCATTCTACAGGCCAATTAAATTCAGCAAGCACATATCAAACACCTGCAAGGCCACAAGGCACTGCGCTAAGCACTTGGGGCACGTAAAACTCACAGCAGAGCTTGTCCTCGTGTGTGTGTGTGTGTGTGTGTGTGTGTGTGTGTGTGTAGTTATAGTTTTAAGTATATATAGTTCTATATATAATTAACTATTTATGTATGTGTGTATAAATACATGCAAAAATAACAATATAAAACAAATCCTGGTAGGAGGGAAGGGAACTGACAGGTTGGGGGGGCAGGGGGCGAGACATGAAGGCCCTTCAGAAGGAAGGTTGCACTTGGCCTGGCTCTTCTCATCCCACACGTTCAAAGTCATTTAGATATAGATTCAGAGCTGAAAGGGACCTCAGGTTATCTAGCCCAACCCCTTCCTTCCGTTCCTATAGTTCTCAGATACTACAAAGCACCCCCTCACAACACTGTGCAATAAATGCCAGTGTTATGACCATTTTATAAATGGGGTGAAGCAGCTCAGATGTCAAACAACTTGCCCACAATGGCACGGATAGGAATCGTCTCCATTCCTACCCTCCTATCTCCTAGTGTGATATTCTTTCCATTACATCTTATGGTCTTCCCTTTTGTGAGGGGGCTGTATGAAGGCTGTTCTACCTAGCCTTGCTTATGGAGCAAGGAGCAGAATTGAGGGGAGTCATTGCCCATGGGAGCTGAGGGTGGGGTAGGAAGAAGGGATAAGCAGCCACCATGTGTCCCAACTGTGAAGCTCTCAGGCAGCAAGAGCATGCTAGGGCACGTTGGGGAGTAGGGTTCAGCATTTAGCTGAGTGTGGGAATAAGAGTGGAGGGGTTGGATCCTGGGAGAGGGGGTAAGTGGGAGTATGGATGCTCCCCAGATGCAGGAGAGCTCTTGAGTGAGACACTCTGCACTCTCCCCCTGCTCAGCTCATCCTGTTGGGCAGGGCTGTAAATACATTCCCGCCCCCCCCCCCCAATTGAGTGAAATAAATATTTGGTAATTTAATTGGGATGGCATTGAATATATAAATTAGCCTGGGCAAAATTGTCATTTTTATTATATTGGCCCTGCCTATCCATGCACAATTAACATTTTTTCAGTTACTTAAATCTGATTTTATTTGTGTAGTTTTTTAAAAAAATAATTTTGTTTACATAATCCTTGGGTTTGTTTTGGTAGATATATTTTTGTCTTAAGGAAGTCCCCACATGAAAGGACTCTGAAGTGTCAATCTGGATACAAGGGGGCAACCGTTCTTCATGGGAGGGGATGGGGAGGTGTGAAAGAGAGGAGAAGCACAGAAATGTCTTCCTTTTAATCAGCTGGTTTCTCAGTCAAAAAGGTACTTTGCCCTGGGGAGGAGGGGAAAAGGCTAGGACAGAGAATCTTAGTCTTTTTTTGGTATCTTCAACCCCTTTGGCAACCTGGTGAAGCCTATGCACTCCCTCTTAGAATGTTTTCATATGCATTGGATTACTGAGGAAATCAAACAATTATCAAAAATAAAACCCCCAAACAATGCAAGTTCATGGATCTCCTAGGAGAAGGGGTAGGATGGAGTGATAGGGAAACAAACAGCTGCTATATCCAGGCTTGAAGATTGTGCCATCAATTCCTCCGACTCCCCCTGCCCCCTATTCCTACAATAGCCACCAAAAATAATAAAGAGGGTGTGTCTAAGATCCCAGTCCTGGGGTACTTAGTTTAGGGCTGGTCAGTGTTCCCCAGGGGAGCCAGGCTACCACACAGGGTACAAAGCATCATTCTGAATCACTTCTCCCTTCCCTCTCTTCTAACTCAAAAACCGTAAATTATACAAGCCACATCCCACCCCCTTTCTCCCCATTCTGTAGATTTGAAGGGCTATAATCACAGAATGTTTCAATTAGAAGGGACCTTACAGATTATCTCTTCTAATTCCCTCATTTTACAGTTCAGGAAACTGAGACTCAGAGAAAGGGAGGGACTTGCTCTAAGTCACTCAGCTAGTTAGTAGCAGAGCCAGACCCAAAGGAGCCCAGCTTAGGAGGAAGTGTGGTCTTAACTGCACCCCTCTCTCCCTGGGTCCGATTCAGGAGCAAGCAGTCCTTGACTGAGTTGTGCCCTAAGCTTTCCCCACCTGGTGGGTGAAAAGAATAAAAGATGGAACCCAACCTCAACACTAGGGTGAGGGACCAAGGCTAGAGTGCTCAAGCACACCACCTCTTTTGGCACTTTGCCTGAGTTCTGGGTGGGCACACTCAGGCTCTGCCCTCCTGCAGGGCAGGCATGTAGAGCCCTGTAGTCAGATGCCCCATGGTCCTAGGAAGGCTGGTTGCCCAACCTGGTTGGTTTCTGAAGTTGAGTGGGCTGGGCTGGGGAAAAGGTGCCAAGTGTGCAAGAATAGCCTGGGGGTGGGAAGGCAGAAAGGCTAGAGCAGGTCCCCCCCTATGACCTTCTGAGGAACCCCCTGTGTGGGAGCACTGGCAGTAAAGGAGGAGGAAAGTGGCTGAGAAAGGAGCCAAGAGATTGACTTTGAATCTCAAAATCATACACCATGCTGATTTTGGACTGGGCAGAATTCCTCAGGGAAAACCAGAGGAAAAGGCAATCTCATAGAACTATGAGATGGTAGACATTAGATACCTCAAAACTTGGGGAAACCAAAGGAGAAGACCTTGAATTTCTCACCCTCTACTAACTCCTCTCATTTTTCTCCTTGACCAGGCAGAGACCACAGGATCTAAAGGTTTGGGAGCTGTCTAGTTTCTACCCCTCACATTAGGCTGTCAGGTCCCAGTGCTGGGCAGCCTGGATGCCTTGGTCCCTGGAGGAAGTGCTGACCTAGCAGTGCAGGAGCCTGGCCCCCCCAAGATGTCATCACCCCACAAAAGCCCAAGCTCAGCAACAAAACACAAAGGCTCTTCAGTGCTGGCTGACAAACCTGCTCCCTAGAGGGCCACACCCTGCCCACCACTCAGCTAATCTGCCCAAAGTTCTACAGATTCCCACGAAGTGGGCTGGGGCAGGGGTGAAAGGGAGGTGCCCTACTGGAAAGTCTCATCTTCCCTGGACCCCTGTCCCTGGCCCACTTCCCCCTCACCCTCCTTGGACTTCTAAGTTCTTTTTAACAAGGCACGAGTGGCTGGGGAAATCATCTCTTCATGGGCAGAGGTATGGTTGGTAACTGGGAAACAGACATGGGGTATGAGACCAGGTGGTAAAAATAAGGGGATGTTGATCTTTCCATATGTTCAATCATTTTCCAAGACTCCAGATGTGTCTGGTCTCCCCCCTTTCTTGGTGTCATCTGTCAAGGTACCATAACTTCACTACAATCTAAGCACCAAGTCAAGGTGGCATAGGTTTTTTTTTTTTACTTATTTTGTTTTTTAGGAGAGGGAATGTGGGGACGCCTGACATGGAAGCTGAAATAGATGAATTTCTAAAACCAATATCTTTTGGAGGCGGTGGAGGGATGAGGGGAGTGCCATGTCATTTTACATGGAAGGCACTCCCAGCCCCCTATTCTCTACCAGGAAGGAACATCATGTTGGGTGAGAAACCTGCTAAGTGGAGATGACTCACCCACCTCATTCAAGGACCTAAGCCAAAATTTTGCTGACTCAGCATGGCAACTGAAAGGTTAATGCTTTTGATGATCTTCCTCCTCCCCCCTTTCCTCCATCCTCTTCCTCACAACTAAGTACACACAACCACTTCCTTAAAAGCTATTTTTTCCAGCCTGGCCATCCCCCAGCTCACTGATGCCAAGACGCTGTCATGGGGAGGGGGGTGAACAAGTTGAGTAAATAAAGTGAGGTAATAAGAGAAGGATGCCCCCTCCCCTTACCTTTATCCTTTTTAATGCCAATTACTTTCTACTGCTCAAAACTGATTGCTTTCAAGAAACCTTCCACGACTGCTACCACCAGGCTGGCTATAGTCAATTCCATTACTAACTTCTTTCATTCCTTGTTGTTTGTGTGTGTGTGATACCCATATCCTAGGTGTGTTTTGTATCATGCCTATGTGACTATCAGTTTCCCCCTCAATTATGACCAGGTCTTCTGTTTTTACTTCTGGACACTACCACTTCCTCCAACTTGCTGGAAGCAGCTTGACACAGTCTTACCATTGTGTCTATGGTTCTAAGGGCAGAGGTCAAGGTGAGAAACTAGACAGCAGAGGGGCTAGGAGGATATGGATATGGAAGGATGCTGGCGAGATTCCACTCACTTTTCTTCCTTTATTGTGTCACCCAGACAAATTAGACCAATACTTCAGAGTACTTTAATTTGTCTAGTGTCTCTGAAGTCTCAATTTGGTCCAAATCAAGGATGTCAGAATCTTGAGGGCAGGGCCTGCTTCCCTTTTGTTGCCAAGCACTTTGTAGGCACTTAATAAACATTGATTGATTCAGACTTTGTAAGATACAGAAATTGGAAAGGAAAAGTCTTTTGTCTTGCCCCAATATCCTTATTCTAGCCAGGGAAAGCAAAGATCCTTTCCTCCATTTCTCATAGGTAGTGAGTGGGAAGGCAGACCATGGCTCTAGTGGCTAGGAGAGTGGTAGAGATGAATGAGACAAGTAAATACACCTCTGCTCTGGAGATATAGTCAGTCAGTTCCCTGTGAGGAGCAATGGAAGGAGACTGTGGGTGAGATGCTAGACTGTAGCTGTGGGATCTGGGGACGTGGGAAAGAAAGAACCAAGCCTCTGCTCCGGAGATAGATTTAATTCCCTGGCAGGGGAAAGGGAAGGCAGAAGGCTATGGCAGGGCAAAGGGTCTAGTGTCTCTCCCCCATACCTTGTCATGAGATTCCCTGCAGAAGATAAGGAGGTGAAAGTCCTTTGGATCATGGAGTGGGGTAGGAGCAGCGGAGGGAAGGTGATTTCACTGGGCATGGTGAGCAACTACTGTAGCTAGGAATCTCCCTGCAAGACAGCCAAGTGGGCAGTGTTATGGAGTTGGAGTAGAGAGAGCCTATCCAATTGGCTCTGGACCTCAGGGCACCAGGGGTAGAGAGAGATGGGATAAACAAATGAACAGACCACTTAGCTTAGGTGAGGTGATCTGCCCCATTCCTGACACCACCACCCTCCTCCCCCAAAACACACACACCTTTGCTCCTAGACAAGAGTCTGTCTTTCCAGGAAAAGAAAGAGAGGGGATGAGCAAAGATCCTGGTAGCTATAGCACTAGCATTTTTTGGTACTGGAACTAACCAATCCTTCTATCCTAAGAGACCCTGAAGGCTCAAGAGAGCTGGCTGCGGGGCAGGTATGCCTCTACACATGCTCCAGGCTTGGCCATTTAGTTACTATAGGTGGGAGCAGGAAAGGTTCCACCACACTTCTGGGAGGAGCTGCTGAACCAGAGCTAGGGTGCCAGTTAAACTGCTTCACTGGGGTGGCAGTCAGTAGGCCAAGGGAGTACCCACTGTCTGGCTTCTCCCTGAAGGGCATCACCCACAGGAAAAACTCCCACTTGTCCAAGGGGTCTCGTTCAATATGCCCCCTCACAACCTCCAACTTGTAGACAGAGATGAAAACATCCCAGGCTCCTACAACCAGCAGCTAATTGCTACTGTCCTATTCCCAGCCCAGACGCCTCCACCTCTCATTTGGGGTCATGGAAACTAGACATTCCCCTCAATATACTTGCCTGCCCCCCCCAACCCCAACACTGGGTAGGCTAATGATGGGCTGTGTAGCTGGCGCCGGGCTCTTTGAGTGGGTGCGTGGGAGAAGAGGGGGAGGGCAATAGCTCTGGGGGAAAGCCAAAATAAAGGAGCCAAAGCCCCAGCCAGGCTCCCCAGATGGAGGCTTGGCTCCAGGGGGCCTTATGCCTGGGGGCACTGAAGGAAAGGAGGCAGGTAGGGTACTGCCCAATCTCTTACTCTCACCTAGAAGGATAGGTTGTTGGGGGTAGGGTGGTAATGAATAAATGCCAGAGTCCTGACACCCTCACTCTTAAGTAGACCTAGAGGCTAGATGCCAGGGTGAATCTATACTCAGGACTCCAAGGCAAAGAGACCAAACCATGTCCATTTTGGGGGGACCTCCCTCCACTAGACTTCCTCAGGGTACACTTCCATGGTCCAAGTTCCTCACTTACCATCACTTATGTGGAGAACATTATCTCCTTCTCCATACCCACTCCCACCTCACCAGCAGACTGGCAAAATCCATGGTGGTCTCACTCCTCATACTGCCCTGTCTCCTTCAGCCCAAACCTCTAAAGTCAGTATCATTGGCCATGGTTCCTGAAACACTTTCCTTCTTGATTTGGAGTCAGGAGGGTTCAAATCCCACCTCTGACACTTACTGTGTGGACACAGTTGAGTCACAATCTCTGTAAACTTCTATCTTATCTCTTAAATGGTACCCATCTCACAGGGCTGTTGTGAGGCTTCAGTGAAATAAGTAAAGCTTTAACTTTATATCAGTTGTTATCTTCCCTTCAAGTCAGGAAGACTTATCTTCCTGAGTTCAAATCCTGCCTCAGACATTTACTAGCTGTGTGACCCTAGACAAGTCACTTCGCCCTGTTTGCCTCACTTCCTTTATCTGTAAAATGAACTGGAGAAGGACATGGCAAACCACTCTGGTATCTTGGCCAAGAAAACTCCAGATACAGTCATGCAGGCTCAGACATGATTAAAAAATGACTGAACAACATGAGTCCAAGTCCTGACTCCTCTCTGACCCTTAGAGGTTATAGGCTTGAGACAGAAAGGGCTAGAGATCATTTAGTCCAATCTCCTTTCCTTACAGGTAACACGTACAAGAGCTGGGATTCGAAGCCAGCTCTTCTGTCTGTTCAGTTCTTTCCCCACATTCTTACCTTCAAGACCTCACCTGTATGTTCTCATCTCTCTTTCCTCCCTTAGGTCCAGTATTTATTTTGGCTAAACAGTAAAATGAAAAAGACACCGGATTAAAATCTAGTCCTATGCTCTAATTCTGACTGTGTAGCCTTGGAGAAAAATCACTTCACCTCTCTGGGCCTCAGTTGGCTCATCTACAAAATGAGAGATAATCTCTTAAGGTTCCTTCTAGCTTCAATAGTCTATGATTCTGTGATTCTATGTCAGTCTCTTGACTCCTTTCTCCGAGCCCAGAGTTTGCTCCATTTTCTACCTCATACCTTCTCTTTCTGCCTTCCAACCTGCCACCGTCTACTTCCTTCAAATGTGCAAGTTCTCTAAAAAAAAAATTTTCCCTGACAAAATAGAAGTAGAGGACAGATATAGTGTACTCTTTGAAGTCATACCCTTACCCCATTTCAGTGATGTACAAATTAGGATACTGAAGGTGCTCTTGATAACATCTGTAAATGAGATGGTAATGGAATCAGGAGTCATTGGCATCTCTGAATCCAAGTCTGAAAAACTCCCAGGGAAGTAGAAGTTGCTGATACTTCTCCAGGGAGAGACTCAGCCCAGGACTATCAGGTCAACATTTGGAGGCAAAGGCTATCATAAGATGAGATGGTGCTAGGTGTAGGTGGGTGGAGTAAAGGTGGTGGTGAGACAGTTAAGTAGGGCAGGGTAGGGTAGGGGGACCAATCATTGGTGGGGCAGGGGTGAGAAGGGATGAGAATGGGGCCATGGATTTGGCCTACATATTTCTGTACTTATTTGTCTTCCTAGGTGATGTCTTTCTAGACCTATAAATTTTCAATCTGTCAGTATTATCATATGTTTGGATTTTTCTACATGTCACCCTTATATATTCTGGCTCTGGCTTCTCACTGCTGTTTCCTGATACTTTTTTCTCCTCTATCCTCTATTTCTTTTTATTCTTTACCCTCTCCTTAGAAATTCCTCACCAGCATCAGTCTTTCTTTCTCTTTCCCAAGAACACCCTTCTCTTAAATAGCACCCCCCCCAACACTTTCCTAACATCCTGGCACTGCAATGCCCCAGGGCAACATTTCCCACTCATTTAGCCACAAAAGACGTTTGAGCATGAAAACATTTGGATGAAATCCATTAATTCAGGTGGTATGGATGTGGGTATAGATGCGAGAAAGGGTCTGGAATATTCCCCATATAAATAGAGGATGGAGGGAAAAATGTGGAGTGAAAGAGGAAATGAAGCCTATTTTTACTTCTCCAAATTGTTGAGCACAACAAGCATTTTTAATTCATACAAGATTTCAGAGGAAAAAATATTGCCAATATCAGATTTTTCCGGTAGATCCCATCCCACTCTATTCATGTCCCCATGGGGCAACCAAGATTCCTGTGAATACAATTTGGGAAGTTGAACTGAGAAATCTATTTTCTGGGTTCATTTACTCAGTTCCTCCAGTACTGTCCTTCCAGATACAACCTGAACTATTATGCACTTCCTTTCACCCCAGCCCCTTTCCTACCTTTCACTGAATGCAGAACTACTTGGAACTGGGACAGTAAAACCCTCATTCTTTCCAGGCACTGAAACCCCACTCCATCCCAGCAACAGCAGCAGCAGCAGCAAATGCAACATTTCCCAACAGACATTACAATTTGGATTTCCTGCAGCAATTGTGCATTTTTAATGACATACTTTAGAGAATGTGGGCAGTCTCTGGAAGGATGAGTGCTGTTGTGGAGTGGAGAATTTCCCAGGTTTCTCCAAGAGAACTTTAAACATTCTGTATTGACATATGAACCATCTGAGCACCCGCTGGCTCTATGATGATGTTCAACACCTGTTTGGAGGAGGCTGTTCCTCTCATGATGGGATGTGGGGTGGGGGGAATCTATCAGACCACCCTGCATGTCAAGTCTTGGCCCTTTCTACTCTCAAGCCAGCTGCAGTCAGTCTATCAATACCCCAGGGCTGAGTGAAGCCCCCATGTGCAGAACCCAGTAGAGATGGAGATATGAAGAAAAGAGGAACATAGGGCTCCCCAAACAATGATACTCAAGAGGGAGGGATCACAGAATCACAGATCTGAAGCAGAAAGGGACCCTAGAAGCCATCTGGTTCAACTTCCACTCCCTCTTTTTTTTTTTTTAACAGATGATAAAATTGAGGCCCAGAGAGGTTAAATGATTTGGTGATGCAGTAAGTGCAGTATTTGATTTGAACTTGGTGCTCTAAAAATGGTATAACAGCAAGAGCAGAAGGGTGTGGGAGTCAGGTCCTGGACCCTGGGCAAGTCAGTTCTCTGGGCCTTATTTTCCTTGTCTAGGAAAGGTAGGGGTTTGGATAAGTAGATCTCTGAAATACCTTCCACATCTGCTCAGCAAGGCATGGGAACCTAGTGCCTATGTATGACGAAGGCTGTGAAGCCCACACTGGAGGAGTATGGTGGTCCAGCTGTGCAAAGTCAAGAGAGCTTTTCTGTGGGAGGAAAGCTTTAAACAGGGATTGTACATATCCAAGACCCTTCTGTCCCAGTTAGACTCTGAGGGAGCTTGTTTCAGTTTGAGGAAATGATACATGAAAACTCCACAGGCAAGGAATGGAGGAGGTTTTCAAGGTGGGAGGGGAATATTAAAGCTAGGAGGTCATGGGGGGGGGGGGGGGGGGGGTGCGAATGAGGACAATTATCAGGAAATAGACCCAGGGGCTAAAAGGCCCACCTGTCCCTAGAACATAAAACGAGATTGTATGGACATTACTTACTAGGCAAGTCACTTCAACCCTATTTCTTCATTTGAAAGAGGAGGTCCTAAACATTCCTTAAAATGAAGGAATTGGACTGACCAGTGGTGTCAAACTCAAACAGAAACAGAGGCCCCTAATTCATACATAAGAATCCCTACAGGCCCACATATTGACTTAGAAAAGCACATGTTAACCTTATCTGCATTCTACTGCATTTTTATTTATTTTGCTAATTATTTCCCAATGATAATGAAAGTTAGTTCCACTGAACTTTGGAATGATGAAAGATTCAAGGCTGTGAATCTTATTTGACATCTCTGGACTAATTGACCCCTGAGGTCTCTTCTGGCTCAAAAATCTGTTATATAAATAATAATGACAACTATATTTAGATAGCGATTTTAGGTTTGCAAAATCATCTCATTGGAACCTCACAATACCTTGTGAGGCAGGGAATATTGGTCTTACTTTACAGGTGAGTTTCAGAGACAGAGATGGGCAAAGAATTAACATACAGCCAATAAATGTCAGAAGTGGGATTTAAACCAAGGTTTTCCTAACTTCCAGTCCAATACTTGATCCACTTTTCCAAGAATCAAAACTGGAGAGTGAGAAGACCAGCTCTGCCCAGTACTATCTGGGTCTCACTTTGTTCCTCTATACATGAGGGAGATGGACCAGATGAACTCTAATGTCCTTCCTCTTCAGTTCTAGATTTATAATCCGCTATGACATGAAGGAAAGAGATGAGACAAAGAAAGTGGAGCAGAGACATTTAGATTGTAAGGACCATGAAGGTGGGGACTGTCATTTTCCATCTTTCCATCCTCATCCCCTAGCACAATGCCTGTTATGAAATAGATGCTTCATAAATGTTTGCTTAATTGAATTGAATTTGACAAGGAGAACAGAGACAAGCCTAGACAGAGGGGAGGCGGGGGAGGATCAGGGACAGGGGAATACAGTTCTAATAGTGAGGTCGAGTGTCTTCACTTGTAAACTGCTATCATTTTGGAAGGATTTTCACCTCATTTGGTTCCTGCTTAAGTGAAATCCACAACATGTGTTCCCTGCATTAGTGGAGTGTTTGTGCTTAATTAGTGGCACATTCTTCCATATTAAAGTCATTAAGTTTTGCTGTTTGCTCTCCTCCTTGGGTCTGTGTCTCTCCCTCCTTCTTCCTTTTTATTCTGCTGGGTTTAATTTGCTATGTGAGGTTATGATCTGTTGAGAAACATCAACCCAGCCTTTCTGAAGAATGCTAGCTCAAGGTACTCCCAAAGTACTCCACATTATAGCAGCTTCTCATCTTGGTACCCTCGCCCCTTGGCACCTGTCTTAGTCTATCACCTAATGCACAAACCTCCAGTCCTTGGTACCTCTATGCATGTCTTCCCAACCTTGCTCCTCTTGGCACCTCCCCCATTCCCAGGGAATCTGCATCAGTCTGGATTCTTCACTCAAAGAGCGACCCAGGGACCGATGCTACACTTGCACAGGCACCATATGTCAAGATGCCCACCTGATACATCTATGGGTATGGGTGGGGGAAGGAAGTTGGTAAAGGTTTCAGTATGTCTTCATTTCTAATGAGGGTAATATAATTTCACTGATAAGGTCTAATGATTTGCCTAGTTTGTTTCTACCATTCCCTACCCTGAGAAACATTTGTATATCCTAGGGAAGCGGTAGAACCTAAGAAGTCCCAGGTAAGTTGTCTTCTCTCAGTTTTTCAACACTTTCATGAAATGAAATGTTAGGAAGACTCTTGTTCTCTAGGGAACAGGCTAACAGCTCCTGTACAACCATGACCATCTTTGGTCTTCCTGACTTCTTCTTCCTCTTCCTTCCCAGAGAGCCACGGTCTCCCAAGACCCTGGTGTAGGAATGCAGGAGCTTCTTGGGTGTCATTGGACAGCCAAAACATAACCATAGCCAGAAAGAAAATATGAAAGTTGTCAATCAAAGGGGAAATGGCTATCATTGGCCAACCCAAAAGACCCCTTGGGGAACCTTTCAGACTGAGGCCTGGAGCCCATCTCAAAGGCAGATTGACCTTTTTCTTGAGGAGCTGGTTATTGTCATCCCTTTTTCCTCTCCCCCCATTTGGCCTCCTCCACCTCCCAGTTGGGGCCCTTTCTCCATCTCTCTTCTGTTCTTCCTATAACAGTAGTCCTTGGTCCCAGGGTCAAGGAGGAAGGTAAGACCTGGTAGTGAGAGGGTGGAAGGCTAAGTGGTTATCTCTTGGCAGCTGTTTATTGGATGAATCCAATAAGCCAATCTAATTATCAGAGCCCAGAGAATTAGAAGAGGGAAAGAAAGAGAAATTGCAAAGTAACTTGAGAACTATAGAACAGATTTAGAATTATAGAACATGAATGGGAATTCTGATGTTGGACACATAATTTAAATTTTCTCGGCCTCAATTTCCTCATCTGTAAAATAAACTGGTTGTGCCAGACAACCCCTTTCTAGCTCTAAATCCTATCATTTCTTATATATTTTAATAAGTTATTTTCTTATGGAAAAAAAATTGTTCTCAGTGACCAAGAGAAACATGCTTTCTAAGTTTCCTTACAACTCTAAAATCTGTATTTTTCTAGGTAGGCTGAGCTAAAACTGAGCTCATTTTCCCAATGGAAATGCCCACAGTCATTCTTTGCCAAATTACTAAAGGAACTGACCATCCACTGTGGGCAGGGAGCAACAATGGAAGAACACCTTGCTTCATCCATGCCCACAGCGGCAACCAAAATGAGGAAGGATGGGACACTCTAGAAACGTACTCACACACAACAAAGGTGTGGCTGTATGAATAGGATTGATTATAAGGTCATTGGTAAATGACTAGTCCTTTTGCTCTTTGCCAATAGGCTGTCTATCATATTCTTCCCACAGAAGCTGTTCCAAAACTTCCCTTCTCAAGCCCTTAATTCCATCCTTGCTCCCTCTTCCTAAGCAGATGAGCTCGCCTAAGCCACGTGTTCTTCAACTTTTTGGGGTGTCATGGACCCCATCTCAGAATACTGAATTTTAAGCGCATAAAATAAAATACATGGGATTACAAAGGAAACCAATTATATTGAAATAGTCATTAAAACATTTGTCCCAGTTTGAGGTCATTTCCTCTCACTCCACACCTCAAAACATCTCTATACTTTTTCTCATCTTCTAAAGTCTCAGAGGATGAAGTAGTCTGCCTCAGTGGGGCCAGTCCCATTATTTGTTCCTGCGACTCTCATCTTAAAACTTCCCTCATATACTGGTTCCTTCCCTGATGCCCACAAACATGTCTGGATCTTTAAAAACAACAGTGATGTTCACTTGACCCCGTTATCCCCTCAAGACATCCTGCTATGTCCTTATTTCCTTTAACAAACTCCTAGAAATAGTAAATTCCTGTTTTTACTTCCTTATTTCCCTGAGTAGGGACCACCTGGCATTTACGTTTGCATTCCATAGTATGCACTGGCACACAATAAGAGTTTTTTCTTTCATTTTGTTCATTCCCACTCCTTTCCTACTCCCCTTTATAATCTGGCTTCAGACCCTACCACTCAACTGCAAATTCATTCTCCTATGTAAATCAATGAAACTGTTAATCACCTTTTGCATTTGGATAATCTTTCTTTCTTTCCTAGGCTTCCAAGGACAAAGCTCTCTAGGTTCTCTCCCTATGACACTTCCTCCTTCTTTTCTTCCTCCTCCTTCTCCTTCTCCTCCTCCTCCTCTTCTGTACTACTCAATCTCACTTGCTGAATCATCCATCTCCATCCCCCAAAGCATGGGTGAACCCATGGCTCTGTCCTAGTTTCTGTTTCTCCTCTTCTTCTCCACTCTTTCCCTTGATAGTATCTTCTATTTCTATGGGTCTGTTCCATATAGTATCATCCTAACTAGAAACAGGTTGTTGACATCCACCTCCAAGTCACTCTCCTCACTTTCCCAAGGAGTACAGTGTCTGGTTCAGTCACACTCTCCACCCACCCCATGCTTTGCTTTTACACTGAAGGCTTCAATATTCATGATGATATACCCTTCAAACACTCTTGAGTCCTGGTGCAAGTCCTTCAAATCTCCTGTCTGCTTGATGTTTCACCTCAGTCATGAACAGGGAAAGTCATGCCCTGGATCTTTTCAATCCTCATTACAATCCTCCAGGGCCATTACTTCTGCTCTAGATTAACATTCATCTCTTCATAGGCTTGCCCTTAGCATTGCTTGGTTCAACTATGGACTCACTATCCCCTGCCCTCGAATCCTGTGCCCCTTGTCCTAGCTCTATGCCTTGCCAAACTCTAACCCTGAGGCCCCTCCCCCTCCCTTGTTGTGGAGTGGTGCTGGAGGAAGTCACCCAATCTTGCTGATTGGGTCTGCTATAAATTTCTATTATCTAATCTAGACTTGGCCTTCATTGCTGCATGGACAGCCTTCTATTCTTCCCTGATTGACTCTAGTACAACCCTTGATAGAGGCTGTTGTGAGCTCCTCAAACACTTCCTAGCTGGCAACCCAGGGCAAGTCACTTAAGATGTCTCAGTTTCAGTTACCTCATCTGTAAAATGAAGATAATAATAGTGTGTATCTTATAGAGTTGTTGACAGGATAAAATAGGGTAATGCATGGAAAGAACTTTTCAAATATTAAAGTGTTTATATAAATGAGCTTATTATATTCCCTGATACATAACCTCAAAATCCTTCTACATCACCCTTCATTCTTTCTTCCTTTGCTCCAGTTACTGGGTAAGAAGGTCCTTATTCTTTCCCAAAGAGGCAGCTGGTGACAAAATAGATAAATACGTCTGCGAACTCGTTTTTGTAAAATATTTTGATGACTATTTCATATCATTGGCTTCTTTTGTAATCTCATGCATTTTACTCTATGCATTTAAAAACCTTCTGAGATGGGGTCTATGATACCCCCAAAATTGAAGAACACCTGACTTAGGTGAGCTCATCTGTTTAGAAAGAGGGGGCAGCGATGGTATTAGGGGCTTGAGAAGGAAAGTGTAGCTGTGATGACCTGGGTTCTAATCCATCTGTAGACAGTCTGTTGTGTGACCCTTGGACAAGTCACCTAATTTATGTTTGCCTCATTTTCCTCATCTGTAAACTGGAGATGATTATAGCACTTACCTCCACATGGTTGTGATGAGGATCAAAAGAGATCACTGTAAAGCACAGTGCCTGGCACAAAGTAAGCTTTATATAAATGTTAGCTATTATTATAATTAGTATTCAGGTTCTATCTCTTCTCCCTTTCAAAGTCAAACTCCTGGGAAAAGTCACCCTTTCCAGATAGTTCATGTGATTCCCTTTCAAGCACTCTACTCCAACTGGCCTATGTTTGCTGAGAAATATCAGACAGGACACCTAGGATACCTCCCAACCTTACATCTGCCTCAGTTTACCTATGAGAAGCCATCTCAGTTGTTACACTTTCTTCTTCATCAAATTATCTTGTATTTACTTATTTGTGTACATCGCACCCCTCAGTGAATATAACTCTTTGGGGGCCATTTTTTTGTCTTTGCATCCAAAATAAAGCATTTCCCGCATCCTAGAAATTTCTAAACCGGTCTAATCTCTGAGTTCCAGTACCATATCTCCAACTGCCCACTGGATATATCAGATTCACTATGCCCCAAAGTCAGCTGTTAATCCCATCTGCCTCCAAAGTCACCTAGTTCTACAGAGGGCACCACCACACTGCCAGTTATGGAGAGTTGTTGCCACCAATATATCAGTCCTCTTCAGAAATCTCTTGAATCCACTCCCTTTCCCCACTCAAGATCACCACCTTAGTCCAGGCTATACTTATTACTTGACTAGAAATGTAATAACTTCTTAATTGTACTCTGCACCAGAAATCTCATCTCTGATTTAGCCTTCATATGGTTTCATAGGAATCTTCCAATGCAGAGGTCTCATTGTGCTTTCCTCTGATTAAAATGTAACACCTAAAGGCCTCCACAGTGTGACTCCAACCTACCTTTTCAGTTTCTCCCTTCTCCCTATATGATGCTGTCTTCCAGTCTAAAGTGGAGTATTTATTAGTAGCTGTTGCCTGAGCTCAACACTCCATTTCTTAACCTCTGCATATTTGTACAGGCCATCCCCATGTCTGACACACTTTTCAGATACCTTCTCTGCCTTCATCTTTCATGGCTTGGCCTTAAGACTGCCTTCTCAATGAAACCTTCCTCAGTTCTGCTAGATGTTACTGCTCTCATCGCCCCTTCAAACATTCCAAAAGCTCTTTTGTATAATGATGTTTCCCCTTTTCTCCCTTCACTTCCTACCATTAATTTATTCTCATCTGCATACAGGCTATTTCCCCATAAAAGTTTTAGCTCCTGAGATCAGGAACCGTTTTGGCTTTCATCTGTATCTCCAAAACCCAGCACAAAGCCTTAAAGTCAGGACGCAATAAATGTATTTCAAGTTAAATTACATTGAATGTAAGTGTAGCAGGGTGTAAGACTGACTACAATTGAATACAATCAGGATGCTTAACCTTTTGTTGCTTCATAGACCTCTTTAGCAGATGGGTGAATCCTACAGACACCTCCGAGTGTTTTAAAGGCATAATTAAGGCACATCCGATTACAAAGGAAATCAATTATATTGATGGTTGTCAAAATATTTTAGAGAAAAAAAATCAAGTTCATAGACCTCAGGTTAAGAATCCCTGATCTAAGATGACTCTGGGGAGAATGAATCCAGGCCCAGACCATGCTTTGGAGAACAGGAAAAGAATGTGGCCTGACAAATGTGAGGAGGGAGGGAGGGGGGACAGAGGGGGGGGGGGGAGGGAGGGAGGGAGAGAAAGTGAGAAGAGACAGAGTGAAGACAGAATGAATGGCTGTGAATGTATGGTGGGTGAGGTCTACCTGGTGGACAGTATAGAAGCTTTTCCTTGGTAGGAGACAGGGCCAAAGTGGAAAAAGGGTAATATAGCTTTACAAACAAACAAAATCCTGTTTATGAGCAGCTGATTTTCCCAGGAGGTTGACCAAAGCTTCTTTGTCTCTGGAGGTCCAACTAGGTTGGCTATTTGGATGAGAGGATCATTTAATTCCATATCTCCAGTCAACTCCCAGAGATGTATCATGAAATCAACAGAGATCCCCTGGCTTCAGGTCCTCTCCAGGGTCAAAGCTCTAACCTCAAACCCTCATAGACATAGCATATTCCTCTCTTCCTTTTTCCTCCCCCCACCAATCCTTGAATTGGAAGTGCTTCTTAGGAACTAATCCAGACCCTGGGAACATGCAGACAAGGGTTCCAAGTTGCCAATATGGTTCCCTATCCTTAAAGCTGCAGAGCTAATTAGCCAATTTCCTTAATCACCTTGGAGGCTTTAAATTCTAGCTAAGGAACAAAAAACATACAAAGAAATTGTTTCCAGTTCAGTCCTCTTCACAGGGCCTCAGAGCACACCTTCTCTAGGCAATTCTGGCCTATTCTAGTGTTTGGACAACTGTCTAATTATGCAGAAGTCTGGGTCTTCTTCCTCTAAAGAAAGAATTTTCTTAGAAGATTCCTTCTAAACTTCTTTTAATTCCCTCACCCATTTTACATGCCCACCATACCTTTATGGCTTAAACTACCTTCTTAGCCCAAAGTATGAAGAGAGAAAAACATACTCCTTGAATGCGGAATCCCACCTCTGTGCTCAACTGCAGGCTTCATCTCAATACTAAATTCTAGTCTTAACTTCATTAATCACGCCAACCTAAACCTCAGTGTAAACCCCGGATTTAACCCAATCTAACACCAACCCAAACCCTACAATTAACCCCTGCCTAAACCTAAACACAAAATACCAACCATAACTCACGTTTATTCCTGTTGTCAACACCAGCTATGACACTAACCAAATCCCTAATTCTGACCATCCTACCAGCTGACCTTGGCTAGTCTTAACACTGGTGCAGACAGTAAACTCAGTGCTCATGCTAACCTCAGCCCAATCCTAGAGACCTTTCAGGAAGCCATAGTGAAGGAAACGTGGGCTGGTTGTGTCCTAAAACTTTCTCAGGTTAGGTTCCAGAGCCTAGAACCCAGGCAAGTACTCTGACATCCCCTAAATTCCTTATCCTGGGAGTCCTATAGGTCTCTGACCTTTTAGATAGGTTTCCCTGAGAGGGTTGTGGGTAGGGAGATTGGTGGATTGATCTCCTAGGCCTCATTCTGCTCTAAAATAAAAGCAAACCCCATGGACTTTCTGATGCCCATCTTCCTACTACCCACTACCCTTTCTTCTTCTGCAACCTCCCCCTTCTTGGCAGACTGCTGGGAGAATCCATCTCATTGCTGTTTCAGCTTGTTCCCCTCTCGGCCCTCCCCTCTAACCCGTCCCAGGCTGGGACAGGCTGGGGTGGGGGGCCTGGGAACCGGGAGATGAAAATCCCAAGTTTTTGGCCGCCCCCACTCTCTCTCAGTTTCCCCAGTCCCCAGCAGAGTCAGAGTTTCGGGCCCAGGGTCCCTCCACACCCTTCCCCCAGCAGTTGCTTCGCCCGCCATGAGTCTGCTAGGTGCCTCACCCCATCCCTCTTCCAGCTCAGACTTGTCAAGGTTTCAGGAATCGCTAGGTAGGGGCTCCACATGTCAGAACCTGTTCTCACACTCCCTCGTGGAACCAGCACGTAGGCAGGAGGGGAGCTGAGCCCAGCTGCACAGCCAGAAGCTCAGCTTCCACCGGGCACCACTTCCCATGTCCTCAGTACCTCTCTGACTCACTTGGGCTCAGCTGCTTCCTCCCTCTTCCCCCTTTAAGGAACCCTCAGAAATTGAGGTACAGGAACAGCCCCAGGCTGAAGGCAGCTACGGGTGCAATGGAGTGTCAGACCTGGAGTTAGGAATGAGTTCAATTTTGGTCTCAGACACTAACTGTGTCACCCTGGGCAAGTCACTTAACTCTGTTTGCCTCAGTTTCCTCATCTGTAAAATGAGCGGAAGAAGGAAATGGCAAACTACTTCAGCATCTTTGGGAAGGAAACACCAAATGGGGTCAGGGGTTAGAACTGAACAACAATACAGCCTCAGCCTGGGCCCAAGGGCTTAATCTACTGCTGGTTTCTCTTCTCACTTCCTGGGCAGGGAAATTTTTTTAAATGACCAGATAGGCTGAGAAGTCATTGAGAAATGTCTCATAGTCATAGGGTTGGGGCCCTTTCCTGGCCATAGGATAAATGACACTTGGTACTTTGGAATCATAGACTGGAGCTGGAAGGAAGCTTAATGTGTCTCTAGTCCAAACTCATTTTATTGGTGAGAATACTGAAGTCCAGAGGGAAGCTGACATGGCCAAGGTCACACAGGTCGCAAGGGTCAGAATTGGTTTGAACCCAAGCCCTCTGCCTCTAGGATCAGTTTGCTTTTCTCGGTACCACATAATGTCTCCACTTTCTAGCATGGATACCCTGAGGCTAGAACTGTGTCTAGAGGCTAACTTCTCTTGCCTTTGCAGGTCTAATAGGATTCCCCAATACATTAAGGTGTTATTGTGTCAGTCCAAATGTGCCAAGGGATTAAGATAAGAGGTATTTGTGGTGGGGATGGGAAATATTGTCCTTTCTCCTATCTCTGCCACTCCAGCACCGTAGCAAGGTCTTATATCCTTCCGATTCCTCCTCCTTCTCCACCACCACCACCAACCACTCCTGAAGTTCCAGCTTCTAACAAGGAGCTAGAAGAGAACCCATAAGCCCCTAAGGAAGAAGTCTCATTTATCTACTAGGGGACAGGCATTCTACAGCTAAGGCCCATAAGAGACCTTAGAGATCATACAGCCCAATCCCCCCATTTTACAGATGAGAAATCTGAGAAAGAATTGTCTCAAGTCACTCAGAGGCAGAATTTTCAAAGCCTGTCCTTTACCTTTAAATCTAACCACTCTTCCTACTATATAGTGTTCTTTCCCTACCTTCCTCTTCCCTATTTCTTTCCCTGTTTTAGGATCACAGGACCATATAGTTATTGAACTAGAAGGAATGTTTAGAAGTCCTTCAATCCAACTCCATCATTGTACAGATGAGGAAAAGCTGAGGTCCAGAGATTAAGTGACTTGGCCAAGGTCACACAGTAAAAGGCAGATGGAATTTGAATTCAGGTCCTTTCTCTCCAAGGTTAGCATGCGCATGTGCACATGCATGCACACCCCCCCCACACAAAGCTAATAAATTCTATTAGTATCTCACTATGACCCATAGGGGTCAGATAAAGGGGGATCTGTGTGAAAATACAATAGCTACCCTGAAGAAATATCCCCCAAGTCTCTAAACTAGCCTGCACCTCCACCAGGGAGGCTGCTGGGACTGAATGTCTAATTAGCTTAATGAACAAGGCCTTAGCTTCTAATTGGGGGCCTCTGATAATTCATGAATTCTCCTTCTGCTTTCATTTTTTACTGCTGGGAAAGGGTGGGTTTTCACTTTCATTTTCACCCTGGCTAATGGCTCCCCTCTCTGAAAGGACCCTGCAATTGTTAATTGGATTTAATTACAGAGGTAATTAATGATTTGATTGGAAAACTGAAATGTGTGTGTGTGTGTGTGTGTGTGTTGTG
This sequence comes from Notamacropus eugenii, assembly GCF_028372415.1. Classification (NCBI taxonomy): domain Eukaryota; kingdom Metazoa; phylum Chordata; class Mammalia; order Diprotodontia; family Macropodidae; genus Notamacropus; species Notamacropus eugenii. The sequence continues at coordinate 278,930,691 of NC_092876.1, read as the reverse complement.
CGTATGTGTTTCAGATACATGGGAGAGAGTCAAAAGGGCAGTGAGGCAAAAGGAGGACCAGAGAGAGACCAGTGGAAATCCTTAATGACACTTGGGGAAAGAAAGGCAGCTAGAGGAGGCTTTTGGAAAGGAAATGAACCCTGACTCTGGTGACAGGAAGGAGTAGGCAGTAGGGAGGGAATGATGGAGTAGTAGAACTAGAAAGGAAAATGGAGATCCTACAATCCAACCACTTCATTTTCGGTGAAGGTGAAGTGACAAGTCCCACAGGTGGTATGAAGTGGAGCCAGGACAAGAAGCCAGGTCTTCCCATTGCTAGCTTGGCACTCTCTCCAGTGCATCAGGGGAAGAGAAAGCAGCATGGCACATGCAGATCACGGATGGAGAGGGGGGCCTCCAGCTCTCTTCCTCAATAATGAAATAATAGATATGAAACAACCAAGCTATACAAATACAAGCTATATTTATGGCTATTGTCTTTCACTCTTGCTGGTAAAATGTACTTGATTCTTGGCTGATGGATGGCTAAGCAAATATCTAAACTGGCTGGGAAGCAGCCCAACTTAGTGAAAATAGCACTGAATGGAAGAGTCAGGAGACCCAGTTTTTTTTACTAACTACAACATGTTAGATCCTTGTTAGTTTTGTCATCTCCTTGCTCCTCAGTTTCCTATATAGGGCATTTAACTAGAAGATCCCTGAAGTCCCTTTCTACTCTGACTTTCTAAAATTCTATTCCTTCTTACCTGCTTCTGTAATTTCATATTCGCTGGCTCTATTTTCTCCACATGCCCATCCTTGTAAATACTGTCTCATATGAACCAAACCCTACCTCCCAAACATGTGGTAACTGGGTATCTGCCTGGTGCTCTATGGAATAACTTATCATTTCTTCCTTCTCCAAGGGGTGTGTGGAGAAGATAGCTCAGCAACTACATCAGCCCCTGGATACTCTGGCTAATGACTTAGCAGCACCAGAACATGCTGGCCCTGCTTGATTTCGGGTCTAACAGCCTGGAGAGGCAAGTCTTAGCTGGTAAGCTTTCAGGAGCCAGTTTATAGTCCTCTTTATAGGGTCTTCAGTACAGTGCCATGGTGGCTTTTTGGTTGAAGGAGGAATTGAGATGTTCTCTTTATTTGTGCCAACAGCTATGGGGATACCCAGAAGGTGATAGCTTGTAGCTCTTATTATAGGTTGGAGGAAACATCCTGTTTCCTCTCACTTGTCTAATTTAGGGATCATCTCTTCCCCTGAAATTCAAGCTGGCCTGCCTGGGCCTACTCATTCCTTTTGCCTTCTGTCTTGGAACCCACCAGCCCAGAGTAGCAAGAATCACAGAATATTGTAAGTGGAAGGAACATTAGAGATCATCTAGTCCAACATCTTCAATTTACAGATTGGGAAACTGAGGTTCAGAAAGGGGATCTGATTGACCAAGGTCACAGAAACAAGTCAGTGGTAGACCTGATCACCCAGGTCTCTGTGTTTGTTTCTATTCCAGGGCTTTTCTCCAGTTCTGGGGAGAAAGGAAAAGTGATAGGAGGGACAGGTGGCAGAAGACCCTGACAGTATCATCAGAAGATTTAGAGTTGGGAGGAACCTCAATGAGTCCTCTAGTCTAACTGCCTCATTTTAAAGATGAGGAAACTGAGACCCAGGGAGGTCAAGTGTTTTACCCCAGGTCATTTGTGTAGTAAGTAAATGACGGTGGCTATTTTAAGCCAGTTGCTCAGACTCTAAAGTCAGTCTATGTTCATTCTGCTATACCACTAATTCAAGTTTCTGGAGGGTAGGCTGGGGTTTCATGTTCATTTACATTCAAATTAACACATTCAGTGCTTTCTGGGAGCAGAAGGGTGTGTGTGTGTAAGAGACAGACAGAGAGACAGAGAGAGAGAGAGAGAGAGAGAGAGAGAGAGAGGAGTAGGGTTTGTTTCCCAAAGCTAGGACAACTTCCTTAACAATCTAGCTACAAAATCAGCGCCTTATCCAGGGCAGTAGGTGGTACCTCTCTATCTGACAGGGCAGGCACTCTGTCCTACCATATTTTACTAGTGTATATTTTATGATCTAAACTTCACTGACTTCACTAGGCTTGCTGTCTAGCTAAAAGGATAAAATGTATATACAAATACCTAAAATATACATGTTAAGTACATTAGAGAGGTGCAAAACAATGGGCTTTGGGAAGTCTGAGAGGGAAACCACACAGGAGAGATCAGGGAGAGGTAGTCTTCCCCTCTCCAAGCAGTGATGAGCCTAGGGACCAGCCTCTCTGCACCTGGACAGTGTCAAGGGATTGTAGGAAGGGACTGAGTTCTGTTCCCACTTCCTCCTGCCAGCTACCTAGAAGACCATGAAGGGTTTAGGCTTTAGGGTCCTCAATGTCAGCTTCTTCCTGGGAAAGTGTCTTCTAAGTTCAAGTCTTTCCCTGAGGGGAGGAGGGGGAAGCTGGAGCCAAGAGAAGCAGGTCAAAGCACATCCCCCCCACCCACCTCCACCCAGCCAAGCAGGCACAGACAACTGGAGCCTGTCCGACCAGAACCCAGTTGCCCTGCCCTGACATGCTCCAGAAGCAAGAGCTAAGGAGCGTCAGTGAGTCAGTTCCTGGGGTGGTGGGAAGCTGGGGTGGGGGAGTTGGAGAGAAGAACCAAGACAGTAGGAAGAAGAAAGTAAGAGAGGTAGAGTGAGAGAGGGGAAAGGCTATACTGGTTCCAGTTTGCTTCCAGAATATTTACAATGGGGAGGGGAAGGGGGGGGCATGTAGAGAAAGAGAAAGAACAGAGGGGTAGGATAGGATCAGTTCTAAGGGCCCATCCAAATGTAGCTATAAACTATACAAGTGAGATGGGGGGGGGGGGGGGGGAGGGTCACAGGATCAGTTGGGAGGAAGGGGGTGAGTGCCCCATCTTGTACAATATTACAAAATGGAAGGTAGGGAAAGGGCACAAGGGAGAGTTCCACTCTCAGCATGGAAAATCTGGCTTTGTTTGCTTGACTGGTCTTTAGCCCAAGGTGCTTCTCTCCCCTCCCCCCCTTTTTTTCAGGACCAGACAAGTCCCAGGCATCACTGCTGGCTACAGATAGGGCAAGGTTGGAGCCTCTATCTCTCCTTCCATTGTCTGGGGAGGAACCAGCATAGGGCCTTGATAAAAGGGAGAATAGATCAGTCACTTTATCCTGACAATACACCATAATCAACAGAAGGCTGCTGCCTGAATCCACTAGAGAGAGACTCCTTCCTTACACAGCCTGAATAGCCATTCCTCCTCTCCCCTGACAGTGATGGGAACAGATAAGGGAGAGAGGTTTAAACTGGGGTGTGGTGGCACAGAGGGTGCCCTGAAAAAGGCTCTCACGCTGTGGGCGTGAGGCCACTGTGTGTGTAGCAAGGTGGAGGGAGTGGGGGGTGGAGATTACAATTAGAGCCCGGAAAGTCTTTGAACCCTAGGAAGACTAGTGGGAACTAGGTATTAGATCCCACAGGGAGAAGAGGATACTAGGAAGTTGTTGCTTTTTAAATTTAAAAAGATATGAACTGTAACAATTAAATGGTTTGCTACCATCCGCCCTGGGCCCCATCAGAATGGTCGTTTTACAACAATTTTTCATCTTCAAAAGTAAATGGACACACATGACCCCCTTTATACTACCCATCTTCAAAGTCATCTTTTTAAAAGTTAGTGGCTTAAGTGATAGAAGTGAGAAAATGTTGCTTAATGAGGAAACACTAGATTAAAACTTGCAAAGTAATCTTATACTGTTCCTCCTTCATCTAACTTTACCAGTTAATGAAACTGTAAGTCTCAGAGCCTCAGTTTCCTCATTTGTAAAATTGACCATCAATTACCTCACAGGTTTATTGTGAGGAAAACACTTTGTAAGCCTTAAAACACCAAGGAAATGTGTTATCAATAGGGATCAGTACTTCAGGGGTTTCAGCTTAGTTCCAAAATTTCTTCTTCTTCGCTTCTCTTTACTCCTTGGTGTCTCATCTACTTCCTTTTTTGGGGAGGGGAAGACAAAGGCAAACAGGGTTAAGTGACTTGTCCAAGGTCACACAGTTATTAAGTGTCTGAGGTCATATTTGAACTCAGATCCTCAACTCCAGGGCTGGCACACTATTCTTTTTTGACACCTAGCTGCTCCAAGTCTCATCAACTCTTAATACCTTCCAGGAGGGGTGCCCACACACATGGGCAATGAATGAGGAAAGGAGTGGTACCAACAGGAGGAAATCTTAAATTCTCTGCTTAGTGGCCTGTAGTCTGGGGGATGTGCTTGTCCAGCTCAGGAGAAGTGGTTCCAAGATGGCTTCCTTCTCTCTGTCCCAGTGCTGTGAATTAAAGAGGAAAGCGAAAGCAGAGACCTAAGAGTTGGGATGCAGTATGGCTCCATTCAAGGCAGGAGGGAGTTGCCAGGGAGTGGTGAATCTGGGGACATCCACCCATGGGCTGGCCAAGCTCTTCCCTACTTGCTGCCCCAGGCACCAATTAATAAAGGTACTAGAGTGGACCTGGGTGAGGTGGTGCTCTAGTGAAAGGTAGAGCCTATGCCTGAAGCTATAAACACATCTAGATGGGGGTGGGGGGGAGAAGAGAAACACAAGATTCACTCATTCATCCCACAAATAGTATCACTTGCTTGTGCCTTAAGTACTTAGTAGGTGCAGAGGACAGTGCTACACTTTGGGGAAGATGTAAAATTTGGGCAAAACATGTTATCAGACTTCATGGTAGGGGAATTAGTTTTTGTGAACTTCTTAAAGCAGGAATGAGATATTGGAGGAGGGGGTGGGAAAAGTCAGAGCTAGGATGGAGAGAGTAAATTAGGATCAACCCTTCTTCCTCAAGGCAAATTTCACCTGAACCAACCTATACAGATGGATATCAGTCCTTGAAGGTCTCCAGGGCAGTAGATTTCATCAGGGCTCCTGAAAACCTGCAGGGGTGTTTGACACTCTTTGCTGATAAATTCTTCCTGGTGTCTTACTTGGACTCTACATTAACAGAAGATCAGTTTGTCTGTTCCGTAAATTGTCTGGGGTGGATGGGATGAAAACCGAGAGGATGCTGGGCTGTATCTCAGTTAAGGCTAAGCTGGAGGCATAGGAAGACCCTCCCTCTTGAAGATTTGGGAGGGAGGTTTTCCAGAAGATTTGGGAAGGAGGTTTCCTTTAGCTTCTAATCCAGAAATGGAGGAGAAAGGAGGACAGTGGATGCAAGCATTTCAGACCATCCTATCCCCTAAAGCCAGAGGAGGAAATCAATAACAATCTTTTTCCCCTTTTGCATCATTTGATCCTAGTAACAATCATTAGTTAGTAGATAGGGCAGCCATTAGTTAGTAAAGGATCCAGCTGGAAGATAACCATCTGACCCTCTCATTTTACAAAAGAGGAAACTGAGATATGAACGGAGATTTAACTTGTCCGAGCTCACATAGGAGTAAGAAATTGAGATTCAAACCCAGGGCCTCTAACTCCAGACTGGATGCTCTTTCCACTACACCCTACTCAAATGGATGTGATTCCAAAGATGCAAATCCCAACCACCCATATCTGCTCCTATTCTGTTATTGTTATCCATGTTCTCCTTACAAGTTCACCGTCAGAGTGTCTACCTAGTGTGCCAAAGTCCTTCCTCTCCTCAATTTCTCCCAACATCATGAGGCTACTAGTGAAATACTTTGGCTTCCTATCTTTTATGCCTTCTCTCTTGAGGTGTGACTAGTCTATCTTTTTCGTCCTGTCTCATAATTTCTTGATGGACATGATTTACTCCTGGTTTTTCATAGTTGCTGGTTGGTTATCTATTGGAGCAAGCTCATGCACAACATGAACCTCTGCATTCACCTCTGCATGATTCTCATCTTCAGTTCTTTGGAGGAACTAAGTTCCACAGCTCACTGGCATGTAACAACACTTGGCAAAATATTAGTAGTGACGAAATAGGCCTTTGCTTTAATGGGAAGCTTGGGGTCAATAAAAGACCTTTGCATTTTCCTGAACACTATCCCAGCTTTCTTCTTCCTTTTCAAGTCTGGGACCAGAACATTTTCCATACTGACTATACCAGGTAGACTGCTAAACAAACTCTGTGGGGTGCTTATCCAAAAGCATGGGAAAATTTGGGCAATAAATATTTTTCATCTACTTTGTTTTCATGTGTGGATGGATGAGCCAAACTCCTTTAAGCGATTACAGATTTCTCCCAGGGTACTGTACAACATCTCAGGGCTTGATACAACCAGCACTTTTGTCAGACAAGAGCATCTCAAGGACCTCCCTATTCAGAAGGTATCTATCCCTCTACTCTGTGCCAGCTCTTCTCCATGGCAGATACTTTTGGCGATCTCTTTGCCTTATGCCTCACCTGCTATTTATCATCACAGGGACATTGATCAAGACAATTTTTTGCCATTGTCCTGACACAGGTCCCAAGGAATCATGAATGATCTTTTAAAGTAAGATGGGACACATTTACTGTAAAAGAGCCTTTAAAAATTTCTTTACTGAATTTTATGCTTTTCCATAATCAAAACAATACTTATTTATATTTTCTACATCTTTTAGTTAATAGTCACATGGTAAAGATACAGTCTGTGCATATTGCTTGCCAAGGCTCTCTGCTGAGAGCCTCCCTGAGGATACTCTCTGTTTGTGTATAGATCTTGTTGTTCCTCAGTCATGTCTGAAAGAGTCAAACATGATTCTTCCATGACCCCAGCTGGGGTTTTCTTGGCAAAGATACTGGCGTGATTTGCTATTTCCTTCTCATTTTACAGATGAGGAAACTGAGGCCAACAGGGTTAAGTGACTTGCCCAGGGTCACATGGCTACTAAGTGTCTGAGGCTAGACGTGAACTCAGGGAGATGATGAGTCTTCCTGACTCGAGGCCGTGCAATCTATCCCCTGCGCCACCTAGCTGCCCTGTGTATATAGTCAGTCAGTAAACATTTATGAAGCACTTATGTGCCAGGCACTATGCTAAGCACCGCAGATACAAAAAGAGCCATATGACGTATGCCCTAAAGGGGTTCACAGTCTAATGGGTGAAGAACAAACAAACAAATATGTGCAAATAAGCTATAGAATAAATGAGCTATAGGAATGAATAGGAAATTGTTAAAAGAGGGAAGGCTCCCGAACTAAGAGGGATTGGGCAAGGCTTGTTATAGAAGATGAGATTTTAGGTGGGACCTAAAGGAAGCCAGGGAAGGCAAGAGGCAAGAGTATTCCAGGTCTGGAGGGAAGCCGGATAAAGAGCCCAGAGCCAAAAGGTGAGTGTCTGGTTCAAGGAACAGCTAGGAAGCCAGTGTCCCTGGAAGAGTACATGAAGGGAAGTGAGGCGTAAGGACACTGGAAAGGCAGGAGGGGACTAGGTTATGAAGGGTTTTGAATGCCACAAGGAGAATTTGCTATTTGACTGGAAAGGCAATAAGGAGCTGCGGGAGTTTTTGGGGGGAAGATGACATGAATGGAGCGACACTTTAGGAAAATCCCCTTGGTGGCTAAATGGAAGAGATTCGAATGGGGAGACCCGAGGCAGGCAGATCCACCAGTGGGCTACTTCAGTACTCCAAGCCTAAGGTGATATAAGGACCAGCACCAGGGTGGTGGCAGTGACAGAGACAAGAAGAGGGATTATTTGAGAGATGTTCCAGGGCAAAATTGACAGGCCTTGGCAACAAATTGGATATGGGAAGTGAGAGATAGTGAAGAGTCAGGGTTAACTGCTAGGTGAGCCTGAAGACTGGAAGTATTGTCCTCAAGAGTAATAGGGAAGGGGAAAGACAGCTTCCTATGTCAACAGTTACTGTTTCACAAATAGAAAGAGGCAGAATTGGGCCTTGAACTCAGGTCTTAAAACAATCCTGACTGATAGTGCAGGGTGATGGAAGTGGGGGGTGGGGATGGAGGGAGAGATCGGTGAACCAGCCCTGGGAGATGAACAGCATTGCTAATATGACCTGATACTTCCTGGGCCCCTAGGAAACAGGAGGACAATATAGGAGGACAGTGGTGTCAAAAGCAAATAGAAACCAATCGCTGAGGGCTGTATATTGATTTAAAAAATCTCAAATTAACATTACTTACGTTGCATTGTATTTTTATTTTTTGTTTAAACATTTCCCAGTTATATTTTAATCTGGTTCCAGTTCTAGTCACATTCCTACAGCATGAGTTTGATACTTTTGCTCTGGGGGATCTGGTTTTGGAAGAGGCAGGACCTCCTCACAGCTTGGCTTCATTTCCCAAATGACAATTACTTTTCTTAATAAAACATTTGTCCAATGAAGAGTTCCCCTCACATCTTGGTCTAGGCTCCTGTGCAAGGAACCTGCTCCACAATGTTTATGGGAAAGAGGTTTCTGCAGGGAGGTCAGGGGAAGGTTTGTAATACCCTCCTACCCAGGGAGCTCTCCCTAGGCTCCTGAGAACTGACTTTCAGTTATGGCTAAAAATGGTAACCTTCCATGAATACATGGGGTATCTACTCTCACCTGGGTCTTCAGTAACTGGTTGCATATGGAGATGCTAGTAAAACCTGTGCACCCATGAGGGGAAAAGAAGCATGAGCTTGGGTTCTGTTAGTTACTACCTGTGTGACCTTGGGCAAGTCATTTAGCTTCCCTGAAAAGCTTCATCTATAAAATGAGAACACAAGATACTTGAATTACCAACCTCCCAGGGCTGTTGAGAGGGTCAAATGGGGAAACATAACATACGTGTGCTTGTTTGTTTGCTTTGTAAATGTTAAAGTGCTGTATAAATGGAAGCTATAAGAAGCCAAGGTAGATGGACTGATGTGACAGGGAGTCTTCTCTTTATTCAGCTTATGGAGAGGGTGGCAGGGAATGGGACCTGGAAAGCTCAAGATATCCTTAAAAAGAACCCTAGAATACCCTCTCTCCTCCAGCATTTGGCTGACAATAATACTTCATCCCACAATGCTGATACTACTGCCAGTTTTTCCTCCAGTTCGAAGTAGGGAGCTCTGTCCATGTTCCTTTCAGGAGAGTAGAGAAGTCTTCTTCAGACACCTGCATACATCTGCATTGCATCAGTTCTTACACAGAAATCTGGTCAAGTCTATCAGCCTAGTTCTGGGGCAGGTAGGTGGTTCAGTGAAAAGAGCAAGAAGGCCCAGAGTGAAGAAGGCCTGAGTTCAAATGTGGCGTTAGACTAGTTGGATGACCCTGGGCATCACTTAACTTAACCCTTGTTGCTCAGTTTTCTCATCTGTAAATGAGCTGGAGAAGGAAATGGCAAGCCACTCCAGTCAAAGAAATGAAAAATGACTAAACAACGACCTGCTAGGTACTATGGATATCAGTACAATGAAAGAAACAGTATCTCCTCTATGTCCTCACAAAGAGCTTGTCCTAAAGGGAGCAACAAGCATATATACTATGTATATACAGAATCAATACAAGACTAAGTACAAAGTAGCTAAATATAAGAGGAAAGGCACTAGGAATTAAGTACATATGGATAGTTTTTTGTGCAAGGTAGTGCTTGGGCTGGGTCACAAGGAAGAAAGGGATTCCATGAGGCAGAGGTGAAGGAGAATGTTCCAAGTATAGAATTACATCCTAAGAATGGACAGGACGGCCGATCCTCAAGGGGACTGGCTAGCTGCCCCCATCAACACCAATACTTCCCCTTCAGCACCTACCAGTTGCTTTCAGTAGTTGTCTGACTCTTTGTGACCTGATCTGGGGTTTTCTTGGCAAAGATGCTGGAGTATGGGGTAGTTTGCTATTTCTTCTTCCAGTTCATTTTACAGAGGAACAAAATGAGGCAAACTGTGTTAAGTGACTTGCTCAGAGTCACACAGTTAAGTGTCTAAGGTCACATTTGAATTCAGGTCTTCCTGACTCCGGGCTCTATCCATTCTGCCACCTAGCTGCCTGCTACAATCTAAAGGGTAAGGGAGCTTGAGGTATGACCTTTGGAAATATAATCTCAGCCTCACTCCAATACTGAGGACCCTTTTTTCTGCTTTCACACTGATGGCCAGATTCTTCTTGAGGGTTTTTGCCAGCTAATCTATGAGAGAATGTGTTTTTTATAAAACTTGAGAGCCAGAAGGGATTTTTTTTCTTATCTGAGCAAAGGCCCTCTCTCTATAAAGAAAATGAGGTCCATGAGGAAAGTGATTTGCCCATGGTCACACAGTTAGATGTGTTGGTGGGAGGGGAGGATGTGTTGTGGGTAAAAGACAGAAGAGCACTTGCCTGGGCCCTTAGACATCCTGCCTAGTTAGTGGCCTAGTATCCTGTATATTGCTTATTTTGCTTTGGCACAGTTGCTCACCCATGCATGCTCTGGTTCACCTTTGGTGAAGCTTGGGGGCTCCTTGTGTGGCACACTCAAGGTTTTTACAGATGTCTCTGCATCTAGCACAACAGTATCATTATTAGGAAAATGCTAACATTTTAGGAAGGACATTGATAGGATGCAGCATTCAGAGGAGAATGACGAGAATGAGGAAGATCTTAAGATCATACCATAAGAGGCCATGGACTGGTGGGAGATGATAGCTGTTCTGCTTGATCCCAGCACCAAAGATGATGGGGGGAACTTGCAACTAATGGCCCTGCACATTTATACAGCTCTTTAAAAGTCCCTTTACGAAAGTAAGCTTATTTGAATCTCATCACAATTCTGCAAAGTCATTACTTTGAGTCCCACTTTATTAAGCGAGGAAACCAAAGGTCAGAGAGGTTAGTTAAGTAAATATGGGGCAGAATTTGAACCTCTTGTCTTTCTAATGCCACATCCAGCCCTCTATCCACTGTGCTATACTATTCTTTAGAGATAGGAAGATTTATGTGCTATTTAAGGAAAAATGTCCTAACAATGTTGTTGTTGTTCAGTCGTTTCAGTAACATTCAACTCTCTGTGACACCATCTGGGGTTTTCTTAGCAAAGATACTAGAGTGGTTTGCCATTTCCTTCTTCAGCTCATTTTACAGAGGAAACTGAGGCAGAGTTAAGTGACTTGCCCAGGGTCACATAGATAGTCTGAGGCCAGATTTGAACTCAGGAAGAAGAGTCTTCCTGACTCCAGGCCCATCACTCTACCTATTTCAATACTCAGTTGCCTTCCTAATAATTAGAATGATCCAAAAGTGAAATAAGACGGGGGTCCCCATTCTGTGGAAGTCTCATGTCGAAGACTGGATCTGGAAGACTTCTTGGTGGGGATATTGGAAGGACTCCTTTATTTTTGTATGGGCTAAACTAGTTAGCCTCTGAAGTTCCTTCCAAATGTGAGAGCTTGTGGTTCTGAGTCAAGTTGCTTAGTCTCTACTGTTGCCAATATCTCAGGGTGTAATCTAGGAGTTACCTCTCTTCCAGGGCCTCATTTTCTTCATTTGTAAAATGAGGGGGCTGGATAATCTATAAAGGACTTTATAATGCACATAGCCTGTGATTCAGTTCTTTAAACTGGCCTACAAAAAAAATACAGGGTCATATTCTTTGAAGGGGGATTTCAGCAATTCTCAGGAGATACAGGTATGTTGTTTCAGTAGGTAGATGTGTAGCATGAAGGATATTTGTTTAGAAGGAGAGGGGAATAGAATAGTAGAAACTGTGTAACCTCATTTTGCCTTTGAAACAAGCTGTGACTTATATGGAATGGCACTTTACATACAGGAAATATGATGTTTTTCTTATTCCTGGTTTCTAACAGGACTGTTAGATCCTCAGAATCCTTAGGGTAAAAAGGAAAGGTATATTGGGGGAGGATGCCAGTGTTTGGTGGGGATGGGAATGAATCTGAAAAAGAAAACCATACCCTATCTAGTTTAGCGACCTATAGTGACTGTCAGATAATTGGAGGAAAAAGGAACTAGCCTAGGTGTGTGCTAGAGTACTTTGAACTCACACCCAGGAAGTGAGTTGGTAGTTAGTAAGAGATCTGACTTTCAGTGAATCAGCCCTCTCTCAATACCCCAGGGCTGGTAGGAGGGCATACAACAGAAATTCACAGTGGGTAGAATGCTGGACCAGTAGTCCAGAGCTCTGCACTCTAACATCCACCAGCCAATGGGAAACCTTGGCTAAGCCTCTTTAAGTCTGTTTTCTCCTCTGTAAAATGTGGCTAATAATCTTCTCTATCAACTGTACAGGATCCAGATAATGAGAAAATATATGGAAAAAGGTTTTGGGAAGTGAATAGTGTTACAAATGCTTGAAGACCCCTCCTCCTCCTCCATCCTCCCCTCAAAAAAGCCCTCCTGAGTCCATGGACCTTGAGTTTTACCCCAGAGGTGAATGTGTCCCATTTGGAGCCAGCTAATTCTTTGCTGCTACTATTTAATAGGACCTTCTGGAAGCTCTGCAAGTCTTGGTTTAGAGGTTTAGAAGTGAATTGGGTTCCAGTGAAAATTGTTCGCAATGGGACCAGAGATCACAGCAGTTAGAAGAAATGGGGCACAATGATGCAGTGGAAATGAAATGCTTTTACATATAAGTATCTCATTTGATCCTCATACTAATCCTGTGAGACAGGTGCTATTACTATCATCCCCATTCTGCAGATGAGGAAGTTGAGGCTGGCTGACAAGTTAAGACTTAAGTTTAAAGCTCAGCTCTGCAACTTCCTACATGCATGGCCTCATTAAAATGTAAGTTCTTGGCAAGTAGGAGTTGTTTCCTTCTTTGTATGTGCCCAGCATAAAGAAGGTTGACTGAGTTAAGTCATTTAACTTCTCTGGATCTCGGTTTCCTCATCTGTAAAATCAGAGTGGGACTGAATGACTTCCAAGGTCTCTCCCAGCCCTAAATCCTGTCTCTTGGCCAAACCTTTCTCCTCTCTGCATTAAGGCACTCATGCCAAACCAAAGGTTTCATCTAGGAGACAGTTTTTCTTTGGTTAAGGAGATCATACAATAGAAATTCACAGTGGATAGAACGTTGGACCAGGGGTCTGAAGCTCTGCGTTCTAAAGTCCGCTAACCTGTGGGTGACCTTGGCTAAGCCTGTTTTCTCATCTGTAAAATGTGGCTAATAATCTTTTCTATCTGTTGGTTAACTTCTTGCTTAAGTTTAGCTTGAAGTCTGCAGAATAAGATTCACCACTGGAAAGGTCTGTCAGATGTTAGCCTGTTGGGAAAAGGCAGGGGCAGGAATCCCTTCTAAAAAAGCCCTGACAAATCACCAGCCAGCCTCTTCTTTGAAGACTTCCATCGATGGTGATGATGGGGTGTGTATGTGTGCGTGCGTGTATGTGTGTGTGTGTGTGTGTGTGTGTGTGTGTGTGTGTGTGTGAGAGAGAGAGAGAGAGAGAGAGAGAGAGAGAGAGAGAGAGAGAGAGAGAGAGAGAGAGAGTACCAGAACACTTTTGATAACTTCCCAGCTAACCCAGTTCTACTTCCGGATTGTTAATTGTTAAGAAAGTTTTCCCTTATATTGGCTTGAAGCTGCCTCTACAGTTTCTACCCTAATTCTGTCCTCAGAACAAATCTAATGTAATCTCAGATACTTGATGATCAAGCAACCCACTCCCCAAATCTTCTGTTTTCTAGGCTAAACACCTTCAATTTCTTATTATAATTATAAAGATGATAATAATAATAAGGATTTATAGAATGCTTTAAAGTTTGTGTAACACTTTATAGATATTATCTCATTTTATTTTTAATAATCTAGGAAGATAGGTGCTATTAGTTTCTCATCCTCATTTTATGGACCAGGAAACTGCCTAGGGTCACACAAGTAGCAAGTGTCTGGAGGAAAAATTTCAGATTCCAGGTCCAGAACTCTTCTCTAAAGGGCATGATTTCTTGTCCCTTTCCCACCCTAGTTATCTATATCAGATGTTCTTCAACCTCTTGATTTATATTGCTTAGATCTAACCCAGGGGTGGGGAACCTACGGCCTCAAGGCCAGTTGTGGCCTTCTAGGTCCTTGGGTGCAGCCTTTTGACTGAGTCCAAGTTTTAAAGAACAAATCCTTTTATTAAAGGGATTTGTTCTGTGAAGTTTGGATTCAAAGTGCTACACCTGAGCACCTAGAGGGCCACAAGTAGCCTTGAGGTCACAGGTTCCCCACCTCTGATAAACAATACCACACTCCACATATATAAGGTAACCAGACTGAGGATGGTGGGACTATCATCTCCACTGGTCTGAAATACGGTCTTTCTCAGCTTACATGACTGAATGAGTATTCCAGGCTGCCAGGACACACTATTGAGTGACCAGCATGAATATGTTTTGGGAATTCTTGTCTATTGGAAGCTGAGAACTAAGCCCCCATCCTCTGCCCAAATAGCTGAGCTGTCCACTCTTCCTGTCCGTGTTCCTCCCTTTCCTTTAGGTTCTGCCCCACACTCCTATACCTGCTGGCCTCACCTGCGTTAGTTGGTTGCCATTTCCTTGGGAAGCAGGGACATGGACAAAATTATGGGATTTACATATTGCTTACCTCCTCCATGGAGTGGTAGGGAGAGAATTTGGACATCAAATTTTAAAAACCAATGTTAAAATAAATTTAAAATTAAACAAAATTCTATGATTTAGAGCTGCAAGAAACCTTAGAAAGCATGCTCTCTCTCTCTCTTTCTCTTTTTCTCTCCCCCCTCCCCCTTTTACAAGGGAGGAAACTGGAAATTGAAGTGATTCACCTATGGTCACAAAGTACCAGAGCTAAGATTTAAACCTTTAAGTAGAAAGGTCACTCATCAGGTGATGTTGAGCAGGGCATTATATGCTGTCTGCACCTCATTTTCCTCACCTGTAAAATGAAGGGACCGGAATAGATATAATATGGAAGATTTATATGGCACTTTGAAATGGGCAACACACATGCTTTACATATTAACCTCCCCCATTTGATCCTCACAACAGTCCTATGAGAAAGGCACTCTCATCCCTGTATAGTTGAGAAAACTGAAGATGAGTGATTATAGGGTCACTAAGTCTAAATCCATGAGCCCCTGGTCTCTGACTCTAAATCCTCCACTCTTTTCAGTACACCATGCTGCTGCCTGGGTCCTTTCAAATCAAGATTCTATAAATTTGACCCTGGGTATCCACTCCTATTCCTTCTCTGCCTCAGGCTCTTCCTCACTGGAAGTAGGGAGAAGTAAGAACCAAGGGCTGAGAATGGCATCCTAGACTCACCCTGGGACATCCTTGAGTCTCATGCT
Organism: Notamacropus eugenii; assembly: GCF_028372415.1. Taxonomy (NCBI): domain Eukaryota; kingdom Metazoa; phylum Chordata; class Mammalia; order Diprotodontia; family Macropodidae; genus Notamacropus; species Notamacropus eugenii. The sequence goes on along the minus strand of NC_092876.1, from coordinate 278,915,522 downwards.
AATGCCTAGTCCTTCTCATCTCTCACCTCTCTCCTCAGCTCAGGGTGGGACTGAGAGAGGAGAGGAATCTAGAGGAGATGCTAATTAGTTCTGACAAATTAATAAAGAAAGCCTCATTTATTCTCCATATCTAATTTCCGTCTTGGTGCTGTATTTTCCTGCCCAGTAAACTGCTGGCGGGTAAGGAGAGTTTGAAGAGGGTGGGATGGGGTGTGGGGAGGGTCAATCTGAAGGCAGACAAGCAAAATGGGTTTCTTTCTTACTCTTCCCCTAGCCCCCAACACACTCACACACCTCAGCACCTCCAGGAAGCCAACCTCAGACATTAAGCTGTCAAAACGGCTCCCAATTATCTCCCTCTATGCCCAGCGGCTCCAGCAGTGACAGGAGTAGTGTTGACTCATTCTGTCACCGTACTGCCCTGCCCTGAGAACTACTCCGGGAAAATGCAATTTAATGAAGTCCTGTGGCAGAGCTAGAGACGCCCTGGTCATCAGCAGCATCTTAGAGAGCCCAAGTAGTTGGGAAGTTCTTTTGGTGGTTTAACTGCCATCCAGGAGCTGCAATTGAAATCCCACTCATTTGTCTTTTGAATCAAAGCCTAGGGGAGAATTACAGGGAGTCAGTCATAATCAGGAGCCGTTCTAAGCAGGGAGAACGGCTGGACAAAGCCACATTGACCTTGGGTGATAGGGGAAAATGCTGCTGACTCTTTGGACTTCAGCTGCACCTTGCCTGTCCCTACCATCCCTTTCCTTGTTCTTTCTTTCCCTATAGGCTCTCTTCTTCTAAGTGATGCTTAGAAGCTGGGACACTGACTGGGCTGCTTTGTTCTCCCCCCCACCTCCAGGGATCATTTTGCTCCTGGGCAAATACTGGTCCCTACTTAGGCCTCTCTATTCCTTCCTTTTAGTGTTTTCTTGCCTCTCTCTGGGCAGTTACAGACCAGCTGGGATTTTGAGACTGCTTCCAATTCAGGAAGCAAATGAAGAACTCCCAGTCCCAGGGACCAGGGTGACACAGTTTTTGGCTTCTGTTTGCCTTTTCTTCAACACCTGCTAAAAAATCATAAATAAATTATAAAAATAATAAAACTCAAGGGGGAGTGAGACTGACTAAGCACTTTCCCTGGAACTGGTTAACTGGGAATGTAGGGACAGAGGGAAGAAAGCAATGGGTTATCATCCAGCCAGGAAAAGACTAAAGAAAACACAGAAGCTCAGAAGGCAGCTTCAAGGTCTTGAACTGGTTCTTGTCTATCCCAGAAAGAGAGTTTGGGAGGTAATGCAGTTCAGAGCACCTGAAATGAAACGCTTCTTCTGGTACTGCTACTTGTATTAGTGTAATCTTAGGCAGGTCACTTAACTCTGGGCACCTCAGTTACCTCATCTCTTAAATGAGGTTAGGAGAGATCAGTAGCTCTCAAACTTTTTGAACTCAAGACCCCTTTTACATGCTTAAAAACTGAGGATCCCCTAGGTTATAAATAATGATAGTTACCATATTAGAATTAAACGTATCTTAGAATTATTATGAAAATACTTTTGACCTCATTGAACACTTCTTTTTCTTCAGAATTGCCACAGAGATCATCAAACAACACTCTGAGAATCTCTGGGCTTGATGACCACCCTATGGTTCCTTCTAGTACCAAATTATGATTCTGCGGAACAAATCATCCTTTGTGTACTATTTTATTTTTTCCTGACAGTTTTACTTTCCTAGTTCTGTTTCTTTTTTTAAACCAATATTAAAACAAGTTTGTATTCCTCTTCTCGCTCAAAATAGGCTTAAAAATTTATTGGAATTAAATTATGGGGAGGCCACCCAGAGGGACTTTCATTAGGAAGAAGTGACTAGTACATAGTCAGATAATAAGGTATTGACAGTATTTGCCAAGTAGAGTGAGTCTGTCTTCCCTAACTCCCTTCTTTGAACTCAAATGAAATTCTGGATGTCAAATTTTGACATCTGCCTGGAAGTAGCTGCAACCAATCCCTGTTCCTAATTCTGGGTTCTATTTTTTCCAAAGGATCTTTTTTCCCAGTCCCTGGTCTCTACTCTCCCTTCCTTAACCTTCTCTTTCTGCAGTCTTGCCACATGACTATACTCACTCCTCTAATGAAGGGCCCTTGGTCTTGAGACATTCTCCTCTGTTCTTGCTCACCTCTGTTCCTCACTGGGTCTTTCAGACGCAGCCCCAACCCTTCCACCCAAACTCTAAGACACTTGCAGGCATTATAGTTAATAATAGGTAATATCCTTTGAGCTAGGAAAAGGTATCTATCAAGAATCCTTCTCTAATGCTCTAAGTACTATACTCTACTGTCCCTTGAATATGGATGGTCAGTAATCTGGTGACAGAAATATTGATCTAGGTTTTGGCTTTTCAAGCTTGGTGCCAGGATCTGCTACTTCAATTGCATCCCAGAAACAAGATGGTGAAGGTTGGAGTCAACGGATTTGGCCGTATTGGGCACCTGGTGACCAGGGCTGCATTCACCTCAGGTGGAGTAGACATCGTGGCCATCAATGACCCCTTCATTGACCTCAACTACATGGCTTATATGTTTCAATATGACTCCACCCAAGGCAAGTTCAAGGGCACTGTCAAGGGTGAGAATGGGAAGCTGGTGATCAATGGAAAAGCCATTACTATCTTCCAGGAGAGGGATCCCACCAATATCAAATGGGGAGATGCTGGAGCCGAGTATGTTGTAGAGTCTTTACCACCATGGAAAAGGCTGGGGCTCACTTGAAGGGTGGAGCCAAGAGGGTCATCATCTCTGCTCCTTCTGCTGATGCCCCAATGTTTGTGATGGGATTGAACCATGAAAAATATGATAATTCCCTTAAGATTGTCAGTAATGCTTCTTGCACTACCAACTGCTTGGCCCCCTTGGCCAAGGTCATTCATGACAACTTTGGCATTGTGGAAGGACTCATGACTACAGTCCATGCCATTACTGCTACCCAGAAGACAGTAGATGGCCCCTCTGGCAAGCTGTGGTGTGATGGGTGTGGTGCTGCCCAAAACATCATCCCTGCTTCCACTGGTGCTGCTAAGGCTGTAGGCAAGGTCAAATCTGAGATGAATGGGAAGCTCACAAGCATGGCCTTCCATGTTCCTACTCCCAACGTATCTGTTGTAGATCTGACCTGCCACCTGGAGAAACCTGTCAAATATGATGATATCAAGAAAGTGGTGAAGCAGGCACCAGAGGGACCCTTGAAGGGCATCTTGGGCTACACAGAGGACCAGGTTGTATCCTGTGACTTTAACAGCAACACCCACTCTTCTACCTTTGATGTTGGCGCTGGTATTGCCCTCAATGACCACTTTGTCAAGCTCATTTCTTGGTATGACAATGAGTATGGTTACAGCAACCATGTAGTGGACCTCATGGTCTACATGGCCTCCAAGGAGTAAAGTGGAAACTATGGATCTTCATCCTCAGTCAAAAAAGGAGTTCCACTGGGGAGCCTACATTCCTAACTTATGTTCCTGTACTGGGGTTACCATGTCCCATTCACATCCTTGTCCCAATACACCCCTGTAGTAGGGGGGAGAAGTCTAGAGTCCTGTATTGTGTACCACCAATAAAGTCACCACATTCAGTACAAAAAAAAAAAATATTGATCTAAATTTTTTTAGTTACCAGGAAAAAAGAACTATACATATCTCTTCCCCTCAGAGAATCACAGAATGTTAGAACTAGACAAGACCAACCAGTATGATCTTTTCATTTTACAGATGAGAAAACTGAGGCCCAGAAATTATCTGTCCAAGTAAGGTCACCCAGCTAATAAGTAGAGCCTGGGACTCCAAAACAGGTCACTGATTTCAAATAAAGTGTTATTTCTATAATATATTTTATAATATTACTATATATTGTAGCATAATATAAATTTTATAATACAATAAATTTCTGTATTCCTTAATTCAAGGACCTCTATCTCCCTTTCACATTCGTTCTTGCTCCAATTTAGCAAACCTGCCCCCTCTAATTTATTACTCCCTCTCCAAGACAGTTCCAGCACTCAGCATTCTCCTGGTCTCAGAGCATATTTTCTCTTACCCTCTTCCTTCCAAAATCTATTGAAGACTTTCCTCCTCCAGTAATCTCACCCTGGGTAACTCCATCCAGCTCTGACCACTCTATTTACTCTTGCCCTCTTTTAGTATTACTTATGGACATAGCTTCTAAGAGCTGAAAGGGGCCTCAAGAGATCATCTGGTCCAGACCCCTACCTTTAAGCTGATGTGGTATTTCCCCTATTTTACACATAAGGCAAATGGGGCCTAGAGAGATTAAGGTCACAGAGGTAGTATTTATTCATATTTACTTATTGTGGTTTGCTTGATGGTAGGGACAGCGTGGAGAGTGCTGGCTTTGGAGTCAACTGATGCAAGTCTCAAGTCTGTCACTCTGAGCCTCAGTTCTCCATTGCCATGATAAAGAGATTGGACTAGATGAACTTTGAGGTCTTTTCCAGTTTTATTATCTTTTCCAAACCTTAGAATTGAAAGTGACCCTAGACATTATCTACTCTAACCCCTATCTCAAGGTATTTGGTATCAAAGACCAGCATTTAAAATCCTCCTTTAAGTGCAAGTCAATTAATCTTTAACATCAATTTCCTTTTTTTTATAAAATGAAGGCCCCTTCCAGCTTTACGTTTATGAAACTGTTTCCTATCTACAAAGTCCTCCAGGAAGTGATTTTCATATTATATATGTATGTCTGTATGTCTGTATGTATCTATTTATAGTCTCTCTGGGGGAAAAAATTGTCCCTTAACAAGTGATTGTCCCATATGAGAGTAATATATATGTTATCTTGTCTCTCTGGAAAGAAATTTCTCCAGTCAGGTAAGGACCTCACACTCACTCAGAGCTGACTGATAGGCCTACCTGAGTCTAAGTCTCGGATGGAAAGCCTCCAGTTAGTGTAAAGAAAGGATGTTAGGCCTGGAAACAGAGACTTGGGTTAAAATCCAACTCAAACACTCACCAGTTGAATGATCCTACACTTCAGAGCCTCAAATTTCTTTTAAGTAAAACGAAGGTGGTAATATTTATACTACACATCTCATGGAGTTGCTATGGGAAAAGGGGTCAAGAAACCTTAAAGTACTACGCAAATATGAATTGGTAATATTACTTAAAGCTTTCCCTCCTGAATCTCTAAGGCACGCTTGAAGGCCTCCTTGGACTGGGAGCCATCTAAAGAATGGGCAGGGACTGTTACTTTTCATCCTCCTGGATTTCTGCACATGGCTTCCATTAGAGTACACACTCCTCGAGGGGCAGGACCATGTCTTATACACCGTAGTAAGATCTACTTCCCCATTGCCTTTGGATACTCAATAATTGTCGATTGCATGAATCAATCAATAAAGATTTAAGACAGGTTCTCTCTATATAGGGAACGCTCAATATTCTGGGCTGCTAGATAGACTGACCAAATTTCAGATCAGCAGCTGGCAGTCCAACAAGGGAAAATTGGAGCTGAGTGTCAATTACCACTAGCCCTGGAAAACTGGGCTTCAGGGGAAAGAGAACCAACCTGAGTCAGGGCTTTGAGTCTCAATTCTGCTGCCTGATCATAGTAAGCAGCACCCCCTCCCCTCCCCATTCCTCTGGTGGTAGTTGTGAGGGCTGGCAGCATAAGACAATTCTCTTCTATGTTCTCATTTCTAGGGATATCTGAAGCAGATTCATAGAAAACATCTTTCCTTGACTCAGTGTGTGTATGTGCGCATGTGTATGTATGTGTGTGTGTGTGTGTGTGTGTGTGTGTGTGTGTGGTAGAGGTGTGGTCTCTCAGTTGGATGGACAGGTTCAGATAAACAGTTGATATATGCTGGCCAGGCCAAGAGTTAATCTAGCAGTGTGTTTATATGGGGGTGGGGAGGTTGAAACCAGGGAGGTATGTTCCAGATATGATGGAACAGGTCAAGACCCAGCAATTAGGAAGAACAGATTGCCTTTGGTTGTTATCACAGAGCAGCCACCAAGTGGACAACATCCTAGAATCACTGACAAGGTCAGAAAGGTCTTACAGAAGTCTTATTCATGCTCCTGCTTCCATACTGGATGGTCTGCTTCCCAGCCACTGGGTGTACAGCAGAACTCCAAGTCAGGGATAGGGGTAGAGGGGAGAGACACCATACTTTGCTGGTGAATCTGATGTTCTCTACCTTATCCCTTCTGAAGTCTCCTCTGCTTTCCACTTGGAAGAGTTCACCACAGTGGCTAATGGAGTATGTACACATATGGAGGTAGGGGAAGGGAGAGTGGGTGGTAAGTAGAGAATGAAAGAGAAATTGGAAGACTAGGTAGTTGCTGAAACAGTTATATCTTTATTGGTAACTCACACTAAAAAAGATGCAGTGACACAAAGAATTAGGCCAAAGAGAGCCCACAAATATTAGGCAAATGGAGGACACAAGGCCAAGGCCAGTACAGACTCTGCAAATGTGAGTGGAATTCAGTGAGCTAGTGAGAGCAAGCTTCCTTGGAAGTGGCGAATCTTAAGATCTTTGAAGGAAGGAATAGTTATGACTTAGCAGAGAAGACGGGAGAAACGTCTCCGGGGATGGAGAATATAATCTTCTTAAGGACAGAAAGAGTCCATGCCTAATCCATTTGTGTCCCAGCACACACCATGGTTCCTGGCACATTTGGGGTTGAATCCAGGGGTTGTTGCAGCTGCCTACCCTTGTGCCCATTTTCAGAGCCCACATAGTGAATCCCTGATTTGTTCTTAGGGTAGGGGGGCAGAGAAAAACTGAGAGGCATGGGAATAGGATGCATCTCACCTGTCCTGATACCCACCTCCACCATTCTGCTGAGCTCAGGTGAGACAGCTGGCAGCCTGGCTTCCCATGTCTACCTGCAGACAATCTGTCCTCACTACCTCAATGACTGAATGGCTGATGGGGGGTGTGGGGAGGGGTGGAGGTAAGGTGGGAAGACCCAGTACAAGACAAAGACCTTGAGTTAAGATAACAGAGATGCTTGTTTCTCTTTATTTATGATTGTTATTGGGAAGAAAACCAGCCTCCTGGCTCTAGATTAGGCTGTGAGCCAGGCCTTTGCTCTCTTTTCCTCCTTCTCTCTTCTCCTCTCTCTTCTTTCTCCCTCTTCAGTCTCACCAGGGCACAGGTTTTCCAACACACTAAGATCAAATAACTTTTCACTCAAAGGAAAAGATATTATCTCCCTTCACCATTCAGCACAAACACCAGCAGACTCAACATTCCTAGATTAAAAGCCAATTAGGATGGCTTTGTTTTTTTGTAGGGGCAGCAGGTCTGCCTGGCATCCTCCTTGGGAACTGGATCCCTTTGTGGGGAAAGTGGCTGCCTACCATAATTCCCCACATAAAACACTGCATCTGTGCGTGCCACCCTCCATACTGCTGACATCTTTTCTCTCCCAGTGTATGCAGCCTGGGGTTCTAACAATAGGGGGCATATCTGATGGGAAGATTAAGAATATTTCTGGAAGAAGGGAGAATGAAGGGGTGGGAAACACTACATAACACACATCCCAACTATAACCAGGCTCTAAATAAGGTCCCCCCCCCCCATCCCCAAGAAATAAATCTGAAAAGTACAATTCTCTGGGTGAAAAAAGATCTTTTTTCAAAGGATAAGCAGTGACTGTAACCTTCTTTGGAGTTATTATTTTAACTCCATAAATTGTCTTATAAATGTTCCCACCTTTTGACTCAGAAACAAAGAGGACCTGTGACTTCATGGGATAAGATAGGGAATTCCTGGTTAAGGAAATGTCTTCTACTAATACAGGTTGGCACCTTATTGTCTTAGGAAACTGACCAGAGTATTTGGAGGTTGTGATTTGCCCAAGATCACATGGTTTACTGGCTATCTGACTTATTAGTTGGGAGGGGGGCAGGGAGAGAGACAGACAGATTGAAGAGGGGTTAGGAAGGGCAGGGGGAGAGAGGAGAGGAGAGGAGGGGAAGGGATGCAGGGAGGATACAACATGTAAACAGACAAGTAAAAAGAAGAAAACAGTACTAGGCCTGAAGTCAGTCACTCATCTTCATGAATTCAAATTCAGCCTCAGAAACTAGTTGTGTGACCCTGGGCAAGTCGCTTAACCCTATTTGCCTCATTTTCAGATCTGGAGAAGGAAATGGCAAATCACTCCAGTATCTTTACCAAGAAACCCACAAATGGGGTCACAGAGAGCAGGACAAAGATAATTTGTGAGGGAGAACAAGAACCACTGGGGTGGAAGGAACAGTTTCTAGGAGGTGGTACTTGAGCTGAGCTCAGAGAGAAGCTAAGGATTCTGAGAGGCAAAGGTGAGGAAGAAGACAATTCCTTGACAGAAGACACAAGGAGTGGGATACCTGGAAAGTCTGGAGAATGGGAAGCAGGGCATTTTGGTTGGAATGCACTCTGTGAAAGAGTAATAATATAACAAATGCCTATCATACAGGATGATGAAACAGATGTTTACATCAAGTTTTCAGTTTGTAAAAGTGCTTTTCTCACAATAACCCTGTAAGTGGAACCATGTATCACCACCCCCATTTTATAGAAGAGGAAAGTGCAGCTTAAAGAGGCTACTGCTATTGTTTCAGACAGCATAAAGAGATATGGGGTGTGTCAGTGTTCAGACAGGTGGATTAAGGATTGGTTGAATGGCTAACCCAAGCAGCAGTCACTAATGGTGGGATGTCACCTTGGAAGGTGGTCTCTGATGGAGCGCTCCCAGGATCGGGGCTTGGCCCTGAGCTATGCAACCCTTCTTGTGAGTGACAGATAAAAGCTCAGATGCAATGCTTATCAAATTTGACACAAAGCTGGAAGGCATAACTAATATGTCAGATGACAGAATCAGGATCCAAAAAGATTGAATGATTGAATACAATAACATTTAATACGGATACATGTAGCCTTACACTAGGGTTTTAAAAAACAACACCACAAATTCTCAAGGACAAGACTGGGAAGGCATGGAGATTGTTTGGACAAGATCTGGAGATTTTTAGTGGACCACAAGTGTAATGAATGCTGTGATATGGCAGCTAAAAACACTAACCGTTGTAGGTTACATCAAAAGAGGCAAGCATTGGGAAACAAGGAAGTGGTAGTTAACCAGTCAATCAAGAATGTATCCTACTCAGTTCTGGATACCATGTTTTGTTGCTTCAGTTGTGTCCGACTGTGACCCAGTTTGGGATTTTCTGGGCAAAGATAGTGGAATGCTTTGCCATTTCCTCTCCAGCTCATTTTACAGAGGGGGAAACTGAGGCAAACAGGGTTAAGTCACTTACTTAGAGTCACACAACTGATAAGTGTCTGAGGCTGAATTTGAATTCAGGAAGATGAGTCTTCCAGGCCTCCATTCACTGTGCCACCTCATTGCCCTACGTGTTTTAGGAACGCCATTTATAATTTGGAGGAGAACATGATTATTCATTTACATCATATAGCATGTAGGGTCTTATATGAGGTTTTGTTGAAGAAAGTGGGAAATTTTAGCCTGTTGAGAGAAAGACTGGGGGTGGGGTTGAGGGGAAAATGACGCCGATCTTTAAGTATTTAAAAGGCTTTCCTGTTTAAAAAAAAAAAAAGACTAGGAAGGTTATGCTTCCTATAAAGAGGCTTTTCCCTAAAATTAGAGCTATCCCAGAGTGCAATGGGCTTGCTTTGAGGCAGTAAATATTTCTTCTTACAGTGGGATTTAAAAAATAAATTTGTTTTTAGATAATGCATCTAAGTGACTTGCCCAGAGTTACACAGTTAGTGGGTGTCTGAGGCCAGATTTGAACTCAGGTCCTCCTAACTCCAGGGCCTGTACTCTCTCCACTGCACCACCTAGCTGCCCCATCTCTGGGGCAATCTTTAATTATAATCTGGATGATCACTGTTGGGATGTTATTGAGGGCTTCTTTTTTAGCCACAAATTGGAGTAGGTAGAGGGCCCCTTGGGTCCCTTCCAACTCTTTTAAGATTCTCTAAAGTTGACTTGACTTGCCCATAACCACACAACTAGCTTGTGTCACAGCCTGGATCAGAACCTGGGCTTCTTGGGGAGAGAGGTTAGAGGAAGCAGAAGCAGGAAGGGATTTCAAATAGAGGGAATGAAGCAGGCAAAAAGCCAAGAAGTTCAGGAGATGGTGAGAAGAGCAAACCACAGCAGCTCAAGCTTTGAAATGGAGCTTGGAGGCAGACCATAGCAGTGTTTGTCTCCATTGGAGGACTGAGCAAAGGGCTTCAGGACTGGGTTATAAAGCACCTCTACAATGTCACCGGTACACCCCCTTTCCTTCACATTCCCTCAGCCACACCCTGAGTCTAGGCCCTATTTCATTCTTTCATCCCAGGAAACAAAGGTCTCTGTTATCAGCCTCCTGCCATTCTCACCACTCATCTCGTCTGCCCAGAGCATAAAGAATCATATCTTTCTTAAGTGACATTTAGTCATAAGTCACAGATTTAGAACTGGAAGAAAAACTAAAGAGAGATCATCTTGTTCCAGTTCCCTCAATCTACAGTTGAGGAAACTGAGGCTCAGAAAAAGTCAAGTAAGCTTTCCAAGGGCACACAATTAACTAGTAAGGGACAAGCTTCTGTAGCTCTTTCCACTGCTGAATATGCTTCTTCTTGATAGCATCAGCACCTGATGAGAAACCAGCAATGCTCCCAGCAACGACAAATCCAAATTCCTTAGCTTAATGTTTGAGTCCCCCCTCAATTGCAATCCCTAAGAAATTCCATTTAGCTTATCTCTCTTTTTACCCTTGAGTTTAGCATGTAGAGGCAGTAATGAAATGTAAGGGTTGGACAGCCAGCCAGCCAGCGCAGTGGAGAAAGCTGGTCCTGAAGTCAGGAAGACTGGAGTTCAAATCGAGCCTCAGACATTTACTAGTTGTGTGACTCTGGGCATGTCACTTAACCATCATCTACTTCAGTTTCCTTATCTGTAAAATGGGGATAATGCTAAAATCAGACACACAGAGATGATGTGAGGATCTTTGTTAAGCACTTTGTAAACCTTAAAGTGTTATATTAATGCTAGTTATTATCATAATGATATCCTCTAGATCCTCAGCTATAGCCCTTTGACTGAATCCAAACTTCACAAAACAAATCCCCTTAACAAAAGGATTTATTCTGTAAAACTTGGACTCAGTCAAAAAGTTGCACTCAAGGACCTAGAAGGCCACAGATTTTCCACCTGTCAAATTCTAGTCAAATTCCCTCATTTTACAGATGAAGAAATTGAGGCCTATAGAGGTAATGACTTGCCCAAGGTCCACACAGCAAGTAGAACTAGGACTTGAAACCAGGTCTCACAATCATGGACTATTAGAACTGGACAGGACTTAAAGAGTCATTTGGTCAAACCCATGCCTGCCTTTGTCTGAAGATCTTCAGTGACAGGAAACTCTTTACCCCCTGAGACAGCTCATGAGACAATTCTAATTATTAAAGTCTAGCCTCATTTGAGGCAGAAATTTTCTTTTCTGGAACTTCCACCCACTAGTCTCCCTTCATAAAGCTTGCTACCATAGCCTCTCCCTTCCTCCCAGGTCATTTTTCTTCCCCATATTCTACTCCCCAAGACTCATACCTTTCCCACAGTTTTTCATCCTGAAGCCTTCACCTCTGGTCCTGACAAAGGTATTCCATTTCTCCTCCATCCTCTCTGGCAAGTCATGTCCTTGGCTTCCTTCCCAACCCTTCATCATGCCTACCTTCCTCCAGAAAGCTTTCCTAGATTAATTCTACTGAATTCTCCAGTAACCCTTATAGTGAGTGAGCTCAGATCTATAGCTCTTTTGCAGTTACAATAAGCAATGCTCAGTTCTATGGGTGTGTGTGTGTGTGTGTGTGTGTGTGTGTGTGTGTGTGTGTGTGTGTGTGTGTGTGTGTGTGTGTGTGTATTTTACTATTTGTTTGTGTAAGGGCAGCTGGGTGGCACAGTAGATAGAGTGGAAGATCTGAATTCAAATGCGGCCTCAGACACTTCCTAGATATATGACCTTGGTCAAGTTGCTTCACCCAGTTTGCCTCAGTTTCCTCATCTGTAAAATGTGCGGAAAAATAGAGGACAAACCATTCCATTATTTTTCCCCAAGAAGGGTCAAAAAGGGTTGGACATGACTGAAATGACTCAACACAAACAACAACATTTGTTTGTGGGATATCTAGGTCTGTGCAGTGTGTCCTAACTCCTGGCTTCATATTCCAGACAAGGCTCTGCAAACAGGAGGCTTAGGAATGCCAAGGGCAATCAGGAAATCTGATTCTAGCCCTGATGCCCAAACCCTCAGCTTTATCAGATGCTACTGAATATTGACTAAGTTGTACAAGTTCATGTCCCAAGAACTGTATCAACAACATATCAAAGTGCAGTGTACCCAGCCCTTTGAGAAAATACTAAGGTAGCATAGCACAGCCCACATGCTGAGCCCAGGGCCTGGAGTTCCACATACACAAAGCACTAGGCTACATGCTGGTTTACCCATCAGATAGTCAGATTCTTCAGTAACAGAGAGATAGTGGACATGGCTTTGACCTAGAGACCAACCTAGAAAGTAGCACTGAGAAAACAGAACCAGCCACCCAGAAATAAAAGGGGAAACAATACAACATAGATTCTTGATATCAGAGTGCATCAGAGCTCTTGGGAATCAAGCATTGCCCAGCTGGCCTTCAAGTACATACATCCCCCATGCTGTTCCCAGCACTCTCACCTTCCCTCCTTAAACCACCTTGTTTCATCTCCACAAGTCTACCTTGAAATCTATGCTCCTCTGATCCCATGAAAGTCCCAGAGTGAAGCCAAAGGCAGGAAGCTGAGAGCCCAGAGAAGGAAAAAAAGTCATCCAGACAAATTACATCCTCACTTAAGATATAGAATGAGACACACATATTTTGGACATAGCTAATGTGGGAATTTGTTTGCTTGACTCTGTGTGTCTACTTGCAAGGGTTTTATTTTTCTTTCTCAAAAGTATGTGTGCGAAGTGGGGGAGGGAGGAAGGTGGGGGGGTGGCTCTTGGAGGTAGGGTAGGGAGAGAAAATAATTCCTTGTTAATTGAAAAATACTTAAATTTTTTAAAAGCATACCTTACCAGACCATCCACATCACTTATCCTCTTATACCTCCTCTCTGATCTCTCAGGTTCTCTTTATGTCTGCTATGTGGTTTTTCTTTTTCCTCTAAAAAACAGAGTCCTTATTTTCCAGTTGATATAAGAAGGGTATCCTGCTATCAAGGCCTAACCTCGTAGGATGTTAAAGAGTATTCTCTAAGCCACTGGCTGAGGACACAGCCTTACCTGAAGCAGGTGGTGTTTAGCTCAGACATAACGAACAGACTTTTCGGATGTGTATGTGGGGAGGGATATGAGGTAGTTGGTTGGGGGGTGGGGTGGAGCTGTGGAATCTCTTAACGGGGACCAATGGTTATTTTCCTGGGGCTATGAGTGGGGCTAGCCAAGATAATCCCTGGAGGGCACCATCTAGGACTTCATCTTCACTTTCCATCAGTTTTTTTCAAGATTTAGTTTGGCTTTGTTATCTGATCCTGCTGTAGACAGCTAAGGCCACAAGCAGGAATGATGACTAGGAGGAGAAATATGAAAGACAGAAATGCTTCAGCATCTCTCCCCTGGTCAAGAGTGGGGTGAACAGAGAGGTGGGTAAGTGGGGAACAGAAGGGGGCCCAGGCTGGGACAGTTCTAGAGGAGCAGGGAGGGAGATGACAGCTAATGGAGAGGGTTGGGAGAAAGCAAAGAGGAGCGGGAGCCAAGCACATAAACTGACTGGTGAGGCTAGCGCAGCCCAGAAAGTACTTATGAATGGAGAGGGAGGAAGAGCACTGTGGGGGAACCAGAGAGGAATCTGGGAAATAGTAGAGGCTAAGGACAAAAGAAGTTGGGGTGGGGAGAGATTAGTGTCACTGCCAAAGGGGACTCCCAAGCTCTTTGCCAGGAGAACCTTGGGCTTTATTTTTAGCTAGGGGTTTGGGAGGGGGACATGCAGGGGAAAGGGGTTTGAGGGGGAGGACCTCTGTTGTTTTTTCCCGACATCCCCCAGGCTACTTCTCTCTCAGTAAACCTCAGTCTCAAGCCACTTGGTTGTCATGACAACAGGCCAGAATAGAACAGATGGTCTCCACTAGCCAAATTCCAATTAGACAGGGCCAGCAGAGGGAGGAATCACTCAGGCCACAAGAGGCTCAGCACGCGCTCCCCTCTCCTCCCATCTGTCCCCTCCCAAAACATCCTCATCCAGCCCCTTACTCCACACAGCAACTTTCTACAAGACATGTGGTGGGGCAAGGGGAGTACAATGAGGGGAAGAGCACTCCTCTATATCTCACAGGAGTCTAGCTACAATGTAGTGTCATGGGGAAACCCCCAAAGGATAAACATTAGTTACCTTCAAACATAGAAAGTCACTCCAGCCAAGGTCTTCCCTTTCACCTATAACTGGGAGAGTGGGTTCAGGGCACAGTCAGAGGATAGTGGGACTGTAGGTGAAGCCAGGCTGGGTGAGAGGGTGGCGGTCCCTTCCCCAAGAGAGTCTGATCTTCACCCCAGTAGTGTTGGGGGTAAGGGAAGAAGGTGGGTCCCAATGAAGGGCCCTGATGGCAACCTGTTAATAAGGTTTGTCAAAGTCAAAGAAAGTCCATCTTGAGACCACATAAAAACTCTGGGTAAAGCCTCATTCACCCCATAAAAATGACTGCCTTGCTTCTGCTCTCTAGTGGGGAGGGGAAGGTACGATGGGAACAGTGTCTTATACATACAGAATGTATTGAAACGGAAACACATGTAAACACATTTACGCATACTCGTTCACAACTAATAAATACATAGGTATATATGTGTACATATATCTATGAGCATGCAAGGATAGAATGACATGGGTTCACAGGCATGCTGGACATGACAAAATGTTTGACTCCCACCTCAGACACTTAGCTGGATGACCCTGGGCAAATCACTTAACCTTGCTGGGCCTCAGTTTCCTCAAGTGTAAAGGGAAGGGGCTGTTGTCATAACCTCTAAGGTCCCTCACGGTTTTAAATCTATGATCTATGACACACATTTACACACTTGGATTAACCCAGAACAAAGAAATGCTTTGTAAAACACAAAATAAATATTATCACACTTTTAAAAAACCTTGGCAATTCTTGCCTTTGCAAAACATACGCATCACATACCCACAAGCTCAGCATCCATGAAGCACATGTACACATTATATATAGTAAACCCACAATTATAGAAAGCCATGCATAGCTACACAACAAACGTAACTACACACAGAATTGCCACCTGCTCATACACACAGATACAGTCTCTCTGGAGGTTGGGGAAGCCAAAGTCTTGTCTTCTATGTCCGCTTGACACAAAGAATGTGGAAAACAGGAAAGCTGGGGTTTTGAGGGGAGAAATATCATCAGGGTGGGGAAGGGGGACATCCCTGGGCAACAAGCTATGTTTGAAAGAGGGGTCTTGGTTCTGACTGTGGGATCCATTGAGCCACAGGGATGTCAAAATACAGAACTGTTTAAGCAGCTGGAAGGGAGGTAGTATGGTGTAATGGGAAGAGTCCTCGATTTGGAATTGGACAACCTGGGTTTTTGGTTTAAGTCCCAGCTCTTACTTCCATCTGGGTTTAAGGCCTAGATCTTCTTTCCACCTATATGATCTTAGACTTTCCATTGTCCTTTCTCTGACTCAGTTTTCTCATTCCTGATGAGAGGAGGTTGAACTAGCTAGCATCTCATCCAGCTCCTCATCTATGATCCTATGAACCTTATCTTCTGGAATTCAGAGAAGATCCCTCAGGAGAAAGGAAGCAGGAATCTTTCTCAAAAGGTCAGAGAAGGGAAAGTTTCCCATAGCGTTACACTAGAGTACTATGACCTTCTAGGGAAACTACAGGGCCCATGTAGGTCATCCTGCACCCATTCTGTGGGCCAGTGCCAGGCCCCTCCTTACGGTGGTGATCCTGATAAAAAGGGCCTAATGCCAAGTAAGCTACTGGGGGCAAGTCAGGTACTGACAAGGAGGGGCATTATCAGTGCTAAGAGTCTTCTTTATCTGGAAACTACTAGCAACACCTTTGTCCCTGACCCCACCTCCCAGCCCCTTTCAGGAGGCTCTATGGAGTTCCTTCTACCCTGCTTTCTGGTAGATTGAAAGATCAAGGAAACATACAGGAGACATCAAAAGTTCTGTAGGGGAGAGCAGCTAAACCAGGTCACTTCACTTCCCTAGGACTGAATACTAGGCTGGCTCTCCAGAACCTTGTTGGGGGGAGGGGAGAAAATAACAGAAGTAGCCCCCTCGTCCCACTGGGGTTACAGTGAGAGGAATCCGAGCTTAGGCTGAGCCAAGGGGACTTGCCCACTTGAGAAGTCACTGGAGGGGGGGTCAGGGAAGGAGGGAATGGGGATCCTCTCTTAGAAGACCCCAGGACACAACCCTAGAAGAAAGTGCAGGGGGAGGGGAGGAAGCTGAAATTTGGAAGGAGCACTGTCAATGATTTATTAACCACCTTCACTAATTATTAACCCGAGGTGGAGTTCCTGGTCTGAGTTTCCAATTCTTGGGCTCCAGCATTTTCCCTAAATTCTCTTGCTTTGCTAATTGGCCTGTCCACTTTTCCCCAATTAGGTTCTGTTACTTCACCTCATCTCTAGGTCTTTCCTTCATTCTCCTTTTCTCTAAGTTGCCACATCCCTTCTTCTCTCCCCCCAAACCCCTCATTACTCTTTATCTCCCTCTCTGCCCCAGTTCCTGTTTCCCTCCTTGTCTGAGCCTTGGGATTCTATTACATAGACTGGCAAACTCCACCTCCTTCCCCTGTGTGGGGACTTCTGGTCTTGCTGTAGATGAATGGAACCATGGTTTGCAGGAGGGGGATTTTTGTTAAAGCTTTTCTTTGGAGAACTTCCTTGGGGGAATGAGGACTAGGATACAGCCTAGAGAGTCTGTTCCCACTCCCATGTCAGTCCATGTCCCGTCCTCCACATTTGGGAATTGGGCCATGGGGAAGTCTCTCCTTATCCCTTCCCTAGCCTTCAGGGATCTGGCAAACTAAAGTCTGAGGTGCCAGAGGAAGGGGCAAAGGAATGGTACCACCCATCCCATGCCATGCATTCCCTTGTAGGGAGGGGTCTGATGCCAGGAGGGGATGGGCAGAAGTTGTAAATGAATGACAGGCCCAGAGAAATGGAGAGAAAGGCAGGGAGATGAAAATTCTAGCCCTCTGGGGCTGCTCTGATGGGGAGAGGCTGGGCTTGGGAAGAGGTGACCCAGAGAGAGGGGAGGGCACAGAGTCAGGAGGAGTCCTTCCCCCTCATAGGTCAGAAATCAGGAAAAGGTGAAATCAAATATAAGTGTCAAACCCACTGAGGTGGAAGCTGATTGACCTCTTGGGAAGCTGATTGACTCCAGGTCTAGGAGCATGTCAGAGTAGAGGGAGTACTAGGCTTATAGTCTGGGGAAACCTGGGATCATCTCATTAACACTTTAACAGCTACTAGGTGACCCTCTCTGAGAGAACCTCCTATCCTTTCCTTATCTGTAAAATGGGGACAAAAATATTTGCACTGCCTACAGTGCTGCTGTTGTGAATTTGCTGAAATTTTGTGACTATATATATGTAGTCTATTGTCATTCACTAAGTCAGTCCAGTCCAGCCCAGAGAAGAAAGGTGAGAAGTGTTATGTGGCTGTCCTTCTAGTAAAGGGGACTTTTGAGCAAAGAGCAGTCATGGCTGACAAGAAGAGAAGAAAGGGGTATGGTGAGGGGAAGAGGAAGACAGAGGAAAAGCGGAGAAGAAAAGGAAATTATCTCTGAATGGGGAGGGAGAAAGGAAAGAGATCTCTTAGGGGAAAGGAGGGAGGCCCAGGAAGGGGAAGCAAGCGGAAGGGAGGTGAGCAGAAGAGGAGAAAGGGGTGTATGTGCCAGGTGAATGTTAGTACTGGGAGTATTCCTGCAAGGACTGTCATTTTTGCCTTTGTAGACTTGTCACAAGCAACTTAGTGGGAGCTTAATAAAATAGTTGCTGGATCTCACTCCTTCAACACAACATGATCTGACATGTCATGACATAGGACAGATTCCTCACAGCATAATATCACAACAGGTCACCAAGAAATCATACCATCCCACCTCCTCACTGATTCAGCACAGTTCACTGGAACAGATAGCATCAATTGCATCACCAGGAGGCTCAAATGGTGATGAAATAACCTTTGTGAACCCTGCCAGGAACTCTCTACAAACCAGGATGACCTGATTTTTTTGTCCAGGACAAGGTCAGCTTGGATATGCTGTCTTAGCTGAGAAGGAAGCCAGACTCAGTGCCATGTGCCTCAAATACCCACTCTTCCCTTCCTCATGTCTGCCTGTTGGTAAATACCATTTTCTCTGGTTCCTTTCCTCCTCCTCATTGACTTAATTTCTAGAAGAGATAAGCAGCTCTCCTCCAAAAAGAAAGTTGAAATGCTGGAGGTAGACAGGACCAAAGACCTCTAACGCTATTTTCTATATCTGTGAATGCCCATGGATCCCAGCATCTGAGGAAACCTGGGTAGACAAAAATTCTGGCTTCTTGGAGAAAAACACAGTGGCACTATGGTGGCAATACAAATCAGTAAACTGGGTTCAAGTCATATGGCTCCACAATTTCTTCCCAGACTTGGTTAATTGAGTTCTTTGGGCCTCAGTTTCTTTACCTATAAAATGGGAATAATAATACCTTTCCTTCTTTACCTGACAGCTTTGTTGCCAAGATCAAATGAGACAACAGGTAAAAATGCTCTGTAAGCTATAAATCGTCATAACCAGTGTAAAGGTATTATTATCCTTTTGGACCTGTCCTCATGAGTCCTAAGAGGTAAATATGCCCCCTCTCCCAACTGCACACACCCAACTATGAGCCAGGCTCTCCAAACCTGGGATAAGATACCACTTCCCCTGTCTAAAGTGACGAGGGTAACAAATGAGTCAACATCTTACAAGACAGCAACGCTGGATTTGGAGCCTAAGAGACCTGAATTCAAATCCTAACTCAGCTGAGCGACCTTGGGCAAGTAGTAATTCAACCTCTGTCTCAATGCCCTCATTTGTAAGATGGGGATAATAATAGCACCTCCCTTACTAAAACAACACACCGAAGAGCTTGGCAAACCTTAAAGTGCTATAGAAAGGCTAACTACCAGTATTCTTCTCTTCTGGTGTCCTTTTCACTTAGTTTGGGGAAGGTCTTTGGAAAGAGAAGGTAAAATGCTCCATTCATTCATTCATTCAACAAACATTTCCCCAGGTGTGAATCGGTAAATGTTTAACAAGTTCGTCTCACAGGGGGAAAAATAACATACTTTCATGTTCAATCTCTATTAACATTTCCTCCACTTCTTTAAGTCTAGACAACCAACAAAGTAATCAAGATTTGTAGCCTCCGCAAATTTCTGAGGTTGAAATGCTCTCCAGGAAAATTTAACAATTAGTATACCACCACACCCCTAATAGAGATCCTCTGGCATCTCAGAGCTCTGTTCTAGGTATTGGCAGCGATGGAAAGTTTACATGTCTCTGACCTGAAGAACTAGCCAGCAGCTAGGTGGTGCAGTGTATGTAGCTCTGACACAGTAATCAGGAGATGACCTCAAAGCTAGCATCACATGCTTATAAGCTGGGTGACCCTGGGCAAGTCATTTAATTTCTATTTGCCTCAATTTCCTCAACAGTAAAATGCGCACAAATAATAGTACCCACTTCCCAGGATTGTTGTGAAGATAAAATGAGACATTTGCAAAGTGCTTAGCATATTGCCTGTCCATTAGCAGGTGCTATAATAAATCCCAGCCATTAGTATAGTATCCTCTTTCTGCTCTCACACCAAAGGGAAGTCTGTCGGAGCTATGAAAATCCAGCTACAGCAATCAGTCTGCTTTTCTATACTACTCCTTATATGTAGAAAGAGTTGGACCAGATGACCCCTAAGGTCTCTTGCAATTCTCAGTCTATGATGATCTCATGGCTCTAGACCTATTCCCTAGCCCCACAGCTCCCCAGCATAGTAGTGGATCAAGGACATTTTGGCTGGGTGCCCAGGTTGTTTGGGTAGGGGGTTAATGGGGTATCTATACACTCAGTAGTAACATTTCATTATGTGTGGGTGGAGAAGCTGCATCCCCAACCTGCTCATGCCCCTTGGCACTTTACCATCCCCCTATCACAAGGGCTGTACCCAGGATATCACAGCCCTGGCTAGGGGATCTCCAAGCATTGTTTTGAAGGGATTTCCCCATATAAAACCAGGATCAATACATCTGCCAGGGAGGAGCCACATTACAGCCACTAATTAGTGTGGTGGCAAGCAGACAGACCACTCTTTCACTCTATCTCATCATGTTGTCATGAACTGCCAGGTCTCTGGAGGCCTCAGGAGGGGAAAGGTTTTGTGATTTTTGTCTGAGAAGGGCTGTGAAATAGGTGAGTTAGGAGATCGTTTTCTTGGACTTGATCCTTAATTTCTAAGTCCCAAGGGTATGGAAACATGAGATATGGATTATTTTAATAACAGCTTGCTATATAGATAGACAGGGCATCTAGATGGTTCAGTGGATAGACTGTGGGTCCAGAGTCAGGAAGATCTAAGTTTAAATCTGACTTTAGACAATAGCTGTGTGACCTTGGGCAAGTCACTTAGACCCCTGTTTGCCTAGGAGGCAACTAGGTAGCTTACTAGATAGAACATTGGGCTTGGACTGAAGGAAGACCTGAGTATAAATCCTGCCTCATAACCTCATACCCTTACTTACCTGCGTGACCCTGGGCAAATTACTTAACCTGCTTGCCTCAATCCACTGGAGAAAGAAATGGCAAACTACTCCACTATCTTTGCCGAGAAAACCCCCCATGGACAGATGGTCCATGGCGTCAGGATCTTTTTATGATACAACTGAACAATAACAGCGTAGCTGGACAGGAGCATTTATTATATGTGGACTATATGCCAGGCACTGGGTTAAGTATACATAAACAAAGCAGCCCTTCCCTAAAGGGACTCACATTCTAAAGGGGAAAGAAAGAGAACATAGGGGAAAGGAAGGAGGGAAGTGAGTCTCTGGAGGTTTAGGCCAGAAATTCTACTTCTCTTAATAGAATGAAGGATCAGTAGACTTGGGTAATTTTAATAAGAGACAGCTAAATCAAGCATTGATTACTCACTTGCTAAGTTACAGGCACAATGCTATGTGCTAGGATACAAATACAAAAAAATGAAGACAGTTCCTACCCTCAAGGAGCTTACGAATATTCTAATGAGGAAAACAACTCAAAAGGGGATGTTAGAAGGAGACAGTGGCATAATGCTACAATCAGGCGAGCAGAAGAGAAAAGCAGAATTGGCCTGAGTGAGGTGAAACATAACTTCCAAAAATGGTGGTCCCCAGGTAGGGAGGCACCAAGACCCAGGGTGGAGTTTTTTTCATAGCTCTGATTTATACAGTACTTCATGGATTAAAAAGTCATTTCCTCCCAACAGTGGGAAAGGACAGATTTCAATATTTCAAGGATCAATGTCTGCATCCATGTGGACACTCCCTTCACCCATGTGGATTTCAGCCCCTCTAACGCCTTAGGAGGTAGTTTTTGTGAGTTGTTGTGGCTGAAATGTGTTACCTACTGGGACAGCCCTGTGGTAATGAGCCTTTCCACACTTAGCCAGGCAGATCCTTGGAAAATAAGACACCCAGGCTGCCTACTCCAACTTAGTCAGGTCAGCAACAGCATTCATAGCCTCTAAGAACTCAGGATTATCTTCACACTATGATAAGGTGTCCGTGGAAACCTTTAGGGAAGACTTGCAAACATTATTCACTTGGTTTTACAAGAAAAAAAAGTTATGTGATATGTCCATGCAGCATACAAATAAATGGTTGAGTGGGTCCTTGATCCTTCCATTTTCTGACTCCCTAATTCAATATTCTTTTCCACTATACCTTACCTTACGGCTTCTAACTTCTGATTAACCTACTAAAGAGCAGTGTGGCCTTGGCCAAGCCATTTAACATCTTTAGATCTTAGTTTGGTCATGTTTAAAATGGAAGGTTGGGATCCTTGGAACAGAGAGAAGGGAGATGAATATGGTAGGAGGTAGAGGGAGTTCGTCCAAGGTGATCTTGAAATATTAATAATTATGATAACTAACACATGTTGTGCTTTAAAGTTGGCCAGGTACTTTTATATTCTTTATTTCATCTGGTCTTTATTCTTATAAATTAAATGATACAAATTTTTTCTCTTCTACAGGTGAAGAAACTGAGGTTTGAGACTTGCCTAAAATCACACAGCTAGTAGATGTCTGAAATAATCCCAAGCCTGCCTAATCAGTGATCTATCTACTATACCACTCTGCCTCTAAGTGAGCAAAGTACAAGTATTGTGTGTATTGTGGGTGTGAGGGGATACAGGGGTGCACTCAGAGTCACAACCAAAACAGCCGAGGGACAAATTGGAAAACCAGTTGTTTGGCATCCTGTAGACAAAACAACTGGTTTGCTGACCTAGTTTTGACTCTTCCTTTGGACTGCTGTGTAGACATAGCTGTTGTGTGTAGTCCATCAGCACCATGCTCATACCCCACCCTGAACTGAACACTGGAAATGAACAAGGAAAAACAACATGCCTCTTAGGACCAGGAAGTTCATAATCTCGCAGGAGTGACAGAATACACAGATGTACACAAACACAGGGGATATAAAAACACTTGCAAAGAAACCTATAAACTGGTACAAATGATTACTATAGGGTGAACTGTATAAACAGATCAGAGGGCACAGTGATAGCATGGCTAGAGCTAAGTGGGGTTTAATCAGGGAAAGCTTTCTACAGGACAGGACATCCAGGTAGGCTGGAAGGGCCCTTCTGGGAGAAACTGCCCAGAAGGCACTCACTACTGCCAGTCTTTTGTACCCAGGTTTCCTGGCAGCAGACACAGGCCCACACAAATGCCCTCTGCAGCCATCTCTCTAGCGGGACAGCATGGCAGCCTCCGCAGACATCCCTTGCTGAGGTCTGTGTCCCCTCACCTTGTCCCTTTTCCACTAAATCTCCTACCCCATTTCTTTAGGGTTTATCTGACTCCTAGGGAACAGGCAAAGAATGAGGAAGGGCGCTGGGCAAAGCAGGCATTGGCTACAGGCAGGCAGGGCCCAGTTGCATTAGAGGAGGGGGCCGCTTCATTAGCTCCCTAATGGCCATCCATCAACCCCACACTGACTACCAGTGTGTTCTAGCCCAGTGGGGGACTCTTGATTATTATGGGTGCCACAAACAAGAGGCATAATTCTATGCAAGTGCCAGGCAGGAAGGGACCATGGGAACTGCCTTGGACACCTTTCTGGACACCAACACATCCATTATCCAGAGATGTACCATAATGGGCCAATCAGATAAGGTACACTTGGGGAACGGGAGGGGGGAAGAGTGGGGATAATAAATAAAATAATCCCATGCATTATTACTTTCACTGGCTCAAATTTTATTCATATACTGGGAAAAACCTGTCTCTGTATTCCCATTTATGTCCCAAAGGTATCTGGAAACTCCAGGATCTGAAAACCCAACCATCCTAGAGCAGCTTCCTGATAAAGGCCTCACTGTCTGTCTTGGCTGGGGAAAGAGGAAAGGAAAAGAGGGTTTGCCTATGTATCCTGCAAAAAATGGGTTTTCTGCTTATTTCTCAGGTGCTCTGTTATCTGATGGAAATTAGCCATAACATGACAATTCTTTAGCACAACCTACTTCCTCCACTTGCTACTTGGCTCACAATAACCCTATGAGATAGAAAATGCAAGCATTATCAGCTCTATTTGATTATACCTGAGAAAATCCAGGCTCAGGGGGGTCAGGTGACTTGCTCAAGGTTACACAACTATTAAAATACAGAGCTAGACACACCAGGGTTTCACTGACCCCAAATTCAGTATTCTTGTCATTAGACTCCACAAGTCCATCATCTACTATGATCTGGTGTGACCTTGGGCAACTCACCTAACCCGTTTGGGTCACTGTAGCCTACCACTGTTAGGAGCCAAAATTTTTCTTCTCAAAACTTCATGAGTAGAAAACAGAGTTCTGTTAGAGAGAGCCAGTAATGAGGCTCTGGTGTATGCTGAGACATAGAGGGCATGCAAGTAATCCTTGCTAACAGAGCACAGATAGTCTAGGGCAGAAGAGAGACTAAAAAGTAATTTCTCTTTGGCTTTGGAACATATGAGGTGATTATTTTGCCGCAGATTTACCTCCCTAATTAGGCAGGCAAATACTCAAATGAGTTTTCGTTCCCTGAGTACACACTGATGGACAGAACAGTAGGACACTCTGGGAGAAAGGGCCAGAATGGAAACCTTGCAGCAGAGAATCCACAGAGTAGATAATCTGTACATGGATCACTGAGGGTTGGCTATTAATTATTAACATAATTGACAAATAAATGACAGTCTTGCTCCCTTCTATCATCTTATCTAAGGAGAGAGAAATCCAGGCTTCTGACTGAGAGTTGGGGGAGGGATGCAGAGCATAGGGATCCCATGATAGCGACTGGCCCTGCCTGGGGTCTAGTACCCAGTGGGGTGGGGAGAAAAGGGGAGTAAAGGGAGTGGGTAGACAGAAGCCTCCAAACTCCTTTCATCCCTTGAGATCAAAGTAGTCGGCAAAAAGGAACAACTTAAATCTTTTTCCCACTCCTGGAGGTGGAGGAGCCTCTCCCTTGCCATCTCTCTTGACCTCTTGTTTCCTGTCTACCCCATGGGAATCACTGGTTCTGGTTTTGATGAGTACTAGGTGAGAGCTAGAGAGCAGAACCTTCTAGAGGCTTAGGGTTGGAGCTGGCTTTGGGAGCATCAATCTTCTAAGCCTGGACCCACTCTCAGAGCAGGGATAACTCCCTGCTAGTCACAATTCCCAGGCTGTTTCTCCTGGGATAGAAGCAGTAGCAGACTCCAGATCTCTCCAACTCAGTAAGGTAGGAAAGACCCCAAGTGACATGTACTTGAATGGCAGCATGTATTAAGCACCTATAAAATTCCAGGCACTAGGCCAGGTTCTGAGGCAGCAAAGACAATAAAAATAAACAGTCCATGCTCTCAGAGTTTACATTCTACTGGGGGAGGAGAAAAAGAAATAACATATACCCCAAAGTAAATTCAAAATACATATTAAGTAAACAAATAGGATTTGGAGCCAGAAGAGACCCAGGAGATAATCCCACACATTTTAAGGAGAAAGTAAGGCCCATGGCTATTAACTGACTGGCCTAAGAGAGTAACTGCAGAATTCGAACTCAGGTTTCCTGATCACAAATGAAAGACTCTACATTCCAGGGCCACAATATCACACTTCAGGGATGGAATGCTAACACTCCCAAGAAACAGGGATTGGTTGCAGTGGCAAGATATTCTAGGGCAAAGCAACAATACTATCAAGATATACTGTACTATCACCCTTACACAGCATTAATATTCCCAAGATATTCCCAGGACATAATGCTAATAGCATCCAAGACACTCCTTCCTGTCTAAAAACATCTATCAGCATGGTCTGATACACCAGTAAAATTAACTTACAGAGGATGGGGATTCAGTAATGACTCCAGGAACAAAATATCCATCTCATTTACTCTCTAGGATGACAGTGCTATCCCTCCTAACCTTCTCACTCTTGCTATGTGGGTGAGTGTGCCCAAGTCACCTACAGCTACACCAGTCTTCCTTGTGGTCAGCTGTACTTATCTGCAAGATGGCCAAAAGGCTGGATCTGTGGCCTGTGCAAAAACACCAGTGATCAGAGGCGACTTTAGGCCTCATTACCATCCAATAAGCTAAGTGCCTGCAGATGTGTTTGCTAGCTGCATCCCAGCGTTTTATTTTCCTTCTAGATGAAGGTAGTTCCATAATGGCTAAGATAGGGAATGTGAACAAAGCTAGGTGTGGGTGGGCATGGGAGGGGAAGCAGCAGCTTCGGCAGCTCATCTTGCCCTGCTCCAGCTGGCTGGCTAGTCTCCTGTGACTCCTTCCCTGCAGCCAAGGTCCGGTGCCTTTCTTGGTTAAGTAAGGTTGTATCTCTCTAGGTCCTTCTTTCCCTCCTTGTTCAGAAAGACAAAACAAAGAAATCTTTTGGCCTATTGGACTCGGAGACATCTCAGACATCTTGGGGAGAGAGGGGGCATGGCTGATTTTCAAAAGGCTGAGTCTGCCTGCCCGGGAAGGAAGTGGGTGTAAGGAGGGGTGAGTAGGGGTTGTTTGTACTGCCCTCCAAGGCCACACTAGGAAGCTTTGGAATCCATTCTGATACTGTGTATCTTTTAAAGCTCTTCAGAGCCAAATCAGTGTGGGTGAGAATACTAAGACAGTGTCTTCTTCCAGCCTGGTTGCTATGTAACCCTTGGCCCTAGGAAGCTTGTCTTTTTCCCCAGACCTTCAAAACCTCTCTGACCCAGTGCGTTTGGCAACCTGCTCCACTGAAGGGACCTCA
Source organism: Notamacropus eugenii (assembly GCF_028372415.1). Taxonomy (NCBI): domain Eukaryota; kingdom Metazoa; phylum Chordata; class Mammalia; order Diprotodontia; family Macropodidae; genus Notamacropus; species Notamacropus eugenii. The sequence continues at coordinate 278,888,955 of NC_092876.1, read as the reverse complement.
AAGTACTCTACAAAGGTTATTTCACACCTCCACATCATAGCCCTGGGAAGGGAGCAAAGATAATGCTTCCTAATGAGTACTTATTCACCAATAAGCATGTATTAAACAGCCAATGTGTCAAGTCAAGACAAATTTTATAAGCACTTAACCAAATATGTCAGGCACTGTGTTAAGCAGTGAGAATACAAAGAGGCAAAAAACCAATACCAGCTCTCAAGGTGCTCAGTCTAATGGGGGGGGAACTACAAAGATAACTATGTCCAAATATCGATCTACCTATCTAGGCACTCACATTAAGGAAGGTGGGGGAAAGTCTTATAGAGTGTGGGATTTTAGTTTGGACTTGAAGGAAGCCAGAAAGTAGAGATGAAGGGGGACAGTCAGTGAAAATTCATGAACTGTCCTAAGCAAGGAACAGTAAGGAGAGGGTGACTGTCTAGAGGGCAGAGCATGTAGATGGTAAGGTGTAGGTAGAAAGGTAGTAAGGGGTCAGGTTAAGAAGTGTTCTGAATTTAAACAGAGTTTATATATTTTATATGTGACCCAACACAGGGATACAAGGACAAAAATCTAAACAACCCCTGATCTTAAGTTTTTCTTTTCTTTCTAGGGAGATAACATGGGAAACTTTACATATAGAAGTACATATGCAATAAATGCAGAAACCAATCTAATGATTGGAGGGGAGGGGAGGGTGAAGAGAATTCAGGCATTTAGCCTCCTAGATGGAAAAGTGTCACCTAAAGGATGGATCCATTTAGAGATAACTAGTTGTTAATACAATTGAGTTCAAAACCTGATTCAAGACACTCTATAAAATGTGGATAATAATAGTACCTGCCTCCAAGAGTTGTTAGGATAAAATGAGATAATATTTATAAAAACCACTTTCCTTAAAAAGCAATATACAAATGCTAGATATTAGTATGGGGGGTTAAGGTGGTTAGGACACTCATTAGGGTATTCTAGAACTGAGGATGGATGAGATGATATCTAGAATCCCTAGAATTCCATGATTCTAAAACTTCCTGTTATATGCTCCCATCAGGTTAAAGTTCATTAGAGGTGTCTCTTGTGCCTGTGGCCAATGCTACTGTACCACTTTCCCCCCTCCCCCTTGCCCTGCTTCCCGAGTGCTCTGCCTGGCAGCTGTGGACCTACTGGAGCCACCAGCCGGCGGAACTAATGTCCTCTAATGAGATCCGGGGCTGGAATGGCCGGGCGGGTTTATTGTCTTTGGCTGGGTAATGAGACTCCTTATAAACCGGGAAAAATCGGGACAGCACAGGGGAGGAAAAAGGGTGTGGGGGCAGGGGACAACGGAGAAGAGACTGTATTTTCCAGATTTCGTCTTCATGCAGGGAGTAACTCTTAAGTCTAGCAACGATTAAGATTCCCATCTCCCATTCCCCCTTTTGATGAATCAAGTGTTGAACATGGAGTCAAGAAGATCTGAGTTCAAATCCAATTTCTGGGACTGTGTGTGACCCTGGGGATGAATGACTTAATTCAATTTGGAGCTGAAAGGAATCATAGAGGGCACTTAGTCCAACCTTACTTTACTGAAACCCAGAGACTCAATGATTATTGAGCCTCTAGCTCCCAGTTTTTTGAGATTCAAATAAGATAATCTTTGTAAAAAGCTTTGCAAACTTTAAAATACAATACAAAGATGGGTTAAGATAACTAGTATTTGTTTTGTAATGTCAGGAAGACATCTCCATTCCTCCCCCCCCCCATATTGGTTGGACTGCAAGTGGCAAATTTTTGGAAGATGGAACAAAGCAACCCTCAGGATGAGCAGGCATGGATCAGTGACAATCTTTATCAGAGGAGGGAACTCTCAAATCTTTAAGATCACAGATTCATATGAGAATGTTTTTGGTTTCCATTGGTGACCTCTGCTTTCCTGATACTGCGGACCCTATATTCATCTGTGCCTCTTGGTGCGTTTACACCAATGTTTAACTAGATCTCGATGAACATGCACCACATATGGAGCCAGCGGACTTGCGTTCAAATCCTGACCTGATAATCACTTTAATGAGCCTCTGGGTTTCAGTGTCCTCATCTATACAGTGGGGTTGGACCAAGTGACTTGATTCACGTCAGCTCTAAATCCATGATCCTATTAGTTAATCAAGTCAACAAGCACTTATTAAGCTCTCATTGTATGCCAGGCACTGTGCTAAATGCTAGGATACAAATAGAAGCAGAAAAACAGACCCTGCCCACAAGGAGCTTATATTCTATTCCTGGAAGATGATACATAAAAGGAAGCTGAAAAAGGGGAAGAAATGAAGGTACCCTGCATAAGGTAGAGAAAATCTGAAGTTAGGAGTGCAGGTTGGTAAGGAATGAAGACATGGGCATCCTCCCTGAAATGGAGGTTTCTGGAGGATCAGAGGGGGAGTCTGTAGGGATCATACTTCCCATGTGTATCCAGGGGGTAGAGTGAGCTTCCCAGTTGGAGAAGTTTCTATGGCATGTTAGAGAAGGTCTGGAATACAACCTAGAGAGGACCCCTTCTGGGGTCATCCTTAACTCATCCTTTTGAGATCCATTCTCTTGCACTGCACAGTGACAGTGACCAGTAGGTAGGGGCCATTTACATCAGCAACTGGGCCAGTTACTTAAAGTTTCCTCATCTGTAAAATGGGCATACTACAAATAGGATCCCACTGGACAGTGTAAACTGATGCTTGGTTTACCTTGGGCTCTTTTCTTTTGACTCATCCTGATTCTCTGAGCTTCCTTCACTCCACAAAGAAAGGGTCTCAAACTACAAAGGGAAAGAATAACAAGGGGGGGGGGGGGGGAAGGATGACTCTCTGAGAGGGAAAGCTGTGAGGAGAGAGGAAGGGGTGGCTTCTGGGAGAATTACCTGCTTTCCCAATCCCCTCCACTACTGATGCCTTTGATCCATCTCCAAATCTGACTCAGAGGGCAAGAAATGGGCAAAATGACTTCTGCAAATATTTGTTACTGCCCTACCTGAAATCTCCAAATAAGAGCAAGGCTGGATCCCAAGGCTTCCCTTTAAGCTCCTGGCTGCTCTTAGGGAGAGGGCCCCACATGGCCAATGATGCTCCAGCTGGGCAGGGACCAGCAAGACAAGATGAGAACACTAAGAGATTCCACCATTAAATGGTACAGAACAAAGGTTTGGTAACACCTGTTGGGGGGAGGGGGGAGAATTTGACCATCAAGGCCATTAAGGTACCAACACCTTTGTAAGGATGCAACCTGAATCTCCCTCCAAGAACTATTGCTGCAAACACCATTTCCAAGCAGGGGGAAGATAGGAGATGGTTCCCCAAATTGTTCTTGAATTTCTTTACATCTGTACCAGAGGGCCTCAATTAAGGGTAGAAGTCTCTTGAGTTCTTTTTCAAGGGGAGTTTGATGAGTGTCTAGTTCCAAGAAAAGAAGGGGCTCATCTTCCTGCTTCTAATGGAACCAAAGTAGCCACTGACCAAAAAGTTAGCACAAAGAAAACCAGATCCAGGGCCTATGGGAGGGAGAGATGCCAAGTATGTCTGCTCTGCAATCATAACAGGGTGAGAAGCGGCAGTCATCAACCAATCAGCAAGTATTCACAGTATTTAGTGTGTACCATGTACAGGGACCAGGGAGCCAAGTACAAAGAAATGTGTAGATTCCTCCCAGAAATGAGCTGACATTCTAATGAGGAAGACAAGCATATATAAAAATATGGACAGCATAAATATAAAATTAATAAATACAAATGTAAAAAAGTGGTTCAGGAGGGTGGGCACTAGCAATTGGAGAGGATCAGAAAAGTCTTTTAGAAGATGGTCCTTTTTGAAGATGCATCTTCAAAGAGAAGAATTCCAGGCATTAGAGAGGAGAATGGGCAAAGGGCTCTCTAATCTTATGGCAAGGAGAAATGAAATGAAGCAAAAAGAGAGAACAAGATTGACCAGATCACAGCATATGGGAAGGGAAGTCATTTCCAAAGAGGTTGGAAAGATAGTTAGGGCCAAGTTGTGAAGAGTTTTAAAAATAGAGGAATTCTTATTTTTATCCTAAAGGCAATAGGAAGCCACTAGGGTTAGTTGAGTTAGGGGAGTCACATGATCAGATGTGCTTAAGGAAAATTGCTCTGCTCTGTAGTTTCCTGCTCCAAGGTCAGGGTGGAATATTCTTTCCCAAGCAGGCCAAGCATTTCCCCTACTAAGCAGATTAGCCAGGGGCTCAGGACATTTCCATGCATACCCCCTTGGGTAGGCAGTATAGGAAGATGGAAAGACCGCAGGACCAGGAGAGGAGAGAATTTGGCACCAAATCCCATTATTTATGAACTATGTGATAATGGGAGACGTCACTTAACTTCTCCAAACCTCAGTTTCCTTATCTGTAAAGTGGTCATAATAATACTTGCCCTACCTACCTCACAACATAGTTTCAAGAAAAAGTATCTTTGTCGGTCTTGAACGGCTACACAAATTTGAGTTGTTGCTATCATTATTGTTATTATTGGGGAAATAGTACAGAGTTTCTACAGAGACAACTGGGCAAACTTCCCACTATACCCAAAGCTGTCTGTCTGACCCAGACCAAAGGCAGAAACAGGTCTTCTCCCAGAGAGGTATTAGAAGCTCAGGAAGGGTCTCAAGGCTTGTGGGATTTCTGATATGTCTCCCCAGCTCCATTCCCCTCCCCTTACCCCAGCCAGAGGTACACCAGCAGAGCCCGGGCTTAAAGCATTAACAATACAAAAGTGTATTATCTCCAGCTTGGGAAGTGGGGGAAGGGAGGGAATCCCCATTGAAAGGTGATTCCAACCTAGATCTCCAGTTACCTGTGTCCTCATCGGCTGCTCAATAGGAGGAAAGCTGCAGCTCAAGGAGGAAAACACTCCTCAAAACGTGGCTAGGTCTGGTACTGCCCGGCCCTACGACCAGAGACCCAGGTGAGCACTCCTCCACCCAAGTTCCTCACATCCAATGAGCTCTCAGTGTCCCTTTCGGCACTCAGTATTAGCATGAAAATGTGTGGGACAAAAGAAAGTTTGGAATTAGAAGAACTAGCATTCCAATGCTGACTCAGCGATTTAAATCAATTCACAAGCATTTATAAGCCCGGACAGAGGGCCAGGCACTCTGCAATATGCAGGGCATTCAAAGGGGCTTTTTGCTCTCCGGGACCATCAGGGAAGACACATGCAGATACCTTGGTAAATCACTCCAGTTCTGGTGACCTCCTCAATTTAGGATCATAGATTCAAAGGTTGCAAGAAACATAGAGGATACCTAATCCAACCCATTCAATTTACAGCCAGGAAAATGAAATCCAGAGAAATTAAGGGACTTGACCAAAATTATTTCAGTAACAAGCCGTAGAGAGAGAAGAGATTCGAAGACAATACTCTCCAATACACCATCCTGCTTTCTCATCTATGAAAAGCTGTGGCTCTTTTTAACTCTAAGTCCTAGTTTCCTTTGTGTAATGCTGCTAAGCATGTGTGTCACTGACCCCAACACACGGACCTTTCAGAGATGCCCAGGATTGATTGAGGTCCCTACTGGGATTAGCTATTGAAAGAGCAGTAGATATTCCCTTTACCCTCTCCTAAATCCCACACTCTCTCCGCCCTCCAAGGAAGAATCCTCTACCCTGCAGGCCAATGCAAAGACCTGAGAGGAGGAGCATTCAGAAGGGTCCTCCTCCCAGAAATTCAGGGATTCAGACCACACATAGGGAAAGCCTAGGCAAGGATGGACCTAATTTTAACCTCAGAGAAGGGGACAAGGTGGGAGAAAGCAATTTGTCCTCTTCTGCCTTCCTGCCATAATTAATGCTTGGAATGAGCTTCACATTCCAGCCAGACTCCTATCTAATTTTCCCTATATTTCAGTCTACCATTCACCCCTAAATTTTGCATAAACTGCCCCCCAGGATTAGAGTACCATCCCTCTCAGCCCCATCTTAAAAAGCCTCTGGTTTTCTTCTTTCCATCACCTACTAGATCTTCCTGATCTCCACAGATATTAGTACTCTTACCCCAAAATGTTGTGCACTGACTTCCCTGGGTATGTGTTATAACTTTGGTAGAATGTAAGTTTGTTGAGAGCAGGGAATTGCATAAAACTAGCATAGTATCTTGCTATCTACACTACAGTATAATAGATTTATATAGTAACTATATTTGATATTTAATGAATGTTTGTTGCATGAATATGGTCCTTCCACCAAGCCCCTTTTTTAAGGCAACTGAGGTTAAGTGACTTGCGCAGGGTCACACAGCTAGTAAGTGTCTGAAACTTGACTTCAGGGCAACTGAAAGCGCATTGTCTTTCTAATACATTCCAGTATATATTAGACTCCTCTACTTTAATCCTTTCAACTTGCATAAGTCAGTGCAATTATTGTGTCTTTTTTGAGGGCAGAAACTTTTCATCTTTGCACATGGAGTAATCAGCAGAGCCTTGCATATTGTAAGCACCTAAATAATATATATTTATTGAGCGAAATAAAATACCCCGACAGAGGAGATGGAAAGGGCAAAGGGTACATGGGTGGGAGGAAATCACTCTAAGAGTTCTCCTAAAACCATAGACACATGATTGAGTGATGTGAACCCAACAAATCTAAATTCATGGTCAAGATCAGAGGAGGATACAGGGTTCCAGGGTCCTCAGATCCCTGAACTTCCCATTCTGAGGACAGCTAGATGGTGCAGTAGATAGAGCAATGGGCCTGCCTCAGACACCAGATGTCTGAGACTCCGTGCAGGTCACTGAACCTGTTTGACTCAGTTTCCTCCACTCTAAAATGGGGATAATAGAAGCTACCTTGCAGGATTACTGTGAGGATAAAATGAGATAATATTTGCAAAGCACTTAGCAGATAGCCATTTATCTTCTTCCATTCCCCCATTCTTAATGACTAGATTGAATGTGGCCAGATTATTTGAAAGAATATTAGAACTCTAAAAGAACCCTAAACATTACTTGGCTCAACCCCTTCATTTTAAATAAAAGGGAGAAAATGAGCCTAGACATGGCCAATGGAGCAATACACATATACGATGTGCACATACATGTATATAGTTGTCCTGTTGTGTGGACACATTCAAACAGACCCAGAAAAATAGATTTGGGGATTCAGAATCAATCTGGAAGCACATATACGTAGACACATAAATGCTTCTTTCTACAACCTCCCCTTCCCATTTGCATGCTGACCTATAGACCTGGCCCTCTACATGGAGAGCCCTGAACACAGAAAGTCACAGGCCCACCTGTATGAGCACTCACCCTACAAGGACTGTACATGGTAGCAAAAGTATTTTATCTCAGGGGTAATTGTTTTCCCCTGTAAGCTAAGGTTCCCCAAAGGGGAGAGGCTGGCTAATGAGCTATGCAAATGAAAAAGACTTTTCCTCTAGGCCTCTCCACCCCCACCCCAAGAGGTGGGAGAAACTGAATTCATGAAAAGAAACAGGAAATAAAAAAATTAGCAAATCAAAGGTACCACCACAGCTCCTAAGGATGTTCTCACAGAGGCAGAGAAACAGCCGCTAACACATTCAAAGCCATTCTAATGGCTCCTCCAACCCCTGCACAGTCCATCCCTCTTGCAGGGCTAGTCTTCAACGGTGGTGAGACACTTGTGCTCGAAGCCACCCACACTTCCTTAGCCTATCCCTACAAGGGAATGGGACTTGTATTGGGGGGGAGAGCATAATGGGGTAGTGGTGAAGGAGGTCAGGAAAAATCAATGGCTAGTTAGTTGTAGATTTTTTCCTGTGCAAAAATGAGTGACTCATAAGGGAACTATACCTACAACATAGATTTCAGTCTCTTTAGAGAGACATAGGAATGTAGACATTCCTTCTGTCTCAATGCCCTTCCTGACTACCCCTTCTGTTTCCCTCTCCTCACATAGACATCGATGTTAGACACTTCAGAGCTTGGCTCAGCTCTGATGTAACAACTTAGCCTCTGATGTAACACCTTCCCCTTCTCCTCCTCATTTCCTTTTACTTACCCCTATACTCCCTATGCCCATTTTCCTCTTGGCTTTTGGAACTGAGAAACCCATCCTAAGTTATTGCCAGTGGCTCTATCTCTTACTAGGTAAGCATCATTTTAATTCCTGCTAGCAAGTATCCAAAGAAATCCCAGGTTGGCAGAGTTTGGTGTTTTCATAACAATACTGACTGTGATACACACACTACGGTATATGAGAGGGAAAGAGGAGTGAAGAAAAACAATATTCCAATTTTCATAGGTAGCCTAGGCTGGAGTTATAAGGGGCATTCCAGTTGTGGCCATAACAGGTCTTCAAACCAATTCTTGGGGGGGTGTAATGTTTTAGGATGTGTTTTCTCTTGGACCAAAAGGATTAGGGAAACCAATTAAGAAGGGTGGGGTGAATATAGGTGGGACATTCTCCCATTTCTAAATAATATTCCCCCCCAACTCCCCACTGCCCCACACTGTAATCTGGTTCTTGACACACTCTAAGTAACAGTGAATGATAATAAGAGATTTCGATCCCAGGAAGCAGAGAGAATCCAGGATTTCACTGCCCTGAGTGACAAAGTCTGTGTTGCCAAAAACATATTTCTGTTTATACTTCAACAACCAGATGGGGAGCATTTCAAAGTCAGGGGCCCCCACGCACACTCCGGGGGCTCCGCTTCTCTCTACTTCCCCCTCCCCAACTAGGATCCTCTCCTCAACAGCTTCTCGGCTCCCTGCCATAGCCCAGAGAGAACCTGGAAAAGAGCAGCAGGGCCGGCGAGACTGGCTCCCCCAGAGGAAAGACAGATAGAAGCAGCCCTGGCTCCTAGCAGAAAAGACTGCTGGATAGGAAAGAAGGCTGTGTGACCTTGGATAAGTTGCTTAACCTCTCTGGTCTTTTATTCCTTCGTTTGTGTAATTGGAAGGTATCATTCCCTGCTCTTCCCTCCCTCTTAAACTGCTGGAAGAATAAGCCAATAAGATCTGTAAGAGTGCTGAGAGGTCTTGGGAGGAAAAAAGCTAGAAAAACCTATGGTTTAGTCCACAAAACTTAGCCTCAGATGATTCAATACATCCATCAATTAGTCAATCAAAAAGCACTTAGTGCCAGTCTGTGCTGAGATTCCCTTCTTTCTCATTCTAGAGCAGGATTCATATTGAGCACTTGTGCTCAAGGCACCAAGCATCTGTGCCCCCTTCCCAGAGGGGGCTGGCACACAGCTGAGTCAGTCCCCAGCCCCACAGGAGGAATGGGGCCCTTGGGTATCACAGAGAAGGGAAGGATAAGACAACAATGAGATGGAAAGGAGGCTTTGTTTCCCAGCTCCCAAAAGCTTCCTGGCCTCAGTCCTGTCCCCAGCCTAGGGTGTTAACCCCTAGTGCCCTAGGCAGACCATTACCCTCCTATAGATTTTTTGAGGATGATGGGAATATAAGAATGAAAGGATTCAAGGCTTACAGACAATAGGTACCAGGTGTTTCCAGCTGGTCGTATGGCCCATAGCTTCAAAGCCTCTTTTCAGAGCCCCCAAAGTGGGGGGTAGGGGACAGGGTAGAGCTTTTATCAAGTTTTAGGTCCTGAAGAAAAGATATGTCCATCTGACGTGGGCAGTGCCACCGCCAGAATAGGGTAGACCAACCCACTCTTACTGAACTGGTTGTCTATTCCAGTTGCCTTGGCACCCCCACTAACAGAGACCAGAGATGGGGTAGTAAAATGCTACCGCAGTGCTAGCTTCCTCTACCTTCTTTGCCAAGCCTATTAGACAAATCCCTCCCTATGATTTTCCACCTTTCTCCCCCATGCTCCCCACCCACCTTCCTTCCAAGGCAGGTTTGGCCTCTTCTGGACAAGCCGGCTCCTATGCCCCCTGCTGGGTCTGTTGCACTCACGACTTGCACCCAGACACTCATTGGCAGCCAAGCCAGATAGCCAATACCTCCCCTTCTCATCCCAGTACAAAAAGGGTCTATACCTCCACATTCCAAGGTGAAGATCACATGTTTCAAACAGGACACCCCTCCCCCCCCCACACACACCAGGGGGAAAGAAATAAGCATTTGTTAAGCGTCTAATCTGTGCCAGGCACAGTGTTAAGTGATTTACAAATATTATTTCATTGGGTGATTTCATTTGATTGGGGTGATAGAGTGCTCTTATTCCATATTCCTGGCCACGTAGTATGCGTATTGCCTTCTGGCCTCTTGCTAAGGGTTGGTAGCCCCCACGGGGACAGGGGGACAGTGTGCTTCAAGGGGTTAAGAACATTTAGATTTGCCTCACAAACGTATTTTCCAGTTCATTTCCCAGCACAATACACCCCAGCCTGTCCCAGCTTCCCTCTTCCCTCTCACTATCTGAATGGGCAAACGCCAGCCACCTTTTGTTGGTTCTCCCGGACTCTGGGCTTTGGTTAACCCCATGGTTGCCGACAGGCCCACACCCTGGGACGGGCGGGGGCACCCCCCGGGGATGAATGGAAAAGTGGGTCACGCAGCCACCAGCCAGTGAGACTACAGGAAGAATGAGCACCTCCTCAGAGGAGACCTCCTCGAGCTGGGGCGGGAGTTAGGGAAAGGGATAATTCAGTTCCAGGACCTTCTCCATACATCTTCCCCAAGGATTCAGTTCCCACCCCTGCCCACCTCCTGGATTCCTAACCGAGCTTCACTAGAAAGCCGCAGGTGAGAAGTATTCTTTCTCGCACTCGTCCACCTACTGCCGCAGGAGCCGAAGACCCAATGCACACAGGTTTAGGGGGAGCCCCAGTTCCTAAAATCCATTTCAGAGAGAAAAGGATTGTCAGGCAAGAACGCTTTCCCGCCGTAAGCCATTTCCCAAACCCTCAGCCCACCAGCTCAAAGACTTGACACCTTCCCCGGAGGGGTTGTTGTATCGGTACCCCGAGAAGGTAATTACGGTGATTATTTTTGCATTTATGTAACACATAGTGTTTCCAAACTGCTTCCCGAGCAGAGAGTTGGTTATTAAATAAATAGAACGCGATTACATATTATTATTATTTTTTTTCAAAAAGCTTCCGCAAGAAAGTGCTTGCTTTCCACGGAGAAACCTGCATTTCACCAGCTCCCAGCAGGTCTGCCTGGGTTTTCTCAAAGCTTCAGTCTCTCTCCCTTATTCTCCCACCCCCCAAACCTTACCTAGATTCAACTTTTCTGGTCCCTCTCATTCCCTACAGATCAGGCGCCTGCAGTCCAGCCACCTAGTGCCTAGCCTCGCCGAGGATGTGAGCCTGGGAGGGACGAGGGTGAAAAGAAGAAAACCGCTTACCTGGGAGGAAGAGGGTGGTCAAGCTAAAAGCGAAAGCCCACCAGCAGCCAGAGACGACCGCATGCCCCATCCGAGCCATTGGGGGGCTGTAGGTCCTGGGAGAGGGGGTTCGAGGAGAGCTCTCCTCCCTCTCCCGAAACGATCCCCAAAGACGAGCTGGGATCAATATTGGGTGGCCGGCACTCCGAGTATCCAGGTCAATTCGCTGCAGTGTGTCAACTCGGGATCGGATACAGCGGGGGTGCCCAGGTCGCAGGCACAAACCGGCCCCCCAGGGCAGCCGGCTCAGAGCCTCGGCAGATGCCCGCCGCAAGTTAAACGAGTCATGCCCCGTCTTCTCCTTTCCTTCTTCCGCCCCTCCCCGCCCTTCTCTCTCCCTTCTCTTCCACGCAGCCCCCGGCTGGGGCAGGAGGGAACCCCCTCCCCCCCGCCCCGCGCAGCTCTGGGCTTCTCTGGCTCCCGGAGCCCAAGCACAGACTGCCCCCTGATCTTCTGGGTCTCTGGGAGCGAAAGGGGGGGCGCTCGGCACAATCAATCAAACAGTCCCCGTTCTCTCCAAGTTGCAGGCATCCATGGCTGGCCGGGGTCCTCTGAGAGTGGGCTCCAGGCGGGATCCGGGGCCCAGAATCCTACAGCGCTGCGAGGTGACAGGACTACCTCGAGGGCTTCTCGCAGCATCCGAAAGGAGAGAGTCCCCCTCCTTCCCTCTCTGTCTTTCCCTCTCCGCCTTCCTCCCGCGAGCTGCAACAATGTAGCCCACATCCAGCACGAACACACACTCTCTCTTTCTCACACACACAGCTCCCAGCCTCTCACCCTCTTCCAGTGATGTCAGACGGGAGGAGGAGGGGTTAGCTTTAACCCCCTCCTGGCCCCCTAGGAGCCGGACCAGGCCTCGGGCAGCCTGGACCGCGCGATACTAGGGAGGAAAGGCAAAGGTCCGACTGCAGTGAGGGGGTGACTGGGGTCACCAGCAGGTCCACCCCTGGAGTTGGAGGGGGTGCCCGTTTAGGCAGCTTTTTGCCAGGGGAAGGGCCAAAGGGGGAGCCTCCCTCCGGCATTACTGGCGAAGGGAAGTAGTGGCCTCTAGTGGTCAGAGCAGAAGGAGGCTTTGCTGCCGAGGGGGGGAGGGGGCAGAGAGGGAAAGAGAGGAAGGACTCTAGGATTCTAGACGGGATTAATAGCTTCTGGTCTGGGGGCCGAGGATGAGGAATCCTGAGCCTGGGTGGGAGGCTCTGTGGTTGACAGGTGAGACTGGAGAGAAATGCACTAGCGTTCCTTTTCTGGATTTCCTCATTATTGCTTCGCATCTGCGAACCTTTTTCAGTTCTGAGCCCAGTCTTCCCCAGTCACCAGTGTGGTTACAATGTTCCTTTCCCTTTGGGAATGGAGGGGGAACTCTCCCTCCTTGGCCATTCCCTCCCTCTTCTCCTTATTCTGCCTGAGGGAATTTCCTTGTTAAAGTGGCCCACCCGGAGAGTGTCCCCAGCAGGAACTCCCCACTACCTTCCCGTTTCATACCCATGCCACATCCTGGTGAGTTGGGCACTTTTCCAAGGGGGCTGAAGCCAACAGTCATTTCTACCCCAGCAGCCTGAAGCTCTCTCTTCATGCTGCGGTTCCCCCACCCCGCATACCCCTAGATCTCCTCCAGGAATGAAAGGAGACTAGGCTTTCCAGTTGCAACCAAAGAGGGCAGAGTTCTCGGTGCCGGCCATAGGAGAATTAGACGAAGCTCTCCTAGCCCTTTGTCCAGTCCCCAAAACGGGGCCTGGAGGGGATGAGGCTTTCTTTTGATAAAATGTAAATTCTTTCCCTAAACGGAAAAGAAAAGGAAAGGGGAGGGGCGATGAGCTCTTTCGAGGAGTCTCAGGTCTTTTGACCTCCAATTTTCTATTTTCTGTTTTAAGTATTCCTGGAAGTATATTCCTGGAAATATAGAATTAAAAAGAACCTTAGCGGTTAACTATCCAATTCCTTTACTTTGGAAATGAGGAAAGGGAAGAGGAAGTGACTTGCCCAAGGTCACACAAATAGTGAGTAAGTAGCAAAGTCAGGATTTAAAAACCCGTGTCTTCTATTTCCAGTGTTCTCTACCCCACTTGTTCACCCCAACTCTTTGTGACTGCATTGGGGGTTTTCTTGGCAAAAACACTGGACTGGTTTGCCATTTTCTTCTCTTCTTACAGATGAGGAAAGTGAGGCAAACAGCATTATATAACTTGTCCAGGGTCACATAGCTAGTCAGTGTCTGGGACCAGGTCTGAACTCAAGTCTCCATTACTTGAGGCCTTATGGGCTTAAGCCAGCTATTTCAATACCTCTTTCTTCTCCAGGGGTAGGGAAACTTCATTCTCGAGGTCACATGTGGCCTTTAGGTCCTTGGGTGCATCCTTTTGATCTAATCCAAGTTTTACAAAACAAGTCCTTTGATTTGCTTTTTGAAGTTTAGATTCAGCCAGATGGAGGCACTTGAGGACCTAGAGGACCACATATGTCCTTGAGGCCAAAGATTCCCCACCTCTGCACTACACCAAGATACTTCATAGTCCAACTCTGCTTACATGCCCACACTCTAACATTTACACACGCAAGCACCTATATACACACCCTCTCATATAATGGCAGATACCTTGTAATGATCCTCCTGTTGTAGACAGGTGGGATGGCCTGAGTTTAGGATGATCAAGTCAAACTGTTGCTGGGAGAGATTAGACATCTGCATAATAATAGCTTGCATTTATATAATGCCTACTTCTTCACAACCCAGTGGGGTAGCTAGTTCAAGTGTCTCCACTTTAGAAATTTATCTTTAAATATACTTTATAAATATATAAATATACTTATAAATACTTTATCACCACTTTAGAAATGAAGAAACTGAGGCTCTCAGTTTTTTCCCCCCATGATCCTGCAATTAATAAATAGGACCATCTAGAGATGCTGGACCTTCTGATTGCAAGTCAGCTTCTAGGTCCAATAGAGCGTTGTCACTTGGGTCAATGTTTGAAGGGAGGAGAAAGTTTAGTTTGGGGGGAAAAAGACTCTAGGATGATGTGATTTCTACCTTCAGATATCTGAGGGGTCATCCTGGGAAGATGTTGTAGAATTAAATTTCAAAGGCAAAAGTAGAGTCTTCTCTCCAAAAAGAACATTTCAGACCATTAGACCTCTTCAGAGAAGAAATGGGTCACAACAACTGCTGACCTCCCCAGCTAAAATCCTGTCTCCTACAGGAAGTCTTTCCCAATCCCTCTTAAATCCAGCACTTTCTCTGTGTTAATTAGTTCCTATTTCTCCTTTAAGTAGCTTGCTTTGAATATTTTTGTTTGCATATTGTCTCACCCATTAGTTTATAGACTGCTTAGGGGCAGGAACTGTGTTTTCAGCACCCTTGAGCATTCTCCAGAGATGCAATTTGCAGAAGGCATTCCAGAGTTGGGAGAAGTTGCTCTAGAGTTTCTAGATGAATCCTTTAGTCCCTTCCAACTCTGCATATTCTATGCTTCTCAGGACCAGGACCCAAAGGGAATTTGGAGGATCTCTGTTCCTCTCACCTCTCTGTCCAGGGATGAGGTGGGATGGAGTAGGATGAGGTAGGAGGAAGGGTAAGCAGTTCTAAGAATGATCCCAGTCTCTGAAACTTCAAGCCAGCAATTGGAAGAGCTTCTGACTTTGAAGGAGGCCCAGAGTCATCCTACCCCTAGCAATACTCGTCAAACTAATTACTCTTCAGGAAATAGTATTATTATAAATTCCTGAAGACTTCTCAAAGACCACATGGAAAGGGATGATTGGAGGCTGATGAAATACAGTCCCCAACACACAACACACATCCCTAGGGAGTTGGCAATCCATGATGCCATGTCAAAAACAAAACAAAACACAGAACACAAAAAACAAAAACAGAAAACTCTATTTGGAGTTAGAGGACCTGTTTTCAAACTCTACTTCTGCTATTTATTACTGAAACTTTACCCTTCTAGGACTTAGCTCATCTGAAAAATGAGAGAATTGATTAGATTCCTTGTAAGGTCCCTTCAAACTAAATCTGTTATTCCTTAGGTAGAGGAAATTTTATGAAATTTGGCTGAAGCCCCTGTCAAGGAAGACTGCACTCTGGCATAGTCTCTACCCCAACCCACACGGACCATCCAATCCTGGCAGTCCTGGGGAAAGAGTAGGGCAGAGAGGTATAGTTGGCAGTAGCTGACCATACTAACACTATGGCAGTTACCTAATTATTGTCATCATAATGCTCCTAGCTATTGTGATGATGATAATACACCTGTATTTCAAAGTGCTCAGCAACCTTTAATTACTATTATTCTTCTAGGGAATCTTTGCAAAGCTTCACTGTCATTGAATTTCAGTAAGGCTGATGGTTTTTCCCTGGATCTGCAGGTCTTTCGATCCACTGATGGGTTATGCCAGGATGTTACAATGGAAGAAGCACTGTATTTGGAGTCAGAGGGACCAGATTCAAGACATTATCTTTGTCAGTTATCATCTGGGTGCTCTAGAATAGGATGTTTCACCAATCTGAGCCTCAATTTCTTATCTTTAAAATAAGGGGGTACATGCTAAGGTTACTTCCTTCTCTAAATCATATTAAATTCCTAATGCCTACAAGGTTACAGTTGAGTCTCACTCCATCTATGCCCATGTTGTCTTGTTGGGAGAATAGGTCCTATCATCCATACAAGATCAAGAAGGATACAGGATCCTTCATCTGGAAGAGACTTCAAAGATCATGGAAACCATCCTTCTGTGTTTGGGCAAGGAAGTCCTAAAACCAATCCAGAAGAGAAATCCTTTGGATAAACCAACCAACCAAGCTTTCATTATGGAAATAAGGAGAGTACCAGAACTGTAGGAACCATTCTAGGTTGGATAGGGCCTACACAAAACCAAACAGTAGTAATGACATATTGAATTGGATCCTTGGCAAGGGTAGATATGACCCAATGAACTAGGGCCAAAAGAAAGGGAGAGAATTGTATAAAGCTCAATCTCTAGCCAGGCTGGAATTGATGAAATGGAGACAAGGTGAAAGGGAAGAGGAATTTCTATATTGAAGAATCAAAGGGAGAAGACATTCAAATTTCTCCACCTGTATCCCCTTTCCTCAAATTGCCCCCTGTGTTGGAAAGAAGAATTGGTGTTGGGGCTAAGCAAACAATCAGGACCTGAGAGGGCCTGAATCTGTTTAGAGCAGCAGGGAGGCCAAGGAAAAGGGTTTATTTTTAGGGGATAGCATAGGACACAAAACAGCCAATACTACAATCAACCTTTGATTAGCTGCCCCGCAATGGAAGTGTTCAAGCAGAGACAGGTTGACCATCTGTCGTAGATGCTGCACAGGGCATTCTTCTAGCAGATACAAGGTTGAACCAACCAGATGACCTCTAAAGTCACTTCCATCTCTGAATGTTTATGATTCAATAATTTGTGTTCATGGAGGATGTTAGTATTATGCATAGTCTAAGACTCTGGACAATGCCAGACTCTTTACTATAATGACGTAAGAGCTGATTTTCTTCACCCCCTCTCTGTTTTTGTTACCTCTCCAGGCCACTTTCTACCCAGATTGGGTACTAGGAGCAGTGCAAGGGACCTGGAGAGTCCTTCCCTTTGGCTTTGCTGCCAGTACCCCTTTATCACTTCCACTTCTGGCTGGATGCTGATTCTCCATTCTTACTTCCTTGGGAGGGAACACAGAATCTTCCCTGTTCTACTCTGACCCTCAGGCCTGCTTATCTGTGACCTTGGGCCAAGGTCTTATCTTTTACCCATCTACTAGAGTTGGGGCTACTTAAGTACTATGTAGATGAGCAGGAAGTCACCAATCTTTCTGTTAAGAGGGAGAATATGGCCATGTACAAATTTGTTTTGCTTGAGCATTCGTTTGTAAATAGGGGCTTTGTTTTTCTTGTTTTATTAGTAGGGAGTAGGGGGCTGGGAGACTAAAGGAAGAGAAAGGGATATTTATTTTTAAAAATAAAATTTAATTTTAAAAAATAAATAAAAATATTAAAAAAAAAAGATGGGAGATGATCAGGCCTTATCACCTGCCCCACTATTGAGCCCAAAGGATTTCTTCAGCTTTATCATGAACTCTATAGCTGAACCCTGCTATATGTGTAGCAAATAAATGCCTTGACTGCAGAGACTGTTCTACCTTTCTAGTTATAAGCCCATCAATTAGTTCAGTGCTTGGGGAATAATAAACACTTAATAAATGCTTGCTTCCTACCTTCCTTCCTTCCCTCTTTCCTTCCCTCCTTTCCTTTCTTCCTACCTTCCTTCCTTCCCTTCTTGCTTCCCTCCTTCTTTCCCTTCCTTCCCTCCTTCCTTCCCTCCTTCTTTTCTTTCTTCCTTCCTTCCCTCCTTCTTTCCCTTCCTTCCTTCCTTCCCTCCCAACACAGGGAGCAACTAAGTAGTGCAGTGGGCCTGGAATCTGGAAGGCCTGAGTTCAAATGTAGTCTCACCACTTACTTGCTACAAGACTTTGGACAAGTCACTTAATTCTTGTTTGTTTCAAGTTTCTGCAAATGTTAAATGGGGGTGATAATAGCATTTTCCTCCGAAAGTTGTTAGGAAGAGCAATTCTATGTAAACAAAGCTCTGTAAACTTTAAAGCACCTGTATAAATCCCAGCAATTATTATTAAACTCCACATATTGCTACTCGGGGTCAGCTAGGTGGTACAGTAGATAGAGTGCTGGACCTGAAATGAGAAGGACCTGAATTCAAATTCAACCTCAGACACTGGGCAAGTCACTTAAACCTGTTTGCCTCAGTTTCCTCATTTGTAAAATGAGCTGGAGAAAGAAATGGCAAACCACTCCAGTAACTTTGCCAAGAAAACCCTCAATGGAGTCAGAAAGAGTAGGACATAACTGAAAAAAACAGCAATAGTTCAAAGATCTGTGATCTTTGCGATCTCTTTAATCTATACAACTTCCTCTGAGACTAGGATCCTAATCCATCCCTGACTGCTCAGTGCTTTTTTTTTTATTAACAATGTTTATCGTTGGTGAAGGTGAGACCCCATCATTCATCTTTAGGTGCTACCTTGGAGGATCCTGGCCCATTTTGTCACCCTAGGAAGGGGAAGGGAAAGAAATGAGTGTATAGTCACTACTATGTGCAAGGACCTATGGTAACATTATTTTTTAAAAAACAAATATGAGAAAATATTTGATCCTCACAACAACTAGGAAGGTAGGTGCTATTATTATCCCCATTTTACTGGGGCAAAGAGGGTTAAGGGTCCAGGGTTCTATCACTAGTGTCTTAGGCCAGATTTGAACTCAAGAAGATGAGTGTTCCTGACTTCAGACCCAGCACTCTTAGCTCACCTTTTTTGGCCCAAGAAATTCCATCCTTGAATACGGATTGTCTGGTTTATGGATATTAAAACTTGGCTAATGTTCCTAGCTACTCAGGATATTTTTGGAGAAGCAGCATTGCATGATGGGAGTTGGAGGACCTCTGGATTCAAATCCAACCTTCAACATTTTACTAGTTGACTTCAACATTTTACTATGGGTACTACTGGTTTCCGTGTGTGTGTATGTTTGTCCTTCATTGCCGAAGAAGACCATGCTGTCAGAGAAATAATGACATGACTTGCTCTTGACTTTGTTTTGAGTGAGGGAGGGCTGTGCAGGTCACCAGCCTCACTTGTCCTCCAGAGCCATCTGAATCTAGTGACCAGATACTCATCAGGATGACTGGAGATGACCCAGAATGAGGCAATTGGGGTAAAGTGACTTCCCCAAGGTCACACAACTAGTGAGTGTCAAGTGTCTGAGGTGAGGTTTCAACTCAGGTCCTCCTGACTCCTGCACTGGTGCTCTATCCACTGTACCACCTAGCTGCCCCAACTGGTTTCCTTATGTACTAAATGAAGATAATACTTATATCACCTGCCTCATGGAGTTACTGTGAAGAAAGTACTTTATAATCCTTAAAATGCTATTAAAATATAAGTTCTTTCTCTTCCTTTCTTTCCTTTCTGGCATGTGCTCAGGAAATGTGCCCACTACAAATACTGGCCTCACTCAGCAAATGACAGTAATAATGGATAACGTTTATATAACTCCTTCCATGTACCAGATGCTGTGCCAAGTGTTTTACAAATATTTGATCCCTACAATACCTATTATGCAGTTGAAGAAACTGAAGCAGAAATCAAGGGACTTGTTCAAGGTTATACAGATAGGAAATGTACTGGGCTGCATTTGAACTCAGGTCTTTCTGACTACAGTTCCCACACTCTATCCACTTTACTACCAATGACCCCTACAGGATAAGAGGGGCTTCATCCACCTAGGAGTGGGGGATGAAGGTAGTTCCTTTGGGAATATAGCTGGAGAATTAGGAGTAAAGAAAGCCAGCATATCTCAGTTTAAACTCCTCCCCAGCCACTTTGGAGACCATGCCCTAGGGTAACTCCCATCCCCATCCTCACCCCACCCAGTAATAAGTGATTGGGAAATACCCCTGCGGGAAAGTTCCAGACAGGATTCCACCTCCAAGACCTTCCGCTCCCACCCCTGGAACCAAGAACACAGAACAAAATCATTCTGCCTTTGTTCCTGGATGGGCTGTTTCTATGAATTCCCAAAGTCTCTTCTTACAATCCCAAAATTAATTTTGTGAACCAAAGTACCCCTCTCAAACCACCACTCCCTTCTGTGCTTTTTGTGAATTGTTTCCACTCCATTCCTTTAGAACTGAGATTTTGCATTTGCATGCTTGAGTGATTGGCTTAGTTAAGTAAATGCCTCTTAGTTCATTCATTCATTCATTCATTCATTCATTCATTCATTCATTCTTTCTTTCATTTAAACAAATAGTAACAAGTTAATCCTGAGACCTTTAACAATAATAGATAGCATTTATATGGTGCTGTAAGATGTACAAAGTGATTTACAAATATTATCTCATTGTATCCTATGCTATTATCCTCATTTTATGGATGATAAAAAAGGAATACAGTGGTCAAGTGGTTTGCCAAAAGTCATCCAGCTAGGAAGACCTAAAGCTGGATTTGAACTCCTGTCTTCTCAAATCCCAGGCCCACCATGCTACCCAATGTACCACCTAGCTATCTCAATCTTCCTCCTGTATACCATTTCTAGGCCTAGTTATCAATTTCTTCCCGAGGTCCAGAGCCGGCTTAACCAAACTTCCCTTTTTGTGGTGAAGTGGAAAGAGCTTTTGTTCTTTTGCTCCCGTCTTCTTTTCCCTGGCCTTCTCCGGGTTCCAAGCACTGTCCTGACAATCTTTCTATGTAGGTTTAATGACAGCAAGGTTCTGGAGACCTAGGATGGTCCAGGGATACTGTCCATTGTAACTAGGCACAACTAAATAACAGTTAAGCTAATGGGTCAAGGGAGTACCTGACACCCACATGTGGAGATTTGCACAGACTCAATCCTGCCACACCCTTAAAAAGTGATCAGCCATTAGATACATGCACATCATACCGACTCCATACATAGCCTCACCTGGAGGAAGGTACAACCCTCTGCTATGGACATACTAAGACATATTGCTGTACATATTCATACATGCCTGCTCAGTTCCTGGATCATATGATGTGAAGCAAGCAGGGAACTTCTAGTCTAGGGGTGAGGGGGCCACATGTTACCTCGAGGCCTAAGGTTCCCCACCAGCCCCTGTTCTAGTCCAACCACCACATTTTACAGAAGGTAAAACTGAGACCTATACTGGGGAAGTGACATATCCAAGATCAATCAGTTAACTTTTATTAAGTGCCTACTATGTGTGTGCACTGTGCTAAGCCTAGTCCTTGACCTCAAGGAGCTCACAATCTAAATAAGGAGAAAACACGCAAACAACTGTATATAAAGAAGCTATAAAGAGGATAAATAATCGACAGAGGGAAGGCACTAGAATCAAGGATTCTGTCATCCAGATAACAATGGAACCTAGATTGTAGATTCCTAGCTCTTTCCACCATCCTGTGATGTCTTGTAGACAGATGCACATCTCTGTATAAACAGACAATATACAAAATTCATGGAGGTTAATTTCTACCTTGGGAGTTCCTACACAAGTGAATCACAGGGCCCCCATTGCCCACCCCAAAATACTTTCGGATCTAGATGGAATAAAAAAAGTCCAAATGCACATGGAGACATATACACTGCACACACTCAAGAATACCCATAGTCATATGCCTCATGTATGCTCAGGGTAGTGATGGTACAGCTTTAATAAAGCATGTGTGTGGTGCTTTATTCTTTTCAAAGCATTTTTACATCTATAATTTCATTGAATTTTTATAACCCTGTGGGCTTGATTCTATTTCATTAATAAACATTTGTTAAGTGCCTGCTGTATATGAAGTACCTTATTGGACAACAGAGATTCAAAGATGAGTACATACATTAGACTGCTGAATCCTTGAGAGCAAGGACTATTCCTCCCTTGCCCCATCCCCTTTGTATTTCCAGTACTTAGCAATGTCTTGCTTTGTTAGGTCAGTGTGTGTTTAGTTGTGTCTGAATCATCATGACCCCATTTGAGGTTTTCTTGGCACAGATACTGGAGTGGTTTGCCATTTCTTTTTCCAGCTCATTTTACAAATGAGGAAAGTAAGTTTAGTGACTTGACCAAGGTCACACAGCTAATAAGTGATTTGAACTCAGGAAGATGAGTCTCCCTGACCCCGGGCCCAGAGCTTTGTGCACTGTGGCGCTACCTAACTGTCCTACTTCTTCTGGACTGGTACTTAATGGTAGTGAACTGACAAACACAGTGAGAAGGAACAGATTTTATTATTCTCAGTTTCAGATAAGGAAATGGAGGTACAGGAAGGTTTTTGACTTGAGAGAAGTTGAAGATCAAAGTAATGAGGGAACTGGGGCTAGAACCCATGACCCTTGGCTCTTAGTGTGTTTTCTAGTTCTCTGCTTTTCTCACCTCTCCCTCCTCAGTTGAGGCAGCACATGCAACTCTTACCCTGCTTTGCAGCAGGACAGTGAGTGGGTGTTTTCCTGGCTTCGGACCAAAGAATTCCAAGAAAAGCATGGACGAGGGAAGCCACATTTGGAGGCCGATAAAGGGAAACCACCATCATTAGAAATCTCATAAAGTCTCATTTACAACTCCCCCAGCTAGATGAAAGGAGCAGTTGACAGCGTTGGAGGGTCAAAGCAAACACACATTTCCTCTGGGGATGTCCTCAGACAGCCTGACCCTGGGCAGTTCTGTCCATTCCTTTCAGTGTAACCTTGTTGTACCTCTTAGGCCAGCTGTGGATCTCAAAAGCTGAAGGCTGCAAACTCTGGTCCTTGGGGAAGTGGGCTGATGGCGATGGGAGTCTTAGCTTGAGAAGGAGAGCAAGGGGCTTCACTCTGTCTCTGGTGAAGACCTCTCTGTCAGATAGGAGTGTTATGCTGAGAGGTTGCTCGTTGTACCCTCAAATGAACTGTGGCACACACATACACACACACACATCCATACACATATACATCCTACTCCATAGCTCGGTAATGACAAATAATGATAAGGATTCACATTCAGCCCTTTACAATTTACAAAAATTTCCCTCACAATAATTCCACGTGGTAGATAGTGCACCCCCATTTTTACAGTTGAAGAAACAAAAACTTAGAGATACAACATGACTTGTAATGTCACACACATGGTAAGTGAAAGGGTTGGAACATTTAGAGTTGGTTCTGAGAGCAAGGACTGAACTGAATGTGACTTGAATGCAGGTCTTCTGACTGTGTACAGTACAGGGGTTTTCCAAAGGACCCATGAATGTTTGCCCAAGTGATCCACTAGAGTCTGCCATTAGACATGTGGGATTCAGTGGTGTCATGTTTTCACAGAGTGGCCTAGAATTTCTCCAGTTGCCCTCCCATTCCCACCCCAGTGGAAGGACCCCCTTTTCCAATGGTCTCCAGGGACTCCAAAGTTCTTTGATAGGCTTAAGGCATGCTTTTAAATCTAGGGACATTTTTCTTTTGTTTTTGAGGCAATCAGGGTGAAGTGACTTGCCCAGAATCACACAGCTGTCTGAGGTTGGAGTTAAACTCAGGTTTTCATTACTCCAGGGCTGGTGCTCTATCCCCTGTGCCACCTAGCTGCCCATCTAGTGGTGTTTTAAAAAATTCAATTTTCTTTTCTTTTCAGTTTCAAATTCAATTCTAGGGTTATGTTAAAAATCCTGTTTCCAGGATGGGAGGGTTCGGAGGTGGGGAATAAAGTGAGATGGCTTCACTGAAGTTGGTTTATCTGATTTCCAGGAGGGCAGGATCAGGGATTTGGCTCTTACTTGGTAGTAAACCTCCATATAGGTTTTCTCCAGGCATGTCCAACCTCTGACCCATTATTCCATGACAATGCCTCTGGTGGGGAGAGGGAGAGAGGACCCAGACCCCTCTCTCTTGTTATACCTTGTCATTACTCAGATTCTGAAGACAGATCCCCTTGCAGGGGGCAGAAGGCAGGGAGAAGGACAGACTTAAAGAAGGCAGTCAGTCCTGCATCTTCTGGGAGTTAGAAACCCTTGTTTGGGAGGGAGGGAAAGAACGAGGTAGGGAAAAAATCAGACAGCCGTAGTGGTGGCAGGTGGAAAAGGGACCTCTGTTTGATACTCTTGTCATCATCCGGTACCTGGTGTGTATTTTCCTCGGGAACTGATTGCATTAGAGCACGTGTTGATAAACATTTGGAGTTGACTCCAAGCAAGGAATGAACTGAATATTAAGCCTTCAGATGTAAAGGAGGGGATTGAGATGTGAAGGATTGGAAAAGATGGAAAGACGTCTGGATAGGAATCCCTGAGTTTGTCACCCTGTCAGCCCAGAGTCTCCCTCCCATTTTCTATCTCTCCTCCCCCAAACCCCAGCAAGTTCTCTTGTCTCAGCTGCCTAGAAAGGGAGTCAGACTTGGAAGAAAAAAAGGAACCAAAACCCAGATTGTGTTTCACATATTGGCCAGCTGGTATCTGTCTCCAGTGAGGATGAACAAGAGGAAATGGGCTCATAACCAAGCAAGAAGGATTTAGGTCAGCAATGATGAACTTCCCAACAGTGTGAAACAGATGATCAAAGACATTGTGGAACCTTCTACAATTAAAAAAACTCATTTATTGATGTCTTTTATCTTGACATCACAGTCATTTCTAACCTTTGTCCTCAGATGGAACCCTCTCTTGTGATAAAGAAAAAATAATTAAGCAAAATCATTAGAAACAGAAATCCTATGGGATGGTACATATAATATTCTGTTCGAGGAGGAATCGTTCACCTCCCCTGTCCCTGCCTTGTCAAGGGGGGGATATATTTTATTTTTTCTTCTCTAGAACTTTAACTATTTAACTTTAACTGGTTTCTCTATTACTCATAATTCAACTTCCTTTTGGTGATCTTTTCGTTTATATTCTTGTAACCATCCTCTATGTTGTACGCTGGGTTTCAGATATTTCCTTCTACATTAATTCATGCAAAACTTATCATGTCTCACTGAGTTTCTCATGTTTGTCATTTCTTACCGCACTGTAACTTTCCATTACATTCACTGGCTATAGTTTTAAAGTCATTCCTTAATCGATTGTCTGTCTTGTTCTTTGTTCCTCAAAGATTCTTGCAATGAATATTTTGCTGTGGTCTAGAACTATGTTTCTATCTTTGAGTTTCTTGGGCATGTGCTCAGTAGTGGAATGGCAGGTCAAAAAAGTTCAGACTGCTTATTCACTTTTCTTGCATTAATTCCAAACAGAAAACAGAGCAATTGGACCACTTCACAGCTCCACTAACAATGCATTTGGGTACCAATCTTTCACATACTTCTTTATAAACATGATGGATTCTTATCTTAATTAGCTATATTATATAGAATTGGAAAGGATATTAGGGAATCATCTAGTCCAATTCCCTCATTTATAGATAAGAAAACTAATTTCCATAGAGGGAAAGCTAATTGTCACACAGTCACACAGCTATTATTTGGTCCAGGTGAGGGACTAGATGACCAAAGTCTTATGATTCTATTGGGTATTAGAAAAATGGCTGGCATGATGGTACTCAAAGGACAGGGGTAGAATAGCTTATAGTCTTCTAGCAGGAGACACTCTACTTCTGCCCTTCCTCCCTTGACCATTGTCTGGCATGGAAGTGTTCAGGGACACAACTGTTCTTTATCACTGCCAGAGAGAAGCCTTTCATGATGCCCCTCACCTTCAGCAATTTGTCTATGCCTTCTCTTACCTATGGTAGTATGCTAAACACTCTGCACAGAATCACAGAACCTCTGAGATGGAATACTTTGCTGTCATCTAGAACAATTGATATATATATGAGAACCTCTCTATACCAACCCACAACAAATAATATATTATTAATTGTCACAGAATCACAGGTGCTTAGAAGTATTCCAGATTAAGGTTTCTTAACCATTTTATTTTATTTTATTGTGACATGGACCCCTTTGAAGGTTTGGAGAAGCCTAAAACAACTATGTTTTTGTTGTGATAAAGTCAAATGTGAAGAAAATGCTGAATTTCAGTTAGAGGTTACTGAAAATAAGATGGTTCAAGTTCATGAAACTCTTGCAATCTATCCATAGATCCCTTGAGTATCTGTGTAACTACTTCCTGGTGAGGAATTTTTAATCTAATCCAATTCTCTCTTTTTATAGGTTAGAGAACTGAGACCAAGGAAGTTGTCACACAGATTCTGTGACTCTAAATTCAGTAGTCTTAACCACTACATCACTTTGCCAATGTGGTTAATTTTTCATTTGTATGTCTCCTATCACTGGGCATACAAACCACTTGAAACCGGTGGACCTTGAACACCTTTGGATTCCCCACAGTGTCTTGCACACAGTTCACTGTCAATGTAGAGGGGCAGTCTGCCTTGGAAAGGGTTAAAGTTAGAAGATCTTGGTTTCAATCTTTGAGACACAGGTAAATGTGAAGCCAGTGAAATGGGCACAAGAAGACTTATAATACACACATGCACACGCACACACACATCAGCTACCACATTTCAAGCCCTATAGAACTGAGTTAGTATTACTATCACCAGATAAACTATTGTGATTCTTCATGATCCCTTTGGGGTTTTCTTGGCAAAGATCCTTGGAGTGGTGTGCCTTTTTGCCAGATGAGGAAACTGAGGTAAACAGGATTAAGTGACTTGCCCTGGGTCAAAACCGGTGTCTGAGGTCGGATTTCAAGTCAGTCTTCCTGACTTCAGTCCGGCACTCTATACACTACTCCAGTATCCTGCCCTTACCTTACTCAGAGACTAGGGTTGGCTAAACCCGAACCACTCGGAGGATGAAGGATGCCAGACTCACAACTTCTCGGCGCCACCTAGTGGGCACGGGTATGGCAGTCTGAGTCAGGGTAGGGGGTGGGGTGGGTGGTCTTTCCTTTTCCTTGGGTAGGACTGAGGGGCTCAAGCGGTCTCATCTTATTACCTCCCACCCCACCCCCTGGGCAGGGTAGGCTAGTACTGGGTCTCAGATCCACTCAGGGCCCTGGAGAGTCCATCCCTCTATGCTGCTGCACGGAGCCCCGACGGCAGGGGAGTTAGGTCAGGAACATTCTGCGCAGCCTAGACGGGCATAGCGGGAGGGCCAGCGTGCCCACAGCTTCCGCTCCCTCCGCAGCTCCCGCAGCTTCATGCCATTTCCCGAACAATGCCGGCCGAGTTCCCGCTCCCCCTCCTCTGCCAGCCACAGAGGAGTAATTACTTGGGAAAAGTTGACCGATGTCTTGGTGTGAGGAGCTCTTGTGGGCATGGAACTGGGGGTCATAGAGTCCGCGCCTCTGGGTGTGCGAGTAGGATGGGGAGATGGGGATGGTGTGTGTGTGTGTGTGTGTGTGTGTGTGTGTGTGTGTGTGTGTGTGTGTGTGTGTGTGTGTGTGTGTGCGTGCTGGATGAAGGTGTTGGGGGTGGGGGAGAAGGGGAAGATGGTGAAGCTGCGGTTGGATCTGGGGATGTCCAGAGGTGCAGAAAACATGCCTTCCTCAGCACAGAAGGTCGCAAGCTCAGGCAGTTGCTAGTTATAGGAACAGACTGGCTTACTCCCATCCCCTCCTCCCTTCAGCTCTAGGGGAAAAAGCCTGTTCTCGATTTTCTGTGAGCCTATGATCTGCTTTGTGCATGATCTGTGGCAAATGTTTCATCTCTGGCTGGCCCCCTACTGCCACCCAGTACTCTTCTGGAGCTCCTCCCTTTATCAAAGAGGGGATCCTGCTGAGAGAGTGCGGCTCCCTTTTCATATCAGCCTGAGCCAACACCATTAGGTAGGTAAATCTGTTTCAGAAAAAAGATCACTGGAGATTCCAGGACTCGGTACAGATGTTTGTATTATCTGTTGTTTGAGATTATCTCTTAGGATCTAATACTGGAGGGGACCCTGGAGATCATTTAGTCTAACCGATCACTTTATGCATGAAGAAAATGAATCCTGGAGAAGGCAGTGACTTGCTGAAGGTCACAAAGGTCAGGAGACAGGAGAATTAAAATTCAGGCTCTCTGGCCCCAAAGCAATCTGCCTCTGCTGGTACCGATTTTCTTCTGTGTTTTTGACTGAGAGATGATTTCCCGGCCCCAGAGGTGATGGGGGCAAAAAGGGCGTGCCCTTCACAGGGACCTTGGAATGTCTACATCCCTTTTTTTAAAGCTTGTAAAGTATTTTATATCCATTATCTCTTTGAACCTCACAGAAACTCTGTGAGGTAAGGATTATGAAATTATACACATATCTATCTATCTATCTATCTATCTATCATCTATCTGTCATCTATCTATCTATCTATCTATCTATCTAATCTATCTATCATCTATCTATCTATCTATCTATCTATCTAATCTATCTATCATCTATCTATCTAATTTAATTACACACCAAATGCAAGTTTTACATTATGTAAATGTGACCCATTATACCCATTTTGCAGATGAGAAAACTGATACCTGGAGAGGTTAAGGGTGACCTGTGACTGGAAAAGGAAAGTGATCAGTCACACAGTTAGTGTCAGAGATGAGATTTAAATTAAGTGTACCCCTTCATGGGGGAGGGGTGGGGAGAAGGGAAGGACTTATTTTTTTTATTTCTGATTTTGCTCAATAAATTTTCCTAAATTTACTTTGTAAAGGCTTTCAAAAGAAGTCCACAGAACCTTATTCAAAGAATTAGTTTGAATTCCTGTGGGGGCCAGTTCTTTTTAAGGCAAGTAGATGGAGAAAAGAGGCCATTAAAAAGGACTAGGGAGTGGTTTTCTGATTCATTTGTCACAGAAGGCTATGAGGAACATGAGAAAACTGTGATGATGACTTGTTGCTTCAAAAAAGGTGTGTGTGAAGATACGGTGGGGGAGGAAGAGAAGCTATGCAAATTGGGGGGAGTCCAGGGACTTCCAAAGCCAGGCAGGGTCCAGGCTTCTGCATGTGCAAATCATGGGTTAGCTCAGCAGAAAAATGCTGGGGGAATGCTGATACTTTTGCCCTCCTCTATTTTATCCCTGTGATGCCATTTTATAGGCATAGGCATTTCCTCCAAGGAAGAAGCTCCTGGCTCCTCTATATTCTCCTGGGTTTCTTGCCCATGGTCCTGAACCAGTACATTGTAATGAGAAGGCTCCTGGGATAGTCAGTCAGTCAATCAGGATTTATTAAGTCCCCACTATGTGCCAGGCACTATGCTAAGTGCTAGGATACAGAAAAAGGCAAAAGACTGTCCCTACCCTCCTGGAGCTTATAATCTAATGGGGCTGAATGTGAGGATAGGAAAAAGGAGACCTAGATTCAAGTATTGGCTCTGTACTCCCCTTGTGAGCAATTCACTTAACCTTTCTGACCTCAGCTCCCTCATCTGTAAAATGGAGATAATAGTACGTGTATTAGTTATCTCACAGGGCTAGTGCTTTGTGAACATTAAAGAGCTGCATAAACGTGAACTATAGTTATTAGAAATCCTCCACAGGATTGTGGGAAGTCTTTCTTTTCTTCTTTTATTACCTTGGGAGTACAGTGCTTCACTCAGGTTGTCTTTCTTGATACTGGGCCCATCTTTTCCAGTCATATGTGTGCTCAATAATATCTTTTATTTCTATTGTGCGAGACATTCTTGGTGATGTGTCAGTCACCTCTCTGGGCTTTGGTTTTCTCATCTGTAAAATGAGAGGGTTTGTATTGAGTGCCTTCTATGAAGTCTTTTTTGCCTCTAAAATTCTATGGCCTTGAACCTAACCTCTCTCTAAGTCTTTTCATCATTCCCTGAGGGAGGGGAAGAAAGCATAATGGAGTTATTTTGGTGGGTGCATTCTCTTTTCATTCCATGCCCTGCTATGTAACCTTGGGTAAATCACCTCTCTGAACCTTTTTCTCATCCGTAAAATGGATCTATGACTTATACTACCTTCTCTCTCTCTCCAGGCTTGCTGTAAGGAAAATGCTTGACACGTCTTAAAGTATGTAAATTTGAATTCTTCTTCTTATTTGTTTGTTTGATACCAATGAGTAGGGAGGGAAGGCTTTCCTGGAGTGCGGATCAGTCCTGGTCTGGGGAAATCTGTGCTCTTTCCTCAAAGAGGGAACCACTTGTTTGAACTCTTAGACACTGCCCAGTAGCCCAGAATTGTGAAGGGGCGGTAGCAGGCAGGAGTTAGCCTCTTCTGTATTTAAGGATCATGGGATAGCATCTTCATATACCTCATTGTTTCCTAAGGGGCAGGATATCTGGGAAGGAGAACAGTGAGAGTACCCTAGGGAAGGGTGGGAAAGTCACTGAAAAGGGGAACCAAGCACAGGAGTTCCCTGAGGACCTAAAGAAAGGAGCATACTGTGTGAAAGGTAACAGGAGGGATAGCTCTCTGGGGCCAAAGTGAAAATGAGACATCCCTGTGAGGCTGAGAAATAGACATCTTGTGGTGATGGGAGTGGGGATATTCAAAGAAGCTGTATTTTTTGCATCCAGTCTCTCACATGAAATTCTCCCACTGCCTAATTTAAGTCCTTCCTGTAATTTAAACCTGGCTTCTATGTGTATACTAACCTCTCAGGTCAGCAATTTTTGATTACTAAGCACTCTGAAAGATGAAGATTCCACAGTCATATTAAAGATAACTCAGAGGTCCCAATGTGCTGGGATGGGAGAGTGCTGCAGTTTAAACCACTCACTGTATGTCAGTCACTGTGCTAAGCACCTCGGATACAAAAAGAGGCAAAACAAAGTCCCTGCCCTCAAGGAGCTCACATTTAATGGGGGTGGGGGGAACCAGCAAGGAGACTTAGATTCAAGTATTGGCATAATCATATTAAAGGTTACTCAGGGGCCCTGATGTGCAGAGATGGGAGGGTGCTATAGTATCAAATTTCATTTTTTCAGGGTTTGGAGATCACTCCCCTGTGGAAATGATTAACTCTGAAGAAAGCTATGGTATGATGCAAAAAGCCCTGGATTGGGATTGTAGATTTAGAGGTGGAAGGGACACTAGAAACCATTTAGCCTGTCTCTTGTTGAGTCATTTCAGTTTTGTCTGATGATACTGTTTAAGGTTTTCTTGGCAAAGATACTGGAACGGTTTGCCATTTCCTACTCCAGCTCATTTTACAGATTAGGAAACTGAGGCAAACCAGGGTCACACAGCTAGGAAGTGTCTGAGGTCAGATTTGAACTCAGGAAAGTAAAGCTTCCTGACTCCAGTCCAGTGTTCTATCCACTGCACCACCTAGCTATCAGGAGTTAATAGTGACTTGCTCAGGGTCACACAGTGAATAAGTGGCTGAATCTGCATTTGAACTCAGGTCTTCCCAATTTCATGTTTAGCCTTCTACTCATTATAGCATGCTGCTTCTTCTAACTCTGAACACTTGGACTTGCAACCTGCTTGTAACACTTATAACCTGTGTGGCTTTGGGCAAATGACTCCTCCTTGGACCTTACTTTTGTCACCTGTAAAATGAGGGAGTAAGCGGAGGTGATTTGAAATGTCCCTTTAGCTCTGTAAACCTACAAATAAAATGTCAGGCTGTGCCATTCCATGCCATGAATAGAAGACATTGCAGGTCCCTGAGGTGGCTTCAGCTTTCTTCTGGGCTTAGTCGTCCCAGTCCTTACAGGGACAGGTGGGTGGAAGGGAAGGGTTGGAGGGTAGGGAAAGCAGGTCTCCTCATGTCCTCAGTGGGAAAGTGAGAGAGTTAAGGTTATAAATCTGGCAAGAGCTTTTCCTTTTCTGTGAAGTGGCCTAGGTAGTGAGGTAAGTGCTTCTGAGGTCTCTCTCCTCCCACTTGTCTGCTCCCTGTTCACAATTACTGGGAACTCATGAAGAGGGATGCTGGGTTCCAAAACCACGCAATCAGGATAATAATAACTCATTTTATAGGGTGCTTTTTCCTCACGACAGTGGTATTATTATTCCCATTTCACAGATGAGAAGACTGAAGCTCAAAGGATAGACACCCAGCTCATTAAATGTTTGAGTTAGGACTCAAACCCTGACTGCACCATGATGTGGAAGAGGTGGCTACTTTGAGGGCAGAACATATCAGTGACTCTTCTAGTTTACATAAGAGCAGAACCACAGAATTATGAAGGAGGGGTTTCCAAGGACCAGGGTGTATCTGGCTTAGTCCCTTTGTATCATTCCTTAATTAGCACTTATTGAGCAAGGCACTGTGTTAGGTTCTGAGGGGGGTATAGAAAGATATAATTCAGGGTGAGACTTCCCCCAGAAGGCTGTGGATTATGTGCCTGGCCACCTAAACTTTCTGTGATTTTTTTTGGTCATTGTTGAATGGAGGGACAGGGGGAGGTTGCTAGAACCAAAGAACAGTGAGAGGAAATGGTAGGTGGAAGAGTAAACCCCTTAAACCAGTAAAATCTTCCCAGGTTCTGGGAGCCAATGTGGACTATGCAGATTTGGGGAGTGGGATCAAATTTTAGCTACCCTGAGTTATATTGTTTGTAAGGAGGGAAAGTCGAGCTTATTAGAATCAGTGTTTGTCTGGCTCTTAAACAGTGTGTCAATTTTTTTCCTGCTTGGGGGGAAGGAGAGATCAATCCTTGTATGGCACTTAGGATACTCGGTGGTGAGATACCAGACAAGATTGGACCTAAAAGAGAAAAATGTTTTCTTAACTGTCTATGGGCCCTGGTGGGACTTCTTTGTTGTGTATAATACAACCTGTTCTGTTTTCCATGCCTTTTGAACTTGGAGCTTGGAAGAGAAGTGAGAGATCCTTGATGAGAGTGCCAGACAGATCAGATTGTGATATCCTAAAGGAGTAGCTTTCTGGGTGGGGTATCAGCCATGAAGAATATGATTATTGAGAAAGTCTTAACTTTGAAATCAGTCATAGGAATCCAAAACTTCTTTTTCGTGGTGATTTGGCCCATAAGTCACATGCAAAATGAGAAAGGATAGTAGATAACTAAGAGACTTTCTCAATTTAAATCCCAGGATGACCACTGGACAGCAAGACAAAGCCTTCCAATTTTGGTTGGAGCATCCCTCTAGCATAAGAGACCAAGGGATCGTTCTGATGTCAGAGATCATTGTGCCATCCCCACCCAAAGTTACCTGGCCTGATGTTCTCCTGGCAGGATTCCTCCAAGGGTCTTGTTGGTGACCTCTGACTGTTGGCTTAGTCCTTCCTGGGAAAAAGAGGACACATGTCAAGGCTGTTCATTCAAGAAACGGTAATGGTATTCCTGCGGTTCTCCTCCCTTTTCCCTGAGACCCTATCTATAGCCTAATGGCAGGAATGAAGTCATTAGGCCCAGGGTTGCCCAGTCAATATAGGAAATCAATTATGTGAGATGAAGAGGTGGGGAGTGAATGACCTGCCCAATTACAGAGGGAGAGTATCAGCTCAGGGGAGTGGAGAGGAGGGCAGGCAGGCCAGGGAAATGGAATAATTCCACATCAGGATATTCCTTTTGTAGTGGAAAGATCACTAGATTTGGTGTTATAGGACTTGGGTTTGAATATACGCTGGGCCAATAATTACTCCCTAGGGGATCTGGGATGAGTCTCGTCCCCTCCTTTGGCCTCATTCATTTCATCATGTGTAAAATGGAGGAATGGGAGTAGATGGCCTTTAAGGTCTCACATAGCTCTAAATCTGTGAGCCTATGACCTGTGAAATGAGGAGGTTGGATAAGATTTTCTCCAAGGTCATGTCTTTAATACTTTGTGGGAACTATGATCTTACCAGTGGGGATACTCCCTCCACTGGTGCTGATTAGAGCCTCTCTGGGCCTTCTCATCCTAGGAGTCATTTATCTATGTCTTTTTATAAAGACTCCAGAGGTAGCATAGCCAACATTCTAGAGATCTTCTGCTAGGTCTTTTAACATTCTGCAGGTGCCAGTGTGGCCCTGGGAGTATCTACCTGCTCTTTCTACATCACCAGCCTCTTTTGCAAGACTGACCATGTTCTGGTTGATTTTCTCTCTTTTTTTAAGCCAGGTGAATAGTTGTACAAAAGCAACACAAAAACAACCCTTCGGATCTTTCTTTTCCAAACATTTTGCAACCCTTCAGCAGAAATTACTCCAATTCCAACTGATATTTAGGTTGGGCTGAGTTCATCCCTTGCAACTCCCATTACTCATTGGGCAGCTCTTTCAATGGCCATGGGAGCTCCCTTGGAGATTTGACTCACCTCAAGGAGGTATGGTAGCTAAATCTCCAAATTATTTTGCATCTCCCTAGCTCCACTCAGGTCACCATTTTCCTTATATGTAAAATGGAAGGATTAACTAAAATGATCTCAAATGTCCCTTTTGGCTTGAAATCTAAGATACTATGATCCTATGACTTCATTCATTCATTTATTCATCTAATAGCCATCTACTAAGTACTCTCGGTATGAAAAACATTGTGGTAGACTCTGGGGAATTTAGTCTATGGGGGAATCCCAACCCAACATCCTCCACACCCAACCCACTTAATTGGGCAGTTTCTCTCTCTTGGAGTCCACTCTAATGACTCACCACTATTACCCTAATAAGGATATTAACCAATGGTGAAAACAAAATGGTAGAAAGGATCATTTGGGTGTTTACCATCACCAGGAGGACAATGAGAACTAAATTCCACAGCTGCTTTAGTTCATCATCACCTGCCTGAGTGAAATTTGCATTTGAACCAATCCAAGAAATCTAAACCTAACTGCTTCTCCACAGACAGGTGAGCTGGATGTTTGTGCAGGAATCTTCACAGTGCAAACCTCTTAGCATTCAGTTCTACATGTCCCAGAAGTCAGTCCCAAAAGTCTCATGGGGTCTACTGGAACCAGTAAGGGAAATTCCGAGCATGCTGCATAGGATGTCCTTGTTAGAACTAGAAAACAGAAGCTCTTCACCGAGAACTCCCTCTTTCCCCCTAGTTTACATCTCAAAACCCCTTGACATTTTAACTACCAGGAGACACAGATTAGCTACGTGGGGTGGATGGCATCCTATACTTATCCTGGCATTTTGCAAATGTCCCACTGAGTCCTCTGCCTTCCGTAGTTATCAGATAGCCTCAAGGTGTCCCATAACTCTGATTCTATCAGATGATACCACTGTTGTTTAGGACACTGTTGTATCCATCTTTGTGTCCACAGACCACAACTTAGTTCTGAACTCCCATCTACTGGCTAACCCCACCTTTTGAATGTTGTCTTTTATCAAGGGCTAGTCAAGTATCCTTGGCGGCTTGGGTTCTCCATGGAAGCAAATATATAGGCTGAAATGCTGCATGTGTCGTTTTTTTACTCAGCATAGAATCGATAAGTAAGTAAACAGTACTTAATAAGAAGGAGACAATGCATAAAAGTAAACAATAAATATTTGTTGAGCAGTTGCAAGAGTGCTATTTTCCTAGATACTAAGCCCTTCCAGTCATGGGGTTTTAATTGGACCCAGGAGTTCTAGGATTTATACAGTTGGAGTCCTCCTTTGAACCATCAAAGGAATGTCATAACACCATTCCCTGAGATGTTTGCCTTGTATTTCTATCAGAGTTTGTCATAAGATGCAGCGATTCTAGATTCAGGGTCAAAGCTTACCCATCCATGGGAGATGGAATTGGGGTGGGGCAAAATGGAACTCTGGGCGGCTGGTGGCTTGTCTGGTTCCTGGGGGAAAACTTCTGACTTTGTCTGGCCATGGCTATCCCCATCACAGAGCAGGGTTAATGGAATGATTAGACAGCCCGGACTGCATCAGGGTCATTGGGCGAGGCTGTCCCACCTCCCCCCCCCGCCTCTCACTGTCTTTTTGTCTCTTTCACTATGTCTTTGACTATCACTATTAGCTATCACTTCCCTACCTCTCTCCTCCTCACTTATCAATAGCCCACAGCTGTAATCCTCCTGCTGCTCCTTGTGCAGGCTGAGGAAAGGACAGACCCAGTGAGAGTGAGGGGACTTTACAACATTATCCCCTCATTCTTTCCTCCTTTACCATAGTCTATGGTCAAAAGGTGGCCTTTTCCCACACCCAACCTGTTCCCTTGTACCTGTGATCCCAGTTTCTCTCAATTCCTTTGGTATCTTGTCTCCCAAACCATCTCTTTCTTGCTAATAATCTCTAGTCTCTTCCTCTTTACTGGTTTTTTTCTACCACTGACTAACCTACCCAGCTTTCCCCATCCTTTAAAAAACAATAACTCAAAAACCTTTGGACAATGCTTTGGTTTTCTCAAACTATTATCCTATATCTTTTTACTTTGACAGTCAAATATTTAGAAAAAACTTTCTACACTAATTTCCTTCAGGAAACAAATATTAATTAAGTACGTACTATGTGCCAGGTGCTGTGATAAGTGTTTTACAAGTATTATCTCGTTGGATCCTCACAACTCTGTGTGGTAGATGTTATTATTATCCCCATTTTACAATTAAGGAAACTGAGACAAGGTAGAGATTAAGTAATTTACCTAGGGTCACAGAGAGAGTAAATGTCTGTGGTTAGATTTGAACTCAGGTCTTCCAGATTCTTTGGGCAGGAAATGTTTCGGTTTTGTTTTTATCTCCTATCCCTAGTACTTAGTATAAGATCTGGCACAAATATACACCTTATATTAAATGCTTGATGAATAGATGAATGAACAATACATTTTAATCTGGGGTTGTTGGCAAATTGGATAAGACGGATCGCTTCATAGGATCTTAGGATTTAGAAGTCTTAGTGATTATCTGCTGACATCCCTGTCATCTCCCTCATTTTGCAAATGAGGAAACTAAGGCCCAGAGACAGTAAATTTGTCCATGTTCAAATCACTGTAAAATGGAGGAAAAAGAATGTGAACCCAGGCCTTCTCACTCTGAATCCAGCGGTCTTTCTACTGCTCTATAACAAACATCTTGCAGGATGATGGAACCATGCATCATCTTTACACAAGTAGCGTTAGTGAAGTACTAAAAAAAATGCCAGACTTGAGGCATTAAAATTTGCATCCAAGCTTTGTGATTTTGGACAACTCTTTTAACTTCACTGAGGCTCAGTTTTTCATCTGTAAAATGGAGATAGTAAGGCATACTACCTACCTCACTCAGTGGTTGTTACAAAAGCACTTATGGGCCTTAAAGGGCCAGAGACATGGAATTGGGGGCTCTGCCAGACTGATCTCCACACCCTTTGATGAATAATTATTAAGGGATTTGGAAAGATGTAAGCAAACCTTTATTAAGTGCTTCCTATGTGTCAGGGACTGAGTTAAACGCTAAGGATGTGTGTGTTCGTCCTTCGTTGCCGAAGAAGACCACTAAGGATACAAATTCAATAAAGGAAGACAGTCCCTGCCCCTAGAGAGCTTATATTCTAACGTGAGACAACGTGTAAAAGGAAACTGAAAAACCAGGGGTATAGGGTGGAGGTGGAGGTACTGACATAGGCACATATTTTTCAAGTCTGGCAGCTGGGAGCAGGTCCTGGGAGGAATGGAGGGCTAGTTTGGGACACTCCTCAAAATGGTGGGGTGGGGGGGAAGAGAAGAGGGCAGGCCTTACAGAGGGACATTCCAGGTTGAGATTTGGATTAGGATGGAATCTGGGGGTGGGGATTGGTTGGGAAATCCCATCTTAAAGGCAAAGAAGGGTAGAGGGAGGATTGCTAAGCAAAGAAGTCAAGAGGGAGAGACGATCCTGGTTGTTTGTCACAGTGGCATCTTAGCCTCTAGCCTGGGCCATTCAGGTGTCTTGGCTTCAGGGGACCACCAGAGCATGAAGGGAAAGGAGCTGGCTATGGTGGCCTCATCCTTGCTTGGTTAGCCCCCCACATTGGTGAATGAGGGCAGCGCAGGGAAATGCAGAATAGGAAGGAGTATGATGGTGCTGCTGCATCGTTTATCAGAGTCCCCAGGAGGGGGTTTGCCTGAGCCTTCTTCTGAGCCTGGCACCTTCCCAGATTCCCAGCTGGACCACAAAACACGGAGGAAACATCCATAAAATTTCCCTGTGTTGCCCCAGAGTGGTGCTAGGATTTTCTTGAAACCCTTCTAGTTGGTTTTAATTTTAATGATGTGCAGATCTAGGCCCTTACAAAGGGCCCATTAACCACCATGATGGACGGGGTATGGAGTACTGTGACAGGCATCAGTCCTCCAGGGCCTCAGGACTGCACCCAAAGCCTCTAGCTTCTTTCATTTTTCTTCCTTCCCTCTCTTAGCTTCTTCCCTTTCCTCACTGGGTTCCCAAGTCAGTTGCTGATAGAGTGGAAAACAAGATAATTTCTTATTCAATCATTTTCAGGTTTCTGAATCCATATGATCTCCTGGATCTGAGACTGTCAGCTTCCTTTTCCTCCCTCTTTGATTTCTTTCTGCTCTAGCTAAGCCTGTACCCCTTCTATGCCTTCCATTCCTGGCTCTGCCTCTCCCAGGTTCCCCCCCCCCCCCCCCCCCCACAGAACAATGTCCCATACATCAGAACTGAAACCTCCAAGAGAACAGAAACCCTGTTTCTCGTCCATGTTGCCCCACCCTCCCCCACCCAGGCAGGGCTCCGCCCACATTAAGCGCTTAATAAATGTTTGTTGAATTTGTTGGAAATATTTGAAAGGAGCTATCATTACTCAGCATGAGCAATCTTCTCTTCTTCAGGCTCAGCAAATCAGTCTGCATGTGGCATGGTTCCGCCCGGGGGATGCTCTCTGGCTGGTCAATGTGGTACCCAGGTAAGCATGACATTCTACATACGGGTTAGCCAGGGCAGACAGAGGACAAAGCGACGAATTCTCCTTCATTAGCAACACTGCAGCTCTACTATTAAAACTGCCTAAGATACACGTATACAAAATACATATTCATATGTGTATATAACATCTACATGTAAGGCAGACATATATACACAATACAATCATATACACAATATAACACATACATGTAATATACATCTGTGTGTATATAATGTATGGCAATACATACATACAATGCATATAAATCTACACACATATTTCACACACATCATATATGGACACATGTTTATATATGCTACTACACTGTCAATCCATGTTGAACTTAATAGTCCACTAAGACCCCATGATCTTTGGAAATTTCAAGAGTAGAAAGAGAAAATTTCAGGATGAGGATGAGATCGAACAATATTTTCCCATTGGATTGGAGTAAGCGAGAAGACCGACACAGAGAAGACCCAGAAGGAGACAAAGGGCAGGTTTCTGGAGGCTGTGAAAAATGGGGAAGGGGGTGGCCCAGCTGGAAGACTGATGTGGCGTGAACGGTGAACCAGATGGCCAGAAACGTCCCCAGACCCAAAGTCATCAACATCCTCCTATTGAGAGCAGCTGTGATTTTAGGGTACAACCATCACATCAGCCTGGGCCTCTGGGGAGGTAGAGGAGAGGCCCAGGGACAGGGAAACCCAAGACAGAACTGAAGGACAGAGGGGAAGATTTGGGGGAATACCCACCCAGGCCCTGGGTCTTCCATGCTTTGATTGCTCTGACTTATTCCTGGGACATTCAGAGAGGGAACTGAGAATCTCTCCTCAAAAGTACATGCAAGTAAGAGGCAACATCCTGCTCTGAGAATGAAATGTCCTCCATTCTTGGCAGTGCCCCAGTAGAGGTAGAGTTAATTGGGAGAGTCTTTCTGCTGGGGTGTCATATAGGCTGAGTGACCAGTGAGGAGTATAGCTCACGGTATTTTTTCTCAGTTGGAGTGGGAACAGCAGTGACCTGAGCCCCTGGATCCTCAGCCCAGTGGACTGGCACCGTAAGGAATGTGACCTTTACAGAGGTCACATTTGGGGTCTAGTAAGTCATGCATATTTCTTTTTCTCCCCTTTAGAATGTCTTGCACTCTCATGTCTATGTTTGAATGATTGAGGCTGCCCTGAAATCATTAACATGTAGCTAATGAGGGCTTACACTACAGACAACAGGCTATTAGATTCCTTGGGGATAAAGTTAGAGCTCTAACTATAAGCTTAGGGAGAGCAAGGCCTGTGTGTGGCTTACAAAGAGTTCAATACTGCCACCATCATGAGTTCAGAAACCCTTAATTGCAGTTAAGTGGTGCAGTGGATAGAGGACTAGACTCAGAGCAGGAAGATCCAAGTTCAAATTCTGCCTTAGACACTAGCTGTATGACCCTAAACAAATTGTTTAACCTCTGTTTGCCTCAGTTTCCTTAAATGCGAAATGGGCATAATAACAGCACCTCCTTCTCACTGTTGTGAGAATCAAATGAGCTGATATTTGTAAAGGGCTCTACAAGGCTTAAAGTATTGTATAAATGCTATCCATTATACTTCCACACCCCATGTGGTATCTGTCCCCTCCTCAGGACTTCCACTGTCACCACCCTAAAAGGGGCCCTCATTACCACCTACTTGCATTATTGCAATAGCCTCTTAATTTTCCCAGATCTACTCTCTCCTTTTTCCAATCCAACCTTTAGATTCTGCTGCCAGAATGAGCTTATGCGTAGATCAGGGCATGGTATACCTCTGCTCAAAAATCTTCAGTGGCTTCTTATTGTTTATAAAGTAAAATTTAAACTTTTTTTTGGGCTGACATTCAAGGCTCTCCAAAGTTTGACATCACCCTGCCTTTCCAGCCTCATTACTATTCTGCAGAAATTCTATGCTGTAGTCAAACTGGTATCCTATGGGCAGCTAGATGGCACAGTGCCAGGCTTGGAGTCAGGAAGAATAATTTTCCTGAGTTCAAATCTGGCCTCAGATACTTATTAACTGTGTGTCCCTGGGTAAATCACTTAACGCTATTTGCCTCAGTTTCCTCATCTGTAAAAGGAGCTGGAGAAGGAAATGGCAAACTGTTTCTGTGTCTTTACCAAGAAAACTCCAAATAGGATCCCAAAGAATAAGAAACAATGGAGCAGCACAAAGCACTGTGCATCCTCCTGCCTCTTATTTGCTCATGATATTCTATGCCCAGAATGTTCTCTCTTCTCTTTGCTTATTGAATTCTTACTCATCCTTCAAAGCGCAAATCAAATTCTTCCCTAGTTTTCCTGCTCACAATGACATTCTCCCTTGGATCTCTTGTAGTGCAGGGTTAGGGGTGCCTGCTTCAGTGATCTAGAAAATCCATGTCAAATTTTTTAGCCTTCCCTTCTCATCAGAGAAGAAGTCTGAATTTTTTCTTTTTCTTTTATGGGGTTTTGCTATTATACAGTACTATACATATTTTTAGGCATTTCCGAGTCTCTAAACTTTTTCTGTGTTGTTTGCTGGGTTTTACATGTTGTCTATGTCTTCTGCAAAACTTCCCCAAAATTCCCATTTAATTTCTTATGCTGACCTGTGATAGTTTGAAACTGGGATGGGGAAAGTCATGATATGGAAGGGATAATTGTACTTTCTTTTAATCTCCCTTTCTAGCATACTCATCATTTAACATTGTGTATTATCATTATCTGTGTTGGCATTTTATCTCCCTACCAGATGGTAGCAGGAACCAGGTCTTATCTAAACTTAGTATCTTTCCTAGCACAATCCAGGTCATTTCTTTCCCCATGTTGTGACTTAGTCCCTTGCTGCTATTCTATCTTTGTTGGACCCTATTTTGATTCTCTTTTTCTACAAGAGGCTGGCACTGCCCAGGAACTCCCCTTTTCTTTCTAGAAATAGATTCAGGAATTCCAAGTTTTAAAAACATATACTGCTTGTTCATGGGGCTCTCTTATCTAGAACTGTTAACTCTCAGCCTGAGTAGTTATGCCACAGATGCTCCAAATCTGGGTCTAGGAACTTGAGATGTAGGGCTCTCCTTTTTGACCACATGGGTGGGAGGAAATACACAATTACCACATGCCTCTGAACCAAAGCAGCCATTTGTGGCTCCCAAGGAGGTGAGTTGGTGAAGCCAAGTGGAGGCATAGGCTTTCTTCCCATTGGAACCCAGGCTTGCCTTTCCAGTCTCATAACATCTTAGCCCCCTTTCTTCACTCCATGATCCAATCAGTCTGGGCTTCTTGCTGCTTCTCACATATTATTCTCTATTTTTCTCTGTACTTTTGATCTGGATGTCTCCCATGTCTTGAACCTACTCCTTCTTCACCTCTGTCTTTTGGAATCCCTTTTTTCCTTCAAGATTCAAATCAAAAAGCACTTCTACATGAAACCTTTCTTGATCTCGCTAGCTGCTAATATCCTCCCTCTCAAAACTACCTTACATTCATTATATATGTATTTATACTGAAAGTCAGCATGACGATAGAGAAGGAGTTTGTCTCAGAGCTGGGAAGGCCTGCTCTCTGATTCATACAGTCTGTATGACCCTAACCAAGCTACTTAAACTCAGTTGTTTTAGTCTTGTCTGACTCTTCATAACCCCATTTGGGGTTTTCCTGGCAAGAATACTGGAGTGGTTTGCCATGTCCTTCTCCAGCTCATTTTACAGATGAGGAAACTGAGGCAAACAGGGTTAAGTGACTTGGCTATGGTCACAGAGGTCAGTTTTGAACTCAGGTCCTCCTGACTCCAGGCTCAGTGCTCTGTCCCCTGCACCACCTAGCTGTCCTATAATAGATCTCGTTGAGTGGGCAAGGAACGTTTGGCCTGAGAGGGGTCCAGATCAGAGCCACTTCCTTTGCACTGAGTGTCACTTGACAGGAAAGCTCTTATTACTGTTGCTGTTATTATTGCTACTTTGCCTTTTCCCCCTTTTTTTGGAAAATAAACTAAAGCGTAGCAACCAACAAGCAACTATTAAGCACCTGCTGTGTGCTAGGCTATGGAGATACAAAGGCATACATGGAATGGTGTGTGTTCTCAAGGACTTTCTGTTCAATCAGAAGGAAAATAAGTACGTGTAAAAGTACATGCAGAACATAAGGCCTGGTCTGTGATTTCAGGGGTGTAGGGATCACCAACGTATGGAAACTTCGTCCTTTGGTGCAGGTCGGCACCTTCTCTGTAGCTTATAGTCTTAGTTACCTAGTGTAGATTGTCCTCCAAAATGCTGAAAAGAGCAGTAATAGTAGTGGTGGGAGGGGGAACTTCCCCTCGTAAGTGACACCTTAGCACAAAAGTGTTGGTTCACATCTGCTCCTCTCTGGGGCAGACAATTCATCCCATGCTGACTTACATGAGCCCCAGTCAAACATTCCATACTGACTCAATGAGATCTATCAAAAGTTCCAGACTTAGGCTTGTCACCAAGAAATCCCATCAAATTGACCAAGGAGCTCCTCTACATTGGTTTCATCTTCACTTGCTCTACTTCCTGAAATATCATATTTTCAAGGTTGAGAACTATGTCTTGTCATGGCATGGCATAACATTTAATTGGGAACTTAAGGAATACCTTTTGATAATGAGATGGCTATATGATATAGTGGGAAAAGTTCTGAATTAGGAATCAGAAGAATGCTAGTCAATCTTCTGCCATAAATTAACTGTGTGACCTTGGGCAAATCTCTTCAGCTTTCTGAGACTCAGTTTCCTTATCTATCAAATTAGGGGGTTGAACAACATAATTCCTAAAGTGCCCTCAAACTTTTTGATGATGATGTATTAGTAATTATTTTTTTATTACATTTTTAAAATATGGATTATGATCTCTGGAGTTTTTTTAGGGATGTAATGAAAAAGGTAATGAAAAAGATAGCCTTTTATGAACTTTTGGGGTGAAGGTGGTGTTAAAACAAATAATCCTGTTTCTAAGTGGCTGGTGAAATGTTAGTGGTATATGAAATCAACAAGCATTCATTAAACACTTATTATGTTCCAGGCATTGTTCTGGGAATGTAAGCAGAGAGAAACACAGTCCCTGTCCTCAAGTCTTACATGCTAATGATGGAAGAAAACACAAAGAAATTTGAAAAGTGGGAGATGGAAAGGAGAAGGTGTAAACGTTCTAAAGTGTGGGCTGCAGTTGGGGCAGAGAAAGTTTAGGAGAGTCAGGAGTACAGCTTGGAGAGGAATGAAGACATGGTTGGCCTGAGCATTCTCCTTAAAAGGGAGGTTCTGGTTTATTCCAGTCAATTAGAAGGGAAAGCCACAGGAGGAGAAGGTTCTTCCAATGTGAGAAGCTGAGGGATATTGTGAACTTCCAGGGTGAAGAGGTTTCTGAGGCATAGTAGAGAAAGTTTGGAGAGCTGTCTTCTAGAGATGAATGAAAGTATGTAATTGGTCTTTGTGCAGATCAAGGAGACAGATGTATCTCATAGAAGACTTCCAGTTTGATTAAGAGTGAGCTGGGGATCTTAATTCA
Source organism: Notamacropus eugenii (assembly GCF_028372415.1). Lineage (NCBI taxonomy): Eukaryota > Metazoa > Chordata > Mammalia > Diprotodontia > Macropodidae > Notamacropus > Notamacropus eugenii. Next base: position 278,844,963 of record NC_092876.1, on the reverse strand, counting down.
ATTGTACAATTTGATTCAACAAATATTTATCAAGCATCTGCTAAGTGACAGGCATGGACATAGGTACCAGAGATACAAACACAGGAACAAAACTGTTCCTGCCCTCCGGAGGCTCACATCTACTGACAAAGGGAAGGGGATATGTATGCAAAGAGATCCATGAATACAAGATAGTTTGAGGAGGAGGAGATAACCACTGTGTGTGTGTGGGGGGGGGGGAGGGGGGTTTAGGAGGGAGAAGGAAAATCTAGAAAGGTTCATCTTAAAAACTGCTACTTGTTTTATCCCATAAATTAAAAGTAAAATAAATAAAAATTTTTTTAAAGAAAGAAACTAGCATATCAACTGAACCTTGAAGGAAACTAGAGATTCTAAGAGACAGAGTGAGTTATAGGTACAGAGGGTTACCTATACAAAGAGATAGAGACCGGAAACACAATACTGAGGAGGAATGACTACTTAGCTAGGTTGAAACATAGAATGCATAAAGAAGAGCAATGTAAAAGAATGGAGAAGGAAATGGCAAACCATTCCAGTATCTTTGCCAAGAAAACCCCAAATGGGGTCATGAAGAGTAGGGCACAACTGAAAAACAAACAACAATGTAAAAGAAATCTGGAAGGTTCTGTGGGAGCCAGATTATGAAACTTTCAATGCCAAGCACAGAGGCTTATATCTAATACCAGAGAATGTAGGGAGCCATGGAAGATTTTTGAGTAGGGTAGTGACATGTTCAGAACTGTGCTTTAGGAAAATTAGGAAAAGGGAAGAGATAGTAATCAGGAAGATCAATAGTCTATTGAAATAGTCTAGGTTCGAGGCAATGGGCACCTGGACTAGGCAGGTAGCTATGTGAGTGTGGAAGGAGTAGATTCAAGAGATGTTGTGAAGGTAGATGAAAAGGATTGGTAACTGATTGGATTTGGTGGTGAAGAATCAAATTAAGTTGTGCAGAGCACCCTGGGGGTTGAATCTAAAGTCAGTAGATGTAATTTTTGGACTTGATGTGACCCTTCATTCTATTTTGGGGACTGTAAGGAAGCCAGATGAAATGAGGCTTGAGGCTGAGAGGATGATAAGGACTAAGATATACCTAGGGAATTGTACCTAGATAGAATAACTTAGAAGTTAAGTACTACCCAGTTTGGCTCCGTAGAAACATTTTAGATTCACTCTCAATTATCCTATTCTTTTCCCCTTATGAATAAACCATAGACATTTCATTCTTGTAATCTGGAGGATAAGGTAGCAGAGAAAGAGATGCTAGAATGAAGCACCCACATGGGGTGTCAGTGGCAGTATAAAGGGAGGGGTAATTAGGGACTGAGTACAACACATTTCTGGATCCAGTGAGCCAAATAGGTTCAGAGACCAAAAGGGTCAAGGGGTTTGGTGTCTTGGCCCAAAGGTTACAGATCAGGGAGGTTTAGAAACTAGGAAAGGAGAAAGCTCTGGAACCAAGGGTGTGATTATTACTAGAATTTCTTTCACTTCAAAAAAGTTTGGTTGGAAAGAATGGTTCAAATAGTCTAATTTTAATCAACAATCAGTCAACTAGCATTTATTAAGTGCCTACTATGTGCCAGTCACTGTGCTGACTGGACATACGAAGAAAGTAAAAAAACCAAAATGAAACAAAACAAAACAAAACAAAATCCCTGATCCCAAGGAATACAGTCTAATGAGGGAGAAAAAAGAGCTCAGTTTTAGACATGTTGAGTTTAAGATGTTTATGGGACATTCAGTTTGAAATGTCTGATCAACAGTTGGAGACATGACAGTGGAAGTTGGGAGAGAGGTTAGGGACTGAACTAGTAGATCTGACAGTCATCAGCATAGAGACAATACTTGAACAAAAATTGAAAAATAATAATTTAATAATAATTGAAATTGTGGCAGCTGATGAGATCACCAAGTAAAATAGTATTGAGGGAGAAGAGTAGTTGGTCTAGGACAGAGGCCAAGGGGACCCCCATTGTTACTGAGCCTGATGTGGATGAAGATCCAGCAAAGAGACAGAGAAGAAATGGTTAGGCAGATAATAGGAGCACCCAGAGAGAATAGTGTCGTGAAAACCTAGCAAGAAGGGAGAATGAAGGAGAAAAGGGTGATCAGTAGCATCAAAGGCTGAGAAAAGTTCAGAAAAATGGGGATGGAGAAAAGTCTATTAGATTTGACAATTAAGAGATCATTAATAATTTTGGAGAGAGCTGTTTCAGTTGAATGATGAGATCAGAAGTCAGATTACAAAGAGTTAAGAAGAGAGTAGGAGAAAGGAAATGGAGGAACCTATTGTAGGTGACTTTCTCCAGGGGTGTAACCATAAAAAGGAGCAGAGAAATAGAATGACAGCTAGCAGGGATGGAGAGATCAAGTGCAGGTTTTTAGAGGGTGGAAGAGACACGGGTGTGTTCCTAGGCATCAGGGAAATAGTAAGAGTAGGGATTATAGAAGAGACAATCTTCTGGAGAAGATGGGATGGAATGGGATCACTTGCGCACATAGAGGAGTTAGCCTTGACAAGGAGTAGGGCAGCCTTTTCATGTAAAATAAGTGCCAAGAAGAGATAGCAGAAGAAGATATATAAGAGATATGAAATGAACAGGGGGAAAGGGGGAACTTTCTGTAAATGGATTCAATTTTTTTTTTCAGTGAAATATGAGACAAGGTTCTCAACTGAGAGGGCAGAGGGAAGGGGAGTTCTGGGAGATATGAGGAAGGATGAAAAGGTTTGGAAAAACCACTGTGGTGAATGAGATAATGAAGCCATTAGGGAAGTGCATGAGAATTGTCTTGCTGTAGAGAGGGCCCAGTTGAGATTATGTAACATAAATTTGTAGTAGCTCTAATCAAATGGTTTCATAATTTTCTCCAACATTATTTAAAGTGCATTGAGGCATCAGATTGTGGGAGTAATCCTGAATTGAGATTTGGAAGGGGAAGAGCTCATATGGGAGAAAGGGGCAAGGTACTTGAGAGAAGATGACAGCATAGAATCGTCCTGCTTGGGGAAGAGATGAGAATGTAGCTAGTGCAGGGGTGATGGTTTTGGAAAGAAGTGAGGGAAGGAGGGATTGCAGTGAGGACAAAGAACAGTATATGGACTTGCAGGACAGGAATGACAACAGATTGTAATTAGACAAAGGAATTTCTGAATTTGTGAACACAGATGTGGAGCGCTTGTGGGTGATGGAAAGATTAAGAGTATGGCCATCTCTTTGTGTAGTTGTGGTGGTATGTAGGTGCAGTTCATGAAAAATGAGTAAGTTGAAGAATTGTGAAGTTAGAATATTTGAACACCTATCAATATGTGTACTGCAGTCTCCTAGTTTGAGGGCATAATTTGGAGAGGAGAGGAAAAATTGGGCAAGGCACTGAACTCATTGAGAACAGAAAGTGCCCTGGAGGTCAGTAAGATAATAGCCACTAGAATCTTGATTGGGTGGTGGATATAGATTGAATCTCGAAGGAGTAGAAGTTACTGAGTGAAACTGGTAGAGGAAAAGCCTGCAGATGGCAACAGGTACAAGAAATATTACAACTCCCCTACCATAAACGGTGTCAAGAAACCAATGCTGGAAAGGTAACCAGGGAAGTTATGTCATCAGTAGGAAGTTGAGTCTCAGTGAATGCAAGAAAATGGAAGGAGAGAGAATGGAAAAGATTTAAGATGAAATCTAGTTTATTAATTATGAAATAGGAATTCCACAGAGCACAGTGGAAGAATTGGGTAGCTTCACAGTGAGAGGTTGGGGGTAGTTGGGATAAGGAGAGATGGGAGTAAGAACAGTCAGTTAAGCATGAAGAATGGTTTTTGAGCACTGGCACCCAGGGATTCAGAATCACTGGGATGGGAAACGTACGATGGTGTGGAAATATGTTAATCACTGAAGAATAACTTCTGGTAGGTTGCTATTGTTCATAGGGATTTGTCCTCAGGTGACATTGACCCAGAATTCTTGGAGAGAAGAGGAGGAATTTCTGGATCAAGCAGAGGAGTTAGGGGACTGATTAGCAACTGGATTCAAAGATAAGAGAGAGCCATGATGTTAATCTTCCTCTCCACTAGTATTAAGAGTTTTGTGGACTTGTCAATCCAGCAAAAGGGAGTCAGCTCTCTAGGAGCCCCCACTTCGTTTCCCAAGCAGGAAACCCTCAACCCCAGGGTAATACTGTACATATGGAAATACTGTAGAGGCCCCCATGGCAGATGGGGCTCAATATGGAAGTAAATTTCTTGATTTTTTAGCAATCTCAAATACTTTCCCTTTACAGACAAACATCCTCAGGGTAGTATTATAAATGTGGATGGTTCCCCAGGTTTTCCCTGGGGAAAGTGGGTCTCACTCTATGATTGAGTTCTTTAGCAACCTTCAATTCTCTCTCCTTTTTGGAGAAGGAGGACCCAACCCTAAGGTGATCTTATTGGTCTGGACAAGTATCTATGTTCCCCAGGGAAGGCAGAAATCACCAGAGACTGGCACCTATTTATGGACACAGCTACAGACCTTTCTATTTCAGTTATTTGTTGGGTTTTGTAAATCCTGCCCTATATTTGGTGTATATTGTTAGCTTCAGGGATTGCATGGAAGCCAAAGGCTCTTTTTCCTTTTCTGTAGAAACCTCGAGATGAGTTAGAATAGATTATGACTTATCCAAAGGAATCCTGGCTGAAACATGAGTCAAAAAGAGTGATTTGTGAGGTGGTCTCCATGGTGGAACCTTCTCTGTGTAAGCTGAGGGTTCCAGTTCTATGCCATGGGTTAGAGGGAACCAAGGCATTGCAGCCACACTACAGGAGGAAGGAAGAGGGCTGTTGGAAGAGGTGGGTCCTTGACTCTGGCAACGTTACTTCTGCTCCTTAACTCCTTAGATCAGTCAGTCAGACAACAAGCATTTATTAAACACATACTATGTACCAGGAACTGTGAAAATATGAAGAAAAGCAAAAAATGGTTCCTGCCCTCAAGGACTGTGTGTTCCAAAAAGGGCAACAGCATGTAGATTGCTAGGTATGTACAAGATGTGTATACACATACATTTACACACACATATATACACACATGTGTGTATGCGTGTGTATATATGTATATATACACTATATACACATACATATATATGTATGTGCATATATAAACATGTATGTAAATATAAAAAACAGGTAGATGGTCCTAGTGTAAGTAGATAGTCTAGAGGGGGAATATATTAGCAAGTAGGGAACCTGGGAAAAGCCTCCTGTACAAAGTGGGATTTGAGCTGCGTTTTGAATGAAGTCAGGAAAGGTCAGAGGCTGAGAAGGGAGAGCAGAGCATTCTAAGAACAGGAAATAGCCAGTGCAAAGACATGGTGGTGGGAAATGAGTATAGTATTCAAGGAACTATAAATAGGCCAAGAACTATAAATAGCTGGATGTCACAGTGGATGGAGGAAAGTAAAGAGTGAGGAGACTGGAAAGGTAGGAAGGGGCCAGGTTGCAATGAACTTTCCATGCCAAAGAGAGAATTTTCTATGTGATCTTAGGGATAAAATGATCCACTGGAGCCTATGGAGCAGAGGGGTCGCATGAATCAGACCCATGCTTTAGAAAAAGAATCACCTGGGCACCTGAATGAAAGATGATTGGAGTGGGGGGAGAAAGGACACCAGGTAGAAGGCTGTTGTAATACTGTAGTGTAGAAAGGTGATGAGGTCTTGGACTTGGACTGTGGCTGTGTGACTAGAGAGAAGGGGACATAAAAGAGAGATACCTTAAAGACAGAAATGACAAGATTTGGCAATGGATGGTCTATGTGAGATAAATCCTCTAATCCTCAAGGGTATGCAGGAGCCAGATAAATAGATATATATATGTATGTGTGTGTATGTATGTATACGTGTGTGTGTATGTATGTATATATATATTTAGAATAATTTTCCATATATATATTTATACACATATGTGTGTGTAATAATAGCCATCTCTAAGGTGGGGAGAGGGAAGGAAAAAAAAGAAAAAATGTACGTGATAACTTTATTATATATTTAAAAGGATTAGCAAGTTGTACATAATAGATTTATGCATGTACAATCATCTTTTTTTATTATACTGTGCTATGGAAATGCTTGTTTTATTCCATAAATTAAAAATAAAAGAGCCAATTTTTAAATTTGCAATGTGAGCATTTATATCTTGGCAATAGACAAAAGGTTAAAAATTAGGGCTTGATTTATTGTTTTGTTGATTGTCTAGACTTAAGAAAGTGATGGAGAAATATTAAATATGGGATTAAAGTTGTGTGTTATGCCTTTTCAGAAAGCTGGTTGTTAAACATTTACTGGTGGATCTGGTGAATGAGATTGAGAAGTCAAGAATGACACTGAGGTGGCAAGCCTGGGTCCCTGAGAGGAAGGTGGTGACTTCAACTTTGAAAGGGAAAATAATGACTTCTGTCTTGGACATTTTGAGTTTGAGATGCTCGGGAGACATCCAGATGAAGATGTCTAAGAGGAGGTTGGAGATGTGTGAATTTAGCTCTGGATACATAGATCTGAGAGACATCTGTATAAAGATGATAGGTGTGTATGTGTATGTGTGTGCACACATATATGTGTATATATATATATGCACACACACATGCACATATTTAAATACACATATATGTATATGAAGATCAACATGGCACGTAGTATAGAGTGAAAAGAGAAGAGGAAAAAACTTTTATGAAATAATGAAGAGGAAAATGAGCAAAACCAAGAGAACACTGTATACAGTAACAGCAATGTTGTTTTAAGAACACCTTTGAGCAAATAAGTTGTTTTGACTGTTATCAAATTAACTATAAAGGATGTATGAGGAAAGATGCTGTCTGGATCCAGAGTAAGAACTGATAAATAGAAGCATGTATAGAATAATTTTACATATACATGCATATACATATACACACATTACACATACATGCATGCATTATATACATGCACACATACCTATTTGTGTCTAAAGGTAGCCTTTTCTAGGGCAAGAGTGGAGGAGGTAAGAAGAAAAAAGAAATTTACATGATAACTTTATTACATATTTAAAAGTCATAGCAAGTTGTACAAAATAGATTTGCAGTTTCATGTGTAATCCTTTTTTTATTATGCTATGTTATGGGAATGCTTATCTTATTCCATAAATTAAAAATAAAATAAATGTGGAAAAAAAGAAAAGAGAAGGAGACCTAGGACAGAGTAAAGGGGGATGGGCAGGATGACTGTGCATGGCCTAGAGGAACCAACAAAATCCTCTGAGAAGGAGAGATCTGAGAGACAAAAGGAGAATGAGCCTAGTATTATCAGCTGCCATCCTGATTTTGCCAGTGAAAAAGTATATATGAAGAAGGTAGCAAGGAAAGGGGAGCTGGGGTGGGGTGAACTGGAGAAGGATTGCGTCGACAGAAGCGGAAAAGGAGATGGTGGGCAGAGGAAGGTGGGAGAGAAGGGGCAATATGAAGGACAGAGAAGGGGGAGCTGGCCTTAGGAGAGCATAGGGCAGTTGGGCCCAGGAAGGGAATCTTTGAGGTAGGTAGTGAGACAGGCAGGCAGCAGGGGCCTGGCTCATTAATTATCATTCTTGGGCTTGTGGCAAAGAGGGGAACAAGAAGATGTCAGGTAGTTGAGAGCTGGAGGCTCTCATCGTGGGTGGGGAGAAAATCCAATCCTGCTGGGCAGAAATGTCTGCAGCTATTTCTGCCAGGCAATAACTGTCCCGCTCCACATGCCTTTGAGAGCTCTCTTCTCCTTCCATCTTCCTTTCTCTTTCCTCTTTCCACCTTCTCCTCCTTCTTGCTGGTGTCTCTCTCCATTTTTCTGTATCTTTGAGTCTGACTCTCTCACACGCACACCTTGGTGTTCACACACACAGACACAGACATGGACACACATACACACATATGACAAAGACCCTTGGAAAAAGCACATACTCTGAGATACACTCACTCTCTGACACAGAGAGTATGGAAGCCCATATTCTCTCTCATTCCTGGTGGCTGATTTGTTCCCCCACCCTTTGTCTTTTTCTCATATGTTCAGGCTGTAGCTTTGGGCCACAAAAACCCTCGCACACTCTGGTCCACCCCCTTTGTGCCTTTTTCTTATCATTCTGTCTTTGTTCCCTCATTCATACACCTCCCCACCAATAGTCATTCTGTGGTCGATCTGAGGCTGGAGCACTGGGGGTATTTGCCTTGTTGGGTCTCTACACTTCCAGGTCTTTCTTTCCCTCCCTGTGTCTATCTAGAGGTCCCAGTCTGACATGACAGTCATCCCTTCCTCAGCCTCTGTGTAAGCACTCAGAGCCCTATTGCATAACTGTTTAACCCTTGTAGAGTCTGCTTCTCAAACTGACCCCTTCTGGGAAAATCTGCTTTGTGGGTGGGGGCAGGCCTGAGGAAAGGTCAGGTTTCTCTGCCTTGGATTCCTTTCTGCAAAAATATTGTTCATTTTTCATAAGGTTCCTTCTACCCTAGCTGGTATGAATAGTAGTGAGTGGGAGAGGGTCTAAGAGTGAGGGAGGGCAAGGGGCCTTATTTCATTGCGACTTTGCTTTCACCTTAATATCTCCAGTGAAACAAGGTATGTTTATGGAATCACAGAATGTGTTGTTTGCTGGATGGGACTCGCATAGAGCATTTAGCCCAGTTTTACAGCCTCATTTTACAGATGAGGAAATTGAGGTCCAGAAAGCAACTTGCCCGTGATCACAAGGCATTAAGCAATAGGACTGGGATCCGAACCCAGGTCTCAGAAACTAAATCAGGCTTTTTCCCATTAATTTTCACTATACCATGCTGCCTTTCTTTATATGTGCTAATAATAATGTTGATAACAATAATAATAAAGTCTCTAGAGCTCTAACACAAAAGGTGTTGATCTGAATTGGTAGAGAATTTTCTCACCTGGGAGGTCTTTATAGCAATAGAATTGTTTCATTTAGAGAAGGGTTTCAAGTTTCCAAAGTTAATTGTGTCAGAAGTTGACTCTGAATTCAGGTTTTCCGCTCCTTATTTGCACACATCATCATCATCATCATCATCATCATCATCATCAGCATCATCATCATCATCATCTCTGGTTTGTCCAGATGGGAGCTGCTATCCTATGAATCACCCAAAGTCTTCTCACCTCCTCAACTCAGCCAGGTCCCAAGTCACCACTGGCAGGGTAAGGGCTGGTTGCAGAAGGGATCCTTGAGTATTTTCAAGCATGTATGTATAAATGGCACAGTAAAAAGTACTGAGCTTCGTATCAGGAGATCTGGGCTCAAGTCCTGGTGCTAACACTTCCCACTGTCTCCTAGATATATATGGTCTTATTCTTTATCTCTAAATCACTGTCAATTTGTACTCAACTCTTGTACCCTCAGATGCTGAGAGAGTAGCTTTTGGCCATGTCTTTCTGGGGCTTAGAACTGCATCAGAACTTCTCCCATTATTCTTGCCATGCTCTTGCCAGGGTGCTTGCTTCCCAGTACCCCTTTATGTTTTGTCTTCCTCCATTGGAATGTAAGCTCCTTGAGGATAGGGACTGTTGTACTTGCTTGTATTTGTATCCCCACAATTTAACACAATGCCTGACATTTAGCAAATGCTTTCTCTCTTTCTGTCTGTGTTTCTCTTCCTACCTGTCTGTCTATCTATCTGTCTGTCTCTCTTTTTCTTTCATCTATGTATCTATCTATGTGTCTGTGTCTGTATCTTTCATCTATGTATTAGTCTGTCTGTTTACTGTGTCTATCTACCTAGCTATCATCTGTCTGTCTGTCTATCTATATATTGATCAATCTATCTATCTACACTTAATTACCCATATGGTCAAGATCAAATCATGTATCTCACTGTACCTCAGTTCATTGGACTGAATGGACATATTCATACAATTGGAATCATGCTATTTGCCTTGCCTACATTCCAGGACTGTTGGGAGAAAAGCCTTCTGTAAACAATAAAGGATATGTGTCGGTGAATCTAAGTGCACTCCAAAGGGAAAGGTAGATGCTTTCTGATTATCCCTCCTTTTGAATTATATGTGTCTTTGATCTCCTTTAATGTGGATGTAAAGCTTGACTCCAGCACCACCTCCTCGGAGTCCTTTCCTGATTCCTCCAGTTGCTGGGGCCACCCCTCCCCCCACAATTCCTTTCATTCCATTGCATTTATTTGCTTATGTTTTGTATTTTGTATTTAATTATCTGTATGCATGCTGTTCCCCTGAATAGCTCCTTGAGGCATTTTTGTCTTGGTAGCCTGCCTGGGGTGGGGGTTGGGGATGGGGATTGGGAGGGGGAGAGGAGACGATAACGCAGTGTACAACTTAAATGCTTAATTTATTGACTGATATTGGAGAGTTGTTTATATAAAGTGTAGATAGCCTTCCTCTGTGTTTTCTTTTACAGACTCTAGGCAAAGTAGTTCATTGACCAGCCTTTGGACGTCATCATCACTATCATTTCCGTGACTTTTTAATAACACCCTATGATACTTTTGAACCCTGTGAGGGGAGTTGTATTGGTATTTTTATCTCCATTTTACAAATGAGAAAACTGAGGTTCGAGAGGTCAAGAACAAACCTGTCTGGTGTGTGGTGTTCAGTCGTGTCTGATTCGTTGGGATGCCATTTAGGGTTTTCTTAACAAAGATACTGGAGTGGTTGCCATTTCCTTCTCTAGCTCATTTTACAGATGAGCAGTTGAGACAAACAGGGTTAAATGACTTGCCCAAGGTCACAGGACTAGTAAGTGTCTGAGCAGAATTTGAACTCAGGGAGAGTCTCTCTGACTAGGCACAGCACTCTATGGACAGGGCCACTCAGCTTCCCACATACTTGTCCATGGTCACATAATCAGAAAATACTGAAGGCAGTATTGGAACCTAGATCTTCCTAACTGTAGATCCAGAATTCTATCTAGGCCAGCTAGTGGCATATTGGATAGAACACTGGGCCTGGAGTCACAGAGAACTGAGTTCAAATCCAGCCTTAGATACTTACTAGCTGGGGTGTCATTAGGCAATGACTTAACCCTTGATTGCCTCAGTTTCTTCATCCCTAAAATAGGGATAATAATAGCACCTACCTTCCAGTGTTGTTTTGAGTCTCAAACGGAATAATAAGTTCTGAAGTTCATTAGCTCTAAAGCTAAAAGGAACATCATAGAGCCTCTGCTTTAACCCCTTCATTTCATAGATGAGGAAACAGACTCAGAGAAATCAGGTGTCTAGTCCAAGCACATCCAGGGTGTTGGCTGGGCGTCTGTCCAGTGAGTGCTGTAAGCCAGTGTGTTTGGGGAGCTTGTTTTGGCAAGCGTTGATGATGTTAAAGGATCTGGCTTTTCAGAGGAGGAGAAGGATTTCTATGAATGTTTCTGGTCTACTTCGTCTGTGGTTTTTTGATTGACTGGTGAGTTGGAATTGGATTTGCTTAATAATAATAATGATAATGATAATAATAGGTAGCTAGGTAGGTACTGTGAGTAGAGTGCCAGTCCTGGAGCCAGGAAGACTGGAGTTCAAATGCAGTCTCAGACATGTTTACTAACTGTGTGACCCTGGGCAAATCACTTAATCTTATTTGCCTCAGTTTCCTCATCTGTAAAATGAACTAGAGAAAGAAATGGCAAACAACTTCAGTGTCTTTGCCAAGAAAGCCTCCAAAGGGGTCATGAAGAGTTGGACCCGACTAAAAATGACTAAACAGCAGCAATAATAGCTAGCATGTATAATTACTCTACAATCATCATCTCATTGGGTCCTCATAACAACCCAGGGAGGTTTTGTTGTCGTTCAGTCATTTCAGTTGTGTCTGGTTCTTCATGACCTCATTGGGTTTTCTTGGCAGAAAAACTGGACTGGTTTGCCATTTCCTTCTCCAGCTCATTTTACAGATGGGGAAACTGAGGCCAACAGGGTGAAGTGATTTGCCCATGGTCACTCAGCTAGTAAGTATCTGAGGCTGGATTTGAACTCAGAAAGAAGAGTCTTCCTGACTCCAGCTGGGCCTAGTGCTCTTTCCACTGAGCCATCTAGCTGCCCTGTCCTAGGGAGGTAGGTGCTATTATTGTTCTCATTTTGCAATGAGAAAACTGAGCCCAAAATGTGACTTGCCCAGGGTCACACAGCTAGTAAGTATCTGAGCGCAGATTTGAACTCAGGTCTTCTTTACTCCAGGTCTAGTACTCTATACACTGTTTCATCTGGCTGCCATACAAAAAAAAAAAAAAAAATCACACAGGGCAACTCATTACTCTCCCCTGACTCAAATACCAGCCAGTCTGAGTGAGGAAGACATTCTCTAAGCCTCTAGGTGGGAAGAGATGCCTCAGACTGTAATCTCTCCTCCCAGGTCCACATGGAGCTCATGAATATGGGTCTCTGTTCATTGCCTGTATTGGAAGTCTAGAAGCTGGAGCCAACTCTGGATTTTGTGGTTAGCCAAGCATGGTAAGGTGCTCCTGAGGCCTTAAACCTACTTGAAGGACCTGGACCATCAGTGGAGTGATCTTGCACTCTTGCTCCTGCAAAGGAGCAGCTACGTTGAATTCAAAATGGCCTTGGTGGGGTGAATGCAGCCACTTTTAAGTAAGAGCTCACTCTCCCCAAAGACTGAGGTGGTTAAGGAGTGGGGAAAGGGAATGTGCCCCTGTGGTTGGAGAAAATGTTTGTACTTCTTCTTATTTATCATCAGTACCTTTCCCTTGTAACAGCAAATTGACATCAGTTGCTTAAATGATGTTGGGGAGTTAATCACTAGCAATAATAGTGAGGAGAACATAGGAAGAGGGGCCCAAGTGGACAGCGTTGGAGAAGAACTTACTGGTCATCTACTGTACCCCTAAATCCTGAGGGGAAGCTATGTTTTGGGGGACTGCACTCCTCTGTTCAACTTGGAGTTTGGGATAAGGACCTATAGACCTTATAAAGATATACTAGTAAGTACTACAGCCAGGATTTGAAATCATATTTCTGGACCTCAAATCTTGTGACAACTAATTTCATTCCTGACTTTTGCCTGGGGCTGGCCTTAACATCAACTCTTTCCATCTGAGCAATCTGGGAAGGCTTCCTGGAGGAGGTAGGATTCCAAGTGCACTTGGAATTACAGGAAGGAATCTGCTGAACGAGGATTAGACTGTGTTCCAGGCATAGCCTAATGAGGAACAAAGGGGAAGGGTGAGAGTCCTGGTCCAGGAGCTGGATGGGGGAAGAGGGAAGTAGACAGGAGAACTCAATTCCCCAATCTACCTCCTGTGGAGAAACACTAAGCCTACTCCAGTGGCATGAAGGATTGGCGAACATTTCTTGATAATTAGCCGAGTGCTCGCTTGTTACAAAGAGGGAGCAAGGCAGTGAGGGAGCCCTTTGAAAGGCAATGGAAGCTCTCTGACAAAGGAAGCCCAGGGAGTTTTCAAAGACAACTTCTGAGCACCCTGGACTTTTCATGTTCATTAGATCCTTGCTTCCCAGGCACCAAAGACAAACAGTGTGCATTTAAGTGGGTTTTTGGGAGACGTTGTTGAACGTGTTTCATTTAGCTGGGGAGAGGAGAGAACCTGGCTGAGTAGCTTTTCTCTTCTGGCCTGAAAGCCTGGACATGGCAGCAGGGCAGTGAAGGCTGGCCCTTTTCCTCTCTGTGGGAGCAGGGTGGCAGTGCCAGATCAAGCTTTCATGTGCCCAGTAGCCTGGCAGGAAACATGCAATGTCTGCCCTTTTGGAGTGGAGTGGAGGGGCTGGAAGATGTGCACATGTGTTTGGCTGTTCATGGATTTGTCTATGTACATATGTATGTGTGATTTTTTTTTCTAGTGGATAGAAATGGGCATCTTGCCATTAGAAGCATCTTGGTTCAAATCTTACCTCTGACATATACAATGATCCCTCCCACATTGCCAGGGTTAGGGGTGTGGTGCCCCTTCAAACTGGAAAATCCATATAAAATTTTTTGGCCCTCCCTTTGTACCAGAGAAGAAGTCTGAATTATTATGGCATTAAAAGATAAAATACGTTGATATTATATGATACTATACATCTATTTTATGCATTTCTGAATTTCTAAACTTTTTCTGTGTCAACTGCTGCTTCCGAAACCCTCCCCCCGCCAAATTCCTATTTAATTTCTTATGGATATATCAAAAACACAGTGAGGAAAGTCGTGACATGGAAGGGATAACTCTAGTAGTTATGTGACTGTAGGCAAATTACTTAGCTTCTTTGTACCCTGAGAAACTCCAAGACAGTAAATAAATTATAGGTGAGGTGCTGGTCTGCATTGGTGGAGGGAACTTCCATACTGGGCATTTTCTTCAATGATGAAATCAATGATTTGGAAAAAAATGCTCCCCCTGGGCCACAGCTTGACATCTTGAGGCTATTTTGTTGAGGTCTTGGTCTGAGCCATGTTGGTCCATTGGACTTCTTGAGATGCTGCCCACCAGAAAGTCATTCAATCACAATGCATTGGCTAATAATAATAGTTACATGTATAGACTGCTTTATTATTTGTCAGAGGCGCATCTCCAGTCATCCTGATCTATATCTTGCCATTGGACCCAGATGGCTCCAGAGAAGAAAGTGAGGCTGGTGACTTTTCACAGCCCTCCCTCACTTAAATCCAATTCATTTGTAAGTCATGGCATTATATTCCGGATGTCATGGTCCTCTTCCAGAATGAAGGACAAACAACAACTGTTTATCAATACATACACTATCTCATTTTAGCTTCCTAAGGGTCCATGTGGTAAGGGAAGCATCCTCATTTTACAGAGAGAGGACTGAGGCTGAGAGGTGGGGACTTATTCATTCCCGAAGCTGGGAGATGCCAGAGTTGGGATTAGAGCTCAGATCTCTCCTTACTCCAATATTTTTTTTCCCCTAGTTTACATATATTGACCAAGGCAGTGGGGGAAGGGTGGTGGTGGTGGGTGCTATGGGCCTACCAATATGTCTAAAATTCCAACCCTGCCCTCAAGGAGCTTAAAGTCAATCTAACTGAGGAGGTGAAATGTACCAGAAGTAAATTAAATGGGAACAGGATCACAGTACAATTCAACAAACATTTATTATACACCTACTGTGTTTAAGCATACGGGGAGAGACATTTAGAAAATACATAATACCTACCTTCCAGGAGTTTATAGTATGGTAAGTAGGGAAATGAAACTTAACCTCCCCCAAAGCTATACATTGTTCATCTAGGAGATGATTGGTGTGAATACCCACTCTCCCAAAGCAGAATGAAACTACCTACATACTTTTCTGAATTTTTCTCAGTATTTACAGCAGGAAATGACCAGTTTCAGTATGAGCAGGACAGACAGATGACAGAAGCTATATTAATGGAGAGGAAGGAAGGAATAACATTTATTAAGCACCTATTGTATGTCTGGCACTAACTCTTTTCAAACATCTCATTTGATCCTCACAACAACCCTAGGAGGGAGATGCTGTTATCTCCATTTTGCAGATGAGGAAACTGAGGCAGATAGAAGTTAAGTGACTTACCCAAGGACACATGGCTAGTCAATATATGAGAATGGATTTGAACCCACATCTTCTTGACTCCAGGGCCAGTGTTCTACTACTGAGCCACCTAGCAGTCAGGGAGATAAAGGTCCTTAGTAGAGACTGTGAGCTCAATGAGGGCAGGGACCTTATCTTATTTAATCTTTGTATCCCATAATTCATTACATGCAAACATCATAAATGTTTGTTGAAGCTGGAATTGGTTAAGGAGGGGTCCTCAGAGAATGGAAACATTGAGCTGGGCCTTGAATGATGATTTCTGGCACTTAGAGATGACTGTTTCTCCAAGCATAAAGCTACTGGCGGGATCAGTGAATGCAGTTGGAGCTTAATTTTGCTCAAGTAGGACCTGAGGACTGCCTCAGGCAACTGGGAATAAATAAAATAAACTTGCTCCTTCAGGACATTGAGTGAGATAAATTATTTTGGTCTCTGTGTTAAACCCAATCTCTTCTGCCAGTCCTAGTTCATTTTGTTTAACTGTATCTTTTAGTCTTTTCCCCAGTGTTGTTGATTCTGCTAATGACTCCTGACTTCTGATATATGGAGGCTTCTTTTGGTCTCATACCTTAGTTTCCAACTTTTATGAATAACCAGATACCCTTTTTCCTTGTTACCTGTGTGACCTTGGTCAAGTCATCGCCTATCTCTAGGCCTCAGTTTTGTCATCTATAAAATGAGGGGGTTGGTCTAAATGATCTCTCCGGTCCCTTCCAGCTCAAACATTCCAGTAAGATCCCTCTCAGATTATGAACGTTCTGATCATGGGCTTCCTTGGTTCCCTGGCTCCTAAAGCCTCAGAGTGTACTATGGAGCTGTTAGCCCCAGTCCATGACAGGTGCCATCTCTCAGGCTCAGGAAGAGGAAGACTGAATGGTATTTTAGAATTGCCTCCTACTCTTTGTAAATATCCTCACTTCTGCCTTCCTCAGGCTGGGGTCCCTCTATGGTCTGGACTTAAAGGGGCATGCAAAATAAAGTGTAGCAGGAGCCCCCCTCCCAAAGCCCTCTTCCTCTGTACAAAATGCAACCAAATCATGGCTATGATTAAGACTGAAGAGGCTAGCATCAGTCACCCTTTATAAGATGCTGACCCCATAGAAGATTGTGAATAGATTCTCTGTTTGTTCACTTGGATGAAATTCCACCTCTGCTAACAGAAACCAGTTTGGAAATAACAACAACAAAATAATAGTAATATTAATAACTCACATTTATCTGGTGCCTTACAATTTGGAAAGTGCTTTTCTCACAAAGGACTTATTTTTTTTTAACATTCAGTTTTAACATTTTGAGCTCCAAATTATTTCCCTTCCCCTGGCCCTTCTACCAACTATTGAGAAGACAAGCAACGTAATATCCATTTTACATGTGAAGTCATGCAAAACTTATTTATATTTTAGCCATGTTGCAAGAGCAAGAAAAATAAAGAAAGTGAAAAAATATTCTTCAGTCTGCATGCAGAGTGCATCAGTTCTCTCTCTAGAGGTAAAGTTTTCCTCATTTGTCCTTTGGAATGGTGGCTCATTTCACTGAGCAGGGTAGCTAAGTCATTCACAGTTGATCATTGTACAATATTTCACTACTGCACAGTGTTCTCCCAGTTCTCATTTCCCTCAGCGTCAGTTCATGTAAGCCTTCTCAAGTTTTTCTGAAACTATCTCCTTCATCATTTCTTACAGCACAATAGTATTTATCATAATCTTATAACACAACTTGCTCAGCCATTTCCCAATTGATGGATATTCCCTTAATTTCAATTCTTTGCCACCAGGAAAAGAGCTGCTATAGATATTTTTGTATATATGGATCCTTTCCCTTTCCCTTTGGGGTGTAGATCTAGTGCTGGGTCAATGCAGTTTTACAGCCCTTTGGGCATGAGTCCAAATTGCACAACAGTTTTTTTAGGTCAGAAGTCAAAATATTTTTGCCCTCCAGTTTACAGATAAGGACACTGAGAATCTTAGAGGTTGATACTTGCTTAGGGTCCCACAAAGAAAAAGTGCTTGTGTTTGCAACTCACTTTGCATTTGCTGCCATGCCTGCTTTCAACACCATGGAGCAGGATGGCTCTGCACTGCCGAGTACCTCTTGATGTCCTGTTCTGTCCTGACCCCCTTCTCCTTTCTTGTCTCCTTTTGAGTGTTATCTCTCCCTTTAGATTTTAAGCTCCTTGAAGGCAGGGACTGTCTTTCTTTTAGCACAGTAATAGATACAGTAGATAAGTAATAAAAGTTTATTGGATTGGATTGTGTAATATCTGAACCTGGGGCCTCCTTAAGCCTAGGATTGATGTTTGTGGAATCATGGGATCACAGAATGTAAGGGAGCTCAGGGGCCCTATAATCCAACTTGTCCCTGAACAGGACTCTGCTCCACAACAATCTTGACACATGATTAAGATGCCTCCACTTGAAGACCTCCAATGACAGGAGACTTATTGCCTCCTCAGGCATCCTAGTACATTTTGTGTGTGTGTGTGCACACGTGCATGTGTGCATACATGCATGTGTGTGTGTGTGTCCTAGGTGATCCAGTGGATGTAATGTTAGAGCTAGAGAGCAGAAGCTGAGTTCAAATCCTTCCTCAGACTAACTGTGTGACTCTGGGCAAGTCACTTAATTACTCCCAGCCTCATTTCCTTATCTATAAAATAGGTATCATAATAACACCCACCTCTTAGGATTGTTATGAGGATTAAATCAAATGGGGTAGCACATGTAAAGCACTTTGCAGACCTTAGAAGTACCATGTCAATGTTTGATCCTACTGCTTCCAGGCAGTTCTAATTAGGAAGGTTTCCCCTCACATACATCCCAGTTAGAACTGGCTTCTTTGTAATCTCTGCCTACCTAGGGGTGCCCTCTGGGGTCAAGTAACACAAATCTAATTCTCCTTTTCCTCTATGATGGCCCTTCAACTACTTAAATAAAGACTATATTCTGGCTCCTTAGAGTCTTCTCTTCCCCAAACTAAATAGATCCAATTTATTCAACCAAACAACCCAGTTTTTGGTTGCCCTATTCCGGTAGTCCTGGCTCAGCAGGGGCAACCCTGAGTGGGGTCAGTGGTACCTGCTAGTGTCAGGGATCTCCAAACCAGCTGGGCCCTCACATCTTGTTAAGGTATATCTGCTGTGTATGTAATCAGATGAGCAAGTCTTTGAGAAAAGAAACAAAGTTCTAGAAATCAGAAGCATATATAAATAGATGAGCCCCATAGACTTCAAATAAATATGAAATCTGAGGATCATGAACTCAGAAAGAGGCAGCTTATCTAGGCACAGTGGATAGAGAGCTGGGTCTGGAGTCAAGAAGACCTGAATTCAAATTCATCCTCAGCTGTATAACCCTGGGCTGCTGCTTTAGCCTTTGCTTCAGTTTTCTCATCTGTAAAATAGGGATAATAATAACACGTACCTCTCAGCGTCGTGTTAAGCACTTAGCACAGTGCCTGACACATAGTAGGCATTTAATAAATGCTTATTTCCTTTCTTCCTTCCCTCACTCTCTTCCTTCCTTCCTTCCTTCCTTCCTTCCTTCCTTCCTTCCTTCCTTCCTTCCTTCCTTCCTTCCTTCCTTCCTTCCTTCTTTCCTTTCTTCCTTCCAAACCTACTAGCTGCTTGATGATGGTCCATTCATTTAACCTCTGTTTCAGTTCCCTCATCTGTAAAATGGGGGTAATAATAGCACCTTCCTCCCAGGGCTGTTGTGAGGATCAAGTGAGATCATATTTGTAATGTACTCAACATGGTGCCTGGCACACAGTAGATACTATATAAATGTTTATTTCTTTCCCTTCCCCTTCTCTAGAAAGAAACTTGGAAGCTGCTGATATAATCCTTTAAAAAAACAAAACCATTTATTGACATCTTTTATTTTCATTTCACCTACATTTTCTAATATACATCCCTTCCCTCTTTTCCTCTCAAGCATTTATCTCTTGTACTGAAACAAAGAAAACAAAAGAGGAAAAAATACCCAGTTCAACAAATCTAACCAAAATGTAAACCAGGTGTGGCATTATATATAGACCCTGTTCACCCACCTTTGCAAACATCAGAGCGGCAGTGGGTGGGGTAGAGGTGGTTCAGGGGTATGGTCAAATACAGCTTCTTTCTAAACCTTTCATTTTATAGATCAACAAACTAAGATGGAGAGAGACCAACTCCCGCTGGGCTATCCGGGTAACCAGTGACAGACCCATCAGAAAACCTAGTTCTTCATACTACAAATTGTCCATTCTTTTCCCTGCCCAAGGCCCGATGGCTATAGGTGTGAATGAGCTGGATCACCTTGGCCTTTCTGCATCTGCTCACTTGTGTAGAGCTGGTTTTCTGGCTATAGGATGATGAGTTCTATCTGCTTCCTCAGCTGGACTAGAGGGTATGAGTGAAGCAGGGTTGAGGAACAACACTGGTCAAACCTTCCCAGGGAGTGACAGAGGATAGCATTGCAACAACAGAAGTGGGGTGGGTGGGAGGATCCTGAGATCTGATAGGAAGAGTGCTTTAATGGAGCTTTTGAGGTGTCACTGGGGAGTAGGAACTAGAGGAGAGCTGCCAGCAAAAGAACAATTTGGTGTGGACAAAAGGTCCTTGGAGGCAAACACTGACGTGGAGGAATGATCAATGATCTTCTCTCTTGCTGCAAGGTACTATAAGTCACAGAGAATATACAAGCCTCTGAGGGGAGGGTGGCCCATCTTGAAGCAACTACTTGGTGTAGCGGATAGGCCTGAAATAAGGAAGACCTGATTTGAAATTCAGCTTCAGTTACTTACTAGCTGATTGACCATGGGCAAGTCACTTAACCTGCATTTGCCTCAGTTTTCTCATCTGTGAAATGGGGATCATAACAGCACCTACCTCCCAAGGTTGTTGAAAAGATCAAATGGGTTAATTGTAAAGTGCTTAGCACAGTGCTTGACACATAGTAGGCACTTAATAATGCTAAATTCTTCCCTTCCCTTCCCCTTCCCTCTTCTCCCCTTCCCTTCCCTTTCCTTCCTTCCTCTCCCCTCCTCTTCCCTTCCTTTCCCTCCTTCCTCAGACACTTACTGGCCATGTGACACTGAGCAAATCACTTAACCAGTGTCTGCCTCCGTTTCCTCAGCTGTAAAATAGGGAAAATAACAGCACCTTCTTTCCTGGGCTTTTTTGTCAGAACCAAATAAGATAATATTTGTAAAGTGCTCAGCACTGACAGGAATATAGTAGGCACCTAATAATTGGTTGTTTCCTTCCCTTTCCTTATGGGAAGTCTTGACTTTTTATGGGCTTTGGTACAGATACTTAATGCGTAAATAAAAATGTTTTCTGTTTCATTCCTTGTGAACCTAGGTGCTTGAAAGTATAACTGGTTACCTTAAGTGGGAACTGGCCAGTACTAAAGTTTTGAGGTTCTGCTAGAGTGGAGGTAGTGACTTGGAGAAATAAGAAGTTCATAAAGCATACCTGAGCATTTCATTAGGGAGCCTGTGATGGGAGGGTTCTCCAAGCAATAGTGAGGAGCATAAAAATATTAAGGAACAAGAGGCAAAGTAGCTTGGTGGTTAGAGTCAGGCATGGAGTCAGGAAGACCTAGGTTCAGTCTTGACCCTGACACATGCTAGCTGTGTGATACTTGGCAACTTAACTTCTCAGGATCTTTGTAGCTCTTGAAGACTTGAAGCTGCAGCAGGACTTGCCAGTTACAGTGGTAGAGAGAATTTCCTTGTCTAGTTTCCCTATACCAATGAAATTTAAGGTGGTGCAGTGAATAGTGCCCAGAGTCAGGAAGACTCATCTTCCTGCATTCAAATCTGGCCTCAGACACTTACTAGTTGTGTGACCCTGGGCAAATCACTTAACTGTGATTTACATCTGTAAAATGAGCTGGAGAAGGAAATGCCAAACCACTTTAGTATCTTTGCCAAGAAAACCCCAAAATGATGTCACAGAGAGTCAGACATGACTGAAAAACAAGTGAGCAACAACAAATGCCAATGAAATCATATTTCCGGACCACAAGAAGACTGGAGAGCCCAGAGTCAGTGATTGATTCCCTGGGCTACTCCATTCACCTGGAGGCTCAGGAAGCCTACTTCCAGAAATGCATGATGGAGAGGTCCTTTCCCAGAGTCAGAACATGCTCAGGTGTTTGATGTTTGTTTCTCATCCACTTGTTGTGTGGTGACCAAAAATCTTTTAATTGGCAGCTGAGTTGTTGAGCTGGGTTTGCATACAAAAGTCTAAAACCAACAAGAAAGTGCTTTCTCTCCTGGACGACTTTTAAGTAGGGAGGAATAAACGCTGTAGCCTGATGGGTAGGGGAGTCTCTTTCTCGCCTGATCATCATGTAGTTGTGAATACATGGTGCATTGATTCTCTCTCTCTATTGCATTCATTCTTTCCTGACCTTAGGTGAATGGGTATTCTATAGTGAATGGAACAGATTATGCCCTTCTTTGTGAGCTTCGGAAGATTGGAAGTCTGGATCAGAGGTCTAGGAATTAGAGTTCATGGCAGGTGATATTAAGGAGATGCTAACTGGTTTATTGCTACTGGAGGACCATACTGGATGGGGGCTCATGTTCTATAGTATCAGAAAGACACTTCCATCCTTTCTAGGTGACCTCTAGAATTTTAAAGAAAAGTGGTAGCCTTACTCTGGGGACTTGAACCTGCTTACTTGGGGTATGGATTAGGAGGGGGAGCCCAGAGACTACATATTTATGTAGGTCAAATTCTTGGTAAACTTTGAAGTGCTCTGTAATGACAGTTCTAATTATATTTAATATAAAACATATAATTATAAATGAATGATAGATCCAGTGTTCAAACCTAGGTCTTCTAATTCCAAGTCCAGTGCCTTTTCCACTTATATATAGCATGCTGCCTTAAGCCTTGCTTCACAACTGTCTCCAATTGTGTTGAAGGATGGAAGGTGTTCTGGTAACTGCCATCAGTTCTTCTCTCATCTTATCTGGATTTCCTAGTCTTTCTGTCTAGGTGAGGAGTAACCTCCTTCTTCTCACTCTCATGAAATGGAAACAAAATAGGGTTAAAAATGTCAGATTTTCTATCTAGTGCTCCTTCTATCTTGTTCTAATCTTTTCTACTCATTGGGATTTGCCAATTTACAGAGGATCCTCTCCTCTGTCCCACTCCCACCCCCATCTAGTTTTAATGTTATACTGCTCCTCTTTCTTAGGGATAAGAAAGGGCAATATATCAGGACAGGTTGCATCTATCTCCTCCCCTGTGAGTAATTGGAAAACAATAGGTGTAACAGAAAACCAGCTGGATTTGGAACTTGAAGATCTGGATTCAGATTTCTGCTTCAGTATTTAAAAACTGTATGATCCTGGGCAAGTCACTTAACTCCTTGGGGTTTTGAGTTTTTCTTATCTATAAAATGATGGGTTTGGGCTAAAAAAAATAACAGCGTCTAAGTCTAAATCTATGACCTATTATATTAGGGGCTGAGAAGTTTCTTTCTTGTGCCCCAAACATTATTGTGCAGTTCAGAAGGGATGGCAGAAGTCCACACTCTCTGGGGGGAAAATTGATATACATAAAATAATTAGCCACAGCAGAAAAACCCTTCTATATACCCTCATTAAAGCAGCCAGGACACACCCTAATTATGCCACTGGGAAGCATAAGAAGATCAAGTCAATTAGTCTCCGTCTTGATGCACAGCCCCTGAAAAGTGGGCAAAGTTCAGCCTCACCTTCCCATCTATGACTAAAATGTTCCACTAGCCTTTTGGACCTTTCACCCCATGTCTCTCCCATGGAACAACTGAGACCATCTCTGAAGCTTCCTGGAGTACCACCTATTGTCTCTGAGATACTATGTGTGATGTGGGCTTGATTGTATGTGTCTGACGGGGGTGTGATTATTGGCTCCCAGCTTGAGTGAGCAGAAATGGGGAGGGAGAGCACAAGTTGGGAGGATTGAAGGAGATGGAGAGACAATGGAACCAAAAGCTGATAGGTCTCTGGAGCTGAGTTTTTCAGGTGTATAAATAGCCTGCTCCACTAGACTGTTGCAGTGAGGTGCAGGGAGGTAGATCTAAGCCCCTAAACCTGACTAACTCTGGTCCCTTCAATGACTCTAGCAGTATCCAACAACACTCAGAGAGTGAGGGTTGGTTTGGTTTGGTTTTTGCTTACCTAGCACCTAGGACAGTGCCTTAAAATGTGCTTACTAAATATTGAATGAATGAACAAAGAAATGAGTGACAATCAACATGGTCCAGCCATGCTATTTTATGCTTAGATATCTTAGAAGGACAGCCTGCAGCTGGGAATAGCTCTGGACTAGGCAGCAGGAAACCTAGGTTCTGGTACCAGTCACTTAATTTTTCTCTTTCCCACCAGTTGTAAGCTCTTTGAGGACAGGCATTGTTTCCTCTTGGTCTTGCATCCCCAGCACCTAGAATAGTGCCTGGTATGTAGTACTTAATTGATTGTCACCAACTGGCTCTCTGGATCTCAGGGTCCATCTCTTAACTAAGGGGGATAAAGTTTCAGAGGTTCCTAATGTCCCCACGATTTTTTGCTACGTTTCTTGAGTATCCAGACTGCCTCTTGACTTAGGTTGTAAGCTTCACAAAGGTAAGAGACTTTGCTTTCTCATTCTTTTGGCTCTCTGCAGTGAGTTTGACAAAAGTCTCAAGAGCTCTTCCAAATAGAGGCGACCTGAATTTCACCTCTAGTCATTTCCATAATTATCACTTGAAGCTTGTAGTGAAGGGCACAGCTTCCTTTTTACACTGTCCATCAGGATCGTGATGGCCTCAAGTTCATGCCATATGAGTGACGAAGGGTTGAAGGAACTGGGGGTGCTTAGCCTGGAAGAAGGAGAAGAGAAGGTTCAGGGCATACATAAGTATCTTTAGGCATGTGAAGGGCTCTCATATGGAAGAAGGATTAGCTTTTTTTCTGCTTGGTCTCAGAAGAAAGACAGGAACAAGGGGTGGAAGGTGTGTGTGTGTATGTCTGTGTGTGTGTGAGACAGAGAGAGAGAGAGAGAGAAAGAAAGAGAGAGACAGAGGGAGAAAGAGAGAGAGATGGAAGGAGGGAGGGAGAAAAAGAAGAAGAAAAGAGAAGAAAAGAGAAAGAAGAGAGGAGAAAAAGAGGAGAGAGAAAGAGAGAGAGATGGAAGGAGGGAGGGAGAAGAAGAAGAAAAGAGAAAGAAGAGAAGAGAAAAAGAGGAGAGAGGAGAGAGAGAGAGAGAGAGAGAGAGAGAGAGAGAGAGAGAGACCAGCTCAATAATATAAGGAAAATCTTTCTAATGATGACAGCTCTCCCACAATAGAATAGATTTGAAGGAGTGGGCTCTTTTTCACTGGAGAACTTCAGGCAGGGACTCAGATGGCCCCATATGGGGGGAGGTAGTAGAGGACATTTATGTTCAGTTGTGTGGGAGGTTGAGTCCAGCCCCCTCCTGTTGGCCCCTGGGGTTTCCTCCAATGCTAAGATTCTATGATTCTGATTTGGTGACTAATCCCAATCTCCTTCCTCTGTAATAGGCACACCACATGCTCAGAATGCAAAGCTGGTTTAGTACAGGGACAGAAAATCTCAGGGTTTATACTATATACAGTAGAGATGGAAATTGAGTTGTATGTAGCTTTGTTATTTAGTTCCTTGGTAACAAGAAATGATTGTGAGGATGATGATGGCATTTTTGTCCTTCAAATCCAAAGTGAGCTTTTCAGCAATTTCCCTGCTGAGTTGACATCAGGGTTCTTGAATATAGCCTTGAGAAGGGAACAAGACGGTTTACCAGCTAATACTGTAGAGATTTCAGTGTGTCTCTATACCTTGCTTTAGAACTTACAACTGTTTCCTTCATCATGATGAGCCAAAGAAATCTCTAAGCTGGAACAACTTCGCAAACCTAGGAGGAGGGAGACTTGTATCAATGACTTTTAGCCAAGTAGAAAGAGGAGCAAAGCAGGTATTTGTGGCTCTATCATCTGTTGTGGTGATCCCTATCTCCCCTGTCTCTAGCTATGTGTTCCCAAGCCAAGATCAGGAAGACTGGGCAATGTGGGGAGAGATGTTTCCACAGTGTTTCTTGCACTGCCCTTTCTGCTTAGTCATAGAACTCCCTCTTTTTCCAGGTACAAGCTAAACTGTTGCCTCATTAATTGCCTCCCTTCCTCCCTGCTCCCTCCAAACTTAGTTCTTAGTAATTCATAACTGATTCTCTGCCTGAATTATCCCAGTTGTCTGGGAGAGCTCCCTTCTAATCTACTGACATTCTCTGGTACCAGTTAGGTATCAGGGAGAGGATTTTCACCATGGTATTAGCAGTGTGAGGATGCCTCTTATGCCCTTGCTTCTTACATCTGGGAGTGGAGCTGGCAGGGGTCTAAAATGCTGTGTGAGGGGGTTGGGGTGGTGGTGGGCACCAGGGAGCATGCACATGTGTCTGGGAGCGGGTGTCAGACCCAGTTACTGTGACACAGGATATTTATAACACCATGGAGGCCAAAGTGCCACATCCTATTAGGCAGATGCTCTGAATGCTCAGGGTCACCCCCCAGTTGGGTGGGTCTGGCAAAAGGTCCCAGCTGCCCTATCTCCTCCCAACTGTGCCCTACCTTACTATAGCCAGGATATGTGGCATAGAGCCTTTGTTTATCCTCCCATGGGAGGAAGTACCACTCAGGGACGAGTGGGTCCAGTCGGGAGGCAAAAAGTCTAGGTCCTTCAGTTCCACTAGGAAATCACCAAACAGGTTTTTCTTAGATACTCTTATTTCTCCTTCATTTACCCTTCTGGTTCTGTATGTTTGTGTTGCATGGGGAAGTGGGAGGGGAAGGAGACACAGGCAATAGAACAGATTTGAGTGGCTGCATCAACTAAAGCCAGTACAGGGTGGGATGGAACCTAAGATAGTGAAGGAAGTAATGACCCTGCCAAACTGACCAGAATGACCCTCTAGTTCTGACTAGGAGGTCAAATTAAAACTGCTTCTGCTCATTCATTTTCTGTCAAGAGAATGATTACCTTTTCTTTTCTGTTTATATCACTCTGTGTGTGTGTGTGTGTATGTGTATGTGTTTGTGTTTGTGTGTGTATGTGTGTGTGTGTGTGTGTGAGAGAGAGAGAGAGAGAGACACAGAGAGACAGAGAGAGAGAGACACAGAGAGACAGAGAGAGAGAGACAGAGAGAGAGAGAGACAGGGAGAGAGAGAGAGAAAGAGAGAGAGAGCTTCCTGGGGAGCTATTTATTTCCGTAGGAGCATAGCATTTACAACTGCAGTCCCTAGAGAGCATGAGTCATAGAGGTGAGCACCTGAATTTAACAGATGAAGAAACTGAGATGCAGAGATGTTAGGTAAGTTGGTCAAGATCACAGAGGAAGTAAGCCCAGAACCAGAATTACAGCTGATGGTCTTTGATTTCAAAATATCACACTTCCTTTTAAATAGCCCCTAGCATTCAGGATATGACTCCTTTCTGTGGAGAGGTCCCAGCAGGCAGTTCTGGGAAATCTTTCTGGGTGGATCCAGGGAGAAAGTGTCCTAGAATCTCAGTCCTCGGGATTCTCAGAGTTCATCTAGCACTGGCATAGGATATCCTTTAAGGGGATATCCCTGACAAGGTCATCCAGCCTTGGATTGAGGACCTCTCAGCCAAGTGAACACACTATCTCCAGCCAAGGGGCCCCCACTGTTGGACAGCTAATTTTTAGGAAGTTTTTCCCTTTCATTGAGCCTAGATCTGACTTCTTGCAAATTCTGCCTATTAATCCTGGTTCTTTCCTCTTTGGCCAGCAATCTCTGGTATCTCCCGGGATCAATTTGGCATAGAGGCTGTTGGCACAGTGGTGTTGGCCACATCAACCAAAGGCTTCTTTCTGGCCTTGGCCCTTTTCCCAGGGTCCTGAAGATTCCCTTTTAGTAAAGAGGTTGCTTTGGGACAATCAGCACTCTGTCAAGTCCTAGCCCTGGAGAGCCTATTGCTTGGGTATATTAGATCTTTTTCTAATGGTCCCTAGTCCTTTTTTTTTTTTTTGAACCAAGGGAATGCCAACAGTGCAGGACTTTGTATTCATAGATCACTCCTCCTAGGAGGTTGGGAAGGGAGCCATAGCCCCTTATTAGAGTGGGGGTAAATCAAGGCTCAGAAAAGTTAAGACATTTACTGGTGAGTGGTGGAGCTTTCCTACCATTTTGTTTTTCTCTCTTCTTTTTTTCTCACTCCTCATCCACTCTATCTGTCCCTCCACATGGAACAGATGGATCCACAACATGAAAATAAAAATTCCTCAAGGGCAAAGTATACATGAAAAATAGGGGGATAAGAAGAAATGTAAGGGAGTGGGGAACATGAAGAAATAATACCAAAAATACTTCTGTTCTTTAGGGATTCAGGAATTCATTGACACAGTTAATCCCTCCAGCAATGTCGCATGCAGCCTCTTTTTGTGTGTGGCACAGTGGATAGTGCTAGACTGGAAGTTAGGAGTATCTGCATTTGAATGCTACCTCAGACATATTAGCTGTATGACCCTAGACAAGTCACTGTCCTTTCTGAACCTCAGCTTCCTTATCTTTAAAATGGAGATATTAACAATGTTTTCTTTGGAAGCAATTTGAGTTAAGTGACTTGCCCAGGGTCCCATAGCTAGTAAGTGTCAGAGGCTGGATGTGAACTCATGTCCTCTTGACTCCATGGCCCACGGGCTTTGCACTTTATCACACAACTGCCCCATTATTAACAGTACTTACTTAACAAGATTGTTGGGAAGATCAAATGAAATAGTGTGTGAGAAATGTTCTGCAAATCCTTAAGCCTCATATGATTGTGAGCTATTTTTATTACCATTGTTATGGTTGTTGTCATTATTTACCTTAATAAACTGTTTTTGTGAGAGATTTCCATGTCTTTTCCTTGGCTCTCCCTTCTCATCTCTGTCTTCTGACTTCCCTGGATTTCTTCATGATTTGAGGCCTTTCTGGTTCCTCTTTACTGCTGGTGCCTTCTTCTATCTTTGCCCCAACTTTAACCCTATGGATTTTGTTTGCACACAGTTGTTCCATGTTGTCTTCCTCATCAGACTGTGAGCGGTGTTAAGGCACGGATTATTTTTTACTTGACTGTCTCCCTAGTGCTTAGCATGGTGCCTGTCACAAAATCCATCGCCCTGTAGCCAGGGAGGTGATAAAGCCCTCTAAACTGGCCCAGGCTGGTTCTCAGACAACAAACATGCAATCTGTCACACTCACCAGACTGGGCACCCTTATTTCTCCTCCATTTACCCTTGTGGTTTGATGTGTTTGCATGTGGGGGAGTGGGAGGAATCATAGTCGTTGGAGTAGATTTGAGTGACTGCATCAGCCAAATCCAGTGCAAGGATGGGGGGATGGGGGAGCAAGGAGAGATGGAACCCAAGCTAATGAAGAAGTGAGAATCCTTTCCAGCTAACTTAGAATGTGAACTATGCCAGTGTAACCTTGAAAAACCCTGATGAAGCAGTAGGGGAGGATCTTAGGACAACAATACTACAAGTAGCTCCCATAGGTTACAAAGCACTTTCACAAACGTGGTCGTTTTTGAGTCTCATAACCTTGTAACATAGGTGAGATGGGAACTATCACCTCCATTTCGCAGATGAGGAAACAGACCCAGAGATGCATGATGCTGGGTGAGACAATCAATAAACGGAAGAGGCAAGGCCTGATTTCAGATATTTTGGGGAAAAAGAGGTTATTTTATTTATTTCTTGTTGTTTCTTCCACTCTGATGGTTGTGAGCTGGAGTCTCAGACTTCTTCTTTCTTTTTCCATACAGTTGTTGATACCCTGCCTTTCCTCTTTGGAGAAGTCTCCTTGTAGCCTTTGACCGGTTGGTTATCTATTGGGGAATGGCTCTTGTTTATAGTTATTATATAGTTTCTTCATGTATTTTAAAGGTCAGACCATCATTGAAGAAATTTGCTGCAAAGGTTTCCCCCAGTTAACTATTTCTCTTCTCATTCTAACTGCACTGATTTTGTCTGTTAAGCAATTTTTCTGTTTTATACAATCAAAAATATCCTTTTTTTTCCTGTTATCCCTTGGTTGGCTTAACCTTAGACCTAATGAGTCTCAGTCCAGATCAAGGCAGGGTTAATCAGGGCAAGCTTCCTGGAAGAGGTAATTTCTGAGCATATTCTACTCAACCTTTGAGTCTGAGGCAGGGAGGGGCCTATCGCTTATTCTCTCTCTCAATGTTTTCACCTACAAGATTCACCCCCCCCTTTATTTTTTATCAGTGTCTCTGCCCTCTTATTAGCAACCAAGCTGTGAAATGCCCTTGTTAAACAAAGCAAACAGTCTTTTATTATCTTTTGCTCTTCTAATCAGCAGCCAGGAGTGGGAGGAGGAAAAGTGGGGAAAGGGGAATGGGACAGGAAGGGTACTGAGGTGTTGAGAGGACAGGTGGAGGCTGAGGCTAGCTCATCTCTGAGACTCTTAGAGGTCAATGCTTCCAAATTGCCCCAGGCCCAGAGAGCAGGAGACAGGCGAGCAGGGAGGCAGAAAATCTCTGGCAACAGATCCAGGCCAGCTCTGCAAGGGGAGGGCATGGGGGCGATGCCAGCATAGTACTAGAGGCTCTGTGAGGAGCATGTTTGCTTCAGTCTATCACATGTGGGCTTGGTGAGCATGGGTCATATATGTAAAATGGAGAGGAGGTCACACTTTGGGGAGCTAAGGAATATGTGTGCAGGATAGTTAAGGACAGGCATGGAACTATACAGGCATACCAGTCATGCTTAGGTTATGAGAGGTAGGTGTAACTGATAGAATCAAGGCATTTTGTATTTGTCTTTGGGATTTCCTGGGGGAAGAAATGTCAGAATGGACTGTAAGTGGTAGCCAGATTTAAATTAATGTGTCACCGTATATGTTTCTACTACCCCCGTGATACCTGAACCCTATCTCTTGATGCTAAGGTGCTGACCCCACAACCTCCCTTCTTCACCTCAGAAGGGAGTCAGGTCAAGTGCAAAATGTAAGTCTTCTGAAGTTAGAGGACTTTGGTTTAAATCCTCCTGAGCTTCCTATTGCTTATGTGACCCTAGGCCAGTCACTTTACTTCAAAGGACCTCAGTTTCTTCATCTCTGTGTAATGAAGATAATGGGGAGCTCTGCTGGGGTCTGTGGAGGTCATTCCCAGAGACCACTTATAGGGATGGTCCTGTATCCTAGCTCCTCCTGATGGGTTCCTTGCTAACATAAAGGACCAGGAGCTCCCATTGCATCTTGGGTCATCTCCAGCTGCTCTGATGAATATCAGGCCACTGGACCTAGATGGCTCAGGAGAAGAAAGTGAAGCTGGTGATCTTGCATAGCCCTCCCTCCCTCAAATCAAGTCAACTGGAAGTCATGTCATCATCTTGATGTCATGTTCCTCTTCGAGAACGAAGGACAACACAATATTTCCTGACCAGAGGCTCCCTGTTAGTCCCCATGGGCCCCTAAAGGGGGTTATCTGGAAGAAATAGGCCATGGAGCAGGAAGAGCTGCCCACTCAGCAGAATTAGAAAGAGAAACAACATGACATGTGCTTGTAGCTAGGGCAAGGGGGAAAGGAGAGCTAAGAATCCCAAACTGTTGATCTGATGGCACCAGGGGACCAACCAGGGACCTTTGGTACTAAATGTACATTATTAGCAAGGGACTTGTCTGAGGGGGCCATAGGGAAGATCTAAGTTCCTGCCTATGTGTGGAATTTCCCCTCTCAGGCCCCAGTCTACCAGATCAGGGGAAATTACCCTCATTAGAAAACATCAAATTGGTAGATTTCTAAAATCACTTCTGCTTCTGAAGGCTTTGAGCTTTGAGAAACTGGCCCTTTTCCTATCTACTCATTCCTCTCTATAATAAGTCCTCACCTCAGCAAAGAATCTGCCCTTCCCCCCTTTTCCCAATCTGGAGAGGGAGCAGAATGCTTATCCAGGGCTCCCAGCTCTGAGGTGGAGACTCAGATCTCTTGCAAAGGTTACCTCCCTCCCAGCACCATTCTCTGTTTCTTTGCATCTCTAACTATACTCAGGGAGGCCCTTGCTTCATGAAAAGCTGAGGGAAAGTGAGGGAGACTGAGCCTGTCTCTGATGAGCTCTGCTGGTCACATTCTCCTGGACCTCAGCAGCTCCGAACTAGGTCAGGCTGTGCTGATGAGCCCTGAGTGGTTGGTCAGTCACTCTGAGAAAGGCAGCTGCTGTGATTGAGGCTTTTGGGCAGTAGGAAGGAAGGAGGCAGGACACACACACACACACACACACACACACACACACACACGGACTCCCCTCAAGTGATGGTGATGATGCTGGATTGTTTGTGGGACCCATTAGCTGGTAGCTCTTCCTCCACCTCCCTCCCTATACCCTTCAGTTCTCGAGGTGTGAGGAGGCATTTTAAAATGCTTCCACAGAAGTTATGGAGATACCAAGCCAACCTGTTTACCATTTTTATAAAGCTGATAATGTGGAAGTCAACTCTCTCCAAGCTTCTCGAGAAAATAATTACAGTATCCAGGGGCCTAGGTCACAGCAGATCTCTTCTGCCTCTCCCTTACTTTTAAGAAAAATGCATTCATTTGGGGTTTTCCCAAGTGAGGCACGTGCTTAATGCCCCAGACCCGACTCCCCCTAACTTTGCTCTCTCCCTCCATTGTCATCTGTTCCCTGAAGCTTGTTCTGTCTGAGGGAGGGGCTTCCCAGAGCAAGGTCAGAGTGGACAAAGACAAACCAAAAAATGGAGGGGCAGGAGAGGTGTGACTCCAGCCGGTACATAGCTGCCAACAGGTGGAGGGATTCTACCCCCCCCCCCCCAGCCCACCCCAGAGCACTGGGGAAACCACATTCTGTACTTTCATAATGAGGATGAGGGAGGGGGTCAAAGCAGCAGGGGACCGGAACCCTGACTCTCTTCTCAGTGGCCCACGAGAGGGATATAACTTCTTTTTGTGGTAGGGAGATACCTGCCTCCCTGATGGGGGCTTGGAGCCCTAAACAAGTATGCGATCTCCCTGAAGTTTGTGAGGGCAGCTTTTCTGATGGGGTGAGGAATGATTACAGAGAAGAACAAGCTGATGGAGAAAGGTGGAGTTCTTCAAGGCTGGTACTAAGAATGAGGCCAACAAACTCTGGGGATGGGTTTATCCCTATCCTTCCCTCAGCCTGTGCATCAGAGTAATAAAGCATCTCATCATTTGGAGAGTCCTAAGGGGCTATCTAGCCTACCCTAAATCTGAGCAAGGATTCCTCTAAAAGCCTCCCTGATGAGTAATTGCCATCTAGCTTCCTCAGGAAGATCTCAAGTGAATGGGACCCGCTACCTCCTGAGGCAGCCCTCTCCCCTGATGGGTAGCTTTTGTTATCAAATCTGCCTTTCTGTACCATGGTTTCTGGGCAGCTAGGTGGTGCAGTGGATAGAGCACCAGTACAGGAGTCAGGAGGACCTGAGTTCAAATCTCTCCTTAGACATTTTACAGATGAGGTAAACAAGGTTAAGTGACTTGCCCAGGATCACACAGCTAGTGAGTGTCTGAGTTCAAAATTGAATTCAGGTCTTCCTGACTCCAGGGCCAGCTGCCAAAGTATGCCATTGTACCTGTCTTTTCTGTTCATTCACATGGTGCCATGAAACCATGCTGGCTGGGTCACTCAATTTATGTGAGCTCATCTCATTTGGGCCCTCAGAGCTGCATGACAATCCTTTGGTCTTTTCTGAATGACTTATTACTCTCTCCACCACAGCTGTTCCAGAGCTTCTCCTCTCCTCCCAGGATTCTCTCAGCAGAGGTCCTTACCCCCCATTCCACACCTCAAAACCCTTCTTTGTTATTCCCTGTTCTTTATTTGATCTAGACTTGTAAAAGACACTCAGTTCTGGGCATTTTCACTGGCTGTCTCCCACGTCTAGATTTCTTTCCTTCTTTATCTCTGCCTCCTGGCTTCTTTGGATTCCTTCAGGTCCCTGCTAAAATCATATAAGGGGCAGTTAGATGGTGCAGTAGATAGAGCACCAGTGCAGGAGTCAGGAGGACCTGAGTTCAAATCTCACCTCAGACTCTAGACACTCACTAGCTGTGTGACCTTGGGCAAGTCACTTAACTTCAACTGCCTCATCCTGGGTCATCTCCAGTCATCCTGATGACTATCTGGTCACTGAATTCAGATGGCTCTGGAGAAGTGAGGTTGGTGACCTGCATAGCCCTCCCTCACTCAAAACAAAGTCAAGTGCAAGTCATGTCATTATGTCTCTGATGGCATGGTCTTCTTCAGCAGCGAAGGACACACACACATGTCCATGGCTCTTAGTTGTATTGTCTTGGGCCAAGTTAATCCCTTAATTTCTTATGTTTTCTGATATTACTTTGTAAACCCTACCTGGAAATGATCACAGTTTATCCTATATTTTAGTTACTTGTATCCTTGCTTTATGCCCTCTTCTCAGGTTGTAAATTATTTGAAAGTAGGGACCTTCACTGGAGTTGTTAATCTTTAGTTCCCTCTGTACCAGGCTTAGTACCTTGCATGCTGTAGGTGTTTAATAAATGTTCATAAAATTTGATTGCTTGTCAGCCCTCTTGGGCAGTCCTGGGTAAATTTGGTGGCTACTGAGAAGGGAAAGCAATGGGATACTGGGTGACAAAGGGCTGAATTTGAGATAGAGTCCCCCTTCCTCTTCTCTCTACCTCATTCTGCCCCCACCTCACGCTTATTGTTCATACTTCCCCAGCTCTCCATACCTCCCCTGTCCTCTACACTTTCCCATGCCCAGTTCTCAGTACAAAGTGTCGAGGGCCACCACATCAGGCAGCCTCAGCTGGCCCTGTTCCCCTCTAGCCCATGTCACAGAGTGAATTGTCATATCCAATGAGCCTTTCTCTGCAATGAGGCAGAAACAGCAGGTGGTGGCTTAGAGGGCATTTTCTCCCCATTCCCTTCCCAGGTCAAGAGAAGGGCTGGAATGCAGGGAAAAATTTTGTGGGAGGTAGGGAGGAGAGGGCCATAGGAGGAAGGTTGGGGAAAGATCCCCTTGTAGGTCCATAGGCCTAGAGCTGGGCATCTAGTCTAACTGCTTTATTTTTACAGATGAAAAAATAGAGGTCACAGACATAATAAATATCAAAGGTAGGATTTACCCTTGGGTCTCAAGAAGTGGTGTACTGTACCACACCTCCCTAGACTACCTTAAAGTATAAGAAGAATGCTGTGCGAGTGAGCAT
Source organism: Notamacropus eugenii (assembly GCF_028372415.1). NCBI lineage: Eukaryota > Metazoa > Chordata > Mammalia > Diprotodontia > Macropodidae > Notamacropus > Notamacropus eugenii. The sequence goes on along the minus strand of NC_092876.1, from coordinate 278,810,209 downwards.
TGGGCTTCCCTATAGGGATCATGTGTATGCCACATTGGCAATGACAGTGACACTGGCATACACAGGCAGTGACCAGATTGGACTAGTGGACAATGGGGTCATTTGTGTGTCTAACATTTAGTTAGAAGATGTTATTCTAGTTCCAGGAATACAGTTTAAGGAAGCAAACTCATGTCCTTTACCATCTTCCTGCCTTTCCCCAATCCTTTATTGGATGTAAGGAGAGAAGGTAAATTCAGAGATATAGCTAGGATTTCTTTCATCTGGGGAAAACTCAGTCATAGTAGAATGGATGTTCCTGTCCATGGCAGAGGCTGATTAGAGACAGAGGTCATAGTAACTGAAGGCAACCAAAGTGTGATGGGTTTGGGGGTGAAAGAGAAGACTGTGGGTAGGGTACTGGACTTATTGGGGAAATGAATGAGTAAAGAAGTGAAAAAAATATTTCTTAAGCATCTACTATATGTCAGTCAGTCTCTTTGCTAAGCAATGGAGATAAAATTATAAGCAGTTAAAATAGTTATATACTGATGTAGTGAAGGGAGTAGAGGGGACAACTCATCCCTTCTCTTTCCTCCTCCAACCTCCACCACCAGTAACCTATGCCCTGACCTCTGCCAGATCTCTTCTTCCTCAGCTATTATGATCTCTGTCTTTCTTTCCTGAGACCAATCTTCCCCACTCTCCACATAACATCCCAAGCCTCAAGGGAGAATGAGCTGGTAAAGGTAAAAACAGTGGGGACAGTGATCTCTCTCTGAACCTCAATGAGGTAGAAGCATTTGCATCACCATCTTGAGGGGAAGCGTATTTTTCCAACGTTTCCTCAGATATTGGGCACTTCAGACAATATTTTGCCTGCCTTGCCTTAGTTATGATTCTGGGCAGAGCTAGATTATCCTCAAGCCATTTCTAATTTAACATTTGAACTCATTACCAGTAAAATTTCACTAAAGTAGTTCAAGGAACATCTTTCTACATTGTTTAATAATTGTAGTGAGCATACTCTTAGAAATTATTCTCACTCTGTGGTCTGTCATGTTCAACAGTTGATTTCAGTGCATTCTTATGTCCAGCGTACTTTTGCTGGGGTTAGGAGTGCTACAAAGCTTATGTAAAATTATATCCCTGCTTTCATGGAGGTTATAGTCTAACATGGAGATAAGATGCCACACAAGGAATTAGGATACACGATATTACATGACCAGTGTCTCAGAGAGATGTAACACCAAGTTCTATGTGAGAACCAGGGAGGCTTTTAGTCTCCAATAGGTGAAGTCAGGGAAGGTTTCCTGAAGAGGGAGGCAGTTGAGAAAGGCTTTAAAGAATGGATAGGAATTCAACAGTCATAGATGAGGAGGGAATTCCAGGTATGGTGAGCAAATATACAGAGGATCACAGATTCAAACCTAGAAGGGACCATGTCATCAAGTTCAAGCCCCCTCATTTTACAGATAAGGAAATTGAGGTTGAGAGAGGTTAAGTGATTTGTCCAGGGTTCAAGTCAGGATTTAAAATCAGGGCCTTTTTGTACTCCATGTCCAGAGTTCTATCCAGTGCAGAAGGGAAAGCTTGGGGCATGTGGTAGGAACAGAATAATTCAATCTAAATGGGATATAGACTATTTGGAGAATAGGATCAGGCAAGGCTAGATTGTGGAGGGCCTTGTATTCCACACTGAAGAATTTGAACCCAGATCAGGAAGCAATAGGGGAGTCACTTAATATTTTAAAAGAGAGGAGAGACATGATCACATGCACTTATGAGAAAGGTTGGTCTGGTAGCGTTTGAAGGATGAACTAGACAATGGAGACAGAGCCTGGATGACTTGTTGGGACACTGTTAGAACAGATGATAAGGTAGACCTCTACCCTAAAATGGAAATAGAATAATAATAAAAAAATAAAAGAAGGACCCATTCTTGGATTGGGGCAGTGAGAACAGAGGAGATGACAGATTTGGAGAGGCTGGAGAGGTAGAATTGACAGGTGAGCAGGATTTGTTAATGGACAAATCATGTTTGATTTGAGTGGGTTGTTGATGGGAAGGGAGGTGAGGTGATTTTTCCTGGAGGCAGGATTTGGTGGTGAATGGGGTTGGCATTTAGGCAGCATTCTAGGTGTTGCTCCTAATGTCAAAACCCGAGAACTCTAAAGAGGACTTCCCTATCGTTTTCTCTGCTCAAAATACAAATAATGGACAATCAGGCCCTTTCATTCTCTGCTGAAAACAAAACAGTGACTGTTATTTGGATAGGATTCAGAGAAGACTTGCTACGTAAGATTATTCCCCAGAGAGAATGTGTGATAACCCAAACAACTGAGCCCTGTTGCTGTGACCCATCTGTTGTAAGTCACAGAATAACAACACTAAAAAATATTAGAGGCGGAAGGGACCCTACTCTTACTTCTTCCTCCTTTTATAGACGGAGAAACTGCAGCTGAAAGAGGAAGGGATTTGTTCAAAGCACTCAATGAACTGGTGGAGAGGGCCCCATACTAGGGATCTGGTGACACCAGGGTCTGGGTCCCAGTTCTACCCCTTATTGATTATGGACATGAGTGAGTCATGGGACCTCTGTACTGTGCCTCAGTTTCTTTTTCCCCAAAATGAAGGCTTTGGATTAGATGACCTCTAAGGGTCCAGCTTTGACATTTTATGAACCTATGAAATGAGGGGCCAAACCAGGACTAGAATCGAGGTCTTCTAATTCCTAATCCAGTGCTCATCCCTCCCTTTGTTCAGTGAGGTCCTGGTGTGCTGATTGACCAGTCCACAATGGGCTTGCCATTTCATGAGAGGCTGGCCCCAGCTGTGCTCACTTCCCTCCCAGCCTAGCTTACTGTCTGTCTTGTTCTCCTTCCTCATCAGCAACGCATGGTGATCCTTCTTCCTGATCTAGATCCCCTCATCCCCACTGCCTCACACACACTTTGCAACTCCCTTCTAAGTTTTGGCTTCCCCTATTAGAATGTAAGGTTCTTGTGAAGAGAGGTTGCTTTGTTTTCTTATATATAGATCCACAGAACATAGCACAGTGCTTGGTACATACTAAACACTTAATAAATGTTCTGTCTGCTTAGGTGGCCCAGTGGATAGAGAGCTGTTGTTTAGTCATTCAGTTATATCTGACTCTTCGTGACCCCACTTAGGGTTTTCTTGGCAAAGATACTGGAGTGATTTGCCATTTTCTTCTCCAGTTTATTTTACAAATAAGGAAACTGAGTCAAACAAGGTTAAGTGACTCAGGGTCACAGAGCTAATGAGCTGAGCTCTGAATTTGAACTCAAGTCCTCTGATTCCAGGGCCAGTAGTCTATCCACTGTACCACCTACAGAACTGAGTCAGTTTAAATCTTGCCTCAGGTATTTCCTAGCTATGTGATCCTAGGCAAGTCACTTAACTTAGGTCTGCCTCAGTTTCCTCAATTGCAAAATAAGGAGAATAATAGGACCTACTTCAAAGGGTTGTTGTGAGGATCAAATGAGATATTTGTAGAGTGCTTAGTACAGTGTATAGCACATAGTAGATGCTTAATAAATGCTTGTTCCCTTCGATCATCCACCTATCTCTCTATCATTAATGTGTCTCTCTATCATTGATCTATGTATCTATCTATCCAACTATCTATGTCTGTCTATCTATCTGTCTGTCTGTCTGTCTATCCATCTATCTAATCCAACTGTCTATCTATCTATCTATCTATCTATCTATCTATCTATCTATCTATCTATCTATCTATCTATCATTTATCTGTCTTATGTTTCAGACAGTTGTTAACTGCCAGGTCATGTTGGATTTGAGTGGGTTGTTGGGGGGAGGGAGGTGGGGTGACTTTTCCTGGAGGAGGCCAGTGGAATGCTTAAGGAGGAACTGGTAGAGGATGGGAGTCACATTTAGGTAGCTGCCTGTGTTAGGTGTTATGGGGATACAGAGGCACAGGACAGCTGCTTACAATCTTCTTCTCCACCACAGTGAGCTACTTCATTTTACATGATTTGCCTATTTCTAATGGGATTAGTTGTAAGAGGATTTTATCTGTAGAGAGTGTCTCTGGATAGCAGAATTCCCTACCTTATCCTGGTTGTTTCATGAATAGTTAAACAAGACTGTGGTTCCTGAGCACAGACGGGTTGAGAATAGGAGGAGGTGGCCAGGCTGTGGGCTGAGTGGGAAGAGGAAAGGCGGCCTGGGGTTAAACACTGAAAAGTGGGATTCACTACTCTCTCTCTAGTCTCCTCACTTCCTCCCCTATTGCTCTATCTTCACATCCCTGGCAGAGCTTCTGTCACCCCCATCCCCCATGTGCCTTTATCCGGGTCACAGATACTGATTCACACCATGCAAGTTGCTGAGGAACGTGATTTCTCTAAGAGCTGTGACTCCTCCTGCCACTCTAGTTTTTCTGTGGCCTCCCTATCCCCCCTTCCATGTCCTCCCTTAGTCAGGTGGTAGGGGGAATACCCTCTTCTCACCTCACTCCCACCCCCATACTTTCCTGTCCCAATTGAGATTGCATGGTGTAGTGACTAGAGTATGGGACTTGGAGTTAGGAAAAATCTGGGTTCAAATCCTACCTCAGACACTTATTAAATTTGTGACCCCATGACTCTAGATCTCTCTGAGTCTGTTACTTCATCTGTTAAATGAGAGCCTGGCCTCAATGATCTCTGAAGTCCCTCTCAGCTATGGATCTATAACTCTATGAGTCTATGACTGACTAGGAAAGGCAGTTATGCAGTGAGATAAATGTAAAGGGTTTTGTAAACCTCAAAGTGCTAGACAGTGAAGGCAAGAGTCATAAGACCTGGGTTTGACATCTAGCGCTACTGCTGTGTGACCTTGCACTAGTTCCTTGCCTTCTCTGAGCCTTGCTTTTCACCTCTTTAAAATAAGATCATTGGATAGCCCGAGCTCCAAATGTTTAAGTCTTCAGAGACCTCATGGAGATGCCTGTGCTGTCTCTGGTATATGTGTTCACTAGGCTCATTCTGTGTAAGAAGCAAAGTTGTATAAACCTCTGTACTCTGTATAGTCCAATGTGAAAAGGGAACTTAGAAAGGGCCTTGGGACCATGAGATGCTTAAAAGTTCCAGGACTCTGGGACAATGAATCAACTAAACAATAGTCATTAATCACCTCCTCTGTGCCAGGTACTGTGGTAGGCACTGGAGATGCAAATTCAGAAGTAAGACAGTCTGCAGATTAGATTCTATTGGCAGCAATAATAATAATAATACTCATTTTTTGAGTGCCTAAAACTATTCTAGTCCTGGCTCTATCTAGTGCTGCAACTCAGTTATTTAAACTTTCAGAGCCTCAGTTTGTTGATCTGTAAAATGGCGTTATTAAAGCTTATCTAAGAGCTGAACCTGGAGTCAGTTAAGATTCATCTTCCTGAGTTTAATTCTGGCCTCAGACACTTCCTAGCTGTGTGACTCTGGTCAAGTCACTTAACCCTATTTACCTCAGTTTCCTCATCTCTAAAATGAACTGTAGAAGGAAGTGGCAAATCAGTCCAGAAAACCCCAAATGGGGTCATGAAAAGTTGGACCCACCTGAAAACGACTGAAGAAAAACCTATCTTGTAAACTGTAAGATCAGATATAGATAGAAGCAATGCTTATAATTCTAAATTATTTCCTATTATCTCAACTTTAAACTCATGGCAGCTCTGTAAGGACAAAGATAATTATCCTCACTTTTTATCTGGGGAAACTGAGGCTTGGAGAGGTAAAGTAAATTATTCACAATGACATTGTCTCTTGCAGCTGAGTTGATTCTAGAATTTAGATCTCCTGCTGCCTAGTCCTTATCACTTGCCAATAGAGTCAGAAACCTGATATTCAATTCACCATAATCCACCTTTCTAGTCACTCTTTGAAGGATCCTCTGATGGAACCAGGCCCCTAGCTCTTCCCTCTTGCCAGGAAGAAATGGAAGCCTGGACATGGAATTGAACTATGGAGGCTACAGTCCTTACTATTCAAGATTGTCAATGGACTAGACTGTCTCATTAGGTAGTGAGCTCCTTGGGTGGGAGGGTGAACTAGCAACCTCCAAACTCACACCTACATAGCATTTTAAGATTTGTATAGTATATTCTTCATGAAGACCCTGGGATGTGGGTATTATGGGTGATATCATCCCAATTTTTAGATAAGAAATAGGATTGTAGAGGTTAAGTAACTTGCTCAGTGTCAAAGAACTCAAAGTGATAGAGTTTGGATTCTCTCTTTACTCCAAGCCAAGAAACCCTTTTTTCTGTTTTGACATTGCAACCACCCTGGTACAGGTCCTTGTTGCCAACCCCTGGACTATTGCAACAGCCTACTGGTTAGTCAATCTATGTTAATTCCATCTTCCACTCAGCTGTTAAACTGATCTTCCTTATGTGCAGGTCTGACCATATCACTCCCCTAGTTAATTCACTCTAGTGACTTCCTGGTACCTCCAGGAACAAATATAAAATTCTCTCTTTGGCATTCAAAGTCCTTCATAACCGCCTCCTTCTACTTTTCCAATCTAAAGCCTTATTCTCCCCCCATGTATTCTGCAATCCAGTGGCACTAGCCTCCTTGCTGTTGTTCCATCTTCGGACTCCAGGTATTCCGCTGGCCATTCCCCTTTCCCAAAATTTCCTCCCTGTCTCTGCTTCCTGGAACCCCTTATTTCCTTTAAGACTTACCTAAAAATCCTCCCTTCTACAAGAAGGCTTTTCTAATCCATTTTAATACTAAGGTCTTCCCTTTGTTGATTGTCTCCAACTTATCCTATATATGTCTTGTTTGTACAGATTTTGGCATTTCATTTCCCCATTAAACTGTGAACTCTTTGAGAGCAAGGTCTGTTTGTTGCCTTTCTTTGTATTTCCAGCCCTTGCCACAATGACTAGCATAAGAAGTCCTTTTTGACTAACTGATTCCAAGTCCTAGTTCCCTATTGACTGGAAGATCCTTATGGTTTCTTCTATCTCTGAGGTTCTGTGATGCTTTTTTTATTCCTTCCTTATGTGTTCCTATGAGGCCATTCTCTGGTAGGGCATTTTTCCCCCCAAGGAAGAGAGAATTGGAGTCCCTAACATAGTTCTGGCACACAGTAGACCTTGGTAAATCTGGACTTATTGATTTGGGATGAATTGACTTGAGCATTGTGCCCAGTACTTTCTCAGGACACCTCTCAGGTCACTTGCCATAATGCACTGATGTTCAATAATCTCCCCTTTACCATTCCTTTCATTTCTCTCAGCTATTGATGATAGGTTCTTTAATCAACCCTTATCCCAAAGTCAGAAAGTTCTTAGAATCCTGACTGATCTCCCCTTTCCCATTCCCTTCATTTTTCTAAGTCTGATGGTAGGTTCTTCAGCTGGCCCTCACTCCAAAGTCAGGAAGTTCTTAGAAGCCTAGAATTACCCAAGTTTAGATCTGTAAAACACCTTTGAGATTCTACCCTTCACTGAAGGACACTGAAGGACAGAGAGACAATCTTACTGAAGTCACGCAGGGAGTTTGCGGCAGAGCCAGCTCAAGAACTTGAGTCTTTCAGCCCACTGACCACACTTCTACTTTTCCTGATGAAATTTCCTCCTTTAGTGGAGGAATATGAGTTGGGGATGTAATGCCTCAGTCTTTCTTTCAGGGGATAGCAATGGCATTCCAACCTTCCTCCAGACTCTGACCAGACAATTTATTTCCTACTCTATGATCCTGGCTGGTGAGAGTTCACCAAATCTAGGTGACCCCAGACTTGCCATGTTGCAAATCCATCAGTTTTCCTCTGTGATTCATACTTCTTTCCTCCTTGCCTTCCACCTCTTGCTCTGGGTGTCAATCAAATGCCCTATAACTCTACTCATCATTGCTGTGACTTCATAAATGAAAGCACCTCTTTTTGGTCACCACTCCCCCCTATTGCTTGTCTTTCCCTACTAGAATGTGAGATATTTGGGGGCAAAGGATCTTTTGCAGTTTGTATTTCCTGTCTCCTGCACTTGGTACAGTGTTTGACACATAATAATGTGCGTTTCATTCCTTCATGCTGGGGCCTGAGAGGTGAGAAAGCAGTCTTGGTGGGGGAATATGGGTGGGGGACATATGAGGTATAGCAGGCCCTATTTGATACCCTGAGGTAGCTAGATGGCTCAGTGGGTAGAACACTGGGTCTGAAGTCAGGAAGACCTACGTCCAAATCTGCCCTAAGACACTAGCTGTGTGGCCCTGGACAAGTCACTTAACCTTTGTTGATCTTAATCCAGTGAAGAAGGAAATGGAAATTGTTCCAGAATCTTTGCCAAGAAGATATTGGTGTGCTGTGGTCCACAGGGTCACAAAGAGTCAGACACAACCACAGAAAAACAACTTGATATTCAACTCTAGGCATTATCACCCAACTCTTGTGGGTGACGCCAGTCTGATAGTTCTCGTATTATTAATCAGGATGATACGCACATTTCCATCCTAACCAGCATGGGTTGAAGGCCTCTTAGCTAGATTTGGCAATATTATTATGAATGAGACAGTTCCAAATGAAATGGAACTGTTTCTGAGAGTATAGAATAGCAGCCTGTGGTGTTGAGAAACACAAGGAACTTAAGTAATTTAAGGAAACTGAACTTGTTTCTTCATTTGTAAAATGAGGGTTATACTTTCACTACCAACCTCACAGAATTGTCATTAGGGTTAAATGAGAATACATACAAAGTGCTTTATAAACCTTAGAGTATTAGATAGATATGGAACATTATTGCTATTGTTATCATCATTATTAATTTTCTGGATATTCACTTCTCTTTTCTGAGTGGGACAAGGGAGTTTAAGAGGATCCTGTAAGTCAGGGAAGGATCCAGTAATGCCTGTTATTCCCTATACAACCCGGTCATGTTATTGCTCTTCCCAAATGTCCTTTCTTTGCAGTTGCTGTGTTAGAAATGAGAAGCCAGAGATGGAGGGTGGATGGACTGTCTGTCTCCTCCCACACCCCCTTTGCTCCCCAACCACAGCTTGACCCTGCTGCCTTCATGGAGAGTGAATCACAGCTGAGCTCATTATGGCCTCTTGGGTGAGAGAGTGGCTAGCCAGAGAGGGGGAAACTAGGACAGTGGAGACAGATGTAGAGAGCTCAGGTCCAAGAGGACACAAACAACATTCCAGTAGATTCTCTTTTTCTGAGTATAGCTCACCCCTTCAAAATGTTTACTGAGAAACTGAGTTCTCTAATTCAGCACCTTGGACAGGTTTGGCAGCTGAGTTTGTTGGAGGAAGGGGTCATTAGAATCATGGAATTTTGTAACTAGAAAGGAGCTTGGAGATCATCTAATCCAACCACTTGACTTTATAGATGAAGAAGCTGAGCCCCGAGAGCTTAATGACTTGCCTGGGGTAACAGAGGTAATGAGTAGCAGAGCTAGGATTTAAACATGGATTCTCCAACGCCAGATCTAGCACAGTCTCCTGTGTTTTGTTATCTGTAAAATGAAGGTTTGGACTAGGTCATCTCTAAGGTCTTTTATGCCTCTAAATGCTATGATCCTGGGCTCTCCAAATCTGTAGAGCTGGTCTTATTCTTTCAGGGCAAACAGGCAAGGTGAACAGTGTATTAACTTACAGGTTCCTTCAATGGCACCTTTGGAGTCCATTTCTTTGAAATTTTGATCTGTGTTCTTCAGCTGGTTCCTCTAAGCTTCCAGTCACAGTCAGAGCTTACAAGAACTGAGGAATTGCTGTAATCTCCTTCCACAGTCCAAGAGAAAGCAGAAAAGGAACAGGGGGCTAAAGCATGCCTTCTAGAAGAATCCACAAATCTGACTGCTGGGTTCCTCAGAACACTGGGTTGTGGAGTATCTATGCACAGATATTGAATGAGGAAGGATACAAACCTCAGAGCGAGGAATTCTGTATCTAGAGGGAAGGAGCAAAATGAAGCAGGATTCCAGGCAGACTCCAGCAGGGGAAACTAGGCCTCTATACTACCCAAGTAATCTTGTCTCTTGTTGGCATCAAGTTGTTTTTCAGTCATGTCTGACTCTTTAAAAACTTGGGATTTTCTCAGCATAGAAAATTGGTTCTTTCTTTCTCCAGCTCATTTTACAGTTAAGGAAACTGAGGCAAACAGGGTTAAATGACTTGCCCAGGGTCATGCAGCTAGTAAGGGTCTGAGGCCAGATTTGAACTCAGGAAAATGAGTCTTCCTGACTCCAGGCCCAAGAGCTACACTATCTAGCTGCCACCCCCTCTCCGCCCCCCCCCCCCAATCACTCTTTGCCAGCAAGGTTAGTCTCTTTACTCTCCATTTTACATGCTATTTCCATTCTCATTTAGGCTTCTTCCTCCTAGAACTTCCTGTATACATGTCAAAAGCTTATATGTTCTTCAGGGCCCAGTTCATGTAACTTCTTCTCCATGAAACCTTCTTTGATCCCCCTAGTTCACAATAAACTCCTTTAGAACTCCTCTAACACTTACTCTCTGTACTACTCAGAAGCAGGAAATCTCAGAAATGTAAAAGACCCTTTCAGAGTTCTAGTCTCATCTATGCCTGAATAGAGATTCCTTCTTCAGTATCCTTCACAAGTGGTCATCCATCCTTTCTTTAATAGCTACAGTAATAGGGACTATAGTGTTAGCTCATGTCCCTGTTGGACAGTTTTAATTTTCATTTTAATTCTCCTTCCCTTCTCTTATTGGGTACTACCATGTATCCAAGGCAATGCCAAAGTTCTCTAGCTAGACTTCAAAGTCCTGGGTAGCAGGAACCTTGCTTTACCCTTTTCTTGTGCCTAGAGTGTGGAACATAGAATATTCAATAAATATTTGTGGAATGAAACACCCGCGAGACACCCTAGGCTGACACATGGTGTAGGTAGTTGGAAAGAATCTATGGCAGCTGGATTGACTGGACCCTTGTCCTACCTCAGCCATTTCCTTATTGTGTGATCATGGGCTGGGCCATAATCTCTCTGGTCTTCAGTTCCCCCTCTTTCCCTTAAACAGCTGTGGGGGGAGGACCATTTCCACCTCTTTTCTATAGCACCAGAGGATTCTGAGCTGCTATCTCAGTTTTCCTACAAATAGAAGGTGCTATATTTCTTTTTTTCTGCATAAAAGATTTCAACCTATATGTCCCTATATTCTCTTTGACATCATCCTCCCCTGTACTCTCTTCCAGAAGGTTGTTTTCATCTGCATTTGTCCCTTTCCTTCTTCACTGAACAAGTTTAATCCAAGTCAGAGGTTCACAGGATTTAGAAAGACTGTAAGAATCACATAGTCCATTCCCCTCATTTTACAGATGAGGAAGCTGAGGCCCAGGGAAGGGAAAGGACTTGCCCACAGTTATACAGTTAGTAAATAAGTGACAGAACCTGGATCTCAACACAGGTCTTCTCACTCTCAGTCTAGGTTTCTTCCTGGCATACCAGGCTGCCTCCCAATTCAGTTCAGTTGAATTCAGTCCTTCCATTTTTATTGGAGAAGGCTAACCTTGCCTGAAAGATCTGTAGAACAACATAGAGGGTATGAATGAGTGAATGAAAGAGCATTTATTAAATTTTACTATGTGCCTGGTGCTGTGCTGTGTGCTGGGAATATAAAATATAATCAAGTCAGAGAGGAGCAGCTCGGTGGCACAGTGGATAGAGGACCAGGTCTGGAGTCAGGAGGACCTGAGTTCAAATCCTGTCTCAAACACTTACTTGCTGTATGACTCTAAGCAAGTCACTTACCCTTGATTGCCTCAAAAAAACAAATGAAATGATAAAAACATTAAAATAAAATAAAACACTTTATGATGGAGGAAGACAGTGCATAATGGGAACTATGAAGTGTATCATGGGAACTATAAAGGATGGCAGGGTCAGGAGAGGTCTACAGCCATGCTTCTGGCATGGTTTGGAAATGGCATGACATGGTGTAGTTCTGGACAAGAGAAGGTGAAAGTTCATCCTTTGGATTCTAGAGTCAGGTTCAAGTCCAGTGAGAGGGGTGTGAAAAGGATAGTCAGAGGACAGGTGGCACGCTTGGGAAATGCCTGAAAAGTCTATAATTACTTTGTGTGGCATAATTGGGGTTTAGGTGCATTAGGAACCCAGAGGGAGACTGATTCTGGGAGTGGTCTCCCAGCCCTCCAAGACAACCTGGGCCTTTAAGGAAGAATGGGTCTTAGACAGGTTGGGGGGGATCAGAGGACCTGTGCCTCTGGCAGGGAGAGGTTGGACTCAGGCAATACTGAATTAAGTTCCAGAGGCAAGAACGAACTTTAAGAACATGGTGTTTGGAGGATAATTGAGGAGACAGTCCTTGGTGAGCCCTGGGTTTTGAGCATGGGGTACATTGCTATGTGTTTGATGTCCCCTCAACATTTGCATTTAGGTGAAGGTGAGTTGTAATAAACAGAAGAGGCAGCAATTTGTTAAGACTGGAGAGACGTTTGTAGAAGTATACTCTGCAGCTGGATGATGAGAGGATGGGGGTTCATGGAGGGTTTACAGCAGAGACTTCAAATCCTGTGTTCCATGGAGGTAGATAGGTAGGTGGAGTTAGTGATATATATATACATACATATATATATATATATATATATATATATATATATATATATATATATATATACACACACACATCTCTCTCTCTCTCAAGAACTTTGGAGTTGACTGTGCAACATGGGAGACACTGGCACGGGGCTGCTCAGCATGGCTTGCCCACATCAGAAAGGGTGCTGTGCTCTTTGAGCAAAGCAGAATTGAGACAGCACAAAGTAAATGCAGGATGCATAAATTTGGGATATTCATCCCAAATATTCACACAGACTATATGTGCCCAACCTGTGATAGAGCATTCTGAGCTTGTATTGGTCTGATCAGCCACAGTTGGACACACTGAAATTTCACTTTACAATGGTGATGTCATTTTGGTACTCTTCGACGATGGACAACAACCAACCAACATACACATACACACACACACGTATACATATTATATATACACACATATATGTATGTCTATATACACATACATACATATACATGTATATATACACATACACACATCTATCTATACCCACTAACACAGTCAACTCTATCTGCTGGGATCCCCTTGAATCATTGATGGACAGGGAATCTGAAGACAGCTTCCTTCTGCCACTCTAATTTTTAAGTTTCAGGACAGAGCTAGAGCTGTAAGAGAACTCAGGGGCTATCTGGATCAACTTTTTCATTTTCTAGATGAGGAAACTGAGGCCAAGGAGTAATTTGCTCAATAATATACAGGAAGAAATTGGAAAACATTAAGTAAGTTCCTTCCCCTTGAAGTCGAATAGGCAAATTTCACTTAAAAAAGAACACTTTGCTTAATATATACAGAGAAAGAACACTAATGGTGGAATTTCAGGAAACACCAGAAAACCTCAGAATGGTTGAGTAGGAAAGCTGTCTTCCTGGTCAGATCAGACTGCAGATGTGTATTCCTAGGTTAGACCAATGTTGAGATGGAGAGGTATTTATGAGAGATAAAGTTGCATTGCCCACAGGATGGGGTCATGGTTGTTTGATCTTCCTTTTCAAAGAGGATCAACGATGTCATGATAGAGGACCAATGTCATCATGGGGTGACATCTTAACTTGCCCTTGAATTGGATTTAAATGAGACAGAGTTGCACAAAGTTGTCAGCTTCACTTTCTCTTCTAGAGTCACTGAAGTCATTGCAGGACAGAAGTCAAGATGACTGGAGATGGTCCAGGATGCAGTGGATGACTTTGGTGCCTTTGATGGCTGATCAAACTCTAGGTGCTCCACAGCAAATGCTTTAGCTGCCTGCATAGCCATTGGAGCAAATTGTTCTTGTCTGCCTGTTCTGCCAGGGAAGTCTTGGAGGAGACTGATTTGAGATCTTTCAGTTACCCTCAACCTAGTTTAGCCCATTTGTGGAGGTTTTACCAGAGTGAGGCAACTGTACATGGTAGAGCTTCTTGAAGTCATAGGTGAGAGTTAGGTGAAAGGTGAATACTAAAGGTGCCCTGAGAAGGACTTGGCAAGTTATCACACTAGAGGTGCCAGTCCTCCCTGAACCCTCTCCCCGCCCCATACCCCAGTGGGGCCAGATTATATGGGATCTTGCATGCTATGCTGAGGAATTTGAACTTGATCCTATTAATGATGGGGAACCTGGAGGTTTCTGAGCAAGGAATGATGTCCTGGGAGGTGTGTTACTGAGAAAACAGCTCCCATTCTTTACATTTCTATTTCTTCAAGTCCTAGCTTGTATATTTTTCTCCTTCAATAGCAGGAAGTCTCATATCATTCTTGGATCTTGTCTTGATAATAAATCATCCTTGTATAGGATGTCTTTTCCTCTCAAGGCCTCTGGGCTATGCCTTGCTCTCCCAGCTGACCTGCCTTTGCCACACCCCCCAACTGCTATTGGCTTGCCTTCTTTTCTCCTTATCTCTCTATGAGCCTCAGGTTGGCTTCCTCTTAAGGTCAGCTTTCTGTAATTAGAATGGGAGCCACCCAAAGCCTAGTTAAATGCTGGCTTTAGGGGATACAAAGATAAGAAACAACACGGTCTCTACCCTCAGAAGGTTTAACAATTTAATGGGGCCATGTTCATGAAGAATTATGCTACACAGAGTGGAATAAAATAAAGACTAAGGAGAGATCATGACCATGTGCTCCGGAAAACTTTGGGGAAGAAAAAAATTATTTTCATCTGGGGATAATCCAGGAAGCCTTCAGGAAGGAGCTTACAACTGATATAGGCCTTAAAGGATCACCAGCATAGAAACCAAAGCTGGCAGAGATCTCAGAGGTCAGCTAGTGCATCACCCTCATTTTGCAGATGAAGAAACAGAGGCCCAGGTTTGGCCAGATGATTTGGCCAAGGTCTCCCAGATTTTGTAAAAATATTGGAGATGGGGTCTGAAACCAGGTCCTTTGAGTACAAAACTAGTGAGCTAGTGTTTGTTCTTGTTATTTTTAACTACACTACTCAAGAAGGATTCTAAAAGGTGGAGATAAATGAGAAGGGAGTACATTCTAGGTTTGGACAATAAATAGAGACTCTGAAACTTGGATATTTCAAAATGTATATAGACGCTCCCTCCATTGGTGCAGATCATGACCCATGGATGTGTTCTCATCCTGTGCTATTCTTGTCTCTGTCATTTTACAAATCTACCATAGGGCATTTACAACAAACTCTGGAGACCTTTGGTGTGTCTTTTAATATTTCATAGAAACTAGATAGCGGTCTCTTATTCTTTGTTCTTGCTATATAACCTACTCATCTTCTTTTCCAGGCATATAAGTAAAGGATGTTTTTTTAAAAAGTCACTTTTCATATGTGTTGGCTATTGGCAACAGGCTGCAGCCAGTTTATCCCCACCACTGTCTTTCCATTATCTGTTGGGTCCCCTGTTATTAATATTCTTTTTTAAATATTATTTTATTTTTTCTCAGTTGAATGTAAAACTTTTTTTTTAACATTCATGAAAATTTTTTTTTTAGTTCCAAATTCCCTCCCTCTATATTTCCCTCCTTCTTGAGATGGTAAGCCATTTGATAGAGGTTATACATGTGCAATTTTATAAAACACATTCCCATAGTAGTTATATTATGAAAGAAAATATAGATTAAAAAAAACATGAAATAAAGTGAAAAAAATATACTTTGATCTTCATTCAGACTCCATCAGTTCTTTCTCTGGAGGTGTCCTTTCAGACAGTCCTTTCAGATTCTCTAACTCATTCATAGTTGATCATTGCACAGTGTTGCTGTCACTATGTAATGTTCTCCTTACTGCATCAGTTCATGTAAGTCTTCCCAGGTTTTCTGAAATCGTCTTGCTTGTCATTTCTTATAGCACAATAGTATTCCATCACAGCCATGTACTTCTTTAGCTATTAGTTATTTAGTTATTTTTTATTAGTATTCTTTGGAAACCATGGTGTGCTTGACTCTAGTCTCTGATGATGACGTAGTCCTCCTTCCCATCCAGGTCAACTCCTCTACTTACACCTTTGATCCCATCTTCTCTAGCAGTAGTTCTTGAAGTGTGGTCTGAGAACCCTTGGGGATTCCTGAGACTCTTTCAGGTGGTCTTCAATGTCAAAATTATTTTCAACAATAATACTAAAGTGTTTTAATTTGTAATTTGATAAATATTGATGGATATAACTCACATGAACTAATATTCTTTGTGGAGTTCCTCAATAATTTTTAAAGGGGTAAAGGGCTCTTAAGAGCAAAAAAAAAGTTCTCTAGCATATTGCTCCATAACCCCCTTACTAAACTTCACTTTCTCCCAATATACTGTCTTCTTCCCTGCTGCCTATGAATGTGCACAGGTTTTCCCTTTACTTTAAAAATAAGAGAAAACAAAAACAGACACACACTTGATTCTACTATCCCCTCAAGTTGTTGTCCTATATTTCTCCAGTATAAAATAAAGCTAAACTCTTAGTAGGAGCTTTCTTTATCTGTTACCTCTGCTTCCTCTCCATTCACTTGCTCCTGAATCGTTTTCCATCTGGCATCTGATCTCATCTCATCACAATTGAAATAAAACTACTCTCCTCAAAGTTACCAGTGATCTAATAATTACAAAATCCAGGGATCTCAATAGGGATTAAGTGATTTGCCCAGGGTCACACAACTAGTAGGTGTCTGAGGTCAAATTTGAACTCAGGTCCTCTTGATTGCAGGGTTGGTGCTCTATCCACTGTGACCATCTTTTCCCCTGGATAATCTCTCCACTCTGTATTCTCATGACACAGTTCTCTCTTGGTTCTCCTACTTATATGGCTGCTTCCTCTCAGTCTGGATCATCATCCATCTCTCTGTCCCCCCATTCCCACACTGTGAGTGCATCCCAAAGCTCTGTCTTGGACCCTTTACTCTCTCAACACTGTTTCTTCTTACTTTCACATTCTCTCTTTGCATCTCCTCATAGGTTCCTCTGAGCCCCATGTGTAAGAAACCCTCTCTTGAACTGTCCTTCCCATGTAGGAGTCATTGTGTCGCTGAAGACTGGGCTTAGGGAGGTGTGGGCATTTTCCCTTCATCCTATTTCCTTTTACCAACTCAGAGAGGACATGAATTATGCTCAAGGTCACACAGCCCACAGGTGATGGTGGTAAAACCATGAAGCCACAAGGCTCGATTGAGTTGCTGTCTTCTCGTTGTTTGTCCTTTCTTGAAGAGGACTGATGACCCCAAGATACTGCTATCCTTTTGGATGTGATGGGGCACACTTGCCTTGCCTTAGGTCTCTGGCTGAGAGCTGAGAGTGACCTTATCACTGGAGATCTAGTTATGGTGGGTGCCGGAATGCGTAGGTTCAACAGCTGCAGATTGCACAGTATTTGTAGCAGTGATTCAGTGCTTTCCCCCAGACCCATCTGCAGCATGCTAGGTGCACCACTCTATGCTTGGCAGGCAGGCTGTCAGACAGCAGATGAGCATTCTGCATTTTGAGGTGTTGGGGAAATATGAGTTGTTCCACCAGCCCCCACCAATATGACAGGGCTCCTCCATATGACAGCCCTCAGTGAGCATGAAGGCTGGAAGCCCTGGATGCCCTGGAGGAGGTGGATGCCAGTGTGGTGTTTTCCTTACTTGCCACCTGTTATACATCTGTCTGGTCAGCCTCGTTAGGGGAAAGAAAGGTCAATATGTATGTTTTCCAGTCCTATTCTGGGAGAAGGGACATTTGGTCACCGTGAGGATATTGAGGTGTCCAATGCCTTATTGTACTCATGTGGCAGAGGTACATCTGTGTTATGGAGAGGGAGATAACATTTCTGCCTCCTTCAGCTTCTGGTCTTGGGAACATGGCAGTCTGATTGATGCAGCTAGGTGGTGGGGTAGATAGAGCACTGGACCTGGAATCAGATCTGATCTCAGACACATACTGTGTGACCCTGGTCAAGTCATTTAGCCCCTATCATTTTCTCACCAGGGTGCAATCCAGACTCATGTCCCAGAGAAACCTTTGTCCTGGAAGATCACTTTAGCCCTGGAATACTCACCTGGGATGTACCCTGTCTCTGATTGCATGGCACCATCAAGAGTCTCCATTTAAGGAAGATACCAAGGCCAGCCATGTCTCATTCCTCCTGTAATTGTAGACCTCCTCTGCTGTGACCCCCTCCCCCCAGGCCAGCTACCTTCTTCACCGACTCATCCCTATGTTGAGCTCCCTTCCACCATTAGAATGTGAATTCCTTGAGGGTAGAGATTGTCTCTCTTTTTCCTTTTGTTTGCATACCCAACACTTAGAACAGTGCCTGCCATACAGTAAGCACTTAATAGATGCTTGTTGACTGCCTCAGTTTCCTCATCTGTAAAATGGAGACAATAATAGCACCTACCTCCCAGAGTTGTTAAAAGGATAAAATGAGATAATATTTGTAAAATGCTTTGCAACATGGAAAACTCTATATAAATGCTAGTTATTATCATTATTCCTGTTATTTTGTTGTTATTATGCCAGCCTCAGATCTGGACTTGATGTGGCTGCTGGTTTGGTGGACAGGCAACAGGGGATTGGCTGGGATGACTTCTTAAGATTCCTCATCATACGAGGTGTCAGGCTTGTCAGGACTGCGTCTGTCTTACTGGTGCACTAGAAAGGTTCTGGGACGGGCAGTCAAGCGTGCTTCTTGAGACAGCATGTCTGGCAGCTGAATGCTGCTCTGAAGCAGGTCGACATAGATTTATGCTTGTACACGAATTCAATAAACATTCCCAGCTTCCACCCTCCCAGTGAGCAGAACTGGGCTCCGAGAGGGGCTGCAAAGCTGTGGCTTGGTGAGGGTGGCTTTGAACTTAGGCAAGGTCTTCTGGGGGCTGTTTTACTGAATGAAGAGGCATCCTATGAGAGCAGGGGTAAGGTAGTGGTGTGGTATAGTAAAAAAACCCACCAACTTCCCTAGGGAACCTGGGTTCTACTCCTGGCCCTGGATGACCTTGGGTGAGTGACTTCCTTCTCTAGGCCTTGGTTTCTCATCTGTCAAAGGAGGGTGCTGGAATAGATGACCTTTCAAATATTCTAGGATTCTCTGTTACAATTTGGCCAAGGAATATATCAATTAATCAATCAACCAATATTTATTAAGCACTTACTATATGCCAGGCACTGTGCTAAGTACTGGGGATACAAAAAGAGGCAAAAGACATTTCTTGCCCTCAAGAGCTTAAAGTCAAATGGAGGAGACGATATGCAAACGAATGTGTGTGTGTATATATAAATACATACATATACATAGACACATATATATATTTATATATCAAGCTATAAAATAGGATAAATAGGAAATTATTAACAGAGGGAAAGCCCTAGAATAAAGAGGGGTTGGGGAAGGCTTCTTGTAGAAGATGGGATTTTAGTAGATACTTAAAAGAAGCCCTGGAGGTCAGTAGTTTGAGTGGACCAGGGAGAATATTCCAGACATGGGGGACAGCCAGAGGGAATACGAAAGAGAGATGGAATGTCTTGTTTGTGGATCAGCCAGGAGGCCAGTGTTACTGGATGGAAGAGTATATATTGGGGAGTAAGGTATAAGAAGGCTGGAAAGGTAGGAGGGGGCTAGCTCATGAAGGGCTTTGAATGCCAAACAGGTGATTGGGGAGCCACTGGAGTTTAATGAGTAGGGGTGTGACATGATCAGACCTGTGGTTTTAGGAAAATCACTCTAATGACCAAATAGAGGATGGTTTGGATCAAGGAGAGTCCTGAGGCAGGCTGACCTACCTATTGTAAAAATCCAGGTGTTTGGTGATGAGGGCCTGAAGTAGAATGGTGGCAGCGTTAGAGGAGAAAAGGGGGTATATTGGAGAGATGTAAAGGTGAAATCAATAGGTCTTGGCAACAGATTGGTTTGGGCGGGGGGGGGGAAGTGAGAGATAATGAGGAATTCAGGATGGCTCCTATGTTGTGAGCCAGAGGGACTAGGAGGATGAGA
Source organism: Notamacropus eugenii (assembly GCF_028372415.1). Taxonomy (NCBI): domain Eukaryota; kingdom Metazoa; phylum Chordata; class Mammalia; order Diprotodontia; family Macropodidae; genus Notamacropus; species Notamacropus eugenii. The sequence goes on along the minus strand of NC_092876.1, from coordinate 278,790,252 downwards.
TTGCCTTTAGAGGGAAGAAAGGAGCGGGGAAGGGTTTTGTGGGAAAGACGAGTTTTGTTTTGGACATATCTACTGGACATCTAGTGGGAGATATCTGAAGGGCAGGTGGAGATGTGAGATTGGAGGTCAGCAGAGAATCATCAGCATAGAGATGGTAATTATATCAGCATGGAGATGGTAATTAAATCCGTGGGAGCTGATGAGTTCACCGAGTGAAGCAGCAAAGAGGGCAAAGAGAAGAGGGCCCAGGACAGAACCCTGAGGGACATGTAGGGTTGGAGGGGATGATCTTGAGCAGAAGTCAGCAAAGGAATGGTTAGATAGATAGGAGAACCAGGAGAAAGTGGTATCCCAAAAACCTAGAGAGAAGAGATTGTCAAGGAGGAAAGAGCAATCGGTGGTGTCAAAGGTTGCAGAGAACTCAAGAAGAATGAGAATCAAGGGAAAAAAAACATTAGATTGGCAACTAAAATATCATTAATAACTTTGGAAAGAGCAGTTTCAGTGGAATAATAAGATTGGAAACCAGATTTGAAGGGGTTAATCTTTTGACGTGTATATCTTCTCTCCTTAACTTTATTGTCAGTCACTTAGTGAAGGCAGGGACCATGGCTTGTACCTCTTTCTTCTGGGTCCCAAGTGGCTAGAATAGTGCCCTGTTCCTGGTCTGTTTGTTGGTGATTGTACTGACCTCTCCAAGACAAGCTAGGGGCATTGTTTTGAAGTCAGACCCCTGAGAATATCCAGGGATTCTGGGTACTGCTATTCACTTGTGTCCTGGGAAATAATAATAACAATGTACTTATGTATTGCTTGGAGGTTTACGAAGAGCTTGTGTTACAGCTTTGTGAAATAGGTAGTACAAGTATTATGATCTCCATTTTGCTGATGAGGAAGACGAGTTCCATAGAGATTAAGTAACTTGACTCCTAGTATACAGCTAGGAAAGGTTAGTAGTAGTGCTTGACTCCAGAACTTCTGATTTGAAGTCTAGGGTTCTTTCACTATGCTGTGCAGAAAAAATGTCTGACTTAAAAGTTTTAAAAATGCAGTCCTGCTTCCACTTGATTAAAAAAGATATTAAAGAGATTAAAAAAAGAAAGAGAAAAGCACAGTAGTTCAGATAAAAACAACCAACACATCAATCAACTATTTAATGCATACCAGGCACTATGCTAACTCCTGGGGATACAAAAAAAGACAAAAGACATTCTCTGCCCTCAAGGATCTCACAGTCTAATGGGGGAGACCACATACAGACAAGTATGTACTGAATTATATTCAAGATAAATAGGAAATAATTAATTGAGAGAATGCACCAGAATTAAGGGGGATTAGGAAAGGCTTCCTGTAGAAGGTGGGATTTTAGTTGGGACTTTAAGTAAGCCAAGGAGCTTAGTTGGTGGAGCTGATGGAGAACATTTCAGGTGTGGGGGACAGCCAGAGAAAATGCCCAGAGCCGAAAGATGGGTGTCTTGTTTGTGGAACAACAGAGAGGCCAGTGTCACTGCATTGAATAGTATGTGGCAGGGAGTGACATATTAGAAGACTGAAAAGATAGGAGGGAGTCAGGTTATGAGGGGATATGAATGCAAAACTGAAGATTTTGTATCAACTGAGTCTGATGGTATATACACTATTTCACTGAGTCCTCCATCTTTACAAAGAAGGGAGGGAGGTACATTTATCTAGAGATGGTCAAGGCTCACTGATGCCTAATGTGATTGTTAAGGGTCCTGGGACTTTTCATACAGTCATGCCCAATAGAATAAAGGACTCAAAGCATATAATCGAGGTAGCCATTGCTGACCTTATGGCAGAGAACTATTACTGCCCATCCTTCATATCACAAGGCATGATATGAAACTCTCTCTATACATGCACATATATGTGTATATACACACATATACTTCAAGCAATTTCTAATATATGCTAATTTTTTAAAAAATTAAATATATAATTTATTTATTTTCAGTTTACAACATTCACCTCCACATTGAATTCCAAATTTTCTCCTCATCTTTCCTCACCCTACCACCCACTTCAGGAGAGTGTGCACCCCATCCACCCCTTCTGCCAACCTGTCCTCCCTTCTATCACCCCCCCCCATCCCCTCCCCTCTATTTTCCTGTAGCACAGGATAGAATTCTATACCCCATTGCCTGTACATCTTATTTATGGGAATTTCTTTAGGGACAAGATGGTCGTAAGAGTAAAAAGAACCAAGACACAGAGAAGGTCACTCTGGTAAATAGCCTCCAGATCTCGTCTAATTTTCATATCTTCCCTACTTTCAACACCCTAAAGGTGCAAAATCAGGTTAAGAGCAGCAACCCCTTGGCCTAGGTGTTCCCTGCTAAGAGGGAAGCTCAGAATGGATGCAAACTTTATTTGGGTTGTTGGGAGCAGCTGCTGCCTTCTTGTCCTCACAGTTCAGTTGTAGAGCCTTCTTGTGGTAATAAAGAGGTAGATGACAGAATCACAGACTCAGTGTTGGTAAAGATCTCAGAAGTCATTTAAACTCATTCATTCCGGAACAGTGGCATAACCAGCAGACCTTATGCTTATAAACCTCAGGTGAAACAGAACCTGCGCTTGCTGCCCTATGCACTTTGCCTCATTAAACTGGTCACTCTTGCCCCAACTTGAAGGTCACTAATGGGTAGCAGCAGATTTCAGAGGCTCAGAGTTGTCTGCTAGAATAATAAACATATATTAATTATATAAAGATAGTTAGGTGGTGTAGGGGATAGAGCACTGGATCTGGGGTCAGGAAGACCTGAGTTCATATCCAGCCTAGACGCTATGTGAACTTGGGCAAGTGACTTAACTGGTTTCTGCCTCAGTTTCCTCAGCTGTAAGCACTTACCTCTCAGGATTCTTGTATGAGGATTAAGTTAAATATTTGTAAGTCACTTTGTAAACCTTAACATGCTCTATAAATCTTAGCTATTACTGTTTGTTAATAATAACTGTTTTTAACCAAACCTGTGATTTTTAACAATTTAGAGAATTCCCAGTGAGGAACTCCCTCTACCAATGAAATTTTTAATTTATAAAAATTTCTAATTTATAAAACAGTGAGAAGTGAAATGACTTGTCCAGGGGGTCACAACCAGTATGTGACAGTCAGAGACTTGAAGCTAGATCCTCCTGACTTGGAGGTGATTTCCCTAGGCACTATTTCACAAAGCTAATAATAGCCAATAATCATCATTGATGTTTATATAGCAACTTCATTTGTGCAAAGCACCTGACATATATTATCTCATTTGATTATTGCAATAACTGTAAGGCAAGTCATTTCCATTGAGAAAACCAAGGCTGAGAGGGGTTATATGACTTTTCTAAGATCACCCACTTAATATTCTACGTGGAATTCAACCCCCGGCCTTCCTGACTTTACATTCAGCTCTTTATCCACTACATCAAACTACCTCTGGTCCTTTCAGTGAATCTCTAATGGTGGAATGCCAGGCAACGTGATAGGTACAGAGAGGAAGTACTTTGGGGGCAAGTAGCCTTTCCCAGCAGCCCTGATATTGCAGCTTTCAGTCAATCGCCTTCTCTAGTCATAGTAAAACTGATTGGCAGCTGGCTGGGGAACTGTCCTTTCCTGAATGCCTGCAGTCTTCCACTGACTAGCCTGAGCTAGTGAGGCTGCCCCCTCCTGGCTTTTTCTTCCTTCTCCCCTCATCTCTCTTTAATCCTCCAGATGCTGCAGCTGCTTGCCCTGCCTTGCGCCCCCTCGCCCGCTGCTACTGATTGCTGTATGAGCTGTTCCATTTATAACAGCCCCACGCGGCCCAGACAGCCTGAGCCGATCCAGAGGCGGGCCCCACTCTTGATTACCGCACTAAAAATAACAATGCTGCTTCTGATGAGAGCTGGGGCTTGGCTCCCCCTCCTCCGGCAGCTCACATTACTTTCTCTCATTCCTGCACAATGGTTTGGGGGAGCCTGGGAGGATGGAGAGGATGGGCCCTACTGTTCCATCACCAGCCACCACCCTCAGTTACTGACTCATTCAGTCCCTATCACTCTTGTGCTCTGGCTCTGAAACAACAGAACATCTGGGATGGATGTGGAACAATACAACCATCCATATGTCCAGATGTTTTCTGTAGGTGATGGCATGTGAGTTTTTCTGAAACTTTTGTCTAGATGTTTTTGTATGGTGTAGACATAGCTTCTTGGTGCTCTCAGGATGGAGTTGTATAGTTTGTACAGTATTGTTGGCAACTTTCAATTACCCAAGCTAATGGAGGAGGAGCCGTGTATGCAGATAATCCCAAGGGGTCGATGGTTCCAAAGCTATTTCTAGTTCACTTGCCTTTGCACATGGGTGTGGTTGAAGGTCTCAGAATTCATGCTCCCTCAGACTCAGTGACAGAATCTGATAATGAAACGTATGTATCTCCTTCCTGGTCACATACCACAGATTATCATGGGTTAGCCATCCCTTCCTTGGTCAGTTAGTCAGGGTTCAGGAGTATGAGCAGGGGAGGAAATTAATGTTCTGTCTGGTTGATGCTGTGTTTCACTCTGGTATCTTCTGTGCCAGGGGTGGGGAACCTGTGGCCTTGAGGCCACATGTGGACCTCTAGGTCCTCAAATGGGGCCCTTTGACTGAATCCAAATTTCACAGAACAAATCTTCATTTTTTTGTTTGAGAGGCTGAAGATTCCCCACCCCTGTCCTGGGCCAAGAAAGGGACAGCTGTCTGTCAGGGAAAGTCATACGGCTACATAGGTAGGGGGGTGCTATATAGTGGGTGCTTCAATGCCAGGCAAAGGAGTTTGAGCTAACCTTGAGGGCTAATAAGGAACCCCTGAAGATTATCAATCAGAGGATGGACCCAATTAGTGCTCAGAGAATCTTAGTTTTATTGTCCAGATGAGGGCAACCAGGACAGTGAAAAGCCCAGAAGTCATGCCATATGAGGACTGGTTGACTGACAAAAAGAGCAAGTATATTCCCTTCTTTGTGTGGCAACTATAGGACAAGGTTAGAAGGGATGTAAGTAAACTGCTTCTTTTCAGCCAGAGATATAAGCTCTTAGCCTTGGAGGCCAGAGGCTCGGGTCTAGTCAGCCTACTGGATGAACCAGGACTGCTCCATTCTGATCTCATGGCACTTTATTTTCCTCTTATAAAAATGATAAAAGCTGACATTTATGTGGTTTATTGCAACTATTCTCTCTTTCGTTATTCACAACAGTCTTCTGGCATTGGCAGTACAGACTTTTTTTCACACTGAGAAATAAAGGACCTGATTAGAAAAAGTAAGAGGTCAGAAAGGTTGAGCAATGAGCATCATTGGGTCGGGGACTTTAGAGCCAGCGGAGACTTTAGAAGTCATCTGACCCAACCTCCTCATTTTACAGATGAGGAAACGGAAGCACAGAACAGTAAAACGACTGAGATGATGTGGCTAGCAAGAGAATAGAAGGCCCTTTGACTCCAAAGCAGTAAGTGAATGGAGCATTTATTAAGCACTTACTGTGTTCAAATCACCGTGCTGGAGATACAAACAGGCAAAACTGTCCCTGCTCTCAAGAAATTCACACTTTAATGGAGTTTAATTCTATTGAGGGTGTGTGCGTATGTGTGTGTGCACATGGGCACACACACATATATATGGAATATACATACACACATATGTATTTGTTATTAAATCATTTCAGTTGTGTCCAACTCTCTGTGACCTCATTTGGGTTTTTTTTGGCAAAGACACTGGAAGTGATTTGTCATTTCCTTCTCCAGCTCATTTTATAGATAAGGAAACTAAGGCAAACTGGGTTAAGTGATTGACCTGCCTGGGGTCACAGTCTTCCTGAGTTCAAATCTGGCCTCAGACACTTATTAGTTGGGTCTTTCTGATTCTAAGCCCAGCGTTCTATCCACTGAATCACCTAGCTGCAAATACACACGTACACACATGTGTATATATGCTATATATGTACATATAGTAAGTATATGTGCATATATTTATAGATATGCAGTATATATACACAAATATATGTAAATATGCCCTACATGTATACATATCTGTAAGTATAAATGCATATGTATAAGTATATATGAAATATATACACATGTATCATATATGTAAATGTATTATATATGTATGTGTATTATATGTATAAATATATGTATATATGAAGGGCAACTCTGAAGCACAGTAGATAGAGGGCTGTGCCTGTAGTCCGTAAGACTCATCTTTCTGAATTCAAATCTGACTTCAGATGCTTACTACTGTGTGACCCTGGGCAAGTCACTTAACTCTGCCTCAGTTCTTTATCTATAAAATGAAATGGAGACGGAAATGGCAAACCATTCCAGTATCTTTGCCAAGAAAAATCCCAAATGGGATCATGAAGAATCTGACATGACTGAAACAACCCAACGACAACATGTGTGTATATATGTGTATATATACTTATATATAAACACACGTACATATATGTACACACAAATACATCTCAACATATACTATATATGTAAACTGTAAATATCTATGAACATATAAACATACATGAATACATACGTGTGTATATGTGTGTGTCTATGCATTCATGTACTCTTCTATTTGTGTTCCATGGTTGAGTGCAATATCAGAGGATCTGGGTTCAAACCCCATTTCTGAAACTGCTATGTGAATTTGTGTATACATGATTTGTCTTCTAATGACCTCAGTTTTTTCGCCTGTGAAATTAGAGGTTAGATTAGATGACTTCTAAAAATCTCTTCCAACTCTAAAATATGACCCACTGGCACAACCTTGGAGAACCCATTGTCACTTACATACCATAATGAGGCATTAGAGTAGGATTTTGTACTATTCTGCTTCTGTAAAATCTTTAGCTTCTGCCCCTTCCTCTCTATTCTCACTGCGACCTTGTTATCATCTGACTATATACTATAATAGTCTTTCAACAAATCTTCCAGCTACCACTTTCCGAACCATCCATCATATCTTGCAAGATTAAGAACAATAATAGCTAACATCTATATAGGGCTTTTGGTTTGCAAAGTTCTTTATATAGGCTATCTCATTTGATCCTTGCATCAAACCTTTGAGCTAGGTGTTGTTATCCATGTTTTACAGATTAGAAACTTTAGACTCAGAGAGGTTGCAACTTTCTCTGAATCACACTGCTAGTAAATCTCTGCGACCAAATTTGAAGCAGAATGTTCTGCTTCTGGCTTTAACTCCAGTTCTTCTATCTATGACACCACCTAGATGACTAATCTTCTTTCCTTATTGTCTACCAAGGCAAGTTCAAATTTCTTTTCCTGGCATTGACATGCTCTACAATTTGGCATAACCTCACCCTTCTAGATTCATTTCACTCTATTTCCCTCCATTTATTATTTCCCGTTAAAATTTTCTCCACCCACCATACAAATTCTATGCTTTCCCTCCTCCAAGTTTTTGCTTATGCTGCTCTCTACTTACCTAGAATGTCCTTCCTTCCTTCCTTTCTTCCTTCCTTCCTTCCTTCCTTCCTTCCTTCCTTCCTTCCTTCCTTCCTTCCTTCCTTCCTTCCTTCCTTCCTTCCTCATCTTGAATTGTTAGCTTTCCTTGAAAGCCCAACTTAAATATCACTTCCTTATAGAATCTCAGAAATCTCAGAGTTGGAAGGGAATTTAGTGCCCATCTAGACCAATTCATACTTGAAGAGATATATCTTTCATATAGTTAATGAGTGAACATCCAACCCTACTTTAAGACCTCCAGGGAGGGGTAACTCATTACCTCCCACATGTGCCTATTTTTCTTTGAGACATCTATAATTTCTAGGAAGTGTTTCCTTGCATTAAGCAGAAATTCGCCTCCTAGTAACTTTCTAGTTTCTGAACCTAGTTCTGCCCTAGGTTAATCACTCTCTCACAAGATGCTGAAAGGCAGCTATGAGGTCTTCCCTGGGTCTTCTCTAGGCTTAAACACCTCCTTTCCTTGAATAAATCTTTATATGGAACAAACATCAGGGCCTTCAATCTTAGTCACTCTCTTTGGGATGCAGTCCAACGAATCAATGTTCTTCTTCCACTTTGGCATGCAGAGCTCCATCCAGTATTTCAAATGTGGTCTGACCAGAGTGGGAACCATCATTTCCTTATTCCTGGATATTATGCTTCTTCCTCCAAGAAGTTTTTTCTGATCTCCACAGTCAAAACCAATCTTTTCCCCCTAGGGATTTCACAAAGCACTTAGTTTGCTCCTCCCATGAGCACTTTTTCACATATTACTTTGTAGTACTGTTAGCTGTTAGGGGGGCAGTGTAGAATTTGTATTGTGTGTTAGCCCCCTAATAGACTATAGGGCAGGGAATATATTTTATCTAAACTTTCCAGTACCCCTAGAGTCTAGCACAGAGCTCTGCCTACTGTAAGAGCCTAATAACTATTGGATTGAATAGTAATTGCTTAGGATATTTATGTTGAATGAGAACTAAACAGATTAGAAGGTAATTCCAGTAAGAAGTTGAGAGCTTGATTTATGGTAGAAAAACATGGCAGTTTATTCCCTCCTGGAAAAGAACTTTAGTGATTAAACTTTGTGGTTTGGTAATGGTTTCTAAGTGTTTTCTCACCAGACCAACAGCTCTTGGGTCTACTTGAAAGCAATCTAAAAATGTAGGAATTGCCATATTGGACCAGACTATATGATTCAGTTAGGCTAGGATCCTGAGTCTCCAAGAAAAGTGCTGTAAATGCATTTGACAGTAGCTGTCCTATCTGAGCTCACATGAAAAGCTGAGTAGACATCTGCTCTTTTCAGTAGCCATGTGTAGTCTTGTCATTCACAAATTGGTTTAAACCTTTTTTGAATCCATTTCTTCCTTCCTTCCTTCCTTCCTTCCTTCCTTCCTTCCTTCCTTCCTTCCTTCCTTCCTTCCTTCCTTCCTTCCTTCCTTTCTTCCTTCCTTCCTTCCTTCCTTTATTTTTTCAAGTACCACCTCCTAGGGAAATGAGTCCATGAATTGATTACCTTCTGTGTAAATTGATACTTCTCTTAATTTCTCTAAGCATCCCTCCTGGAGTTTGATTTGCCCCCTCCCTACTCCCAACTTGGTCATGCAAGATTTAGTGAATAAATCCATGAATGCTTATCCATGAGAGAATGGGTCTTGATCATATTCTCTCTCAAATTTTCTTCTTTCATAATGAAGAGTCCTGATTTTTAGTTTATCCTTATTTGTCATCCCCTTCTCTCTATGACTAGCTATTTTACCTTTCCTTCTTACCTTTCTTTAGCATTATTGTATCTTGCAGGAGTTGTGGTGACTGCTTGTTTATACCAATCTTAGAAACAAAGACCTGAGAGATTTGGGAGAGGACCAGATGGAGAAGAAAATAGCTTCAGGTGTTAATTACCATTTATTTAGATACATAACCAGGAAGAAGTAGCAGATAAACTTGAAAAATCTCATTAGGACTGTTAAGGAGTCTTTGAAAATGTACATCTTTTGTTTTTGTTTTTTTGATTAAGAAGTTGTCATCTTGAGCATTGTCAAACTAATCAACTACTCTTTGGCTGACTCTTTTTTCCTTTACACACACACACACACACACACACACACACACACACACACACACAGACACACACACACACACACGTCAGTGATGTATTGGGAAAGGATTGCATTTTATGTTCCATTTCCAATGTCCTTTTCCAGAAGGCTGAGTATTCTACTGACATTGTTAGACATGGCAGCCCAAGGATGAACATCCTGAGAGAAGCCCACATTCACTGCATCTCTTGAGTCTTATTTCCTTATTGGTCAAATGAGGGGATTGGGCTAGATGGACTAAGTTCCCTTCTACTTTCTACTCCCATGATTTATTATCTCCCAGATTTCAGATCCCCTTGTCACAAGGGACTGGACTGAGCTGTATAGGTGATAAAGGAAAATAAACAAGGGAAGATCCCAGGATCCATGGGAAGGATGGGTAAGAGAAAAAGGATAGTCTAAGCCACAATCTGAAAGGTTAAATAGAGTAAATGGTCAAGTCAAAGTATTTACTGACAAACAAATCCACAGGGCTCAAGAGGAGATTTATAATGGAGGCTAGAGCAAAGCCAAAGAGACGTCAGCACGGGGTAGATTAGAAACTCTGTGTAATAGAAACACCACAGATTGTCAGTGAATGAATATTGTTCTCTCCTTGAGGCAACATCCTTTCATAGTGTTGATGGGATAGTTATTTTAATTTAATTTTTTTAATTAACATTCATTTTCTCTCCCTCCTACCTCTTTATCTCTCCCTCTCTCCCTCCCCCAGACCAAGATAAATAGAAACTTTGGAACAAATAAATATAGTCAAGGAAAACAAATTTCCAAATTAACTCACATCCAAAAATTTATATCTCATTTTACATATTAGTCCATCACCTCTCTGTTAGTATGTGGGCAGCATTCTTCATTACTAGTCTCTCAAACCATGGCTAATCACTATATCAGTCAAAGTTCTTAAGTCTTTCAAAGTTGTTGGTTTTTACAGTATAAATTGTTCTCCTGGTTCTGATAATTTTGTCCTGCATTAGTTCATGTAAGTCTTTCTAGATTCCTCTGAAGCTATCTATTTCAGCAGTTCTTATGACACAGTAGTGTTTCAATGCATCCATATACTATACTTTGTTTGATCATGCTCCCAAATAGACTATAACCCCAAAATCAAAGAAAGAAGAAAAGGACACATATATACATAAATATTTATAGCAGCTTCTGTGTGTGTGTGTGTGTGTGTGTGTGTGTGTGTGTGTGGTGGTAAAGAATTGGAAACAAAAGGGAGTGGTATGCTAGTTATGTCTTCTACTCATTCACCTGTGTGGGACCAGACATCAAGCCCCTCTCCTGGATCAGAGTTTTAGATTTTATGCAGGTGGTTTGTATTTTTTAAAATCCCTAAATACATTCTCTTACACTTGCCCACGTTAAAACATCTGCCACTTTTCTTCCCACTCACATGGACTCATAAGATTTTCTGTCAATCTTTCCCCATTGGCTTAGCTTTTCATTACCTAGAAGAGTTTATTCTCATGTGTAGATGCAGATTTCACCGAACACTTCCTCCTTCAGTTAATTTATAAAGATATTAAATGACTGCTCCTACCACTGATCCCTGAAGGACTTTTTAAAACTTTGCTAGCTAGAGAAGTGTTCATTTATCCTTACATTTTGTTTCTACTCTGTAATTCTGATCCAATAACAAATAACAAACTTAATGTTACGCTGAGTCAATTTTAAAAATAGCACTCTTGTTTTTGGTGGGCCCTTGTTAAAAAGCTTTTTAGAAAGGGTAAGCAAGTTGAGTATACTAGCTCTGCCTAGCTACTTGGAAATTTATCCCTTCAAAATTCCTCTTTCTTTATGCTTCTCCACCCAATCCATTAAAAGGTCTTCAATTTACACTGACTATTTAACTTCTCCATTGAAAGATATCTTATTCTTTTTTCAGAGTTTCATTATTTCTTCTACCTAACTGACCCCAGCATAAGGAGGGTCCAGTTTCATTCCCCTTCTTTTTTTTTTTTGTTAATTTAATTTTATTATTATTATTTTTTAATGTTTTACAATCACTGCCATAAAATTAAGATTTTATCCCCCCACACCTACTCCCCACTACCCCCCTCCCTCCCCATGACAGCATACAATTCTGTATAGGTTCTACATATGCTTTCCTATTGAGTACATTTTCACTATAGTCATGCTATGTAGTCAGACTAAAATAAATGAAAGAAATCATATAACAAATCAAAACATGATACACAAAAACACACACACACACAAACATGATCTGCTACATTCTGCGAATGACTTCCATATTTCTTTCTCTGAGTGTGGAAAGCGTTTTGCCTTAGAAAACCACCATTGGGGTTGTTTTTTTTTAAGTAAGTTCTTGCGTTATTACGAAATTCCAAGTCTGCCAGAAAAAACTCTCACACACTGTGGTTGTTGCTGTGCACAAAGTTCTCCTGGTTCTGCTCCTTTCACTCAACATCAGATCATATAAGTCCTTCCAGGCCTCTCTGAAGTCTTCTTGTTCATCATTTCTTATGGCACAATAGTACTCCATTACATTCATATACCATAATTTATTCAGCCATTCCCCAATTGATGGGCATCCCCTTGACTTCCAGTTTTTGGCAACTACAGAGTGCTGCTATAAATATTTTTGTACATGTGGGACCCTTTCCCATTTTTATGGTCTCTTGGGGATACAGTCCTAGTAGCGATATTGCTGGGTCAAAGGGTATGCACATTTTTGTAGCCCTTTGGGCATAGTTCCAAATTGCTCTCCAGAATGGTTGGATGAACTCATAGCTCCACCAAAAATGAATTAGTGTTCCAACTCTCCCACGTCCTCTCCAGCATTTATCATTTTCTTGTTCTGTCATGTTTGCCAATCTTATAGGTGTGATGTGGTACCTCAGAGTTGTTTTGATTTGCATCTCTAATCAAAAGTGATTTAGAGCATTTTTTCATATGATTATAGATATCTTTAATTTCTTCCTCCGAAAATTGCCTGTTCATATCCTTTGACCATTTATCAATTGGGGAATGACTTGTATGGTTATACATTTGAGTCAGTTCTCTATATATTCTAGAAATGAGGCCTTTATCCCCGAGCTTAGCTGTAAAAATTCTTTCCCAATTTACTACATCCCTCTGAATTTTGGTTGCATTGGGTTTGGTTGTGTAAAAACTTCTCAGTTTAATGTAATCAAAATTATCCATCTTGCATTTCATAATGCTTTCTATCTCTTCTTTAGTAAAAAATTCTTCCCTTCTCCATAAATCTGATAAATACACTTTTCTTTGCTTCTCCAGTTTATTCATGGTATCAATCTTTATACTTAAATCATGTACCCATTTTTAGAACCAGAGCAGCATATGAGGCATGGCATCACATCCCCTGATGATCTTGATCTGGATCATGCTTTGGATATGCTCTATAGGGTCAGATCTCTGGAGTAGTAAGGGCCATCTAGTCCAATCATCTCATTTTACAAAGTCAGAAACTGAGGAATGGAGTGGTTAAGTGTCTTGCTCAAGATCATACAGGTATTTGATTCTTTGACTCCAATCTTGCATCCCAGTGTCTTCCAACGGTATAGTGTATTGATTGATTACCTGTGTGTTCTTGGGAAAATCAATTCACATCTCTGGGCCTTAGTTTCTTCATCTGTAAAATAAGGCTCTGGACTAAATGACCTCTAAACCTCAAAGTCTTCAAAATCTAAACATTCTATAGTATCATCTTTCCCTCTCCCATCCTACATCTCATGCCTATAGGAAGTTTAGGGGGAAAATTCCTGTGTGGCCCTGGTTTCTCAGAAGGTATTTTGCAAAGTTGGTCTTGCGGAGGTCATCTGAAACCTGGGAATTCCACTTTCCTCTCTGGACACGTAGTGCTTTGGTTATTCTCTTTGGGAGCTCGTGGGGACTCTCATGGCATGAAATTGGATCTGAATTGCCCTTTACAGATACCATCACGCCCATGATTAGCTTAGAAGCAGCTGAAAGCAGTGAAAGGTTCCTTGTAGTAAAGTCCTCCAATATCCTCCCTTCAAGTCCGTGGATCCTTCAAATCTAAGTTTAGTCATGCCCTTGAGGTCTGACTCTCCAGTGGTTCCTACCCCAAAGGAATCTGAATGCTGGCCGCTATGTACTGCATAAAAGGACCTTCACCGTGGGCCTTTCTAGGATTTCTTGGGAAGAGTCTGCATCTGCAGCATAGGGGAGATTGGTGTTTGTTTGTTGGGTGGGAGGGTGGGGGAAGGAAATGGAGAAGAAGGGAGTCTAGGGGCTAGATGGCAAGAGGACTAAATTTGGAATCAAGGCATCTGGGTTCTAATCCTGACTCTTTGATGAAACCATCAAATGACCCTCACTTTTATTTTCCTTTGTAAAGTGTAGGAATTGGACTAAGACCCTGACCAGCTCAGAAATTCCATGACACACTCTTGGAATTCTATTCAATTTAATAAGCATTTATTCAGTTCCTACTGTATGCCAGGCACTGTGCCAGGTGCTTGACATACAAAGAAACATGAAACAGTCCCTGTCTATAAGGAGGCACATTTTACTAGAGAGAGAAAAACATGCATAGAGAGAAACAAATACAAAATGTGTACAATGTAAACTCAGGGGTGGGCCAGGAAGACTTCTAAGAAGAGAGAAGGTAGAGCTGGGAATTAGGAAAAGCCTGGGCAGCTCTCAACATGTACCTCGAGGATGACTAGGGTTTCCAGGAAGCAGAGGGAGTGCCTTCCAGGAATGGGGAAACAGCCTACACAAAGCTACCAAGGCTAGAGATGGAATTTCATGTAAAGGAAACGGCAAGTAGACCAGTGAGATTAGAATATGGAGTACTTATAGGGGGATAATTAATGTGAGGTTAGTCTAGAAAGACTGGTTGGGGTTTCGTGGCAACCTGAGGGCTCTTGGTTTGGGGACTCAACATCCCATTCTTCTTCCCCAAACCTTTGCCTTTCTTTTTGCAAACAGCTTCTGGTAAGGTCCTACCTTCTCCAGGGAGTCCTCCTTGATTAATTGGTAGAGGCAGCCAATTCTTCCCCCTTGTCAAGCATTCAAACTCCCCACTTTCCTTCTCTGATCCATGTGTTTTTAGCTTGCCCAATCCACATAGCTTTCTCTCCAGAGTGTTTGTATGGTTTATATGTATATGTTTCTGGCTAAGATTCTTCTTTCTGAAGCCAGTCTCCCTGCCTCGTTTTCCCTCCCTCCTCCAATCAATCCATCCTACATTGCTGCTGCCAGATTAATCTCTCCAGTTCACAGTTGTGAGCACCCCTTCTGCTCAGAGCAGTTCAGTGATTCCCTGTTGTCTACTAAATAATGACCAGGTGCCTTAACCTGGTGTTCAAGGCCTTCTCAATCTAATACCATACTATCTTTCTGGTCTTATCATATACTACTCCCCTTTACCTGTGTTATGTCCTAGCCAAATTAGATGATTTGTCATTGTGTCTCTCATCTCTGCCTCTGTCTTCACTCACATTATTCCCTGTGTTTAAAGTGTCCTCTTTGAAGCACAGCCAAAATGCACCTCCTGCACTGAGCCTTTGCTGGACCTCCCCATCATCATTGTAGCCTCATGGATTTTGATCTGACCATATCAGTCCTCTCCCTCTCATATTCCCCAGAGCATGTTGTTTGCACCTCTTTCATGCACACCTATATTATTTGGTATTATAGTTATTTGTATATATGTTGTTCCGCCCTATGCAATTTCAAATTCCATGAAGTCACAGACCATGTTTTATTCAATTCAATGACTTTTCTTCTTCTTCTTCAAACTGTAACAGTACATGGAAAACTGGCCTCTCAGTAAGAAGTCCTGGGATCAAGTTTTTCTGCCGATATTGACCGGTGGCATGAGTCTGGGCAAATCATTTAACCTCCCAGTGCCCCAGAAAACCTCTAAGGCTCTAAGGGGCATCAGGGGAGGTAATTTTCTCACCAAGAATTTCCTTTTACAAACAAAATCAGTGGCCCAGACCAACAGGATGCTGTGCAAAGTGTTAAACTAGACTCTAGGGCAAGGGTTCTTCATTGGGGGTTTGTGAATGTGATTTTTAATGTATTTATGTAATTAATGCATGATGCATTTCAATGTTATGTTTCCTTTCTAATCCTATATATTTTATTTATGCATTTAAAAGCATAATTCTGAGAAGAGGTCTATCCATAGGCTTTGCCAGAATGCCAACGGGTTCCAGGACACACAAAAAGCTTAAGGTTTTCTGCTTTACATATATAATAATGATGATGATATCTTACGTTTATATAGTGCTTACCATGTGTGAGGCACTGTGCTAAGTGCTTTACAGTTATGTCCTTTTTCCTCACAAGAGCCCTGGGATATAGGTAATAGGATTATCCCCATTTTTCAAATGAGGAAACTGAGGCAAACAGGTTAAGTGACTTGTGTAGGGTCACACAGTGTCTGAGGGAAGATTTGAACTCAGGTAGTCCTGACTGCAGGCCAGGTACTATATTCACTGTGTCACCTAGCTGCCCCCAACGTGGAAAAACAATGCAATTTCTATCCTTAAGAAATTTAGAGTCTAGTAGGGGAAATTAATGACAGTGGATAGAGTGCTAGGTCTGGGGTCAGGAAGACCTGAGTTCAAATGTGGCCTCAGACACTTACTAGCTGTGTAACCCTGGGCAAGTTGCTTAATCCTGTTTGCCTCAGTTTATCTGTCCAATGAGCTTGAGAAGGAAATGGCAAACCACCCCAGTATTTTTGCCAAGAAAATCCAGATGGGATCATGGAGAGCTGGACATGACTGAAAAATGACTGAATAGCAATGAAGAGGAGAGTCATTATGTAAGACAGGAGCATCCTATAAAGTAGAGTGTGATGAGGGCAAAGGAGACAAAGTTGTCTAGGAAAGTGTAAAGAAGGAAAGAACACAGAGTGGGGAGTGGGTGGTTACGGGCTGTGAGAGAGGGGCAGGGACACAGAAAGTCTTTATAGGAAGAAACTCCCCAGGCTGGACCTGAAAAAAGAAGGATTTCAACAGATGGTAATGAGTAGGGAATGGGCTTATGAAAAACAAAACTTAAAATTCCATAAAACAGCTGTAATACATGAGTGAAATCATCCCCCACTTTTGTGATAAAACACTGGCCCAATTGACAGCCCTAATAGGGAAAGGATCCCAGGCATGAGGCCATGACCTAGGTAAAGGTGAAGTGGGGGGGAATGGGACTAGATAAAGACAAGTAGTTGAGTTTGGTTGAACTTCTGAATGAATCCAAGGGAATAGTTTTTCCTCAGCTTCCTTCATGCTCTTAAAATGAGGCTGTGTAGTACAATCAATAACAGACACACTATGAATACCTCTCCCAGCTTCCTAGACTCTGAAGTGACCAGATGATGGCTCACTGGAGCCCCCAAACCCACACAATCCTCAGAAGAAAGTGCCAGCACTCCCTTGGAGTGCAGCCCTCCGGGCTCCCCATGGCTTCTCCCCTGATGTTCTCATAGCAGGCCCTGTGCTCTATCTAGCCCATCCTCTTTAGCTCCTGCCAGCTCCCAGTTCTCTATTCTCTCAAGGGCTCCTCTTCCATAAATTAATGTTTTGTTCCCTTTCACTGCTTGGCATGGTGCTTTGCACATGCTTACTTATACAAATAGATCTGTGAAATACTCAGGTAGGTATTCCCTCCAGCAATGAAGATTGTAGCCCATTCCCGTGAGTCTTGTCCGTGTCCTCCTATGGCAGGTCCAAGGGGTTCTGCCCAACGTCATGTTGCAGCATGGACCTTCCTTGATTTCTCTGGACATCTTAAGGATGAAACTTATGGGCCTTTCCTTGTTTCCTTTTGCCACAGGCTGTGCTTTTAACGCTGGCTAAATAAACATTTATTGAAGTTGCATCTGAAAATATGTAGACTTGGAAATGACCTTGATCTAGGGTAGGGACTGCATCATATGCTTTTGGATCTTCCATGGTGCCTGGAATGGTGCTGGGCACATAGCTGGTGCTCAATCAAAACTTGTTGATTTGAGTTCATTCAACTGAATGCAGGAACTAGGAAAAGTTTCCTACATTAGAGAAGAGTCAGACTCTGCAACTGGATCTAATAAACTGAAAAAAGTGTCATGGGAAATGTCACCACAGTATCTCGCAGTGCCACATGAGCCTTTTCCAGATACCATCCTATCCTGTTTTCTCCCATTGCCTCAAGTGGTATATAGAGGTGGTATATAGAGCACTAGCCCTGGAGTTAAGAGGAAGTGAGTTCAAATTTAGCCTCAGAAACTTGACACTAAGCTGTGTGACTCTGGGCAAGTCACTTAACCCTGATTGCCTTACCTTCCCCCTTTCAAAAAAAAGAAAGAAAAAAGAAAATACATGGACTTGAGAGAACCCCATTCTGTTTGGGGCAGATCTGGGATTGATTGAATGTTGTCTGCTAGGGAGCCATGATTCAGTAAGTGCTGGCCGCTAGAACTCAGATGAAGTGCCGTGACTAATTCTATTTCCAGAGAGGAGATGATGAGACATCCCTGTCTCCTATTGGTAGGGTGTGGTGGCAGAGTGACTAGGATATCTAACATTGTATACATTAACAGTTGTAGTCACTGAAGGTTTTTTTTTTTTAAAACTCATTTTATTACAATTGAATGTTCTTTAGAAAGGTACTTGGGAAAACAACTGTGATATGAAAAACAACAGACATCAATGCAACTTTTAGAAAATGACAAATACCAATAAAGGACTAGATTTTGGAGTGTTACAGGAAATACAAGAAGCTGCTTAGAGAAATACAAGAGCTGCTTAGAGAAAAGAGGGAGTTCAGAATGCACAGGCAATTGGGATCGTATTGTAATATTGTAGATTTAGACTGGGAAACTTTAGAAATTAATCTAGTTCATCCTCCTCATTTTATAGATGAGGACACTGAGGCCAGAGAAGTTAAATGATTTGCCCAACATCACAGAGGTAAAAAGTAGCAGTCGGGATTTGAATCTAGGTTCTCTGACTCCAAACCCATCATACCTTCCCTGGTATAGATAGCAACATAGCACATTAACTCTTTCAGTGTTCACAGTCATCTCAATGAGATAGATAAGACATGCATTATTATTCCACTTTGTGGGTGAAGACACTGAGACTTCAAGAGGAGGTCACTCCTAATTAGTGAGTTGCGGAGGCATGATTGGTCCTCAGGTCTTCTGACTCCAAGAGGAGCACTTTGTCTCATGCACCACAGTATCTCCCAGGGCCACATGAGCCCTTTCCAGATACCATCCTATCTTGTTTTCTCCCAAGAGGCCTATTGTTCATTAAATCCCCTGAGTCATGTGGTCACATTCACATGAACTACTGTTTGGTCATATCTCCTTTATCTTGTACTTGGCTAAATACTATTTAATTGCATCAAGTATGTAAGTTTTGGTTGATTCACAGATGGTTTTGAGTTAGACATGGCCCTTGGAAATGACCTTGATCTAGGGTAGGGACTGTATCATGTGCTTTTGGATCTTCCATGGTGCCTATCATGGTGCTGGGCACGTAGCTGGTGCTCTATCAAAACTTGATTTGAGTTTATTCAACTGAATTCAGGAACTAGGAAAAGTTTCCTACACTAGAGAAGAGTCAGACTCTGGAATTGGATCTAATAAACTGAAAAAAGTGTCATGGGAAAAGTACTGAGCTTGGAGTCAGGGGATGAGGATTGAAGTTCCCTGAGTTTTTCCGAATCCATAAAATAAAGGTTGGGCTTCTGATTTGTCTTGTCTTTCTCTCTATCCTCTCTACTCAACTGCCAAAATGATGCTCCTAAAGTGTAAGTCTGACCATGTCAACCCCCTCTCTTCACTGCCTAATGACCTCTAGTGGGTCCCTAGGGCCACCCCTGCCCCCCATGATCAAATATAAAATCCTGTTTGACTTTGAAAATCCTTTACTACTTGGCTCTTTAAATACCAGTCATGTCTCCTTACATTTGATTCTTTCTCCACACTCTAGGATCTAGCTACACTGTATCATACACTGCATCCCACACTGCATCATACACTGTACAGCTCACTCACTGTTCTTCAAACAGGAAACTCGGTCTCTAGGCCTTTTCATTCACTGTCTCCTGTCCCGGGGATGCTCTTCATTCTCACCACTGTGTCTTGGCTTCCTTCAAGACTCAACTCAAATTTCATCTTCAAGAGAATGTCTTTTCTGGTCCTTCCAGATGCTTGTGCTTTCCCTGTGACATTACATTTGCACTGTATAGATCATGTATGTACATGGTCATTTACATGCCATCCCCCTAATTAAAATGTGAGCTCCTTGAGGGCTGGGACTACATGCCTTTCTTTGTGTCTTCACTATTTGGAATAGTGCATGTCAGCAGGAAGCAATTAACAAATGCTTGTAGATTGATTGACTTGAGGATACATGTCTAAGGTCTTTTCCAGTTTTAACTTATTTTGTTTCTAATTCTTTCCTTTTCCAATTTGCTAGAAGAGAAATAAATGAATGAAAATGTGTCTATTAAATACAACGCATCAGGCACAGAGCTAACCCGTCAACCAACTAACAAACATTTATCAAGTCGTGGGGTATTTGTTTGTCCTTCATTCTTAAAGAAGACCATGACTTCAGGGAGGTGATGCCATGACATGCAAGAGAATTGGATTTAAGTGAGGTAGGGCTGTGCAAGGTCACCAACCTCACTTTCTCCTCAGAAGCCATCTGGGTCCATTGACGAGATATAGATCAAGATGACTGGAGATGCTCCCCCCTCCCCAAGTACGAGGGACACAAAATCAAAAGATATTCCCTGGTCTCAAGGGATTTAAATTCTAAAACAGCAAAATTAGGGAAGTGATAGCTAGAGAGAGGTCTAAGAAACCACCAGAGTAGAGTCATAGAGTAATACTCTGTGACCATTCTCCCTCCTCATTTTCACCTCCTATCTTCCCTTGCTTTCTTCAGGTCTCATCTAAAGTCTTTCCTTTCCCCATCCCACTTAGTGTTAGTGCTTTCTCTTGATCTGTTATCCAATTCATGCTGCATGTATCTTATTTGCAAACAACATAGTTCTTTACATGTCATCCCTCCAGTTAGACAATAAGCTCCTTCAGGGCAAGGACTGTATCTTGCCTTTCTTTGTATCCCTAGCACTCAGTACAGTGCCCAGCACACAGTAGGTGCTTACTAAATGCTAATTGACCGACTATTGGTCTTAGGCTCTTTGCTGAAGCAATGGTGACATTGATTTGATTAGTCCCCAGAAGAGAGGATGAAAAGTGAGAAAGGATGGGCAAGGGATGCCTGTGGGACATAGCCAAAAAATCATAGTGTAGATTTAAATGGCATGGGACGAAGCAGGATTACCGAGCCAGTCCTGTTCATTATACTGTGCTCTTGTCAATCAGGGCAAAGTTTGAAGAGCTCAGAGAGTGAGCAGACTTCCTGATTATGGATGTCTCAAGACTTTTTTTCCCTACCATCTCTTCCAGTGCACATCCTGACCTTTTGTTCTGATGATGACAGTGACCGAGGCAGGGGGACAGACAAGATGACTCTCTTCTGAGAATGAAGATGCTTAGCTTTGATGTATATCAGGTCCCAGACTAGAGTACTTTTCCAGGCACTTTAAGCCTCTAAGTGCTACCTCCCTGCACATTAGGGGTCAGAACATTTGTCCCAAATGCTGACAAAAGGTTGAGAATCTGCTGCTCTTGCATTTTTCTTTCCGCTTTCCATGTGTCTCTGCTGATGAGTCATTCCCTTTCCTCCCTCTGTGGCAGAGGATCCTGAAGGCTGAGTCATTGCTCTGGGCAGGCAGGCTACTCAAAAACTCTCTGCTTCACACTATGGAGTCTGGAGGTTCCCCTGTCCTTAGCATAGGGCAAGAGGAGTGTTCCAGAGCACTGGGGTTCAGCTTTTTTTTTTTTTGCCATCTCCTATCTCACCCCCAGTGCACATGGACTCTGCTTCCTCATTTTCCAACAGCTTGCATTTGTTGTAAAATTGTAGCATGGCAGAATTTTAGAGTTGGAAGAGGCCATAGAGCTCATCTAGTACAACATTCTCCTTGTTTCACTGATGAGGAACCAGGCACTCAGACATGTGAAGAAGCCAACCTGAGGTCACAGAACTCCTAAGGAGCCCAGTTGGCATCTAGCTGGATATAATATTTTGGACAACATGGGGTTCTCAGCGATCTGGAGCAGGGCAGGAAGCAGTTTAAAGGAGGGGATGTATAAGAAGAGAATATACACTAAGCTCATACATGCAGGTTCAAGCTCACTCACATTTAATCCAATTCAACAAGCAATAATTAAGCACCTACCATATGCTAGACACTGTGTTAGGTGCTAAGACACAAAGACAAAAACAGCCACTTCTGCTGGGGGAAGGATAGAGATCTACAAAATACAAAGTCATTTTGAGGTCTGGGCCATGAACGCATGGGGAATTTAGAAAGACCTCTTGTACATAACAGGTGACAAGTGAGCTGAGATTTGAAGAGAGTTAGAGATTCCAAAACTTGGAGGTGTGTAAGGAGAAAATTCTAGACATGGAGGGTGGGAGAACAGTCTTTGCAAAGGTGTGGAGGCAGGAGATGGAACACTGTGTTTGAAAATCAAATTTTCTTTTCAGCTCTGGTCTTTTCATCAAGAATGCTTGAAAGTTGAAGTAGAAAGATACACATATGCTAGCTTTGAACCCACAGCCCATAAAATACCTGTAAATAAGAACTCCCAACAAATTCTGGAGCAGCAGAAGCCACAGAACAATGGAGCAGAGGAGATTTCTGTTCCAGAGAGACCTGAAAAACTGACCCGAAAAACTGTCCGTCCTGCACAGGACCTGGAGCAGAGCCCAGCCCTGCCTTGGCTTCGCGGCACCAAGAGGAGCAGATCCAAGCAGGCTTCAGGGAGAAAATCTCCAACAGCAGTGGAGGTCCCTCCACCCACAGGTGCCAAAGGTCAGTGAGAGGGTCTTTTCAGCTTGCTGAGAGGAGAGTGGGGTGTCCCCATAACTCAGGCCCCCCTCAGGAGGCAGCAGCGGAGGCAGCAGCAGACAGGGGCTCCCAAAGCAGGCAGGAGCTCAGATACATTGTTGAAGGTCTCTGCATAAACCCCCTGAGGGAACTGAGCCCCGTGAGGAGGCCCTGCACCCACCTGAGCAGCTGAACTTAATCTCACACAGAATAGCAGCCCTGCCCCTGCCCAAAGCCCTGAGGCTGGGAAGCAGCATTTGAATCTCAGACCCCAAGCACTGGCTAGGTGGATCTGGAGGTGAAGTGGGTGTGGAGAGGACACTCAGAAGTCAAGTAACTGGCTGGGAAAGTGCCCAGAAAAGGGGGGAAAAAATAAGACCATAGAAGGTTACTTTCTTGGTAAACAGATATCTCCTCCCTTCCTTTCTGATGAGGAAGAACAATGCTTACTCTCAGGGAAAGACATAGAAATCAAGGCTTCTGTATCCCAAACATCCAAAATAAATATTCAATGGGCTCAGGCCATGGGACAGCTCAAAAAGGATTTTGAAAATCAAATTAGAGAGGTGGAGGAAAAACTGGGAAGAGAAATGAGAAAGATGCAAGAAAAGCATAAAAAGCAGGTCAACACCTTGCTAAAGGAGACCAAAAAAAAAAATGCTGAAGAAAATAACACCTTGAAAAATAGGCTAACTCAATTGGCAAAAGAGGTTCAAAAAGCCAATGAGGAGAAGAATGTTTTCAAAAGCAGATTAGCCAAATGGAAAAGGAGGTTCAAAAGCTCACTGAAGAAAACAGTTCTTTCAAAATTAGAATGGAACAGATGGAGGCTAATGACTTTATGAGAAACCAAGAAATCACAAAACAAAACCAAAAGAATGAAAAAGTGGAAGATAATGTGAAATATCTTGTTGGAAAAACAACTGACCTGGAAAATAGATCCAGGAGAGACAATTTAAAAATTATGGGACTACCTGAAAACCATGATCAAAAAAAGAGCCTAGACATCATCTTTCATGAAATTATCAAGGAAAACTACCCTGATATTCTAGAACCAGGGGATAAAATAAACACTGAAAGAATCCACTGATCACCTCCTGCAAGAGATCCAAAAAGAGAAACTCCTAGCAACATTGTGGCCAAATTCCAGAGTTCCCAGGTCAAGGAGAAAATATTGCAAGCAGCTAGAAAGAAACAATCCAAGTATTATGGAAATACAATCAGGATACCACAAGATCTAACAGCTTCTACATTAAGGGATCAAAGGGTATGGAATATGATATTCCAGAAGTCAAAGGAATTAGAACTAAAACTAAGAATCACCTACCCAGCAAAACTGAGTATAATACTTCAGGGGAAAAAATGATCTTTCAATGAAATAGAGGACTTTCAAGCATTCTTGATGAAAAGACCAGAACTGAAAAGAAAATTTGACTTTCAAACACAAGAATGAAGAGAAGCATGAAAAGGTAAACAGCAAAGAGAAGTCATAAGGGTCTTACTAAAGTTGAACGGTTTCATTCCTACATGGAAAGACAATATTTGTAACTCTTGAAACTTTTCAGTATCTGGGTAGTGGGTGGGATTACAGACACACACACACACACACACACGCACACACACAGAAACAGAGAGCACAGAGTGAATTGAATATGGTGGGATCATATCTTAGAAAAATGAAATTAAGGGGTGAGAGAGAAATAAATTGGGAGGAGAAAGGGAGAAATAGAATGGGGCAAACTATCTCTCATAAAAGAGGCAAGCAAAAGACTTTTTTAGTGGAGGGAAAAAGAGGGCAGGTGAGAGAAAAACATGAAATTTACTCTCATCACATTCCACTAAAGGAAGGAATAAAGTGCACACTCATTTTGGTATGAAAACCCATCTTACAATACAGGAAAGTGGGGGAGAAGGGGATAAGCAGGGTGGGGGGGATGATGGAAGGGAAGACAATGGGAGGAAGGAGCAATTTGAAGTCAACACTCTTGAGGAGGGACAGCATCAAAAGAGAGAATAGAAGCAATGGGGGGCAGGATAGAATGGAGGGAAATACAGTTAGTCTTACACAACATGACTATTATGGAAGTCATTTGCAAAACCACACAGATATCGCCTATATTGAATTACTTGCCTTCCAAAGGGAATGGGTGAAGAGGGAAGGATGAAGAGAAGTTGGAACTCAAAGTTTTGAGAACAACTGTCAAGTTCTGTTCTTGCTACTAGGAAATAAGAAATACAGGTAAAGGGGTATAGAAAGTTATCTGACCCTACAGGACAAAAGAGAAGATGGGGACAAGGGAAGGGAGGGATGATAGAAGAGAGGGCAGATTGGTGATAGGGGCAATTAGGGGCTCAGTGTTTTGGGGTGGGGGAGGGGCAAATGGGGAGAAAATTTGGAACCCAAAATTTTGTGAAAGTGAATGTTAAAAGTTAAATAAATAAATTTAAAAAAAAAGAATGCTTGAAAGTCATCTATTTCATTGAAAGATCATTTTTTCCCCTGAAGTATTATCCTCAGTTTTGCTGGGTAGATGGTTCTTGATTTTAGTTCTAATTCCTTTGACTTCTGGAATATTATATTCCATACCCTTTGATCCCTTAATGTAGAAGCTGTTAGATCTTGTGGTATCCTGATTGTATTTCCATAATACTTGGATTGTTTCTTTCTAGCTGCTTGCAATATTTTCTCCTTGACCTGGGAACTCTGGAATTTGGCCACAATGTTGCTAGGAGTTTCTCTTTTTGGATCTCTTGCAGGTGGTGTTCTGTGGATTCTTTCAGTGTTTATTTTGTCCCTTGGTTCTAGAATATCAGGGTAGTTTTCCTTGATAATTTCATGAAAGATGATGTCTAGGCTCTTTTTTTGATCATGGTTTTCAGGTAGTCCCATAATTTTTAAATTGTCTCTCCTGGATCTATTTTCCAGGTCAGTTGTTTTTCCAACAAGATATTTCACATTATCTTCCATTTTTTCATTCTTTTGGTTTTGTTTTGTGATTTCTTGGTTTCTCATAAAGTCATTAGCCTCCATCTGTTCCATTCTAATTTTGAAAGAACTGTTTTCTTCAGTGAGCTTTTGAACCTCCTTTTCCATTTGGCTAATCTGCTTTTGAAAGCATTCTTCTCCTCATTGGCTTTTTGAACCTCTTTTGCCAATTGAGTTAGACTATTTTTCAAGGTGTTATTTTCTTCAGCATTTTTTTTTGGTCTCCTTTAGCAAGGTGTTGACCTGCTTTTCATGCTTTTCTTGCATCTTTCTCATTTCTCTTCCCAATTTTTCCTCTACCTCTCTTACTTGATTTTCAAATCCTTTTTGAGCTGTCCCATGGCCTGAGCCCATTGAATATTTATTTTGGATGTTTGGGATACAGAAGCCTTGATTTCTATGTCTTTCCCTGAGAGTAAGCATTGTTCTTCCTCATCTGAAAGGATGGGAGAAGACATCTGTTCACCAAGAAGCAACCTTCTATAGTCTTATTTTTTTTCCCTTTTTTGGGCATTTTCCCAACCAGTTACTTGACTTTTGGGTCCTTTGTCAAGAGTAGGATATACTCTGGGAATCTATACAATCTCAGTTCCTCCAAGGTGGCACAATCAAGTGTGTACACTGGTCTAGGAGTAGGAAGAGATTTTTGTGCCCAGAATCTTAACAGAGTTTCCCCTCCACAGCCACCTGGCCTCCAGTTCTGCCAAGCCAGCACTAGGGGCTGAGATTCAGATAAGCTGCATGGGCAGGGCTGCCATTCAGTGTGAGATAAAGATCAGCTACCTCAGGGCCTCTACACAGGGCTGAAGTAATAATCAGCTCCTCAGTGCCCCCAGGGTTTCTATGATCCAACAATGGATGTGGGCTGCTGTAGGGGCTGCTGTGGGAACAGCTGCAGCCCCCTTGATGTGGCCTCTGTGGCCACTGCCTGAGGCCGGAGCTATGGGAAGGCCCTTCTCCCTTCCCGACCAGCTGAAAAAATCGTCACTGACCTTTGGTGCCTGTGGGTTGAGGGATCTGCCAACCACTGCCACTGGGACTGGAGATTCTGCCCCTGAGGGCTGTTCTTGAGCTACGTGCCGCAGTGCCAAAGCTGGGCTGGGCTCTGCTCTTCGTTAAGTGCAACAGACATTTCCTGTGGGCCTTTCAGGTCACCCTGGGCTGGAAATCTCCTCCACTCTGTTGTTCTCCACTTCTGCTGCTCCAGAATTTGTTGAGAGTCCCTCTTTACAGGTATTTTATGGGCTGTGTGGGGAGAGCCAGCATATATGTGTCTTTCTACTCCTCCATCTTGACTCCACCCCCCAGGAGATGGAACTTGGAATATGGGGAGCTACATGTTCACATTCAGATACAGTCCTCACTTGAGCACTTTGTTCTCCCTTCTATTCCTTTACACTCATAAACATTCATTCCTAGGCACACTTATTCTCAAGCTCACTCAAGCATATTTGCTCACACATACATACACACACATTCAGACATAGTCTCCAAAATTAGCAAAGGGAACCTGGCATCCTGATAGGAATATTTGTTTAGTGCCATTCAAGACCTCATCAACTCAAAACTCTCCCAAGGTCATTTGAAGACAGTTCATTCCCTTTTCATCTCCAGTTTTTCAATGGGGTCACTTGGCTGCTTAACTCCAATAGATGCCCCTATACAGTATCATCTCCTTCCTATGTCCCCCTTGGCCACCATCATCAGTGAATGTTGACCTCCAAGGCTCTGAGAGTTCAGCTCCAGGCTATCCCACAAAAGCCTGAATACAGGGGCCTTTGCCAGATGGGAGAGCAGCTTCCACACCTGACCCCCTGGAGCCAGGAGGAGCTAATAGCACTTCTGGGAGTCCAGGGTAATTGACTCAATTAATCAGCTCAATTAGCGCCTTCCAGGTGAGCTGATCAGATCAAAGTATACACACTACTACTGATACAAGCCTGAGTCAGTCAGTCAGTCAGTCAGTCAGTCAGTTCACAAGCATGCTCTGGACTTTTGCCTTGCTGTACTAGACATCTGGACATTGACTAAACCTGTCCTTACCCTGAACAGTGTGTGGATACAACCTGTGCATAGATGAGCACTGCCTGACATGGACAGCTAGCTCTGACAGAAAGGGTAGTCACAGAATCGTCATAAAATGCCCAGGTGGGGAGGGCACTCAGGATAAGGAGCTGGGCAAGACCATAGAGATGGCTGCGGCTCACTTACACATTATACAGAGGAAGAAGGCCCAGAAAAAATAAGTGAATTGTACAAGGTCGTTCTCTTCCATTTGTGCTTCTGACTTTCCCACATCCCCAACATCTCTTTTTGGGACTTCTTCTCTTTTCAGTTCCCTTTGAAGTATTGTCTTCTCCCTTAGAACATAAACTCCTTGAGGTCAGGGATTATCTTTCTCTTCCCTTTTATTTTTATCCCCAGCAATTGGCACAGTGCCCAACATATGGTAAGCATTTACTAAATACCTTTTGCCTGCTTAAGTGGATCTGAATCCAGATCCTCCATCTTCAAATTCAGGACTCTTTCCTCTGTTCAAAAAGTAAACAAATATTAGTTACTTTGAGGTGTTGTGCTAGGAGCTGGAGATACAAAGACTTGTTTAGTCAATCAGATCCTTCATGTCTCATTTAGGGTTTTGTTGGCAAAGATACTGGAGTGGTTGGCCACCTCCTTCACTAGCTCATTTTACAGATGAGGAAACTGAGGCAAATAGGGTTCAGTGACTTGTCCAGGGTCACACAGCTAGTAAGTATCTGAGACCAGATTTGAAATCAGGAAGTTGAGTCTTCCTAACTCCAGGCCTAGCATTCTATCCACTATGCTACCCATTTTACCTTGGGCAAATCAGTTAACCTCTCTAGGCCTCAGTTTCTTTACCTATAAAATAAAGGACTTGGATTAGATAGCCCCTTTTAGTCTTATGATTTTATGAAGATTTATCTTACTTATTTATTTTTGGATCTTATGAACTTAGTATTCTATCCTGTGGCCAATGGTGATGAACTGAAAGTTTTAGAACAGGGAAAAGGCCCAGGACTCGTCAGGAAGGCTTCCTATAAACCTTGCTCTGCTCAGTTCAGCTCTGCCTTGCCCCCATTCCCTGTGTTTTTGCTCAGATACTGTTGGTGACAGGGGATTTTGGGAAATGTGAATGATAGATGTGGAGTGAGGCGGGTATCACTTGCTTTCATCACTGATATTTCTCAGCCCAAAATCTGAGTTTTATGAAACTGCTGGGGTTCTTCAGTCTGCTGAGACAGAGTGTTCGCTGATAGGGTAGCTTGGTCTCTGCTGGAAGCCCCTTCCAGCCAGCCATGCTACTTCCAATAAGAGATGAGGGATGGCTTTGTAAACCACCAAACACACTAGAAATGTGACATAATACCAGTATGATTATTGTCTACTTTGACTCCTATCTCCTTCCCCTTTCCTTTCACCCTCAGCTTCCATGTCTTGGGCTCAGCTCCTCTAAGTAAATATTGTTTTCTCACATCACTCTGGGTCTGCCTGAAAAGGTCCATAGGATTTGGAAGTGAAAGGGAAGAGACCATATAGTCCAGTACTCTCTGTTTACAGATGAGGAAACTGAGAACCAGAAAGCAAACAACAGTGACAGTGGCTCAAAGCCTTGTAGGTGACAAGTTACAGAACTGGGATTTCATCATGAGCCCTCTGACTCTCAGTCCAGCATGCTCCCCAGTGCACCTTTATGCCTGGTGAAGGTTTCTCTTTGAATACATTCAGCAGCATCAGGGATGCTCTCTTTTCAGTACTGTGCTAATTCTGGGTAGGAGTCACAGACACTTCCTCATCCATGGCCTCTGTAGCAGCACTTCTGTGATCAACCCGAGTGATCCTTGCGGTAAGCCATACCAGCTTGTGCCCTCCCCCCCATCCCTTTCACCTTTATCTCCACCCCAAGAATCCTCCCCACTCCCTGCCAGCAGCTGGGAGCTGAGCAGAGAGGACCAGATCAGACCACAAGATAAGAGCCTTAGAAAGAGCCATGAGCTCACCCCACAGTCCTGCAAATGCATATGCATTCATTCCCACCAGGCAGGCCTTCCGCTTCACCCAGACCCGGAGGCTGAGACAGCAGCTTTGCTGGCTGTCCTTGGCTGATTCCCTGCCTACCCTGGTGACTAACACATTTGTGTCCTGCCTGCCAGGACCAGGGGATGCAAGAATGGCTCCTCTTGGTACTCCCACTGCCTGTATAGTCCAGGGCTCTGTCTCTGATAGGGATATGGAAAGTGAGGTTTGGAAAGAAAGTCTATTGTAGGAGGGCATACCTAACATCTTTGGTGTTCTCAAAAAGTAGAATGTACCCAGGAGGGTACTGGGAAGTGTTTTATAATCAGTCTTCTTAAAAAATGTAAAATGGACACACTTTTAAGCTTAGTCTGCATCATCAATATTTTCCCCATCACTTTAATTGATTCACAAAAAAAGTAAATTAAGCTCTGATTTGTAATATTTGTTAATTTCCAATTTAACAACCAGCTTGTAGAGGGGGTTTGAGCTGGCTCCAGCACACTCTGGAGAGAATAATAACTCACACTTTCTTAATGCTTTAAGGCTTTTTCCTCCCAGGCTTGGGAAGGGGGAGGGTAGGTGTTACCCATATGTCATTGTTTCCATTTTGAAGATGAGAGAAAGGAAGCTCAGAGAGGTTAATGTTAGTAAATGTCCAACAGCTGTCTTCCCTAACCTCCTTTGAAAATCCTGCTGGTTTTCGCTCTGTTGGCCATG
Source organism: Notamacropus eugenii (assembly GCF_028372415.1). Classification (NCBI taxonomy): domain Eukaryota; kingdom Metazoa; phylum Chordata; class Mammalia; order Diprotodontia; family Macropodidae; genus Notamacropus; species Notamacropus eugenii. The sequence goes on along the minus strand of NC_092876.1, from coordinate 278,760,007 downwards.
AATTCTGCTCAGTTGTGTTGATCAGAGAATCAATAAGAAATGCTGGTTGTCCTGTCTTGTATTGCATTATTGTAATCAGAGCTTGGGCAACGTAGTTGAATGTCCTAGGCAAGGTCTGAAAACTACACCCTATGGTGTATTGTGTTTTCCACTAGAGGACTTCAGTTTTCACCATTTTCTAGTTTTTTGATATCACAAAAAGAACTGATATATAAACATTTTTTTTAGAAAAAAGTAATGTTTAAAAAAAAGTTCTTCCTTGTGCCCCTACTCATATGCATTATAGTCTAGTTGCCTATCTGCATCACCAGTCCCTAATACTAGCCTCTACTAATATTGCAGAACAGTGGAGCTACAATGGACCACAGACATCATTTATTGAAACACTGTTATTTTATAGATGGGGAAACTGAGGCCCAAAGAGGTGAAATGATTTGTTCAGTGTCACACAGTGACTCAATGGCATAGTGAGTGCCGGAACCCTAGTCTCTTTGCTCCAAGAGCTGCCCTGTTTTTCCCACTACATGACAGTCCTTTCTTATACTTTTATCCCAGATCATCTGGGTGAGTTAGTACCATGAGTTACTATGAGTGTGTCTCACTGTTTTTTTTCTTTCTTTCTCTTTCTTTCTTTCTTTTTTTCTCTCTCTCTCTCTTTCTTTTTTTTTTTAAAACAGTGTTATTGTGCCAGCAATTTTTTTGACCCAGCAATATGACTTCTAGGACTGTATCTCCAAGAGATCATAAAAATGGGAAAGGGTCTCACATGTACAAAAATATTTATAGCAGCTCTTTTTATGGTGGCCAAAAACTGGAAATCAAGGGGATGCCCTTCAATTGGGGAATGGCTGAATAAATTATGGTATATGAATGTAATGGTGTACTATTGCACCATAAGAAATGATGAACAGGAAGACTTCAGAGAGTCCTGGAAGGACTTACATGATCTGATGCTGAGCAAAAGGAGCAGAACCAGGAGAACTTTGTGCACAGCAATGACCACAGTGTGAGAGAGTTTTTTCTGGTAGACTTGGATCTTCATAGCAATGCAAGGACTTAAAAAAAAAAATTCCCAATGGTCTTCTAAGGCAAAATGTCTTCCACATCCAGAGAAAGAACTATGGAATTCAATCGCAGATTGTAGCAGATCAGTTTTTGTGTGTGTATTATGTTTTGGTTTGCTATATGATTTCTCCCATTTATTTTAGTTCTTCTACACAGTATGACTATAGTGAAAATGTATTCAATAGCAACTGAGAAAATATGTAAGCACCTTCAGAGAAATTTTCTCTAGACACACAGTGTGGGTAAACCTTGCCTACATTTTCAAGAAAACCAGAGATTTGACATATATGTCTGATTTTTTACACATTGGAGTCTTTTGACCTGTTGACATATGAGGAACATTGGAAATGTATTCAATAGGAATGTAGATCCTATATAGAATTGTATGCTGTCTCAAGGAGGGAGCAGGGTGGTGGGAAGTAGGTAGGGGGAAAAAAATCTAAATTTTATGGTAGTGGTTGTAGAATACTAAAAATAAATAAAATTTATATATATATGTATATATAATTTGTATCTCTACTAGCACAGTACTTGGCCTAAAGGCAAAGTTTACTATAATTGCTTTAACCACTTCTCTTAGCACCTAAAACAATATTCTGAATGCAATAAGTACCTAATAAAGTTATGTTGAATTCAGTTGAATAAAAAAAACCCCAGCATTATTTTGTTTTAGTTTCTAAGCATTTATTTTCTCTCTCCCTTCCTTACCCTACCGAAAACAAAACAAAGCTCTTATAACACACATACACAATCAAGCAAAACAAATTGTCAAATTGGCCAGGTCCAAGAATGTCTATTTCATTCTCTTCTCTGGCAGCTTTGCCAAGGCCAGATCAAGGTCTCCAATTATTGGGTTGAACAGCTGGCAATGGTGCTAGTAGTGGTGTTATTGCCTTCCAGAAGAGGAAGAGAGATCAGGAGGACGGCGTCAAGAACTTTAGGAGAGGATGGGCACTCGAATATTTGTTGAGTGGATGAATGAATGAATGCCAGATATTGTAGTATTCTTCTACCAGTCACTATTTTCTTCAGCCAGCGTTATCTGTAATGCATTGTTTAGCAAAAATAGCATTAGACTCTCAATCAGGAGACCTGGGTTCAAGTCCAAACATTACTACTTATATGTAGTACAATCTTAGACAGTCATTTCATCTCTTTTCCTAGAGTTCTAGAATCTTGGAAGAGACCTCATTGGCCTTCTAATCCAACATGTACTGACTGTGAAATCCTTCATCCAGCTTCTGCTTAAATCCTTGCAGTCAGAGGGAGGTCACTACCTCTTGAAGCAGGCCATCACACTTTTGGATGGCAATAACAATAATAAGCCTCACCAACAATAATACAAATAAATAACACGTATATCACACTTCAAGGCTTGGAAAGTGCTTTACATTTACTGTCTCTTCTGATCTTCACATTGGCCCTGGGAGGCAGGGACTTACTTTTCTCCATTTTACAGATGAGGAAACTGAAATTGAGAAAGGTTAAGTGACTTGTCTAGGGTAAATAGAACTACTGAATGTCTGAGTCAGGACTTGACATTATCTGGGCTCCAAATCAGGTGCACCATCTATTATTATATTATGCTGCCTCCCTAATTGTTGGGAAGTTTTCCTGACATCAAGCCCAGACTCTGCCTCTCAGGTTTTCATGTGCTGTTCTTCATTATGCCCTCAGTAAGGCCAGAGTAAGCCATGGGCATGAGGTTGACAGTCACTAGCCTTCTGAAAGGATCTGGGATGGAGAGAGAGGGAAATTCCTCCTCTGAAGTTGTGGGAGGGGTGTGTGTGTGTGTGTGTGTGTGTGTGTGTGTGTGTGTGTGTGTGTGCGTGTGTGTGTGGTGTGTGTGTGTGTGAGAGAGAGAGAGACAGAGAGAGACAGAGAGACAGAAACAGAGAGATACAGACAGACAGACAGACACACAGAGACAGAGACAGAGACAGAGAGAGACAGAGACAGTTAGTAAACTTTTAAGTGCCTACTGTATTCCAGGCATTGTGCTAAGTGTTGGAGAGACAAAGAAAGGCAAAAGACAGTCCCCTGTTCTCACGGAGCTAATAGTCTAATAGTGTGTGTGTGTGTGTGTATGTGTGTGTGTGTGTGTGTGTATGTATGTATGTCTGTGTCTGTGTCTGTGTCTCTGTGTGTATGTTGAAGGGATGATGGAAGCAACTGAGAAAATATGTAAGCACTTTCAGAGAAATTTTCTCTAGACACACAGTGTGGGTAAACCTTGGCTACATTTTCAAGACAACCAGAGATTTGACATATATGTCTGATTTTTTACACATTGGAGTCTTTTGACCTGTTGACATATGCGGAACATTGGAAAAGCCCTTAGTTTTAAAATATTTCCCTAGTCTAGAGCCAAAATATCTGAAAGCCTTAGCCTCAGTGTTCCTATCTATAAAATGAGAAGAAATAAATGCTCACTACTTACCTCACAGGGTTGGTGTGAGAAAAGTGCTTTGTAAACCTCAAAGGGTGACACACGGGTGAGCTCTTACAATGCTTCCATATACCTGACCTACAGAACCTCTCATTTTCTGGGGGCTATCATTGAAAAGAGTGGTATTGCCTGAATCCCTTAGACTGGCTTAGAATCTGCACTGTGGCACCAGCCTGGAAGATGCCACTATCCAATATTCTCTCCCATGGTAGGCACTTAATTAATGCTTGTTGAAAAAGTAAATGGAGTAAATGAAAGTAAAAAGTAAATGAAGTTGACTGCTATGAGGTTACCCACTGATTACTGTCCTTGGTTCACAGTTATTCTCCATGAAGTCTCTATGTTCCCCAATGTCACATGGTAAGCTGTGAGTGGAGCTAGTTCCTTGCACCAATCAGCACTTAAGAAGGAAGGAAACAAGCATGTATGTAGTGCCTACTATGTTCTAGGCCCTGTGCTAAGCACTTTACAAATATTATTTGATCCCCACAACAACCTGAGGAAGAAGAAACTATTATGATCCTTATTTTATATCCCTGTGAGGAAACTGAGGTGGGCAGAGGTTAAGTGACTTGCCCAGGGTTACATAACTAGGAAATGTCTGAAGCTGGATTTGAACTCTGCCCAACTGAAGACTCAATGCTCTATCCATTATGTCACCTAGCTGCTAGTCCCTGGAATAAGCAGAACTCTTGGGCGTGGTTTCTAGGAGTCCCTAGTTCAAGTCTACTCTCTTCAATGTGACAGCTCATCAAATGTTTAAAGATTTCTATTGTGTTCTCCCCCTTCTCTCATTTCCCACTTTGCTATCTGATCACCTGCCTTTGCACATAGTCTACCCTGTCAGTGCCTTTCTTAGAACATGGCACTCAGAGCTGAGCACAGTGATTCAGAGATTGCCTGATCAGGGAAGAGATAAATGGAACTATTATTTCTGCGGATTCTAGGCCTCCCAGTGTAGCCTAGGGCAGCATTAGCTTTGGGTTGTTATTGTTTCAGTTATTGTTCAGTTTCCAACTTTTTGTGACTCCATGTTGGGTTTTCTTGGCAAAGATACTGGAATGGTTTGACATTTCCTTCTCCAGCTCATTTTACAGATGAGGAAACTGAGGCAAATGGGGTTAAATGACTTATTCAGAGTCATATAGCTAGTAAGTATCTGAGACTGGATTTGAACTCAGGAAGATGAGTCTTCTTGACTCCAGGCCCAGTGCTTTATCCATTGTGTCGCCTACCTGCCCTTAGCTTTGGGTTACTTATTGCTAACCCCAGGTCTAGATTACTCCCACCATTTGCCTCCTGCTCATGGGCTATTGAAGAGAGCTGGAGACAGTCATAAAACCGTGTTGACTGGGTTCACTACAAATTTATATGTTCTATTTTCAACTGAGCCCTCATTGTAGCAAGGCAATCCTTCTACTTGTCACTGATTGGATCTAGATCTTACTCTCCAGGAGCTGTTCCAAACCTTCTCTCCTCTCCTCAAGCTTCCTCCAACTCCCCTCCTCTACTTTGCACTGAAGATCTTGCCTTATATTTCACTGAAAAAGTTGGGGTGATTCACCAAGAACTCTCTTTTCTTTTCTTTTCTTTTCTTTTCCTTTCTTTTCTTTTCTTTTCTTTTCTTTTCTTTTCTTTTCTTTTCTTTTCTTTTCTTTCTTTTCCTTTCCTTTCCTTTTCTTTTTTTAAATTTTCTTTTCTTTTCCTCATCTCGCACCTCTTCCCCTCCACATCATCTGCCACTATGGTGGCCCTTCTCCTTGCCAAAGTCAACATTTCAATACGTACTCTTGACCTCATCCTCTCCTGTTTCTGCCAGCTGTTTGTCCTCATCACTTCCTTTTCCTCTCTGATTTTCAGTCTCTTCTTCCTATTGATTCTTTCTCTGTTAGATGCAAGTATTACCAAGTCTTCACCATCCTTAAAAAAAACATTCCCTAGATTCTATCATTCTTGCCAGTTATTGTTTATCTCATCTTCTCAATAAAACTCCTGGAAAATACCACTCATTGATTCTACTTTTCCTCTCACTCTCTTCTAAACCCTCCATAATCAGGCTTCTGATCTCATCATTCAATAGAAACCACTCTCTCTGGAGTTACCAATAATTTCTTAATTGACAAATTTAATAATGACCTTTTCTCAGACCTCGTTGTCCTACTTTCTCTGAGATATATTAGATCATTCTCTCTTGAATACTCTTTCTTCTCTGGATTGTGGTGATATTGCTCTCTCTCTGTTTTCCTCCTGCCTATCTCACTGTTCCTTCTCAGGCTCCTTTGCTGGATCTTCATCTATGTCTCCCAAAGTTTTGTCCTGAGTCGTCTCTTTTCTCTCTATCCTGGTTCACTTGGTGGGCTCATCAGCACCCTTAAATTCAATGATCATTTCTATGTAAATGGATCCAGATCTAAATATCCAAACCCAGTCTTTCTCCTTAACTGTATTCTTGCAGCTACCTATTGGATATTTCAAACTGGATGCCTACAGAATAGTCATCTCAAACTCAACATGTCCAGAGCACGGTGTAAAAAAATCACTATCTTACGCCCCAACACACCCCCTTTGTCAAAATTCCTTATTAGTGTCCAGAGTACCACTCAACTTTGATGCCAATCTCTTCTTCACTCCACATATCTTGTCAGGAGCCAAGTCTTGTCATTTCTGTCTCTACAACATCTCTGTATATATCCCTTCTCTTCATTCACACATTTACCACCTAGTTTAGGCCTGTATCATCTCTTCTCCAGACTAGTGCAATAGCCTCCTATTTGGTTTCCCTGCCTTAATTCTCTTCTCCATTCCAAACTGTGCCCCATGAAGCTGCCAAAGAAATTTTTTCAAAGAGCAGGTCTTGTAATGTCATACTTCCCACTGCCCACATACACCTAAGAAACTCCAGTGGTCCCCTATTACCACTAGGATTGAATAGAAAGTCTTCTGTTTATTATTTAAAGCTCTTCATAATCTGGCTACTTCCTGCAATTTCAGTCTTGCACATTTATTCCTCTCTCCACACTCCTTGGATTCAGTACTGGACTATTTGTTGCATTCCTGATGTTGCATCTCTCATCTGCATGTCTTTGCACTGCCTGTCCCCCAGAGAAGCAATGCTTTCCTTCTTTGCTGCTTTTTTGATCTCCCTGGCATCCTTCAAGATAACTCAAAGTTTCCCTTCTATAGGAAGTCTTTCACATTTCTCCTCAGCTGCTCGTGCCTTGCTCCCAAGGTTACCTTATATCTACTCTGTATGTATATTATTTACATGCATGTTGTTTCACATTAGAGAGCAAGCTTCTTGGGTGTGTTGTACAGATTGTGTGTATATGGATTATGAGTATGTATATATGTGTGAATGCATGTATGTATATATATATGTATATATATGTATTCCAAGTAATATACATGGATATCCCAAGTAATTCCAAGCATAGTGACTGGAACATAGTGAAAGCTTAATAAATGCTTATTGATTGATTTAATAAGCATTTATTAATCATCTACTATCTGTCATATCACACTATTGAGTCAACCTCTCAGACCCCTAGATCTTTTTTTTCCCCATACATACTGCTATCTACTCATGTTTCTCCCATCTTCTATTTGGGAATAATATATTTTAACCTAATTAAAGAAGAGTTTTTCATTCTTATTATGTTTTTATCTATCTTAATTTTGCCCATCTTTCTAGCCTGAGCTCTTTTAGGATCCAGCCTTTGTCATCTAAAGTGTCAACTCTTCCTCCTAGTTTTGTGCAGTCTGAAAATTTGAAAAACATGTCATCTATGTCTTCCTACAAGTCACAGTTAAAACTATTGAAGGCACAGGGCCAAACAGATCCTGGGGGCACTCCATTAGAGATCTCTCTCCAAGTTGACATCGACCAGTTAATGACTACTTTTTGGGTCCAATCATTAAACCATTTCCAAATCCATCTAACTGTCCTATTTATTCATCCATTCATCCACCCACATACTCATTCATTCATGAATTAATTCCACAAACATTTCTTACAGAATCACAGAATTTTAGAATTGGAAGGGACTTCACTTAGCATCTAGTCCTACCTATAACTCCTCCCCCCCAAACCCCAAATATACCCATACTCAAACATATTTGACAAGCCTGCCTGAAGACTTTCAATAAAGGGGAATCCATCACCTTTCAGTCCAATCCATTCTATTTATGGATAGAGGTTATTGTTAGGAAGTCTTTCCTGACATCATGCCTAACTTCTCCTTTTTGCAATGTTTGCCCATTGCTCCATGTTCTGCCCTCTGATACCAAACAAAACAAGGACAATTACTCTTCCACAAGATGGCCATTCAGTTACGTGAAGACAGCTAGCATCCCCAGCTCCAGCTACTTTCTTCTTCTGACTAAATATCCAGTTCCTTGGACATGTCCTTATGAGCTTCCAACCCAGCTTGCAGAGACATCCTCTGAGGAAGCAAATCGTATGGAGAAGGGGTCCGCAGTCCCTGCCAACTGCCACCATTTCCAGTCAGACTCCATAAAGACAGCTCAAGATCCTGAACTCAAAAGCCTTGAAAATAACAGTGCTTCCAGCCAGTACCCACAGCTACCATTATGTGAAGCAACCCCAGGGGAGATACAGCCTGGTCTGCTGGTGCTCCATAGCTGTTAAATACCCAGAAAAGACTTTGCCACCAAAGTCTTTGGCATTGTCAAATAGTTCCACATCAGAAGTTGACAAGAATTCATCAGTGGAAATGACATTAAAGAGGGAGCATTAACATTTGCTTTGCAGCTACACCCTAAGGATCATGGGACCTTTCCATTTGACTTATAGCTGAAGCCTTCCATATGTGTTGTCTCCCCCTTAGAATGAGAGCTCTGTGGGAACTGTGACTATCTTATTTTTCTACTTGTTTTCCCAGTCCTTAGCACTGTTCTTTGCACATAGTAAGTACTTAATAAATACTTAATCTATCCATCCATTCTATCTCACAGACAAGGCCCTTTGCCTACCTCTGGACATGCTTCAGTTTATCAATGTCCTTCCTAAACTATGGCCCTCCAGCTAATAAAATACCAGTGTGTTCTGACTGGGTAGAGTTGAGTGGGACATTCATGGGAAGTTATGCTTTATTCTTTGTAGCCCTAGATTCACATTAGCTTTATTGGCTGATATATTTAACTACTAAATACTGAGTTTGTTATTTACTAAAAGCCCCAGATCATTAAAAAAACCCCTGCTTTTAATGCAGTCTTCATCTTGAACCTTGATTATTTTTAATTGATATAAGGCATCATATATACATTATGTTAATTACTAGGGACATAAAGTTTCAAAATGACAGTGTCTGCCCTCAAGCAGCTTATAATCTAAAGGGAGGAATAAGATATATGCATAATTAATATGCTATAAGGCAATGTATAATGGGGGCAAAGAGGAGAGCCAGAAAAAGTAGATCAAATTTGACAAAATTTTGAGGAAGGGGGGCTCCCTTTCATTTGACAGTTGAAGGAATCAGGGAAAACTTCATGGACAAGAGAGCAGGGAAAGTTGGCTCTGAAGGAAAAGAAGAGTTTCAGTAGGTAGAGAAAAGGGACACTATGTTTTCCAGGCATGAAATGTGGCCTATGTGATAGAGATAAAAGGAGGTAGGATGAGATAAGTGAAAAGAGAGAAATTTGGTTTGATGAGAGAGTAGAATGCGTGAAATACATCTGGGAGAACAGGTTGGAGACAGATTGTGAACATAGAACCTTAAATGTCACTCTAAGGATTTGGTATTTTGTTTGTCACGCAATGGTGAGCCACTGAGAATTTGAGCAAGAGAGTGACCTGATTGATTGTTTGTTAGAAAGATTATTTTGCCACTTTTATGAAGGATGGACAGGAATGGGGAGATACTGAGGCCAGCAAGACCAGTCAGAAGATGCTTACAATCAATCTTTTAGGTGAGAGGTATTACAAAGGCCTGAACTAGGCAGTGAGAAGGGAGATGAAGAAATGGAAAGAAGGGCTAATGTAAAAGTAGGAATCCATAGACAAGGGATATGAGATGAGGGACAGGAGGATGAAAGAAACAAGAATCACAGATGACTTTAAAGTTTTCAGTCTGGATTGTCTTGAAGGTCTCAGAAGATGATGGTCTTAACAGAAATTGGGACATTGGAAGGAGTTGCTGTTTTGGGGAGATAAGATTGATTTGTTGTGAAGTTTATTGAGACCAAGACCCTAAAAGCATGTAGGGGCATGGGCTACCCCCACATCCAAGGCCTTTATTTCTTGATTTGGACTTTGCAGAACCCTGACTTTCTTCACTATGGGGGGAATAGATTTCCCTCTACCAATGTCTCAGATTCAGGAGGCCTGCTAGGAGTTTAAACTAAATCCTCCTTACTGTGGTATGAGTATTAAATATCCATGTGAACTAAGGAGAATAAACGAGGACATAAACTAAGGACCTAGGCATGATTTGGGATCCTTGAAGGCTGGGTAGGAGCTAACATTACCAGTCACAATGAGCAATTTTTGCACTGGGGCAAGGAGCAGAAATGGTATCTTAGGAAAGCAGAAAAAACCCTTCCCCTTCCAGGGGGCAATGGGTGAGTCAGAGCCTGTGTTGAGGATTAAGGAAGAGGATGGTTGGCTTTGAGATCAGGGGAAAAACATGCGGTTTAACATGTGATTTGCTAACTAATTACCAATTCTGTCATTTCTAATTTGATGAAGGAGTGCAAGGGCTGCTAGTGTCTTCTCAGGTCCATGCCCTGATGCCCTCTAAATTCATTGTAGCACTACCCTATACATTACTCTGGGTAAAGTGGTGGAAAGACAGAAAGGACTGCTATGTCTGTGGCTCTGAAGTTTTAGCCCATTCTAGTGCAAATAAGGGCATAACCTCTGGGTGGTTCCAGGTCTTGGACACTTGAAACCTATCCCATTCCAGTCTTAGACTGGTTTAAAAAAATAACATCCCATTCCCATCTCCCAAAATGGGAATCCCTCAGTGTTCTATTCTGGACTCCTTTCTCTTCTTTTTCTATACTTTAGTTGTTTTTGAGTAAATTTTCAGTTGTGTCTGGCTTTTGGTGACCCCATTTTGGGTTTTCTTGGCAAAGCTACTGGAGTGGTGTGCTATTTCCTTCTCCAGCTCATTCTATAGATGAGTAAACTGAGACAAATATAGGTGACCTTATTAGGTCCCATGGGTTCTATTATCATTTTTATGCAGATGATTCCTAGACTTAGATATCCAACTCAATCTGGAGTCTCTTATCACCAATTTCTTACTGAACTTCCAATTCAAAAAGGAATTCCTTTTCCCCTAAACAATTCCCTCTGTATCCTTCTAGCCATCCAGGTTTGCTACCTTGGAGTTAATGCCCTCATCTCCCTTACCTCCTCCTACTCTGGCCCCACATCCAATCAATTGCCAAGTCTTGCCAATTCTGTCCTCACAACATTTCTCACATCTGTCTTCTCTCCACTCACACAGCCACCACTGTAGATCATCCCCTCATTACTGGTCTATTGAATCAACTTTCTAATTGGACTCCTGGCTTCGGACCTTCTATGCTAACCCTAATCTTCCATATAACTGCTAAAACGATCTTCCTATAGCACCAAACTAAGCATTTTACTCCCTTGCTCAAGGAACATCGGTGGCCCTCTATTGCCTTTAGGATAAACTATGCACTCTTTTATTGGGCATTTAAAGTTCTTCATAGACTGGAATCTGACCATCTTGCTAGGTTTCTTTCCCATGATTTCCCTCCCCCCACCCCCATGTGTACTATGCTCCTCTTGAACTGGCTTTCTTGTTGACATTCTATCTTCCCCCTCCGTACTCTTGCATAGGCTGTTTTCCCATGCTTGTAATGCATTCCTTACTCCATTTGTCCACTTAGAATCCCTAGATTCGTTCAAGGCTTAAATTAATATACTTTGTCTAATTCATGTCAGGAAGACTTTTCTGATCCTTCTCATTGTTTCTCTCTTTTCTCCTGCCCAAATGGTCATGTATATGCTTACCTAATTGTATATTATATCTCCACAATTAAAATGTACTCAATCAACCAATTAATCAACCAATATTTATTATATGTTTGTGCCCTGTAAGAGTGGTTGTTTTTCATTTTGTTTTTGAATCTCCAGTGACTAGCCCTATTCCTGGCCCATACTAGGCAGTTAATATTGCTTTGGGTTGAATTGTCTGGTCCTGGACAAAGAGATGCATTGATCTTAACAAGGAAAGAATGATCCCAGGGAGGGCATCTAGAGAGACACCCTCATGTTTCTCCTCCAGTTTCTAAGCATCTTCCCTTAACACTTGCTGTAGAGTTTGTGTTTCTTGTGGCTGCCCATCAATCTCTTTTCCCTCCACCTAGAGCAAATACCATAGATCATCTAGCAGCCAGCATGACTCACTGTAACACTCAGTTAGTTATCAGGGCTGCTTCTTTCCTTGCCATGAATAGTGATGGTTTCAGTGACGGGTGGCATGGATGGAATTAGAGAGCTTAACTTCAAGAGGTTACTGATTGTTACTGGCTGGTGGGGGCATACCTGGATGAGGATAGCTTCATTATCCTCTCTACTCACTTATAAGGCTAAGGGGACCTCATTATTGTATTTACTCTCTTATCAAACTCCCCAAAGAGGCCATTTTTGCAAACAGGCATCTTTCACCCATGTATTTCAGGAATAGAAAAATTCCAAGGTTTCTTCCTTAACTCAGGATGGTGGTAGGGGAAGTGGAAAAAGTGCAGTAGTGAATAGCTCAGAAAACCCAGACTTTCCTGCTTGAATTGGGGCTGAGGAAGATCTCTGAAGTACACAATGATGGGAATTTTATTTGTTGTTTAATCACATCTGACTCTTTGTAAGCCCATTTGGGTTTTCTTGGCAAAGATACTGGAATAGTTTTCCATTTCCTTCTCTAGCTCATTTTACAGATGAGGAAACTGAGGCAAACAGGGTCACACAGCTAGGAAGTGTCTGAGTCTGTATTTGAACTTGTGTCTTCCTGACTCCAGGCCCAGCTCTTTATCCACTGTGCCACCTAGCTGCTGGGGCTAGGGAGGGCTATGAGCAGGCGATGATGGGAGTTTTATAAAGATGGTTAACTGCAGGAAATCACTCACCAGCTCCAGCTCTAACCCCCTAGAACTCACCCCCAACAGGACTGCTGACAAACTAAAACAATCCTGTGGGCTATCTCTTCCTGCTATCTCTCCTATCAGGGAAGTCAGAGTTTTCCAGGGAGAGTCCTAAAGAAGAAAGAGGAGTTGTCTTCAGCTTCTGGTATTAAGTGAGCCCTGTCTGGTGTGGTGATGTTACCTGTCCAGTCTAAGGCAGCTTCATCATTCTATTAAGCTATGCGGTTATCAGGACCAGCTGACTGGAAGTGAACTCCTGCTCCCTATCTACATAATGGTAAAAATGACCTGGAAGCAAATGGGCCAAGACCCCCTGGACTCAGTTTACCTGATGTCCGTCAGTGTGGCGTCTCAGATGGTGTGGCGGTCAGCGCCCCTTACACTCTCTGTGATTGTACTGTCTTGAGTCACTAGACAGAATCTCTTGTCTGTGAGATCTAGGCACTCATTCTCTATATGTAGGGCCCTGTCCTAGGTGCTGGAAAGAATAACAATAGTCCCCATTTCCATAGTACTGTGGTTCTAAAACTTGACAGTCTTAGAACCCCTTTATACTCTTAAAAGTTATTTTAGATGCTGAAAAGAGCTTTTGCTTATGTGGGTTTTATCTACCAATATTTACCATATTAGAAATCACATTGTCTTAGTCTTATATGAAAATAGTTTTGACTTCACAGTCCTCCTGAAAGGACTTTGGGGATCCCACTTTGAGAATGTTATAGGGCTTTAGGGTTTAGAAAAGAATGTTGCTCACAACAGAACTGTGAGAGAGGGAATGGAAGCATGATATGCTCTATGTGACAGATGAGGAAACTGAGACTCAGCAATGTGAAGTGATTTATCCAAGGCACACAGCTAGTACTAGTGCCTAGGTCCTCTGACTCCAGGTTTTCTGTAATTTCCACTGGACCACAAAAATACAAAGGGTAGAAGGCATTTGGTCCCTGCTATTAGGAACTCCTGGATTCTCACTGGAGTTATGGCACCTGCTCTGGAAGAGACATAAGATTTGATGAAGACACAGAGTTTTAGTCATGTCTTCTGTTTTACATTGCTCTGTCTTGTCTCCCTCAACAGCTCCCCACCCCCAATTAAACAAGAAATCAATATCTTTTCCTACTCTGAAATCCATGTGTGCAAGACACCTGTTTAAGGAAATGGCTTCTGTAGGAAGCTTGGACAGTAAATAAATAAGGAATGAGGTCCTGGCAGCCTCATAAATGAGTTACTTCTGGATATGCTCCCTATGTCACCCATACTTATGCTTGCACACATATAAACACACACACATACACACACATGCACATACCCAACTTTATGTAGTGAGCTTTTCCATACAATAAAAAAATGAGAAAATCAATGACACAGCAACTGCTTCTGACAGTATGTGTAACATTTCTTACCTATCATCCCCATCCTATCCAAAGAAAAGAAGGGAGATGCCAAGATTTGTTGTTGTAATTACAATGTTCACCTTCCTTTTCATGTTCTTTTCACTTAGGTTGTTCATTGTATATATTGTTCTCCTGGTTCTGTTTACTTTACTCTGCATCAGTTCATTAAAAACCTTGTTATGTTTCTCTGAATTCCTCATACACATTGTTTCTTATGGTATAATGATGTCCCATTATTTTTATATACCACACTCTTCAACCATTCTCCAGGTGATGCCTCTCTTCCTCTTTGTTAGCAGATTTTGTTTTTGCTACCACAAAAGTGCTGTTATGAATATTTTGAATATATGGGCCTAGGTATCCAGGCGGTACCATGGAGAAAGAGCTGCATCTGGAGTCACGAGGACTTGAGTTCAAATTTGACCTCAGATACTCACTGGCTGTATGACCCTGGACATGTCAGTTAATTTCCGCATGCTTCAGTTTCTTCATTTCTAAACTGGAGCTCATAATAGCACCTGCTTCCCGGAACTGTCATGAGAATCTAATGAGATGATATTTGTAAAGCGTTCTGCAAGCAAAAAAGTAGTGTGTAAATAGTAGCTGTTATTTTTTTACTTTAATTTCCTCAGGGAATATATATATGTACATACATGCACACACACATATGTACATACATGCACACACACATCTATGTGCATACATGCACACACACACACACACACATATATAGCAGTGAGACCTCCAGATCAAAGGATAGGAATAGTTTATTGTCTTTCCTTTTAGAATTCCAAATCTTTCCTCACAATGGTTGGGTCAGTTTTCTAGCACCACCACAAGTTATTAGTGCCCCTTAATTACACCAGCTTCTGACACCTATTTTCATTGTTTGTCATCTCTTAATAGGTATATGCACACATATGTATATATACATATACACACGTCTATTTATCTGTCTGTCTATCTGTCTGTCTATCTATCTATCTATCTATCTATCTATCTATCTATCTATCTATCTATCTATCTATCTATCTATCTATCTACTTCAAGGCCCAGTTCAAGTCATACATGATAGAACCTTCTGATTACTCCAGACCACACTAATCTCTAGGCACTAGAAATGAGGAAACAGAAGCTTAAAGAATAGAAATAACTTGACCGTGGTTACACAATTAATAAGTAGCAGAGCTGAAATTCAAATCTGAATCATCTGATTCCAAATTCTCTTTTCAATTCATCATACTAGTTCTACAACAAACACTTATTAAGCACCAACTGTGTGTAGTAGTCAATCATGGACTAGTTATGTTGCCATTGGCATACACCCATTGTCAGGACAGCTAGAGGAAAGTTGGCAGTGGACCCCTTGTGGAGGATTTATGTGAGCACATGAATGAGAGTTGTATAAGTTGATGACATTGGTAAGTTTTGATTTGCATGATTGGAGGGAACTCACATGGATGAGACCATAGATTTCTGGAACTATGGAAGAAAGTATTGAAGTGTGCAGTGTATATTGTTAGGCTCTGGGAAAGATAAAATGTAGATACGATATGCTTCTTGTCCTAATGGCCTCTGCAGTTCAGTAGAGGAATAAGATGCAAAATAAACAGGTAGCTTTAAAATATAGTTTTACATTATTTGTAGTATATGGGAGAGGTGTAGTACATGGGAGAGGTGTAGTATATGGGAGAGGTATAGTACATGGGAGAGGTGTAGTATATGGGAGAGGTGTAGTATATGGGAGAGGTGCAGTATATGGGAGAGGTGTAGTATATGAGAGAGGTGTAGTATATGGGAGAGGTGTGTGATCTTGGGTTGGGGAAGGATGTTGCCTGCAGGGGGGAAATCAGGAAAGAATTCATGGAGGAGATGACATTTAAGTATGCAGAACTGAAAAGAAATGAGACCATTCTGAAATTATCCAGCAGGTGCAGGAAACTTCCAGCAGGACTCCCTTCTGGCTTGACCCTTTGGTCTGGTCAGACATGAATAGCTGCTCAGCTCCTCTCCCACTCTGGCCACACAGGAGCCCAGCCATTTTTCTATCTGGGGCACACACACCTGCAGGCATGTAGTCTGCTTGTTCTCTTGCTTCAAATTGTTTCCTCTCCCCAGCGGTCCTCAGACAGCTCTCCACTTTTGGAGAAGGCCCTCAGCCGCTCTGACTCAGCTCTATTAGCATGGTCCCTCCCACTACTCCCAAGTGGTTAATTCCTCATCCCTGAGCCAGGGATAATCTGCAGAGTTATAGACGCATTGCATTATGACTATAATCTCAGTCATACACCACCCCCTCCCCGCCTCCATCCTCTCCAAGGACACAGGAAGCATCACTTTCTCATGATAGTGCTTAGCGGCAGTAACACACACTTCAGCCCTAACTGGGTCACAGGTGTGTGTAGCTCTAGTTTTTCCAATGGAAAGAGCACTGGTCTGGGAGTGAGGACACCTGGGTACTTGTCCTCCCCATCATTGTTTTGTTGTGCTACTGTGGGCAAGTCACTTCGATGCTTGGATCTCTGGGCCTTAGTTTCCTCATGTCTAAAAGGAGGAGGTTAGAGTAGATGGTCTCCAAAGACTGTTGTAGCACCAAACCTCTGAACCTAGGATGACTAAAGCACTTTCTGAGGACCTAACATCCTGTGATTCTAAACTAGATTGTAAATTCTTTAAGAATAGGGACCAAATGGGATTTCTGGGGGCCTTCTCAGCAGAGGTGAGAGCACATTTTAGACACTCAGTACTTACCTGACTGACATAAACAGATCAGATGAGTTAAAATATGTAAAGTTCTTTGCAAACCTTAAAGTACTATTTAAATATAATAATACTAATTATTATTGTTGATATTAAAACATACACAGGAACATAGCAGCGGACCTCAGTGGCTCCTGACCCCTGCCCAACATTTGCAACAAGAATCCCTGGCACCTTCACCTATCCCATCTTGCCCTTCATTCATAGTATCTGGCATGTGGTAAGTACTTAAGAACTGTTTTGTTATTCATTTATCCATTCTTTGATTCATTCGTTTATGGGGTCAGAGAATTTAGACTTAGAAGCAACCTTGCAGTACCTTTAGTCCACTGCCTTCATTTAATTGACAAAATTTTATCTATTGATATTAATAAGCAGCCTGATACAGTGGATAGAGGGCTGACCTTGAAATCACAAAGACCCAGGTGCAAGTCTCACCTCTGACACACACATTGGCTACGTGACCCTGAGGAAGTCACTTACCCTCTTAGTTCCTTAAGCAAATCTTTAAGACTATAAATTGCAGGTGCTTTCCTGCTTTGGTAAGGGAGTTCCTCTCTGGGAGCCTGATGAAATCACAGGTTAGATCAGTAGTAAGGATTAGTAGCAACAATAACAACTCACATGAACACAATGATTTAAGCTTTGCCAAGTGCCTTCCTCACTATGAGGATGCATTACAATTCCCATTGTACAGTTGAGGTAACTGAGGCTCAGTGAGGATAATTGACTTACACAGTCACAGGTGGCAGGGCCTGGGTTTGAAAGATGGTCTTCTGGTTCCAAGTCTGATCTCTTCCCCCTACCTCACATCAGGAAGTAACCGCCCTATGGTCACACAGGAAGTAAGTTGTAGAGCCAAAATTGGAACCCAGATCTCCTGATTCCAAATCTATGATGTGATATGATTGGTTTGGATACTGAATTCAAACCCAGTACTCTTTCCACTGTATGGTAGTCTTTGGATTGTGCACAATAGAGGAGACCAAGAGACCAACAGAGGAGAGCCAATATCTGGGGGAGGGATGGTAAGGCTCTCCCTCCCACAGAAAGACCTCTGGGGAGATAACAGGAATGGACCAGATGTGTCTTTGCCTTGCCCAGATTTGTTCCTGGCCCTCAGATTGTTGAAATTTCCAAAAAAGCCCAGACATTTTAGAGAAATGATTTTTTTAAGCCTCTCAAAATGCACTGGGTTGAGTGACAGCAGACTTAGGAGCATTTAAGGTGTGTGTGTGTGTGTGTGTGTGTGTGTGTGTGTGTGTGTGTGTGTGTGTGTGTGTGTGTGTGTGTGTGTGTGTGGTGCTGATGGTAGTGGGGGGGAGTGTTGGTAGAGTTATTTTTTTAATCTTATTTTTCTGCTGGATTTCAGGGGCCCAGATGCCTGTGGGATATTTACAGATCCCTCAGGTGTTACCACTAGGCTTGAGTTCCCAGTGGGAGTGTGGGGGTGGGGGAAACACACACAGAAACTCTATTTCTGATTGAGTGACAAACAGAAGCTGGAGCTGGATAGCATCTCCTCCCACCCTCTCCTTCCCTTTCATTCCCTCCTCCTGGGGAACTTGCTTACGGAAGAGTTCAAGGGAGTCATATCTTCTGTCAAAAGCTCCTCTCTGTCCCAGGAAGATAAACCCATCACTCACAGGCAGGCAGGGAGGCCCTGAAAGGGGGCAGTGCCAGTGGGGAAAAGTAGGGGGAGAAGCTGGCTCTCACATATTTATTTCCCTTTCCTTGGCCACCACTAAACTCTGTCTGGATGGGATTGACAGGCTTGGTGAGCCCCACCCCAGTCACAGCCTTTCTCAGATTAGAAGGGGAGGTGACCAGATTCATTGGTGAGAGCTGTTCATTCCTTCCTCCTGCCCATCAGAAAAGATTCTAGTAGAGAGCATTCTTCTTAACCCTTGGCTAGACTGAACAGTTGTCACTGACTGCTTGGAGAGACCAAGGAGACACTGTTAACAGAGATAGTACTATGTTGCTCTCAGAAGATCTGGGTGCCAGTTCTGTCTCTGGCCCTAGCTATATGACTAAGCAAGTCAGAATTAGCAATAATTTTTTGGATGGCTTCTATATGGCAAGGCTCTGGGGGCACCAAATTAGAAACAGAATATATGTACCCAAAGGAGTTTACATTCCATTTAGGGCTGGGGCAAGGTGCAAAACATACAAAGAAAAGTGAATACTAAATATATAAAAAGTAGCCTCATTGGGCTATAGGGTAGGGAGAACACTGACAATTGTGGAGGGGTTGGGAATAGGGAATAATCTAAGGTAGACAGTGGAAACTAGACTGAGCTAAGAAGGGAGCTAAGGATTCCAAAAGGTGGAAAGAAAGGAAAAGGAAGGGTTTGGCGGACAGCCTACATAAAGGAATAGGGGTGAGAGATAGAATGCTACTTACTAGGCAACGGCAAGTAACCCCATTTATCTGGAACATGGAGTGCATGATAGGGAGGAATATTTAATACATAAGGGAAAAGAGGGAGGAGTCAAAATACAAAGGTCTTTAAATGACAAATAGAGAAGTATGCATTATATCCAAAAGTCAACAAAGAATCCCTGAAATTCCCCAAACAGGGAAGTGACTTGGTTGGACCTATGCTTTAGGAAGATTATTTTGGCAGTAATATGAAAGATGGTTTTGAGAAGAGAGCAACCTTAAGTATTTGTTGCTGTTTAATTTTTTCAGTCATGTCTGACTCTTTGTGACCCCAGTTGGGATTTTCTTGGCAAAGCTACTAGAGCGGTTTGCTGTTTCCTTCACTATAAGTTAACATCTTTTACACTGGTGGAAGTGAAAGTGATGGTGTCTGAATTAAGGTTATGACTGTTTGAATCAAAAGAAGAAGAAAGTTATGACAAGATTTGGCAACTGATTGGATACGTGACATGAGGGAGAGGGGAGAGTGGAAGATGTGAACCTGAATACGCTCTGAAAGTTTCATCTGAGGTTGGAGGACCCTTGTCAAGTAACAAGACAAAAGTGAACTTTTGACACATTTGTGCATATGTATGTTTGAGGAGATGCCCTGATGAGTCTTGGTAAGAAAGGGGGATTGAGTTAAAATCTCTGCATTCTACCAGGAGCTCACAGGCCATTCCCTCTAGGTTTACTCTGCAAATTATTTTGATGTTAGACAATGCCATCTTCCCCCCTTCCACTTGTGATGTGACTCTTTTGTATACAATCACTGAAAATAGTATATAGCTCAACAAATGCTCACAGTCTTCCTTCTATTAGCAGAGCTCAAATGAGATATCAAGAGAGTTTGCTTCCCAGTAAGGAAAGGGTAAAAATAAATAAAAACAAAGAATTCTGAGTCAGTTATAGAAACACCAATTAATTGAGATTAAATTGTCCTCACCAGCCAATATCTCTTCAGATGGGCTAAAACAACACCCTCTCTCATTCCAGGAGTGTTCATTTTAATATCACATGGAGTCAGTGGGAGAGGAGTTGCTTCCCCTAGGTAAATGAATTCTGGACTTGGAGTCAGAAATATCTGTACTCAAATTTTGCTCTGACACTTAATAACCATATGGACTTAACTTCTCTGAGCCTTAGGAAACTCACTAAGACTCATGAATTCCACTAACCAATACCAGACCTTTGATATAACTGACAAAATTATTTTAAGATAGAACACAATCTACTCTTCAAAGAGAAATAAAGTGGGTCTTTAAGGAGCTACAATTATGCCATTTCTATAGTTAGCGATGATAAGATATTAAAGGACTTTTGAGTAAATGATGGGAACAGGTTTCATTTTGGTGGGCTTGTTATGAGCAGTCAAAGCACTTAAGGTAAGTCTGTCATTAGAATTATTAAATTGTGGGATTTTTTTAGACAGCTAAGAAACCTCAAGATCATCTAGTCTAACCCACTAGCATGAAACATGGGAAAACTGAAGCCCAAAGAGGTTTTTTACTTACAAGTAACCAGTGTGAATTATCTTAGATTTTTACCTTATGAAGTAATGAAATACAAGTGGAAACCTGTTTAAATGAATATAATGTTTGATAATTTAACATAATGTAATAGTGACTATCCTGGGTCCCTTTGCCTGAACACCAGGTGCTGTTACATTTTCCTCAGCTCCCAGGGTTCTCTAGCATCTTTCAGGAGGGTATAAGGAGTGTCTAATTTCTCTGCCATTGACTTGAGCCCCCACTGATGGAGTTCCTCTAATTTTAGGTGGTCCTCTGAATCCCACTACCATTGAACTACTTAACAGTTAGAATAACTTTTGCAAAGGAATATTCGCTTTAAAAATATGACAAGAACAAACAAATAACCCCCTACTCAGGAGGTTTAATTTCCTCTTTCCCCCCAAAACAACCTCAGTCTCTGAAGAAGAAAAGAGGATTAGGCTCATAGTTTAATTCACTTCTTATATAAGTCCCCTACCCTGGCCTCATGTCTCAGGCACCCTAACTTCTCAAGACTTCCCCATTTGGCTGGCAACAACACTTGGCATGGAATTCTGCTTTCAAAATGATGGATATGGGGACTCTTCTGCTTGCTTCTAGAACTGAAAAAAGACAACCAAACCATTTGTACCCTCGAACCTATTTCTTGGGGCTAAAGGGCCAAATTTCAGGGAGATAGCCCTTTCCTTCACTCAGCTTACTTCATGACATGTGCTGTGGGTGATCAGAACTTTCACCTTTTGGACACTGCCAGGAAGAGAGAGACTTTCCTAGTCTGTTAGTTTTAAACACACAGCCTGTTTTGGTTAATTAGCCAATGGAAAGAGGCTCACCCATGTGTTAGGGAGACATAGACCATCCTCTCTCATAAGTAGGTCCCTGGTGTCTCCCATATCAGTGTCTCTATCTTAGGTGATCTGGGCTTGTGTCAAAGCCCTGTGACAATCATAAAAATATATTCAGTGGACAACAGATTCCTAAAGCTAGTGTGTCCTTCCTTTGTTGCCGAAGAAGACCATGCCATCAAAGAAATAATGACATGGCTTGCACTTGACTTTGTTTTGAGTGAGGGATGTCTGTGGGGTCCTTCAGGTGTAACATTTAGGGGACAGTATGGTATAATGGGAAGAATGTAGGGTGTGGAATAAGAAGGCATAGTTTCAAATCCCATCCATGCCATCCCTACATGAGGGCACCAGAGAAAATTTGTTTCTGTGTTGTTTGGGGGCAATCAAGTGTCAAGTTATTTTTATCTCTTTAGGAGATTTCATCTGTAAAATGAAAGGGCTGAATTAGCTGATCTTTCAGGATCCATTCAGCTCTATAGTTCATGTTCCTGTGCTCCTGTTTCTGGACGACATTGTGTTGGTCCCAACAAGTCCCAGAACACTAAAGAGCCTCCTGGATGAGCGAAAAGAAAAAAAAAAGACACTCAAATGACTTCAGCCTAACTATCCATGCAGGAAAAATCAAGTGGATGAAGAATGCTTTTGCTTCAGATTCTCATATGGAGTCTAATGTATACTCCCATAGAACTGACCTGCAGAGAACCAATGAACTGGATATAGAATTGAACAGGAGAAGGAAAGCAGGTTGAATTGCCTTTGGGAAATGGCACATTGCTTTTAGTGATTCCCAAATTTCTTTCTGAAACAAAACTTCAACCTTCCTTCTTCTTTCCCTCCCTCATTCTCTCTCTTCCTTCCTTCCTTCCTTCCTTCCTTCCTTCCTTCCTTCCTTCCTTCCTTCCTTCCTTCCTTCCTTCCTTCCCTCCCTCCCTCCCTCCCTCCCTCCCTCCCTCCTTCCTTCCTTCCTTCCTTCCTTCCTTCCTTCCTTCCTTCCTTCCTTCCTTCCTTCCTTCCTTCCTGTCTTTTTCTTGCAACATAATTCTCCTGGTGATGCTATATAGTTGGGTAGATATCCATAGATATTTTAGGGAGGATATTGACAAGTCTCTCACAGAATGATGCCATGGATGAATTGTGAAAAATACAATTGGAAGGAAGGCTCCATAATTAGATTAAGAATCCATTGAAGTATTGATGAATATTCAAGCTTTTGTTGACATCCTTTATTAATGCTGCTTTGTTGATACAAATACAACAAATTTTGTGCTATAGGAAACCCTGTATGATAGATGTGTTCACAAGTTCCAGGCTATTTAACAAAGTTTGACAAACTCTGAGATAAAGTATTATTTTCCCCATTTTATAGATAACAAACCTGAGGCTGAGAAGTGACTTTTTGTGTTAAAACATTAGCTACTATTTATATATCACTTTAAGGTTTGTAAAGCATTTATATATAAATATATGTATACATATATGTGTATATATATACATATATGTGTGTATATATACATACATATATACACCCATACATAATCATATTTGATCCTCACAACAACCTTGGGAGATAAGTGCCATTATTATCCATATTTTACAGATGAGGAAACTGAGACAAATAGAGTCACAAATCTAATATCTTAGGCAGGATTTGAACTTAGATTTTCCTGACTCCAGGTTCAGTACTTTATGCATCTTTAAGGTGTTACTTTTGATGCTCCTGATGAACAGACTAGTTGCTACAGCATAGGCAGAACATAGTTAGGATCTACTTTATCAAGAACCAAGCTTTCTAGTTGAGGTGGTTTGGAGGTTGTGGATGGTGGGGTGAGGGAGGCATTATCCTGTTATTTGGGTACAAATTTGGGAACAAAGGAGGTAGAGTTTGAGGTGCTTCACAGGAGCCAGTAGAGACCTAGATATTAAGATGGGGTAGGTGTTGAATCTGGAACCTCTATATCCTTCCAGGTGATATAAAACATATATATCCAGGATAACTCAAGAGAGCTGGGCAAAGAAAGTCTAATAATACAGCATGTTTCCTTCCTTCCACAATCTCCATCCAAAAACTCCGGTGTCTCCCTATTATTCCAGTATCAAATAAATAATTTTTTGTTTGGCTTTTAAAGCCCTTCAAAACCTGTCCCTTTCCTACCTTTCCAAATCTCCCTACTGTCAGGAATGTATTCTATGATCCAACTACACTGGCTTTTCAATGTTCCTCAAACAGAATACTTTATTTCCCGACTCCATGCCTTTTCATAGGCTGTCCCCTGTATGGGGAATGCTCTACTTCACCTCCACTTTCTGGCTTCCTTTAAGCCTGAATTCCTCAGCTCAAATCCTACCTTCTACTGGAGCCCTTTCCCAGGCTCCACCCTCTTGTGAGTTCTTTCCCTCTGAGATCATGTTCCATCGACCTATGTATGTCTTGTATGTTCATAGTTGTTCATCTTTTGTTTCCCCAATGGAACATAAACTCTCTGAAGGAAGGGTACATGTTTTTGTTTTTCTTTATATCCTCAGCATTTAGCACAGTTCCTAGAAGGTGCTTAATAAATGCTTGTTTACTGACTGACTAGCACTTTTAAGTTCAGTATGAGATCACAGAGTATCTTTGCCTTCCATCACCAGCTCCATGGAAGACTGGTATTTAAACAGTTCAGGTCAATGAAAATTCATTCCCCTTCCCCTTCTCCCCAGTGATGCTTCCTAGATCTATACAATTTGAAGGGTCTCAGAGAAGTTCATGGTGTCATGGAGAAGGCACGGGACTTGAAATCAGAAGACTTGAGTTACATAGGTTTGGATCCTGCTTCTTCAACTTACTGGCTGTGCCTCCATAGGCTAAATTGGACATTTGGCCTTTCTGGGCTTCTTTTCCACCTCTCTAAAATGGGACCCATCCTACTTATGCCACTGCCCTCATAAGGTTGATGTTTCTTTTTCTTTTAAATTATTTTTTCCCATTTAATATTATTTTATTTTTCCTAATTGCATGTAAAGATAGTTTTCAACATTCACTTTTATATGATTTTGAGTTCTAATTTTTTTCTCCCTCTCCCCCGCCCCCCAGATGGTAAACAATTTGATATAGGCTGTATGTGTACAATTAATTATATTAAACGTATTTCCACATAGTTTTGTGTTCGTCCTTCATTGCTGAAGAAGACCATCAGAGAAATGATGATTAGTCATTTTGTCAAAGAAAGATTAGAACAAAAGGGATAAACCATGAGAAAGAAAAAACAACAAAAAAAGAAAACAATATGCTTCAATCTGCATTCAGACTCCATAGTTCTTTCTCCGGGTAGCATTTTCCATCATAAGTCTTTCTGAATTGTCTTAGATCATTGTATTGCTGAGAAGATTTAAGTCTATCAAAATTGATCATCTCACAATGTTGCTGTTATTGTATACGATGCTCTCCTGGTTCTGCTCACTTCACTAAGCATCAATTTATCTAAGTCTTTCCAGGTTTTCCTGAAACCTGCCTGCTCACCATTCCTTATAGAACAATAGTATTCCGTTACATTCATATACCGCAACTTGTTCAGCCATTCCCCAATTGATGGGCATCCCTTCAATTTCCATTTTTTACCATAGAGAGCTGCTATAAATATTTTTGTACATGTGTGTCCTTTTCCATAGGGTTGATGTTAAGGAAAAAAATGGAAAAATTCCATGCTGTTATTAGAACTCCAAGTTATTATTAATAGCCACTAGAAATCATACATAGCAAAAAGAGACCTCTCCAAGGGTGGTCCCTGGACATTTGCTCATTATATACCCCTAGACCACAGAAGAAGAATCAGGGAGCCTCTGTCATCATGTTAGCCTAAGCCATGTTTGATTCCCTGGTCTCATCAGTCTCTGGGATGTCTTCCCAGCTCAGTGGGTAGTCAGGAGTTACTCATCCTTCTACCACCAAGTAGGTGGTATCGACCACAGAGACTCAGCAGGAGTACAGAGGGGGGCCTATCCCTCCTCAAGCCTTGTGTTGCCAAATTTGTTTGTGTTTATTTTGGTTTCTTTGAACAACATGGAAATAAACTTCCTCCAATCTCTGGATGTTCTCTATTTGGAGGAGAGTAATTTTTCCATCCACCTCAGTTAACCAGAGAGGCCCTAGGTGGACTAAAAGGGGCTGTTGGATATTTTCATCAGTCTTTTAGGACATGTCATAAGAGGTGGCACCAAAGGTGGATGAGCAGCCCTGAGAAGGGCTAGGCAAGCCCTCACACCAGAGTCCTTCCTGAACACCCCATATACCTCAAGGATGTAGATCAGACAAGAGCTGGGATTTTTTTTTTATCATAGAAGAGAGAAGGTTAGGTCTGGGAGGGGGTGTAAAGATTTATTACTCAGCTACTTACTTTCTCCAGTGAGGACAGAGAAAAAAGAAATGGACTAAAACTTAGGAGGTAGGTGGAGGGGGCATGTTAGATAGAAGGAAGGACTTCTTGACAGTAAGCCTTGTTAGACACTGGAATAGCTGGCTTGCAGCAGGCTGGGGAGGAGGGGAAGGGTGGAATATTTCTCTCTAGAAAGGTTTTTCTTAAATGGACAGATTCTTGTCCATGTGTGATAATATAGGTGCAGTTTTGCTTAGAGGCAGGAGAATAGACCATAAGTCTAGAGCTAAAGGGAACCTCAAAAGCCACCTAGTTCAGGTTCAGAGATCAAATGACTTATCCAAGGTCGATGCAATAATCAGTGCCAGTGGTAAGAGTTGAACCTAAGTCCTCTGTCTCCAGAGACAGTGATGCTTCTATCCTACCAAGCTCCTTCCATTGAGCCACTGAGCTCTAGAAGCTGGTGATTTCACTTTCTAATAAGATCAACCTGCTGTCATTGAGATCCTGGGCTAGGCTGCACTTCTGTTGCTATGCGGGTCCCCCCTTCTCCCCTGCTCCAGATAGGAGTGACTCTTACCTCCCAGGTAGGGAGAATGGAATCCTGTGATGGATATTCTCCTGCTCCAGATCCTCCCCATTATACCCTAATCTACAGAGGAGTTTCTACAAACATCTCTTAGGCATGCTTCCCAATACCTAACAATTCTTGTCTGAAAGTTCTTCCTTAAGTCTGTTCTCAATCTGTGCTGGCTAATGAGGAAGACCCCTCCCTTGGGATGTAGGGGAAGTGGATGACTTACGGCATCATCTCAGAACAGAGTGACCAGGCCAGGCTGGTCTGACAGCAGAAATTGGAAGCTTGCTGCTATCTGACAGGTATATTATTACCACTGCCCTCAATGTATTTACTAAACAGGAGCAGGATCTGGGAAACCAGAGTGGGGTGGGGGGAGCTCTGGAATGGGAGGGGTTCTAGCCTCCCTTTCCTTGATGTTTTGAATGGTTGGGAAGAAGGGGAAAGAAAGACTAACTTTGATGCTCTCATCAATTTCCCTGATGGGGGTTCACTTTGAGCCTCCCCTATATGACTGAGAACCTTAAACACAATTCCAGGGGTATGGGAAGTTGGAAGGTCAGACAAGAAGGTGACTCAAGCCCTCTTCTCAGTGTCTTTAGTCAGAGTCGGGTAAGGAAATCTCTACACGATGACAATGGGGGATCATCGATGTAGGACACAGTGTAAAGATCACTGACTGGCTTTAGAATCAGAGGAACTGAGTTCAAATCTCGTTGCTGGATGTATGATATGAGGGAAGTCACTCAACATTGCTGGACTCAGTGTCCTTATCTGTAAAATGTATGGATTAGATCAGATGGTGTATGAGGTCTCTTCTGACTCTAGGTCTATGATGCTAAGAAGATGACCCTGAGTAAGAAGAGGAAGGGAAAGAACTTGGGACTGTGGAGAGACCATTGGACTAGAGGTCAAGAAAACTGGGTTCTAATCTTGGCTCTGCCATTACCTTGATTTGTACAATGTATTCACTGTCTTCATCTGTGAAGTGAGGACTTTGAACAAGATCATTCCAAAGATTCCTTCAAGATCAATATACTGGTAGTCCATGAGTATGCAAGGAGGAGTGTAGGGGAGGGGTCTGGATCCACAGGTAAGAAAGGAAGTGTTGTTGTGCTCATCCTTCATTGTGAAGAAGACCATGACATCAGAGAAATGATGACAGGACTTGTACTTGACTTTGTTTTGAGAGAGGGAGGGCTGTGCAGGTCACCAGCCTCACTTTCTCTTCATGAGCCATCTGGATTCAGTGACCAGATATTCATCAGGATGACTGGAGACAGCCCAGGATACCTTGGCCTTTTTTGGCTAAGGCCTGTTTAGGTGCTCTCTTAGAGTAAGGCAACGTCCATTCAGTGAATAGTCCTTTTTAAGAAATAATCAAGAAGTGGCCTCTTTAATGAGCAGAAGAAAAAAATATAAGTAAATCAAGCTGGGAGGGAAAGAGCAACAGTTACTATTGATAATCACTCTGAAGCCAGGAGGGTCCAGAAAAGTCATTATGTAGAGTTTGGGCAGGGACCTATTGTCCAAGCTATGGGCTTCAGAGTGCACTGGATTTAAGGTTTTGGGAAACACCAGAGAGAGAGAGAGAGAGAGACAGAGAGACAGAGAGACAGAGAGACAGAGAGAGAGAGAGACAGAGACAGAGAGACAGAGAGACAGAGACAGAGACAGAGAGAGAGAGAGAGAAATCTAGCCAGTAAACCCCACGTTAACTGGGCATTCTATGGTCATCCAAATTTACCTTCCTCTGGAGAGGAGAAGGAAGGGGGCTGGTACAGAAGGGAGAGGATGAGCTGAGTTACCCAGTTAACTGGGTTCTCGTTCAGGCAGCTTGGTCTATTCACAGATTGTGTTAGTAGAAACAGAGGGAAGAAGAGAGTGAGTCTGAGCACCTCTATGTGTGCTTGAGAGTACCAGGTTTGCCCTGTGATAATGGCTAACATTTACACACCTCTTTGAGGTCTGCATAGCACTTTACACACATTATCTCACTTGGTCTTCACAATAACCCTGTGAGACTGATGCTATTATTATCTCCATTTCAGAGATAAAATGAAAATTTTATGGAGGAATATGAGGTTAAGTGACTTGCCCAGGGTCACATAGCTAGAAAGTGTCCAAAGCAGGATTTGAATTCTGATCTTCCCAACTCCAAGTCTTGTCCCCTAGGGCACCTGGCTTCTTTTATCACTGATGCAAAAGGGCGTTAGAAAAAAATGTAGAATTGTTTAGGTAGATGGGAATGTGAAACTGAAGAAGACTGCTCTGGTACATGAGTGGGCTGACATGCTTGTGCGAGGCAGAAGAAGTCACTTGGGACCACAGACTGGAGGCTCTTGGCAACAGAAAAATGTATGCATGAGACTAAGTGTGTGAGTATGTTAATGCGCGTCTGAGTGTATTTGTGAGTATGTATGGGTTTGTGATGGCATATTAGTGTATACATTCAGGATATATGAGTGTCATCTTGTGTATTTGTTTTAGGATGCAAACATGGATGTGAGTATCAATGTGTCTTGTATGCACATGTGTCTGTGTACATACATGAGCACAGCTCCCAAGGTATGGGAACGTGGGGCTGGGGCTTTGCAGCTCAGCAGTCTGGGTCTCCTATTTCCACACCTGCTGCAAAATTCATACTACGTCAGGCTCTGGAAAACTATAGAGACTCCTGGGGGAACTGAGATTATGTCCCCTCTTGAGAGGTGAATCACAGGAAAGAGCTGGGCTGAATGTAAAACCCCTCTGCTGTCTGGTTTCCTTAGGTGCTGGTGCCTTAGTGAAGAGACATCACTCAGGGGCCACATTCTCCATTCCTGTGTCTTCCAAACTGCAGGTGGCTTCCTTCCTCAGAGGGTCTCAGAACCTTGCAACCAAAGATTTTCCTCCCCTTCACACAGAGGCATCATAGAATACTTGAATCTCATGGTGGGAAGGGCCCTTTGAGGTCATCTAGTTTGATCCCTCCCACTAGCACTTGCTTTTGTTATTAGATTTGGGCCAGATAGACCTTATAGTTCCTTATAGGAACAACAATAAAATCTAAGCAGGATGGGGAATCTGCAACAACACACACCTTCTTTGCAGTGCCTCCCCCAATCAAGCCTCCTGTGGCTCCATCAGATGTTAGAAATTGCAGAAAGAGAGATTTCTGTTCATTTTAAGGGGAAAAATACTGATAATTTGATCCATCCAACAGAGGAAAGGGCTGTTTCAGGAGACAGGGAGCTCCCCAACTCTAGAATTCATCAAATAGAGATTGAGTGACCACTAATGAGAATGTTATAGGCAGAATTCCTATTCAGCCATAACTGGACTAGTTGACCTCTGAGGTTCCATCCAATCTAAAAGTCTGTGATTCTCTGGTCAGGAGCTAGGGATCCTGGCACCCTCGCTTAGGGACAGCTCCCCCCTCCCTCTGGCTCAGGAGTTGGAAGTGGCAGAATACAGTGACGCGCAGCACTCAGAGGCTGGGAAACATCATTTCAGTGGAGTGCCGGTCACTGTGCACTTACATAAGCCCTAGTGACATGATAACACACCTCTCAGGCCTATCACCAGAGGCTTGCTTGTGCCTCCCTCAAGCCCTGGGGACCATTAGGCAGAGGGGATAAGGAGACCTGAGAGTAAGTAGCATTCACAGAAATATTCCATTTATATCAGCAATCTGTCAAGTATTCCCCAGCAGGAAGGGGAGGATCCTGGGCATGGCAGGGTGGGGAGATGCCAGGACTGGGAAGGGGGCTGGGGAGAAAGTTCATGCAACCAAATTCTTGGTTTTGTTTTGATTGATCTGGCATTGGTTGGGGGAGACTCACTAGGGTGGAAATGGGACAGGTGGGAATAAGGGCTTCCAGGGTATAGGGGAAACAGCACAGAAACCATCTCTGTCCTTGATGCTGTGTGACCTTGATTGAAGATCTGCTGGTTTCTGGGCCTTTCTTTGTACAAGAAGTGTTATGGCTCCTGATGCATCTGGGGATGGGGTGTATGTGACAGGACTAGAAGGGGGAGGGTAGCCAGAAGGGAAGGAGGAGGACAGGGAACTGCAAAATAAGCTATATATGCTTCTGATAGCTGATGGAGTAAGGCAGCCAATGAGGCAAGGCAGGAACACTCAGAGTGTGTCAGAGTTGAAGGGAGCTGGAACAAGGTGTAAGGTCCCTGTCAGGTCCACTTAAGCTTTCTATGTTGTGGAGTGCAGCCCTTCCCTGATGGAGGCGGGGGTGGGAGTGGGAGGAAAGCTATGCGGAGTCAGGAGCAGGAAAAGGTAGGGGAGAGGTCCCTCTTCTAGCAGCTAGGGTTGTTGGATCAAGTATCCTTTTCCCTATTAGCATGATCAGGTTCCTTTCCCCAGCAGATATGACACTGTAGGGATGTGTGTGTGTGTGTGTGTGTGTGTGTGTGTGTGTGTGTGTGTGTGTGTGAGAGAGAGAGAGAGAGAGAGAGAGAGAGAGAGAGAGAGAGAGAGAGAGAGAGAGGAGAGAGAGAAGAGAGAGAGAGAGAGAGAGAGAGAGAGAGAGAGAGAGAGAGAGAGAGAGAGAGAGAGAGAGAGAGCTGTCTTTGTCTCTGGGGTTCTGTCTCTACTGGCCTGGTATTCATCGTTCTCTTGCTGACTTCAAGTCCGTCTATAAGGCTCTCTCTCTTTGTGCTGTCTTTACATCTTTGTCTCCCCCCCCCCCCACTCTCTTGGCCCTTGTCTTTCTGAATTTCTCCTTTTTTGTCTCTGTGTGTCATGCTTGGGTTTGCCTCTCTCAGAATGTCTTTATATCTTCTTTAATTGCATCTCTGCCTGTCTCTGAATTTTCTCATCTTCCTTCGTTGTCTATTTATGTAGGTTTTTCTAACCTTGCTAATTTGTTTACCTTGTTTCTCTTTATCCCTTCACTCCTCCCTTCCTTTCTCCTGTCTCCTCTTGTTTCCCTCCCTTTTCTTTCTGTCCTCCTTTCTTCCTGTCTCCCTTTCTCCTTTCCTTTCTCACCCTTTCACTATCTCTTGTCCTCTGTTTTTCCCTTTTTGGAGTCTTCTTTTTTCTCTCTCCAGTTTTTCACTCACTGTCTTTTTCTTCCCTCCCATTTCCTGTTTGCTTCCTTCCCTGTTTCTTCTCCTTTTTTCATCCTCTCTCCCTTCCTTTACTCTAGCTCTCACTCCCTTTCTCTCTCTCCCAGTCTCTTTCCTTTCTCCTCTTCCCCTCTTCCTCTTCCCTCCCCCTTCTTTCTATTGGACCTTAGAAGAAAAATAGGGAAAGGGAGGAAATAGGAGGTGAGGGGGGAGAGGGGGAGGAGAGGAGCTCGGTAGCTTCAAAATACCCTTTCCCATAACTAGTCTCTTCTGAACCCACCTCTCCTGGCCCCAACTCTTTTGCTTTCACAGTATGGGGAGGTCCTTGTTCCAATATCCTTTTGGTAAAGAGAGGTTCTTTTCCAGGGAAGAGAGAGAGAGAGAGAGAGAGAGAGAGAGAGAGAGAGAGAGAGAGAGAGAGAGAGAGACACACACACAGACAGACAGAGACATAGAAGAGAGAGACAGACAAAAACAGAGAGAAGGCAGGGACAGAGAGAAAGAGAAAGAGAAGAAGAAGAAGGAGGAGGAGGAGGAGGAGGTGAGGGGGATGGGGAGAGGAAGAGAGCAGCTCTTTTTTTTGTCAGGGAAGGGACATGAGTGGTTCCAATGGGAAAGAAAATAAATTAAAAGAGATGTTGTCTTGGCTCCACACCCACCAAGGCAAGAACTCTTGAAAGGAACTAGGAAGTTGTGTGTGTGTGTGTGTGTGTGTGTGTGTGTGTGTGTGTGTGTGTATGAGAGAGAGAGAAAGAGAGAGAGAAAGAGAGAGAGAGAGAGAGAGAGAGAGAGAGAGAGAGAGAGAGAGAGAGAGAGAGAGAGAGAGAATAGGTTTTAATTTTAGCTTGTCACTATGACATCCCTAACCGTCTTGGGGCCATGGATCTTTCCTGTTTCCTGGGGGGCAGTCTAGGTGTCCTAACCAGGAACATCTTCAAATGAATAACTCATCTGGGGAATACATGTTGGGGAATCCAATTTTAGGGATCTAGAGGGATTCCCAGTTACTAAATGCTGATTATGTGACCACCAAACCACTGAACCTGAAATGGAGAGCCCTTCCACCAGTTTCAGCATTCACCCAGGCAGGAGAGAATAAACTTTGACGAGATACATTCATCCTAGAGCCAGATTCTAAGGATAGTTGAGCTGGAAGAGGTCTTACAGATGATCTAGATCAAGTCTCTCATTTTATAGGTGAAGACTCCTTTGCTCAAGAATCTTCCATGGATCCCTATCACCCATTATAGGGCTCTCCCAGGTCACATGACCCCCTGTGCCCTGGACTGCTTCTTTAGGGACCAGAGCAGATACCCTTGGTCTGTATTGGAATAGCAGTGTCTCAATTGCAGCCAGGAAGTGGGTGAGGTTAGGATGGGGCGGGCAGGATGTAAAGTGGTTCCAGGTTCCCAAGTAGATAATGCTTTATTGACAGATCATTTCATTTTCAGTAACCAGTTCTGAGCACAACAGATCAATTTGCAATCACAGCAGTTCTATTTCTCTGTCTTCTCCAGACCCAGCCCAGCCATCGATGACTAACACAAGGAGACTGGGTCTGAGTAGGACTGTGCTCCTCCCCTTATGTTCTCATCACAGGGATGGGGGATGAAGGAGACCAGATCTAGATCCCTGTGGCACTCTGGAAGCCTTAATCAGTGGCTCTTTTTCCTATTGCTCCTGAGTGAAGCTTTGGTGCTAAGCCAAGTTCCCAAGAACTTCATTGGGGTAGAGGGGTAGAGGGGGTGTGGAATCCAAGGAAAGGAGGAGTTCTGGTCCTCCATCCTCAGAGAGCTTCCAGTCTAATGGAGAAAACCAGGTTTAGATGCAAGGAAACATAAAGAAGACATTTTCAAAGAAGTGAAACTCATTGCAGATGACAGTATTACTTATAATGCTTCTGGATGTGAAAGGGTAAGGTTATTCAGGGAAAGATTTGTGCAGAAGGTGAATGTTGAGAAAGGTTTGGAAGAATGTTAGAGAGGAAATCTGTCCGGGAGGGAAGAGGAGAGGGTGGCTCTTGTCAGCAGGTTGATGGTCTATGGAAAAGCATGAGGCAAAAACAAGCAAATCTGAATTCAACCACAAATCCGCCAAATGTTCATTAAGCACGCACACTTTGCAGGAATCTGTGCTGGGTCCTGGGGAAGCAGAAAGGAGAAATATATATACTAATAATAGCTCACATCTCTAGTACTTTTGTTGTTGTTCAGTCACGTCTGACTCCTCAGAATCTCATTTGGGATTTGCCATTTCCTTCTTCTGCTCATTTTACAGATGAGGAAACTGAGGCAAAAATGTTAAGTGACTTGCTCTGGGTGCATGAGGCCAGATTTGAATGTACAAAGATGAGTCCTTTTGATTCTAGGACTGCCATTCTAATTACTTCACCACCTAGCTGCTGATGCATAGTGCTTTACAATTGACAAAGTGTGAACAGTAAAGCCCAACACTACCCACCTCCTGACCCTGTGGGTATTGTTATCCCCATTTTACAGAGGGGGAAACTGAGGCTCAAAGGGGTTAAAGTGACTTGCTCATGGTTCTAGGATTGGAAACCAGGACTTCCCATTGAGTCCAGTGCTGCACCGTAATGAGATCCTACTCAATTCAATTCAATTTATCAATACTTATGAATAGTGCTTGACTACTAGACATGTAAAACCAGCCACAGTCCCTGCCTTCAAGAAGCTTACATTGTAGGAGAGGGGAGGGGAGGAAAGTGTGTACAGTAAGATAAATCTAATGTTATTTCTGGAAAGAGGTAGTACCGACAGCTGGAGGGGCTCATTAAAAAGGTATAAAGGTAACTCTTGGTATTATTAAAAACAACCTTTGAGTTGAGTCTTGAAGGGAGCTGGAAGGTGGAAGTAAAGAGGGAGGGCATTCCCATGAAAAGTCATAGAGGTGACATGTTAGATTCAGGGAACGAAAAGTAGGGCAGTTTAGTTGGAGTGTGTGTGTGTGTGTGTGTGTGTGTGTGTGTGTGTGTGTGTGTGTGTGTGTGTAAATGTCAAATTTGGAGGAGGTCAGTCTGGAAAGGTGAGTTCAGTCAGACTGTGAAGGACTTTAAATACCAAACAGAAGAGTTTGTATTCTATCCCAGAGGCAATA
This sequence comes from Notamacropus eugenii, assembly GCF_028372415.1. Classification (NCBI taxonomy): domain Eukaryota; kingdom Metazoa; phylum Chordata; class Mammalia; order Diprotodontia; family Macropodidae; genus Notamacropus; species Notamacropus eugenii. The sequence continues at coordinate 278,725,310 of NC_092876.1, read as the reverse complement.
GAGAGCCAGTGGAGTTTCTTGAGCAGGAGATTGCCTTGGAAGACTCGTTTTATGAATATCAATTTGGTGTTGGGTGGAGAAGGGACTGGAGAAGAATGAGGCTGGGGGTAGAAAGACCACTTAGGAAGCTTTTGCTGCAAGCCAGGCAAAAGGTGAGCAGAACTTGAACTACAGATTGTGGCCTTAGGAGTAAAGAGAAGGGAATGAAGGTGAGAGAAATAAGGTGGTCTCTGGAATCCCAGGGACCCTATTGAATTCTCCCTTCTTTGCCAACAGAAATCCAGTCTGAACCAGAGAATTTGTCTTTACCTTTGGAATCAGCTTTGTCATTTCTTATTCCTTACCTGTCATACGCTCATGGGGAGGGAGATCTCAGCCCTGCACTCTGCCCCGGAGATTGGGCCTGAGTCTGGATCCGGAGCCCTGGGTGGAGTTTCAGGGACGTTGCCCTTTATGGCACTGATGGATATTCTGGTGGGAAGCAGAGAGGGCTGCAACCCGATCAATACTCTAATCAACACCATACAGAGCCCGAAGCACCCCCCTCACCTACGTAGGGGGTGGAGAGAGGAGAAGAACGAGCTAGAGATTAACTCGCACTGCTTAGGACTCCACTCAGTGAATAATTGAATCAGTAGGGGGACAGAGGGGAGAAGGAGAAGGAGGAGGAGGAGGAGGAGGAGGAGTGGAAGGAAAATCTTACAACTAACCTCAGCCAGGGCCTTTGAGGGTGAAGGGTTTTCAGCTGTAAGTGGGGCTTAAGCAGTCTCTGGTTGGAGGGAGCTCCGTAGCTGCTGATTTGATAGGGGATGCAGTACAACCAGCCTTGTGGCTTTGGGGTAAGATTCTGAACGTAGGAATATTTGCAAAAGGAAAGGTACTTTATCACTTCAGTTGTTGTAATAATAATAATTGTTGCTGCTGTGTACACACAAAAACATCTTTATTGCCTGTGAGGTCAAGTTCAAACTCCTCTGCCCGACATTAGGGGCCCTCCACCTATCCACCTTCCCTGGCACCACCCTGTCTTCTCAGCCCTATCTCCCACTATCCCAGTCTATGGGGTTTAGACGAATGGATCACTTCTCTATGCCCCATCTATGTGCTATGTCCTTGTGGGCCAGTGCAAGTTTTTCCCTGTTCCTGAAATGTCCCCTTTGCCCCTCTTTTTTTAAAGTCCAATTCCAATAATACCTCCACCAGGAAGCCTTTCCCCACTCCCCCAGCCCTATTTACACTTAGTGAACTGCATCAAACATTACATGGTACTTCATTTTCTAAATATCTGGTGAACTTATCATGCCTCTAATTTCTCCCCATGTAGTATATCTATCATTAGCAGCCAAGGCAATCAGGTTGGTTGTATTCATCCTTTGTTTTTGAAGACCATGATATCAGAGGAATGATGACATGACTACGTTTTTGAGTGAGGGAGGGCTATTCAAGGTCACCAGCCTCACTGTCTTCTCTTGAGCCATCTGTATCCAGTGACCAGATATTCATCAGGATGAATGGAGACAACCCAGGATGCAATAGGCAACCAGGTCATACAGTGGATACAACAATGGACCTGGAGTCAGGAAGATCTGAGTTCAAATCCAACCTCAGGCATTTCCTAGCTGTGTGACCCTAAGCAAGCCAATTTTTTTATCTGTAAAATGGGTATAATAATAGCACCTACCTCCCTGGGTTGTTGTGAGGATCAGATAATATTTATAAAGTCCTTTGCATCCATAAATTACTGTATAAAGGCTAGCTATTAATATAACTCCTTCAAGGCAGGGACATGCTTTACATTTCACTCCTTTATCTCCACCTCTTGGCTTCCTTCAAATCCCAGACAAAATCCCACTTACTATGAGAAATGTTTTCAAAGTCTTTCTTAATGCTAGTGCCTTTCCTTTGTAGATTATCTCCAATTTAGACTGCATATATCTTGTTTGTACATTGCGGCTTGTATGCCTGTCTCCCCCATTAGACTAGGAGATCCTCGAGAGAAGAGGCTGTCTTTTGTCTTTCTTTGTAATGATAATGATAAATTCCTCTCCTAGCTCTTTTTCTGGCTCTGGATTTTTAAGCTTTCCTGGACTTCCTTTAGTGTCTCCTGACTTGGAAAAGCCAACCAGCCTTGTGCCCTTATCAACCTGGAACGTCTCTCTGTTCCTCTTTGTTCCATCAGTGACTTCCTTCCGGATTCTCCATCTAGGGGGAGCTCAGGTTGTCTTCCCCTCCCAACCCTGGGACCTTCCAAACTTTATAATGATGCCCCTTACTTCATCTTTATCCCACACTCTTGCCTTTCTGCTCCCTTTTGCATAGTGTCTTTCCCCATCTTGGGGGCAATGAGTCTTTCTCTTTGCTTCTCTTTGTATCTCCAGTGCTCAGCACAGTGCCTTAATAAAATGCTCCTCTCCCCTTCTCTCTGATCCTCCCTTCAT